>NC_088247.1:98024400-98665963 GCF_036013445.1 Caloenas nicobarica
GGATCCTCAGGCTTACAAGTATAAGGGTTGCATCACTAAGCTATTTTCTGCAGCCATGTAAAGGTAGCATTAAAATCTGAACACAAGACATCCCATTAACCTCTGCAACTATTAAAATAAAAAGGCCTAGCAAAGGCCAAATTACCCTCCATTAGATAATAACTTAAAAATGCACACTGCAGAAATGGTCCTACTTATGCAGCTTAAAAATTATTCTGGCTAAAGTACCAAATTTTGATCAGGGATATGGAAAAGTGACAAGCATAGTGCACATCGACATAATGCAACTGCCTTGCTATTGCCTGAGGCAAGGTGGTGAACATCTTCCAGTCCCACTGATGTTACACCTCCTAGAAACACCATCCATGGCAAACCCAACAGAGCTGCCCACTATCAATATGCCCGTGAAAGGACAAGCAGCCTACCTAGAGTATCAAAATTAAGACTGACTTCCTTCCCTGTGTGAAAAAAGATGCACAACAAGACACTAACAGGACAGGTAGATTTAGATAAAATACAGGACATGTAGATGTAGCTAATGCTATAAGTTGTGGGTTCATCTCATTATAGGCAGTACAAAATGCCAGTGTGACACTTATTACTCAAAATTCAGTGGTTCAGAGTTTGGAATTTGGTCTTATAAAGATAATTTGAGCTTTAGGAAACTGAAGTGCCTCCTTTTTTATTATGCTGTTGGCTTGGGTACTTATCTCCTCTTGTGTTCAACAGGAAACTTCAAACATTGTTCTCTCAGTTCCCTCCACCAAAGCACACATATTTGGAGAAGCAAAATGATATTGGCATAAATCATATGATCTACTCCATCATACCTTGCAGGATAAAAATCAGTCCCTAGTCTCTTATGCCCCGGCTGTGATAACAGCAAAGAGACAGACAAGGTGAGCTGACCCAGTTTTCTGTGAGGCAGATTCACTGTCCAAATCTGGACCTGGTATTTGTCAGAAAAATCAGCCTTCACGTTTCACACTAACCTCAAAATACTTCATCACGACACTGTTCTTCAGTGAGGAACATGGACTTCGGTAAGATTTAAACTGTAATGTGCTGTCTTAGTTCACACACTACTGTTCTCTGGAGCTCCCTGACAAGTTCTGGGTAAGATATCAGTATTCTGAAAAAAGATGCAAGTCGCTCATGAAAAACTTTTCAAATGTGAACATTTGAAGATTTGAGAACATTTGAGATGGAGAAACTGAGACTGATGAGGAAGAAAATCTATAAGCACTGTCAAGATAAAATTAAATAGAACAAGGTATGATTATATATTCCCAGTTGCATTAATGTGCATTTTTTAAAAAGACTGAAATTTAAATATTTCTAACAGAAAATCATGCATCTATCATAGCCTTCAGTGCATTTACATTACAGAATTAAACATTTTAGCAACAGTAGGTGAATGCAACAAATGCACTCCAAATCCCAACAAAACAGCTGTCAAGCTAATAACGCCTTAGGCAAGATTGTAAGCCAACATATAGACTTTCTAGATGACAGGCCTACATTCGACAAAATGCAGTAATAACGATGTTAATAAGCCTAACAACCTAATTAATATTCAAACACAGGTACATGAAAAATTTTAACCAGTGGAGCTATCTTAGAAGTTACCCAGAGATTACTTCAGCCATAACTGAAAGGTGGGCTCTACGGGGCAAAAGGTAACAGCTATGTTAACAGAATTGTTTTAGTCAGGGAATATACTCAAACTGAAATGGCAGAAATAATTTAGGAAGCTATATAAATATAGTTTAAGGATACAGAGGTTAACAACCTTGACAAGAATCTTTACCACAAATGGCTTCTTTCCAAAAGACACCTCTGTATCACAGCATTCCACTACATCTTCCTCAAAGCATGAATCCCAAATACTGAATTTTTAATACCAATTCCTAGAACACAGATACGGTCAGTGAATGTTTCTAATCCAGGTTTTTATTGAAGCTAATGGACCCTGACTCACAAAATGTGATAAAAATCAAAGCACAGTGATAAAAACTGCGTGAGCCATAGCAATTAATCATATGCACCATGCACCTATTTTAAGCATGAGGCTGATAGACTGTTATTTGTTATTTTTAATCCCTGGAAACATACACATTAAGGAATCATTGTGCTGTTAATTCACTATAAGTTTTCCAACAGTAGTCTATGTATTATTACCATACTGTGAAATGTTGAAACAGGACGGAATTACATAATGCTCTGCCTTTTAAACTCCACATAATTATAAGCCACTCCTAAGTAGTAGTAGATGTGTGAAAGACAAACTGGTTACATCTAGAAGGACCAAGAAAGGCATAATTTAATTTTCCAATTTACCAAGCCTCAGAATTCCTTGTTCAAGTTGCTGGAGATTGATAATAAACTGTAGGTGTCATCACAATCATGGTCATACAAGCCTATTATAATGAAGCCAGAAGTAGTCTACATTTTTCAACAATGCTATTAATTTCACCCAACAAGTCACAAGCAGATCATTTCCAATAGTGAACAATAACGTGACATATGAAACATGTCTTACATAACTGACTTACTAGTAAACCAGTCCACATAAAGCCTTTCGTGGTAGAGAGAAGAAAAAAAAAAAAGGGCAGAACATTGCTTCACAAGGTATAGGGTTCCACAATTTTTTATTAAACTGCAAGCAGCTATACATATTTCTAAGTGCCTTCCCAATCCAAACAGAGCTTATCTGATGGCAACAGTTCTTTCCACAGCACAGTGGCAAAAGGAAACCCTGCATATGGAGCAATGTGTAAGCTGATTCCAAGGGTCTTACCACAAGATGTTACAAGACTTCATGTGTGGAGTATTTTTCAGTGTGGAACATGTGAAGTGATGAACGTCGATCTTCAGATCTCGAAGCTTCCTGCACAAGGAGGCCTTGAAAATAAAGAAATAACAGCTGCATTTAGTAAATGAATTAACTGTATATCTCCATGCTTCCCTCAGGATCTTGCTTCCTTGGCTGGAAAACAGAGATAAAAATGGAGCAGCTCACCTGCTTCTCAAACAGATGATGAGAATTCTTTTAATTCTAAGAAAATATTTTGCATTTGAAAAATTCTATTTTCTGACAACTAAAAAAATCCTACCAGAATCTTGATGTCACCTATCCTAATTCCATTCACTTCACCAATTAAAACTTCTCTTGCCTTTCATGATTCCATTTCGCTGAACCACAAGTCTCTATTTTTCTGTTATAAGTGAGGGCTTCTGACTTTCTTTGCTTGACCACCTAGAAATGCTTTAGGGGGCTAAGATACATGAAGCAAAATCAAATAGACTTAACAGAAACCAGATCTTTCATATACAATCACAATCAGTTGGAAATTTCAAAATGATATTGAGGACATTCCTTGAAGTTTTCGAATAAACATCATGGCTTCATTAAAAATTAAGGCGTTGTAGTCAGAGAAATGTTAATGTCTTGAGTATTAGACTTAATTTTGCTCAGCCAGTATCACTGATACCATTCTGTTGAATTAATAAATTGGGCTGAAGACATTTTCTGAATTTTTTGTCAGAGGCCTGGCAGCAAGCTCATTGCAACAAGGAAAACTTTTGGAAAGCCTGTGTAATGATAATCTTCCTGAAAAATACTCAGGACAGAAAACAAAACGTGTGATAAAAAACACAGGATATGGACTTAGAGAAAGACCTGAATCTATGCTTATATAAGGATGACAGATCCTTGCATAAAGGAAACTGTAATTTGTTTCTTATTTTATAAGAGTGAACACTTTATAAGAGTGAACACCCCTCACAACTGTAATAAAAAACTCCAACAAATACTCTAATAAAATTCTCATATTTGATTCTATGCAGAACTGTTATTTACAGACTTTGATCCTGCCTTCTTCATGTACTTCAGAGAACAACCCTGGTTTTTGGCTCCTTTCAGAAAAATCCAAACTCTCAAAGGCTCAAATCAGAAATGAAACGGGGAGGGAAAATTAATGTCTGAGAGGACTAACTCTTGGTACTCATCAGATTAATACAAAAATTGGGTTCCTAGCATTATCCAGCCTGGCCACTGGCTTTTTTAATCTTCGTATATGTGATGCAATACTGAAGTGTTGTAAAGGATTAAATTATTAAATCCTGACACAGCAGAGCATTTAAGCAAGTAAGCCCAATGAGATAAGCAACTAAATATGAGATGTGACCTCCATGAACAAAGTCACACTATAAGAAGTTTAGCAAAGATTTCTACAGCTTTCAAGTATATGAGATTATAGGAGGAGTAGAAATAACCCAGATAAGGCAAAAACACAGAAGAAATATATATATATATAAAGGTTAAATTAGGTAAAGAAAGTTATAAGAACTTATTTAGTACATTTACCTATTAAAACCCTACGACATTTCTGTAAAGAGCAGTAAGGACTTTAAACGCTATTAACAGAGCAAGGCCTGGTTTAAAACAATACCCACATTGAATCTTATATGGTGCAGTACTGTGCTGAAGCCAGAGTAACTGGGGATAATGGGAACTGATCAATTCAAAGATGGATAACTTTTTCATAGACAACAGAGTCGAACAGGGGAAATAACTCACCAGAACTAAAGCATGATAAAACAGATGTTTGTACTGTAGACATCAACATTCATCTGGAATCTCGACTGTTTAGTTTAGAACACATGGTATAAGAATGATTCGCAGTGAAAGGAAATACTGTGAACAAGTTTACAAAATCCAACGCATACCTCATCTCAAAACCAGTCTTTCTGCTTCATGAAACAAAATTAACTTCGCCAAATGTAATGCCAAAACCCAATCAAAATAATTCACAACCCTGCCTGTGAATAATTACATTTTTGCTAGTCTTGCTGCAAGATTATGCAATTTAATTAACTCTGTGCTATTTCAACATCAGAAATATGTACTCTGCATGTTTGTATACATTAGTTAGCACACATTTTCTAGACATCCACATCAGTAACAACAGTAATTTCTTCTTAAAAGATTTGCAAGCTGGATGAGCCTTGTTCACATACCGAGTACATAACAAAACATGAAACTCAATGTATTTTCTGGGGGTTTTTGATTTTACCAAGAGCTTTTGGCACAGCATAACTCCCTCCTATGCTGTCATTCCAGATCACAGATCTGAGAAAAACAAAACATGTTCTCACTTAAGTCTGTGGTATACTATATCTAGCATGGAATTTCTCTGTAAGCAAGGTTCACATTATTTACTAATCAAGTGTTTGGTAATACATTAAGAAATTCAAATATGATCAACAGTGTACAGACTTTCCAAGCACTGCAGACTGTATGTTCTTCAGAGATTAAGAACTACCTACTACAGTGAGTCACACAAAATCCCAATACTTGGTTTCTTCCCAAACAGTCTTACTAGAACACAAGATTGAAAACTAAAGAAAACTAAAGATTTATTGCAAATGACTGTTGTTTTTGCAATATGGTCTGCAATTCAAACAATCAGGTGTAAAAAGGTTTCATTTGCATGTAACAATATGGGGCAACATCCACTACAATCTGTGCCAGGTAGGTTTTAATAACTTCCCTTGGTTTCTTTTTCTGCATGATAGAACTCTTGACTAGAAAGTCATACAGAAAATGTTAAATTGGAGAAATTAATCTAATTTGCAACCAATACAAAAGGCAAAAATATAAAATCCATTGGAATAGCAGTAAGTTATAGTTAGATATAAATGGTATTTTTATATGTATTCATACATATGCATATATTACTTGTTACCAAACTGTATGATTTGTGCTTATCTAGAACACCAGCTTGGTAAAGAATGTATTTGAATACAGTGGTTTGTATACCAAGGTATACTAATATATATGTACATTGAAATGTAGAGATTACCATCTGGAATTTGTACCCAATCTATCTTAAATACAGATATTGTATCTACCATACACAGAGTGTCTGATACTATTCTAACAACAGCATGCCCACTGATATCCCCATTATATAGTGAGTCACATCCACATATACATTAAAACATAGCCACATTTTATGCATTAAAAACAAACAAACAACTTATTATGCAAAATATAGCAAGTTTGACATTACTTAGCAAAAAACTTGGCAGAAGAGAGAAGATTGTAGATTAGGGTGGGCACAAGTGATGTGTTACTGTATGGTTATCCTGAACAGTTCTGTACGTATTTTGAAATGTACTTCATTAATTAACTATACTTTAAAATTACAAATAATATATATGGAATTGCATTAAGAAAAATATTTAAATTCTAAACTGATAACACCAAATGGAACAGAATTGCTTGATTTCATGTGAAAAATTAATATTATCAAGTAGAAGATGCAGCCATTTCAACAGTAACTGAAAATGGAAATGCAGAACTGTATCGAGCCCTTCCATGAACATTCCTGCTGACCTAGGAGGAACAGTTATCTATAGAGGATTAATATTTGAGTGCAATGTCTGCTCAGCTTTCAGAGCAATGAAAGAACAGGCACTGCACATCCAATACAGGGAACAAACAAGAATCCAGAAATCCTCTTTTTCCAGAGCATAGTTATATTCCACTTATGCCAACAGGACCTCTCGGTGTATGCAGCCAAGAGTGAACTAAGATTCAGGAAGGTAGCAGTGGATATAGATGTGCAGCCATGAAGGGAAAAGATCACTTTCACACAGGAAACTAATGGAAATCCAGGATCACTAGCTCCCAAACAGCGTTCTTAAAAAGCAGAACTACTGCCCTCACTAAACAATTGTTTTGGTGTTTGTTCATATTGTCTTAAATTGGCTATTCATGAAATACATTGTATCTTAGTCAAGTGATTTTTGAGTATGTAGTTTTATTCGACATTAAACTTTTTTCAAGCCACTGGTAAGTATACTTAGATTAAATTATATTTCGATTAGAAAAGTTCAGGTCATGTAGTATTCTAGCAAGCCGGTTTTTCTACTATAAATAGCAATGTTCCAATTCTTACCTGTTGAGAATGAGTGAATTTAAGGATTTAACTAAAACCCTTATGAATTCAAGTCAAACACTGAAGATTAATTCAATATGGCCCATATCAGTTTAACATTCTATATTGTTTGCTATGTCACTTCTCTGCCACAAAACATCTACATAGCTATCTATAGTTGATCGACACAACTAAATCTGAATATGTGTAAAAATAATTCTGTAACGCAATATTTGCTTTTAAAAAGTCCTGAATTACCCAAGATGTATGCACCATAAGGTCCTGTTTAAAGTTACTTCAAAGCCTCTTGCGTACATCGTGGCTTAGAGTTTGAAAAGTGTGAAGTGCAACTGACTTTTTTTTTCATGTAAGATGTGTTCACACTGGCATATATTTTTTTCCATAGGAAAAAGAACTTCTGTACTCCTTTAGTCTGAGTGGCTTTTATCTTATACCAACAGAAACAATAAAATCAAAGAGAAAGAGAAGTGTCTCCAAGAGGTGTCCTCATAAAGGAAAAAATTATGTTAACTCACAGTAATTAAAAATGCAGTCATAACATCGGCTGCAGAATAATCTAGACATGCCTGTTCTAGCTTTAGAATAATTTTCTGGGATACTTACAGCAATCTAGGTGGGGCAGCACAGAGCTCAGCAATGGCCAGCAAAATGGCCTGTTTGGGGCGGTCAGAAACTCAATGGAATTGAAAGCTTTACAATAGCAACGCAGTTTGAATCCGTACACAAGATTAGCAAATCAAATGTATAACTATGCTTCCCTGTAGTCTTTAATTCAGAGTTCATGCTTGGATGATAAGTGCCCTCACTGCCCTAGGTTTTGCCTCTGTGTTTATAGGAATTAACACTTTTATTCTTCAAAAGGCCCATACATGAATGAGACTGGCACGTCAGATCAACCATTACTTTTTGATCTAAGAGCCACTCCTGCAGGCTTCTTTGAAATTTGATATTAGATTCGGTTTTGCTGTAATCTTAGCTCAAGTTACAAGTGAAATACTATCCTTAATATAAGTCTTATCTATACACTAAAAGAAAAAACAAAACAAAAAACCAAAACAAACCAACAAACAAAACCCCACAACCTAGCTTGATATGACACTGGAAAATTAAAGAACAAGTAAATGTCAATTTACACAACTCATCAGTTGCTCACACCACCACTTCATAGTGTGGATACTTGCTTAAAATGTTTATATGCTACAAGTGTTTCACAGATGTTCACAATTACTCCCATGTCTCCAGAACAAACAACCCACTAATAATTCAGAGAGTAGCAAAATCCACTGTAATAAAAGAATCTAGGAAATACACACCTGAATTCAGCCTAGCACACAAGAAATGAGTGGATTTCTTGTACAGACACATTATCTCACGCATCACTTTGCATTGTGGTGCCTTTTTAAGCTAACTTGAGGACGTGAATTACACAGCAGAAAAAAAAGAAAGCCCAATGTCTGGAAACAACAAGTTCACAGTGGCTGTCCTTACTGTGTGGTTTCTCTGAATACTTACAGATTGTCCACATCAACTCAGTTTCACCCCTGTTCTTATGCCTGCAGTGGCACAATGATGTAAAGGAGGTGGGTTGCACCTTCCTCAGTGAGGGTCAGGGCCATATACAACCAGGAACACAACTGATGCAGTCCTTATAAATTATTACAAGAGAGCTGGCTATCTGTACACAAGGTGTTCTGACTGCTCCTTCCCCTGGAACGACCTCTGTTTGAGAACAGAGGCTGTGTACAGGGGCCAGGATGCTGGAGTGGCTACGAAGAGAACAGAGAGAGAACCAGCGTACAGACTTTTTGCTCACTTGTCCCCCAGTATCTGCACATGGGGTAGGGCAGACCAAAAAATGGCTCCTAAATGTAGAAGCAGTACACGATCATGCTGATGTGTTAGCAAAAAATACTTTTACTCTGTTGCAGTTATTATCCATTTCTTTTTTCTCAGGTAGAAAATGAGACTTTAATAAAGAAAAACACTAATGCCTAAGACGACTAAAGAAGTTCCATCAGAAAATTTTCCTTCTAAAAACTTAATCTGTAAGGAGAGATGTCACTAAGGTCTAAGATGTGCTTTGTTATCTAATTGCCTTTTATGAAGAAATAAAGCAACATTACTGCACAGAACAAAAATACACTCTACAGTCTACTTCAATACATTTCTTTTTCAAGGCTGGAAGACAACAACATTAATCAAAGAGATAATAAATATCACTACTACAGAAAAAGTAGCCCATCCCCCCAAGCAGATACACATTTATATTTAAAAAGCAATGGTTCCTCATACTGACTTTTATCTGTACACAATTCTCAAAGACAGCAATAATTTCCACTGTGAGAAATATTATATGGCTAGGGATGTGTGCTACGTAGAGGGGAAAAAACGGTTACTAACCTTTTCATGTCTTCTCAGAGTAGATACATCTCTTCCACTCTTAGTTGAGGCATCTCCTGGGCACTAGAACCAGATTTTCTTGGCACTGAGTGGAATGAGCACTTCTTTGTGCTTTTGACCACAGCGGATACCACTCTGACCTGTTTTCCATTCCATCATGTGAAATTACTGATGGATACATGCAGTGAAATGGAAGCAAAGGCAGAACACACCTCACAGAGCAGGCAATTCTAAAAAAAGAAAAAAAAAGGAAAAAAAAGGATACTTTGCTTGTGTTTACAATTCGTCTTTATATGATTTTCAAAACGTACATCATAGATCCTGAGAATTGCAGTCTAGACATGACACGACATTAGCAAGTCTGCATCAGCCCTCAAAGTGACAGTGCTTTGCAATGATACAAATGAGTGACCAAGTAATTAGTTTGCAGAATTACCAAAAAGTTCGACTTCCCTACTATATTGCCTGTACTATTTAGAAATTGTAAGGTAATCCAAGTAATGTAATAGTAAAATAATCTAAAAACTTACAACAAGCTGACACTTTAGCTCCTCAATAAGAGAATAGTATCCAGCACATAATTGTTAGAAAATATCTATGGATAGACAGGTGTAAATTTTTTCTACACGTGGAATAAACAGGATAATGCCAAGGCTTCCATTTAGAATAACACAAGGTCAGACAAACAACTGAGACTGTAAATCTTCCCTCTCCTAAATGCCTATGAAGCTCAGTCATGAAAATGGAAGATAAATAATATCAATGATAAAACCTTGAAGGTCTTTGCTCTTGTAGAAAAAGACAAAAAAAAAAAAAAAGGGCCCTGGTATTAGTGATAAGTACATTAGGTTAGAGTTATTAAGAGTTAACAAGGTCTTCCACAGCAATCAGACCATTGCCACATGGACTTGGCCTTACCTAACACCAGAGACTGAAGACTGGCCATCGAGCCATTCAGAAGCATTGAAACATCCGCGACCCTTTAGCAACTATCAACGGTCACCTGATGTAGCAAAAACTGTCTCAGGATTTCACGCTGTGATGATGAGAAAATACTATGAGCAGACTACACGATGGTAACTTTCTAAACTCTACCTTGTACGACGCTTGCTGACATATGGAAGGTAACCCTGCACAAATGACACACAGAGCTGCCTACAGTCCTTGGAGATGATGGAAGAGATGACCAATATTTAACAAAAAATGAGTAGAGCAGGAGCATCTATAGGAAGGAACAGGTACAACCCAGGTGAGGCCATGGCAAAGAGGACTACTGCTACAAGTTCCAGGGACCTGTCTCTGACTCTATAGCCTATTTATTCTCTGCCATGGAAATAAATTTCTTGAACGTATCTGGACCAGCAGTCTAGATTAGCAGTTCACAAACTGTATCGTGCATCTGGGAGGAAAAATAGGGGTAGCAAGTGTCAGTCTCCAGCAGAAGCTTCTCAAAGCAGCAGCTCTTCTACTTTTTAAGTTGTTTTGGGCTCAGCTCAGCAAGTTGATTGCGACACTGAGCTGCTGTGAAGCAGTTAGTTGCTACTAGGGAGGGATGCTGAAAGTAAGTGTTCCTGGGGAGAGAACATGAAGCTTCCCTATGAAGTAGCAGTGAAGGATGCGATCTTTCTCACTGACACAGAGTAAGGAATAATGCCCAAAGCCACCATTTTGACGCATTCCTTTCCCTGGAGACATGGTCTGAATACGGTGTGCACTGGGGGGCTGGAGTGGCAGAACTTCAGCCCCCAGCAGCCACCCTTGTCCTGTAGCAGGGGAGAGGCACCTGTAATGGCAATTCTCCAGAGCACAATCTAGAGTAATCTCCAGCCTTTTATCTTATCTGTTCTTTTCCCCCTGCCTCAGGAAAACACATGTCCAGCTGAAAGGAAGGGTAGAGAATGGCAGAGAAAACACGTGAGAACTTCTGCTGGATCTACCTTATGCAGCGTTTCTAGCAGATCTGGAATTCAGCTGTGGGCGTAAGCAGTTTATTGGCACAGGGGAGACTATATAAAGAGGAGTAAAAATAGGATGGTGTTGCAGTCTGATGTTGCTTCTAACACCAGTAGAGATTGCAAAGCCAATGAGGGCACATGCCTCACATAAAAATGACATTAGAGGTTTCTAGCCTACACGTCAATCTGTAGTGGCATTGGAATAAAAGGAGGGAAAAGAATATGCAGGTAAGAACTATTAAACATGCTAAAGCTCTCAGTAATGAGAAGAATACTTCAATACATACCAAGGGAGACAACAGAAGTAAGAAAACAATTTTCTTCCATAGAGCAAATACTGTCACATAAATCTCTAGCAGGGGTGACACCAGAAAGGCCCTACAGATAAACAAAAGGGAGGTGGATGGGTAGCTGTTTAGAGTTTCAAGCAATTTTGTTATGTCATTGTGTCTTCTTGTAATGAAAACAGGACCAGTCTTCTTTGTGGAAAGCATCAAACTTTGGGTGTTTTTCTTGTTCCCCATTGTAAAGGTCAGACACTTTTATCTGAGATATTCCAATATATTTTCCTGTCTTGAGGCTTTTTAATGATCCTTCAGCTACTGCTCTGGGAACCTTAGAAAAATACCTTGAAGACAGAACAAACCTTCTCTTATACAAGACATGTACCTTCAACCTTACAGTGGACAGTTCAAGAGCACTAAAGCAGCACTCCTGAGAGAAACCGGCTTGCACAGCTTTGAGAAGGTCAGGAGGAGTCCTATTGCTATTTTCCGTGACCTAATAGACGGGTGTAGAGAATGCAAACTTAAACTCTTCTCAAACACGCAGTGAAAGGACTGCATTAGATGAGGCAATGGACACAAGTTGCAACAAGGGAAATTTTGATTAGATATTAAGAAATTGTTCACCATGAAGGCAGTCAAACCTTGGAACAAGTTACTGAAAGAAGATACAGAATTTATATCCTTGGAAATGCTCAAAACCCGACTGGACAAGGCCTTGAGCAAACGAATCTAAGTAGGCTGTGCTTTCAGCAGTGGTTTGAATGAGATCATCTCCAGATATCCTTTCCAATCTATATAATCCTGCGACTCTTGACCAGGAATTCCTCTTGTGAGAAACAGATGATGGGACAAAGACTCAAGTGTTAGCGTACCTCTGGTAACTTCTGAAGTATTTTTTTAAACAAACATATGCTATGCTTACCTCCACTCTGAAGTGTGGGGGCTACTCCCATGGAAGCTTTGGAATACTTGTGGTGCAAGGGGCAGAGTAAAAACTATGGTCCACAGTAACATAAATTAGAGATAAACTTGATGAAGAAGACTACTCCCACAAACCTACCTATTTAACACGATGCCGTTTACATTACGGAGAGTTGTTCAAGGAATGCAAGAGCACCAGTCCTCATCCAAATCAAAGAAAGGTAAGAAAGCTCTTAATGAGAAGAGTACCAATCCTGTCCTGATACTACTAATTTTTCCATCTCTGATGTCCCGAGATACACACATACCAAGCATGGAAAACATATGTGCTATCAGCAGAACTTCACTTAGGTCTTCCCAAAACACTTGTGCTCCTATCACAGCCCAATATTTTTATAGCAAAGCTGAATTACATTAGGGGATATCTTAACAGAAAGATTTCACATTTTTCCAACGTTTTATGACATGTATGTACAAGCAGTGATAGACATTTTGCTCCTAAAATTAGAAATAGCACTGTAGCATAAGTACTTCCCACAAATTTCACAGCTAAGAAAGGAACACTGCTAGTTACTGCTTTACTTTTCTGCAGTTCACTATTTCTAGTAAGTTTTGAAAGTATTCTTTAAATAGGCAGTGTTCCTTTACTTCAATGCTGTAGGGTATTTCTTGATAACCAGGAGGAAGTAGGAGAAATGAAATGAGTGTTACTTTCAGCAAAAGCTGAGTCACAGCTACATTTCGCTATGCAACACCCTGCCCTTTGTGCCCTTCTGCTTAGAGGCTGCAGCAACCTTCATCTGTCTACAAGTTGAAAGTCATGTTCAAAAACCAAACAATGAAATCAGCAACTTTTGTAACATGTCACATGGATCTGTGAGCATGATTTTGGGAAAGTTCCAAGTTTAGAAAATGTTGCTCTCACTATTCCAAGAACTTTTTGTTTACATGGTTTATTTGTAATACTGTGTAGGATTGAAGGTTTCAGCTTGAAAACAAACAGGAGATATTCCTGGAAAATGACTAACAGCGACAATGGCCACAAATGGTCCTCCATCATCTGTGGGTGCGTATTAGGAACTGCAGAGAATTAATCAACACACATTTGTTATGTCATACAGTGATCAACTCATCAAGGTCAATAGAGAAACTCATGCTGCTTTCAACAGCATTTGGATCAAACAAGCCGTGATGCAAAAGCAACCCAATCCTGAAAGAGCTGATATCGAACCCTTGGGTACATGTTAAATAAGGATGACTGAAGTTCCCAAAGTGACATATTGCCTGTGAATAGTCAGATTTCCAGGCTTCTGTGCACTCACAAATAAAGTCAACTGCCAGTAAATCTGGCAACTGTTTCAGCATCATGATGGGTAGAGTTTATGTACCCAGGCTTCGCAAACAATGCTAAAAACCCTTGTCACTGTTGGAGACCTGTATAAGTTAGTGGATCTGCTAATGCCGATGGCTTATTCACCAAACTGATGTTATTTAAGGTGCTCTTGCCCTTCTACAAGGGGTTAACATCACCAAGCAGAGGGGAAAAAAAACCCCAACACCTAAATGAAAAGCAGCCTCAAGTATTTGCTAAATGAACATATTCTTTGTGTAGCTGACATATATTGACAAAGCTATAGAAGCATGTAAATGCCTAACTGCATATTTGTATTACATTTTACATGTCTATAGTTCAGGGTACAGGGTCAAGTTATTATTACACTTTTATGGCCAGTTTATGTTCTTACCAAATTTATCTTAATGCAATAGTGTCAGCGTAACGTACATTGCGTTCTTTGCTTCTATCCTCTTCTAAAGCAGAACTTTCCAGTTCCAGAAATGTTAAACTTAAGTTTATACTATGCAATATGGGCTTGTATATTGTCTCAGCTGTAGTTACAACAGGAACCCAACTGATCACAATGGCACTGTGCCACACCAAAGACCCAAACTAGCCACTATGCTATGACATATGGCTGCCGCGAGCTCGTTCACAACTCGGGCAGCTCTGCATGTGCACGACTAGATGGTATAGACATCCGTAGTGTATTTCAGAAAGGGACCCATCTGATCTCTGTAAAGCTGGTTCCAGTCTGCACCCATCTGTACACAGTGAAACATTATGTGCAACTCATACCCTGTATTATCAGAACGTCAATTATCAGAAAGTGAACTAATATTCAACATCCTAAAATGGAACTTCTCAGAAAGCAGATACAAGCAGGAAGGACATGCTGTCATACTTGAAAGTGATACAATACTTCGCTAACTCAACTGTCAGCGTAATACGCAAAACTTCAGGTCATCTCCAGTGTCAGATGGTATAAGACTTCTTCATAAACCACTAAGCTTTGGAGAAAAGGTATCCAAAGGTACCAAAAAAGGACATGAGTGCCTTTCAGCGTTTTCTCTACATATTGTATCATACAATGAAAACAAAAGGAGACTGTGAAGAAGGGGTAGAAAAATGTTTCTTCCTCTGTGCAACTGCTCTCCTTTAATTTATTGCATTGTTATAAACTTATAATCCAATTCTGTGAGAAATAAATGCTCTTTTACAGATATAAGTATTTAGCAAAACCAGGCAAAGACCATTAGAGAGTCATCTTTCCAATAATATTAACAGCAAAACTCCTGTCATTGAATGAATCAAGAGTTAACTCTACACCACATTAAAGGGACAGTGTATAGTAATTAATTGTCCATATTGTAGGTCTTATTTTTAATAACAGCATCATCTCAATGTTTGTTAAAAATGCTAGAGCACTATAATAAACCAGCAACTGCCAAGCTCATCTTTGAGAAACATTAAGTGAGGGGGAAAAAGTAAAAAGAACTCCAAGTAACTTCTCTTACTCCTGTTACTAGAAATAATACAAATCAACACCAACAGTGCTAACACACTCCAATATCGAGATGATCCTCCTCCAGATCTATGTCTATGGGTACAGCTAGCCCATACTTGTGCGGAAGGGATTAGCTCCAAATCAGCACTGTGCCAGCTCTTCCTTGGCCTCGTGAAGCACATTCATGACGGGAGGAGAAACTGTAAGACTGGGGACATATATTATCTCCACTGTCACTCTTGGAGGGCTTACAGGAAGAGAACGGACAGCACAGTGGAAGTTTGGTAACAATAAGGTACAACTAGGTGGTGTAAATACAGCTAAACAACACTTAAATGTTTTTCAGAACTAGATTCTTCATTAGACTTCATCAGCTACTCGCTGAGAGCCTCTCAGGTGCTCAGTGAGAACAGATATGGAAATCGAGATTTAACCTAGTCTTTAAAATGATTGCTGAAAATTATTTAAAAAGAGTACTTATGTGTTTTATGTCCACAAGATTTATTTTCTCTTCTACAGATGGTCATTGCATTTTGTATCTAGCTTTTCATTTTGGCTCTTTAAATTGTACAAGATTGCTATTTGTAGCTGGACAAGAATCTTCAAACACTTTGAGTACCATACCTTAGAATCCATATTTCCTAGAATCCACATTTCCTCAATGCAAAATCAGAAATACTGATTAAAAAATGTGTCACCTTGTTTCATGGTTCAAGTGTACTATAAAATATGTTCCCAAGAAACATCTGGTTTATATTCACACCAATCTGGTTTAAATATGTATGTCAACAGATAATCCTCCTATTCCAACTCTGAGTGAAAACAGACCTTGTCAGTAAATTCAGCCTCACTCTGATTCCTCCTGAAACAAGTGATAATTTCTACTTTATTGGGTGCGGAATATTATACACTAGTGATAAAACTCTCTATGAACTTAAAAATCTTACTTTTAATCATCAATTCTTACTTCATCCCATTGTCACTGATCTCAGTGACACAGGAACATATTCTATGGGATTATTAAATAAACAAGCACATGCCTTTTGAGGTTTGAAATTATATTTTTCAAAGAACTGACAACAAGCATAAAAAAGAATCGCAACAACCGATATTACAGATGCACTCTTATTTTCAACAGCTGAAGACTGGTTCTTTTCAGTGCTAAATAACTTCACATTTACGCAGAACAGCCATCATGAAACAAGAAAATTCTACAGGAGTTATGAAGTAGCAAAAGAATAAAACCTGGATTTCATTATTTGCCTTTTCAAGCCCTTACAAAGATTGCACTAAAGATGGCATAACTGCCCAGGAGGCAGGCAGGATACTACACTGTAATCACAGTTATTAAAAGCAATCCAAATTACAGAATTTAACGTAAAACCAGACTTGTTTTTAAGTACTGTGTTTCGTATAGCGCAAAGATTAAAATTTGTTATTTTTCCAGATTACAAAGGTCTTTTAGGACATAAGCTACCATGATGACTTACTGCAATTCATTTTTCTAAAATGTGAATAAAACAATGATTGTTTAAGTGAAAAATGAAATAAAAATAAGTTTTCAGCAGAGTCTTGAATAACATTCAAGCAGTATGCAACTCAATCCTTAAAAAACATTTCATTATTTGTAACATCAATCAAATTTAAAAGCTTTAAAAAAATCAACTTATAATTAGGCCTGTTGTACCTCTGAAATGCATTTTAAAAAGATAGTCAGTGATTTTACTGGGAGGAGGAAGGAACCAAGCTTTTCTGGGAAATCTCTCCATTCCAGAAAGTATGCAAAATTAGGTAAAAGCTAATTAGAAAGACTTGGAAGACGCTGCTTACAACAACATAGATATACAAAGTTATCTGAGTTCAAATGCGTATCAATGACCAGAAATACAATTTACATACCTGGTACTAGGGGGGAAAGCAGTAGACTACAAACAAAATCAGTACATTGTCATGATCTTAAAAGTAGTTACTAAAAGGGAATCAAATTTTAAAATCATCTCCACTTTTAACATCGTGTAGGTTCCGTGTTTTAGCAGCCAAACCTGTGGCTTTTGGTCACACATCAATCCATATCAAGAAAAGAAACCAAGAACCAGCAAACTCCCCCATCTGAGAACCTCCACACCCAGTCCTGCATCAGTCAGTGACAACTGTCACTGAGGTCACCAGGGACAGGATCACGCCCCACTTGGAAAACAGCTTTATCTTTTTTGCATTACTTTTAAATATAGGGCAGAAAGAAGATACCAATCTCAGAACCATTCAATAAAAACTATTTTGAGATTCAAACATGCAGAAAAGTCAAAGAAATGAAAGACTAAATTCTCACAAAGAAACAATTCTCTCTTCCAGTGTAAAATGTATGGTGCATTTCTGCTGATAAATGTCTAAATATATTGCCTTGATACACGTGTTCATGCATGGTTTTGCTTCTGCTATGCATTCAACTGAATAAGAGATAGATTAAGGATTTCTTCTAAGCATTGTGCTCACTTAAGATAAATGTTCCCCAGTACACAGTGCCCTGTTGTTAATGGAAGTTTCGAAATGGTATTCATGACCTATTGAGTCCATTTTCAACTTCTCACATTCAGAAACGCATTCCAAAGAAGAAGGCAAGTTCCAAAGAATGTATGAACCTAAACAGTTATAAAAACAGGAGCCCTTGGGGAAAACATTTTTTTTTTAAACTTCTTTTTAACTTCTTTACACAACTGTTCCTGCTTTGTGAAATACATTTCCCCTTGTGATTTACAGTATACTACAGCTGCTTCTTTGCGAACTTTATTAATAAAGTTATCCACAGTTTTTAAATAACAGTTGAAAACCAGAGTTTCAGACCACTGGCAGTCCTAGATAAAGGCAAATATCATGCCAGAGCAAACAAACAAAACACCCAATGGATACAGAGGAAGTGACAGGAAGCTTTGGAAGAAATAAACAGAACAGAACTAAAGTTTCAAAGAGCCTGAGCTGCATCAAGAAGATTTATGTGAAACATTTTGACTTGACAGTCTTGGAAACTTTGATTTGGGGGTGGGGAGGGTGGCAATGGCAGGAAGGATTAGAATGGAGGACAGAGCAATAAGGCTTAATCTATTTCTGAACTTTGTGAGTCACATTCAATGTAAACTTTCCAGTTACACTGTTGGTAAACAGCGGTAGCAATAACAAAAAGTTCATAAATTTAGTAATTCATTTTGTCATGACAGACACTACCAGGTAACAGTCCTGCACTGGCCTTGTGAATGGACTAGCTGACAAAATATCAATTAGAAATTAACAGACTTGTGAAACAGTTTAATGTTAAAAGTTACGAGAACCTTATGATATGAATTAGAGTTTGATTCATTGATTGGTAACTATAAAAAAATTGTTAGAGCTGACTGCTTTGAACTCTTACCAAGATTTGAGGACAGAAATAAAAAAGGGACTTTTTTTGGATGTTATTTAAATTTCAATAATGTAACAGATGTCACAGGTGGAGTAAATTGATTTGTGAGACTATCAGACTATAGCAGATTCTATGAATAGCTGTATTGTTTCGGTTCACACAGATGCTGTGGTATCTGCTCTGTAGAAAGCAGTAAAAGGTCAAAAGAAGCAGGTAAAGCCTTTAAAGCACAATTTCTACTTATCTTAGTTATTTATATGATAAACAGTCTAAATGTTATGCTCGCCACATTGCTATGAGGCATGAAACAATCTATCTCTATTTGTCAGAAAGCATTAAATGACTTACCTAAAACACCCTGTGGTAGACTCTACATTTCCTAAGTTTCTTGCTCACATCTTAACTACCCTTTTCTACCTGAAAAGAAAAAATGCTCAGGATCACTGATAATTCTGCTTATACTTGCTCAGAGAAAGGAAGTTATCACCTAAGGAATAAAATAAAATAACTTCTTAGCTTTGCAAAAAGCCACAAATTCTTGACTTTGGTGCTGCTAGAAAAACAGGAGACTCCCACGAAGAAGAAAACTACAGGATACTGAGTTAGTGCCTATGCTTGATCAAGGGCTGTTCATAAGGAACAGCAGAACTGTACATACTGAGGGATTTGTAAACTTCTTTTTAAACATTAATTTTCTCATATACCTTCATCATCCAGACTATACTCACTTCTACAAAAACCTTTTATCATGTCCCTTCTTGAATCCTATCTTCCCTCATTAGATTCACAACCACAGTAGTAAATAGCTTTAAGGGTAACTGCCATCCTCCACCTTGCATAACCTAACGATCCAATGAGAAAATTATATTTCAAATACATTTCAAATGTATCATGTTTTCCCTAGAACGAAAAAGCCAGACTGCAAGAACTGACTTGACGTTCAGCTCTGGTTCACACCAAAAGGAAATCCTTACAACTGGGAAGGAGAGAAAGTAGCACATTGGAGTCACAGATGTAACTCCCATCTACCTTTTTGGAGAGATCTCACAGAAAAAGGAAGAAAATCACAAATCAGAAGTGTAACATAGCCAAATCTCCTCTAAAGCCATAGGAAAAGTGCAATTATAATTTAGCAACAAAACAGCAACTCCTCCAGGCAGAACTAAATCACAAACATCATATTGACGAACAACTATCAGTCCTCCTTTCCCTCTACCCCCGGGCTCAGAAGAGATCCTCTTTATTTCTATTGCTTGAAAACAAAAGCCCTGTTGAGTCAGGGAATACATATCTCTTTCTTAACTTTCACCAGAAACTCCTTCCTAGTCTGCCCTGAAAATGGATTCCAGACACAGAAGGCAAGGACATAGAATGCAATAGAAAAAAGTATTTTTTTAAATAGTACCAAAAGATCTAAACTGTTAATAATGTGGACCTTCGTAAGTCTCTTAAGAATTAAAACACCTCGATTATGTTAAAAAGCTAGATGTTTTTAGAGAAAAGGATAATTGGCACTTAGAAGTGAGGAGGGGCCTTAATCATCATGGAATTTAAATAACAGCTGTTAATTTTTGCCTGTGGGAAAGCAAAGAGATGACAGGAAGAATAATGACAAAATTAAGTACCAAATTTATGTTTCTGTTGAAACCACAGTTTTTAAGTGTCCGTCCAAGTTAAACAAGTTAAGCTCTGGGCTCATGTTTTGGAGGCACTCTGTTGTCCACTTGGATTGCTTTGTGAAAATATTCTCCAGCTGCTGACTGGCCATTTCTGTCCTTTAGCTTGTGAGAGATGCTCTAATGCCCAGTTCGGGTTCAAACCAGTAACTTCCATGAGGACATTGACTATATTGAGCAAGTATCTCACATTCTGGGATGCAAATGAGTAGGATCCATATATCATGGTAGTTCTGCTGTAGAAGGCATTTATTATCCAAGGCTCACACATAGCCTGATTCTGCTTGGTACTCACTGACTTCCAGGAAGGTTGTTTCTGATGGGACACCACCCAAAAGCTATGAAGGGCAAATGGAAAATTCTGGGAAACCTTCATTTTAAAGCAGAGGACATTTTCCAGGTTAAGAGGATTATTTAACTGTTTTCCATAAAGGTTATAGTACAGGGTAGTATATCACAGGCACAGATGTACCATCAGCACAGATTTTCTTTTAGAGCTATGGTCTGCTTTGCAATCATATTCTGGTAGCTCATTCAAAAGACTGTTTCATGGTCAGCATCCAGTCACCCTTATAATGGTGGGGTAAGCATTGGAAATGCACCCTTTGGAGGAGATGCTGTGTTATCTCCAGAACTGCCAGCATATCCTGGGGCTCTTTTGTTGCACTTCGAGCAATTAACTGTGCAACTACATGTAAGTTGGTCCAAACACCATTCTATTTGACAGTTGTGTTCATAGCAGCATGTAACCAGAAATGGCTTAATAAAGAACCGGCAGCTATTAACTTTCTAGAAACTGATGGAGTGATCCAAGTTTTTGATAAAGCACGGCTTTATCATCCTGATTTTAGAAACAGCAAGGATTCATCGGTACAGGTTTCTATAATTGCTTCTTTTAAAACCACTGAAGGAGAAAAGCTTATATTCCTGAAAGCTTGTCCACCTCTCTCTTGCTCTATAAGATTTGACCTCATAAAAGGCACAGCCACTCTTCACAAACCATACCACCTTCCTTTGGAATCCTCTGTGACAGCACTGTTTAGCTTAAGTTTGTACTGCACAACAAAGCCCTTCAAATTGGATATGCAACCTCTGCACACATGCTTCTTTATTAGAATGAAAGACTGAAAAAGAAGGACTGGTAACAACTATTCAACTACCTTTTCTAGTGCACTGCCACACGTGAAGGGCTGAACCTCTTCTCTCTTCAATTCTTGACTCCAGACTTTGGCTAGGCCTATCCAAAACCACTGGAAAATAATCTCAAATGAACTACGTGGTTAAATGGTGGAATGAAAACATTCCCAAGATCTGGTCTAGATTTAGTTCAACCCCTTTATCTTTCAAATGCAAAAAAGAGATGAGTTTAAGAGCTTGCGTGTGCTGATGGGGACACAACAGCCATATGAAGACAGAAGTTGGGACACTCATTTTGCCTTCAGGTAGTCTTAACCTACTTTCTAGCTCTTTTATAGAGACCTTTATTTGGTGCTTATTGCATAACTCTTGGTGAATTTTTTGACTTCTTTTACCTGCTCACAGTCACTAGTGGACCAGAAGCTTCTTGCTGATAACGTGGTTCCAGGTTCTGTTACACATGACCCAGCACATTTTCCTCAACCTCAATCAATCTGAGAAGATGCCATCCCAAGCTAAAGATCTATTTGCTGCCCGGTCCACCTACAGAAAGCAACAGCTTTGGGAGACAGGCATACAGTTCCTGACTTTTATGCACAATTTCTCAAAAAAGCCACGTGTGGAAGGACCCAACAGCTTATAACATCTGATTTTGAAATACAAAGAGTTACAACAACAAGTAGGTAAGCCATGTCTACCAAACACTACTATCATAGGATGTCCTGAGTTGGGAGGGACCCACAAGGATCATCGAGTCCAACTCCTGTCCCTGCACAGGACAACCCCACAGTTCACACCATGTGTCTGAGGGCATTGTCCAGTCTCTTCGGACACATGGTGTGATCTGTGGAGTTGTCCTATGCAGGGAAAAATTACTATTAAAAAGCTTGCACACACAGCCCCAAATCCTTTCAAACACACAATCCTTATGATACTTTTTTTTTTTTTAAATGTGTAACGGTCTGATTCTTAGGAAAAAAGGCAAAAGAGCCAAGGACAGGTCTGCGGGGGAGTTCAAACACTCCCAGGCTTCGGTCTTTCACAGGACGAGTATACGGCCACAAAGGCTACAGAACATCCTCAGGCCATTTGTGCCAGTGATGGACTTGGCAACTGGAACAGAAATGAACCAGCATCCTTATAAGATTCTAGATATAAGCTACTGCTGTCATTGCTGTAGTTAAGAAAAACGCTGTAACATAAATGGCATCCACGACGTGTTGTTTACGTAATAATTAATTGCAGGGAATGTCGTGTTTCAGCGGGCATAGAAACTATCCCCATGGGTAACGCGCTGCTTTTCTGCGCAGAGCACTGGACCAAGAGCCCCAGGGTTTGCTGTTGGCCCTTGCTCTCAGCGCCAGAGAGGTATTTTCTCTCACACACGACCCCGCAGAGGGAGGTCACACAATGCCTCAGCCTCCCTTGCCGGTGCCAAATAAAGCAAAACCGATGGCACCGCACAAAGAAGCCTCTCCCTGTTTCAAGAGCTACAAACTCAGCCGGAGCTGCTGACCCCCGTGACTCAGAGGCAGAAACCAGGGCCGCAGCCCCCGCCCAGGGGGGGCCCCTGTACCGGGGCCCGGGCTCTCGGCCCGCCCGCTCGCCCTCCCCTCAGCCGGGGCGGCGAACGGCCCCGCTCCCAGCCGGCCCCTCACCTCTGCCCGCCGGCCCGGCCCGAGCCCTGCGGCGTCCCGGCCGGGGAAGGCGAAGCCTCCTCCGCCACGGCGGGAGCCCCGGCCCGGGCCTGGCCTGGCCTGAACGAACCCGGCCCGGTCGCCAGGCAACCGCCGCTGCAAACACCGCAACACACGTGACGTGACGCAGCACGCACAACCCCAACGACACCACGGCGGCAACGACCCACCCATTACGTCACCCCCACCCGAGCGCCTATAAATAGCCCGGGGGACCGCGCGTGCGCACTGCCGGCGCGAGGAGGGGGCGTGGTGCCCGGGACGGAGCCCAGCGAACACGTCACCGCTGACGCGAGCGCGGCCACGCCCGCCGGCCGCCCTACTCCCCACCCTCGCCTTCTATTTTTATTCCTTTGTTTCAAGTCCCCGCCCCTCCGCCGGCACCGCCGCGGGGGGACGGGATGACGCCATCCGCTTCCCGGAACGATGACGCGATGTGAGGGGGGAGAGGCCGCTGGAATGCGAGCGGGGCTTCGCTGCCTTAAAGGGGCAGCGTCCCCCGGCCCCGCCCCCGGGCGGGGGGCGGCCCTGACGGACGGGCGCAGCTGCCTGGGCGGGGCGGGGGGGTCGCGGAGGCACCGCGCTCTGCCCGGCTCCAGCCCCCGGTGCCGGGGGGCCGGGGCACTGCCCGGAGCGGAGCCGGGCCGGCGGGGAGTGGGGTGCGGGCGGGTGGCCGGTGCCGGCCCGGCGGGGTCACCCCACTGCCGGCCTGGCGGTGAACGGGGAGCGCCCTCCGGGGGATCCGCAGTTTCCCGGGGTGGGGGTTGTCCGGGATCCCCCGCCTCTCCGGGGAGACTGAGCGGACGAGGTCCCGCTCGGCCTCGCCTGAGGCTTCTCGGGTTTTTTCCTCGTAGTTCCCCCCGTGGAGCAGCTCCCCGAGCGCCGGGTCCCCCGCCCGGCCGGTACCGGGAGAAGAGAAATGCCGGGTCCTGCCCCGGAGCACCCGCAGGGTACGGACGGTGCCCGCCCGTCCCCGCAGGGCAAACCACACACACGCATCAGTGAGAAAACGACGCTGATTTACAAAGGAATAAGTCGTTAATGCGTTTCCTATGCCTTTCTAACAAAAACACAGAAGGACCGAATGGGACAATAAAGACTTTCCACCAATACATTAACCACGAGCGCGTTTGACGTAATCAAACGCGGCTTTAACTCGGCGGAGCGCTGGGGGCTTGGAGCTGCAGGTGTTGTCCATAGTGGGTTATCCCTGGACTGGGGATGTGCGATGAAATAAAGCCCCTCACTCAGGATAAGGTCGAGATGATGCTGTGGCATCATATTTAGATCATGGCTCGTAGGGAAATCTAGGGTGTACTTAGTCACCTATGGCATGACCTTATATTCCCACTCGATTTAGTAACAACAGTTGGTTTCTTATGGGGCATGTGAGATTTAATTTATTAACTGAGTTTCTAGGGTAAGTGGAGCGAAAGTCAGAAAAGGCATGAGATGAGAAGCCAGCAGATGAAGGGGAAATGTTCAGAGAGATAGAACTGCCCGAGAAATGTAAGTCTTGTCTCTTAAGTTTCTCCAATAGGACATTAATGTAAATATAGTTACTTATCCACAAATATTTTTGATACACTGCCCTGAGTGATTTTTTTTTCCTGGCTTTTAAACTATCTGGTTGTGATTTTCATTTCAGCTTCTGTGTTTATTTAGTTTTGAGCCTTTTAATCGAACAGCACAGTGGGATCTGTCAGAATACTAAACTCTTATGTTCTGAGAATGTTTCGGCCATCTGGGAAAAAAAAAATGCCTCCGTTTGCATTCAGATGGTATATCTTATTCATCAAGCTGGCATGTGGGAATATTGATATGTTTGAGCATGTAGAATCCTGGTAGGCAAATACCAGGCTAACTTTCCTCTGTATATTATAGAAAAAAAAATACTGTATCTTAGCACTGAGACAGCCAGTGTGTCACAGATGTATGTCCCCATATCTTTTAACTCTGGAACAAATTCTGCTCTTGATGTCCCTTCAGCTGCTTTAAGTTATGACAAGATAAGTTACAAGAACTTTTAACTTGCTGAAGAGCTTCCTGGCTTTTTGCATTATGAATCAAAAGTGAGCTAAAGGTTTTGTTTGTTGGTAGGGGTTTTTTTTGGTGTGTGTGTGTCTTTTTGTTTTTGTTTTTTTTTTTTTTTTCCTAAATGATCACTTGTATTAACTAAACAAAGAAACAGGTAGAATTAATAAAACCTCAGAGATTATTGACTCTGAAATGTAATCTAATTAAGATGTCAATTTAAATAAATCACTGCCTTTGGAACTAAATAATTAATGTCAGAAGCTGTTTATGTGCAAAAGATATCCGTGAAGTTTTTCTGGGAAAGTGATTCTTTAAAAATTCAGCATTTTTCATTCTTGCTCTTATAAACAATAAAGCAGGCTATTCTCTTACCAATTTTATGTTTCAGTGAATCTGAATTTGATTGTCACGCAAGCTTCCTTATGAGTCATTATCGTAATTTCACATCACTCATTAAAGGAAAGTTGTTTTTCCCCCTAAATCCCCTAACCTACTTCTACCGTGCCAACAGGAGCGCTCAGAAACTGGCATTAAGGTGCAGCTCTGATACAAGATTTCTGTTTCCCCGTGACTCATTTGACATTAACATAATTATGTTACAGGAGTCAAAGTGATTTTCCAACCATGAGTAATGCACAATACTAGAGAGAATGTTTACAAGACACCGAGGCATATCAGCTAGCTGAAGTAACCAGCTGCTGATAACAGCTGAAGTAAGTTGGGGAATTAAAAAGTCTTATAGTACAATTATCCTTCTTTGGCACTCGGTGTCATGTACGACCATGAGGTAGGTCGTGTGCTCTGTGAAGAAGGATCCAGAAGCAGCACCGTGCCATAACGGGGAGAAGACTGAGCCCGTGGGTAGTTCGCACAAGAAGTCTTCATAGTTTTCTTCCCACTTGCATATTTATGGCAAAGTCGTGCTTGAATGAGAGCAGTGATCTTTTCAAGAAGCGGCTGTATTTACCAGAGTTCATTTCAAAGCACAAGTGACACACATCCTCTCAGCCAGGAGAACAGCATCAAAATGAAATAACAACAACAACAAAAAATATGAGGTCATCTCGCAAATATTTTGAACCGCGTGTATGTGAATAACACAAAAGAAGAAAACAGATAAGGATAAGGCAAAACCGAGTGCCGTTACCACGATGAGATATCTTTTATCTGTAATAAAAATATCTACCTGCAGACTAGCGATAATGGTACAGGGAAAAATCACAGTGGATCTGTTCTGAATAAATAGCAGAAAAAAAGTAACTACAAAATGTATACGCAATAAGAAAAAACTGTAAAAATGAAAAAAAAAATCTTAGTTGTGATTACTTGTTTCAAGTGTTCCATGTAATTTTTAGAAATTACTGACTTTTCAGGATTTGTGTGAGGCGTTTGAGGAATAAGTTCATTTTTTTTCTGACTTGTTTAGTTTACAAGTAGCTTTTCAATGAAACTGAGACACTTTCTATTTAGAAGTTTGTCAACTTCATCTGGATATCCTTCCCATGAGGCCTTATTTCAGTAATGTGCCGAGCACCCTGAACTTCACTGGTTTAATAAGAGTTGAGGACACTTACTTTCTCCCAGGATTAGCCTGTGAAGGTAGAAGTCTAATTTTGAAATACCAACACAAACTAACTACGACTGCCTAGAGCACTAGAATTCTAAATAACCAGTTAACTTTCCTATAAAGTACCACAATAATACAAGTGGCAAAGAGAGTGAAATGCAGAAAACACACACTGATTGCAGAACTGTTAGTGGAAAGGATGTTTTCCAGGAGACACATTCAAAAGAGTCAGAAAAAAATTCCACGTCACACCTCATTTTTTCAATTCATGAGAAAATCTTCTGAGGCCAGACATTTGGCGTGCTGGAATTGTCGTCACTGACTCTCAGAGCTGGATGAGGGCGAGAACCAGCAAAAAAGTTGTTCATGACAGAGGAGGGCTGGAGATGAGAGGTCTGCCACAGTACCTTGCGTCGACAACACTCCGCATTTGCCAGGAGAGTCAAGACTTGGAGGTTCTCTGTTTTCTCTGCTATGGTTTTCATGCTGCACAACCATGGGCAGCCTCTAGTTCCATTTCCTTCAATTTGCCCACGTCTTACTTACTAGGAGATGTAATGTACCTGCTGTGTGGAGATGGCTTTGGCTGGCAACTCCTACTGCGACCACCAGCATGAATGTATTTAAAACACATTGATAAAATCACCCAGCAGAACCCAAACCAAACATAAACAGGACAATCCAAACCCCGTCAACAGAAATAAATTCCCATGGCACAATGTAACAGTCTTAAATTTAATCTGATTTGCTGTAAACTCATCCAGGACTGTAGTTTTATAACTGCAAATATTCACCTCCGTAGCATGCCGTGCCACTGTCATATCTGTTTCTATTGCTTTTAATTACTGATATCCGTAAAGCTCAACCCTCAGCCCAGGTTGCTAAAATGTACTCCAGAGCATTTTCCTGTACTATAGGTGTATATTGTGTTATTCCTTGCAGTAATACATAACAGGAGATGTTCGTAAAATAGTTCTGCTCAGCTCCAAACCTACCTGGAGTCCTCTAATGAAGCAGTCTTGGAAGCAGCACTTCTGTAATGTTCTGCATTTCCACCTCCTGCTTTTTCACTTGGCTCCAGAGGAATTTTCTTCTTACAATGATTTTCAGGGCAGCTGCACCCTGTATCCTCCCTTTTTCTTTCTTGGAGGAACTACCATTTATTTGTAACATTTATTTAGCATTCTGCGGTGACACACAACCTGTGCAAATTCCAAGTATTTAACCTTTGTCCCTTGGCGAAGCTTTGCACGTTAACTTAAAACAGCAGAATGAAATGGGCACCAAGGAGCACTTGCTGGAAGTAACTGATAAAATCTTGTGAGTACTGCTTACCCTTATTGGTTGGCTGGGTTTTGTTGTTGTTAGCTTGTTTTTCAAGCTGAGGTCCCAAAGAAAATATTCAAAGACAATTAGTATAGAAAATTATTATGGTTTTAGAAAGAAAAAAAAAAGTAAACAGATCCATCAAGATTTGACTTATTTTCTGAATTAGAGAAAAATTAGCTGCTATTAATTTTTTGAGTTTTCAGAGTATATATATGTCTTGTAACAAGGCCCAATGTTTCTATAATAAAAATAGCTATCTTGGTGATAACCAATAACATGTTACTCTGCATTAGCAGCAGCAAACAGAATTAGGAGTGTATACCCATGCCAACAGCAACGACAATAATTCCATCCCATTCCTTACCTGGATGAGGCCCCAGTGGCGTTGTCTTCTCTTGGTCTGGATGGAGCGGCACAGGCTGCTGCCGTATCCCACCACAGGACAGCCAGGAGACCACCAGCAACCTTCTCCTTGGCTGCCATGGGATTTGGGAGCGTGGCTGTTCTCGTCAGAGCATCACCTCGGTCAAAGCGAGCAGTCTAGCCAGGAACACAAGCTCTGTTAGGAAATACTCTGGGAAACCTTCTGATGAACAGCAAATATTGCTGTTTGGGACGGTGATGGCTCCCCAGGACGCAAAGAGAAGTGCTCCCGGGTTTTCCCCATGGGGCACCACGAGGAGGTTAAACTCCTCCGTGGAGAGATTTGCTCTGCAGGAAAGTCACCAAAGTCAACAAATGCTGAAGCTGAGACTTTGCTCTGCTATGTGAGGGGAAGCTCCTGCACCAGGGGAGATGCTAGCAGAAAACAGAGTTTTCCAAATTTTTCCTCCCTCGGTAGCCCTCTCTCTAAGGCTTTCTCCTACAAGGTTGTGTGTCAGGTCCCCTGTATGACTATCAGTACTTTTTAGAAATATTGTCTATTGTGGTATATATACTTAGAAATATTCTATATTGTAATATAAATATCAGTTAAAATATGTGCTAGATACAGATTCATTTTTATAATTGTTTCGTATAATATCTTCTCTTAGAAAACTGAATTTAACAAGGTATTAATTTTACTGCTGAAAAACTAGACGTTAGATTTTGTGCTATATTAAAGCCCAGTCCTGCCGACAGCTATGTATGTGCTTAAATTTAAACATGTGAGTAGTACTGGACTCACTGGGATTACGTGCACAATTAAAATTAAGCATGCGCGAAAGTGTTTCAAGGTCAGAATTTCCAAATTCTTTCACTTGTTTAGAGTAAAACAAAATCAAACAAAACAACACACACACACACAAACCCAACCACACACCACATACAAAAAACCACCACCACCAAACAAGTAACCATTCACTCATGTAATAAAATTGCAGTGGTGTTTATGTTGAGGGACTTACTGTGATTTGATAGGCAAAGTATCTTATGAAACAGGTTTATATAAAACTTAAAATGAAACACTCCAATGCTGTGATTGCCTGCCCACATGGCCGTATTTTCTAGTAGGAACGATAAATGCTTACTTTAACATCTTGAGCATCAGATGGGATTAATGAATTTATTTTAGAATAAGGTGGCATGTTTCAAAGAAATGAGCTATTTTTTTAAATGAGTTGATTTCATTTTTTTATCAACACAAGTCTGATGTTTCCAAAAAAATTAAAAACTAAAGAGTATTTTACTTTGGGATGGAAATATGCCTTATGTGTACAAGATGCACTGAACTTTGCTAAATCACTCATAAAAATGCTCAGGAGACAGTCCTGCTAAATTACAAGTTCAAATTAGATGGTAACGGAAGCATTGGGACTTTTCCCTGTCTAAATGTTTTCTCACTGCTTTCTAAAAGAGAGGTGTCCCTGGTGGTGTTGCATTTGGATCAGCGCAAGAGAAAACAAAGTGGTTTCTCACGCCTTGTTAATAATTACTGTCCTTACTGTAAAATGTAAACTTATTGAAGAGGCTACAGGGCCAACAAAGTTCCCATAAAACCTCAGCCACCCAAAATCTAGTCACAGCAACACCTGGATTCTAGGTCCCCTGTCTTACAAGTCTTTATCCTCATCTGGAAGACTTCAGTCCCATGAGTCGCCTCCCAAATCAGCCACCAAGGTGTGTGGGGAGCAGCTCAGCCTCCCCAGCAGTGGATGGGGTACTGTAGGGAGGCACCTCTGTCCTCTTCAGAGCCACAGACCCAAGATCTCTGTGAGTGCCTTGGTCTCTTATTTTCAGTTTAGCAAGGCGCTGCTCCTTTCTTGCAAATGCTGGTAGAGAGGATGAGGTGGTGCTGCCTCTTTCAAGCATTCAATAGGGATATGCAATAGCCAGGTTCAGTTCCACTGGTTGTCTAACAAGGTTTAATCTCATGTTTCTTTTGATCTGGGAGGTTGCTTGAGCTATCAGTCTGTAGTTGGGGACAGGAGCACCCTCCATGCTCCTTGCTGAGGCTGTGCAGAAAACAGGGGGAGGACAGCTGGCCCGCGAAGAGACTGTTTCTGGTCCTTGCTCCCAGGGCTGCTCCAAGATTTTACACAAGCATTTTTTTAAGAGCAGAAATGGAGCCCTGTTCTCACTTCTTTGAAGCAAGTGGCCCTAAAATCACCTGATCTTTGAAAGTAAGGCGTGACTGCCCTGTGCAAGTGCTCATTCCCACTGCATAGGACAGGCATGATCAGAAACCACATACCTTGGAGGAGCTAGGGGAAGATTTAGTATCAGGAACCCACTGGACATAGCCCCAAGGAAAAGTCCTTAGCTGGGTAGCAGATGTGTTTGAGCACTTGTGCAGAAATGAAACTTTGAGGTGCATAGAAACAAGAAGGTTGCTGGGTAAAGCACATATGAGATCTGAGTGCCAGGGAGTTTATAACCCTGGGTGAGGGTTTTCTGCAAAGGAGATTGGGATTTGCTTGCTTTAGGTTACTACAGCTTGTCCACTTTGAAGTTGCCATCCTAATCCGTCACAGGAGGGTTAGAAAAGGAGGAGGATCCAAATTCTCCTGCAGCTGCTGGCTGCGGTTGAGGTTCTGCACATCATCTTTGTCCTAAACGTCTCTCAGGAGAAACTCACAGAAAGGATATTTCCAGTTTAAACCAAACAAACTATAAATATTCCAGTAAAAGGAAAGGACATATACCCGGTGAACTTCGAGATGTGCTCCAAAAATATGTTGCTGACCTCCCACTTGACATAATCTGTTTCCCTGTTAAACTGTAATATAATTAGGGCCTGCTCTAACCCTGACACTGTTTAATGCTTACATCAATGGAAACGTGGCCTCTCGGACTGCAGTGGGAATAAGGTCTACACGTAAAGTCTAAAATAACCCATGCCACAGTAGAAGGAAGGATAGCCAAGAGAGAATGCTTACCCCTCTTACCTTGCAAGATATTTAGGTCTCTTATCACATAAGTGTAAATGGGCTTTAGGCCAAAGGTCTTTGAGAACTTGGAATCAAAGCTCAACTCTCTTTTCATTAGTGCAAATGAAGTGCCGCCGAACTGGAGTCTGTGAAGTCACACGTGGAAGTGAAAGGAGAATTGGGACCAAAATGAACTGAGATCAAGAGTTGAGGGCAAAGACACTTGTACCAGCCAAAGCAGGGATTTGGAAAATAGGTGATGACTGTGCTGGTAGGCGACCATGGTGCTAACAGTCACCGTGATGGTAATAGTTGATGACTGTTACCTCATTTCATCTCATCTCCGGCAGACGCTAAATTTCACCCAATAACCCTTCTGTTGAGCTCTGCAAGATATGCAGCAGGCGCAGTGAGAGACAAGCACAGGTCTTGGACTAGGATAATAGTAGAAGGGTGATCATAAACCTCCCATTTTGTAAGCGGTCCGTTTGGGACAGGCATATTTACAAATAAGTAAGATTTAATTAATAGATTATGTTGGGAAGCCAAAGTATGCTGAAGTTCTCTTGCTACACGGTTTGCAAGCATGAGTTGAGAGGAGGCCCATGGCTACGTCCTATTGGTACCCTGTGGCTGGAACACCTACGACGGGAGAGAAGCTGCGTGAGTGTGCTGGTGTCATCCCAAGGAGCCAGACTGTGGCCAGGAACGCTGCTTTTCCAAAACCTCTTGTAAAAATGTCTGCAAAGAGCATTTTAAAAAGGGAAAAGGACAGTGTTTAAACATATATTCACATTGGTGATGAAACCTACAAAAGCTTAGACATATACATGGGTATTTTAAGGATACAGAGCATGCATGGAAAAATGAACTGGTTTGTTATGTTATGTTGTATTATTTATCACTACTATTTTTTATAAAAATTATAGAGACCTGTAATAATTGTAACCAAAACCCCAACAACCTGAGTACACGTTTAACCCACAGGCTCTGCAAAGAAAACAGTGTGCACATCACACTTACTGTGAGAGCTCCTTTTCATTTCTCAGCCTAACACGTGGCTGATTTACAGCCTGAGTTCAAGAGATTGTACAGATCAGTAAGGAAATTGTTGACAAAACTTTGCAGCCTAAACACCCACTTTTGCACAACGTGCAAATCACCTGTAAAAAAAAGACCTGCTGAATTTAAATATTGCATGCTAGGTCAGATATTCTTTGTGCTTCATGCAGATGCTTTGAACACAAAATAAATCATTAACAAAAAATATCAAGATAAACCACCCCAAGCCAAATCCTTGGGGGATTAAATGAAAGCACATATGCCAGTTTATATCTGGGGGGAGTTTTTGGGTACTCTGGCTTGTTTCGGGTACTCTGTCATATCTGCAGTTTCTGCTCCAGCCACTGATGATTTATCTGGCTGATTAAAGTGGAGTAGTGTATAAATGGTTCTAACAGATATAGCCTCACTAAAGCCAGGAAGCACAACATTGAACTTAATTTATGGTTTCCAAAGAAGTTGTAGGACTGATCCTGCAATCCCAACTCGAGCTAAACTCCTCCTGAAGTGCTGGGTACAGCTATAAGCTCATAATTCAGGCTGGGCTAGAGGCTGCCTGATACCTACCTGTGCCACAACACAGATATCTTTTGAAAGTAGACTTAACTAAATATTTCACAATTTTTTCTGATACCATGTAGAACATCTTGGCTTATGCAAGGGCAAGAAGTACTTCTGCATTAGCAAGGAAACCATTTTCCCCTCCAGAACATGACAAGCATCTGTCTCTTTAAAATGAGATGGTAAAGCATGTTTTACTTTGATCAGCTTTCATTTATGGGAAAAAATTATAAATTTAAATAGACTTGAACTATACTTTCCCTTTATGGGAAACCAAGCCCTTAAAAATTGTAAATCCCTCTCTTAATGTGGAGCAATACGGTATTGAATTCCTGCACAGAACACCATGAAGTCACGGTGGAATCTACTGAATACTCCTAACAGACCTTTACAGGAGTATTTTATTTTTATATCTTTATTTTCTCTCTCACGCTGACTGATGGCTGCTTCCATATCACAGTCTCCTTTCTGTATATAAGGGGAGAAGAATGTCTTCAGTTAAGTAGGTCCTTACAGTTTTAGTAGTGTGTATGTTCATGTGTAAAGTATCACTAAAAAGCCTTCAATATTTATCTGCAGAAGAAAGCAGACTCTTGAAGTGATAATCAGCAATTCTGGAGAATCAGTCCTCTCTCATTGTGGGTACAGCCCTGCAAAATTAATTGGGGCTGACCTTGCACTGCACTTGACAGGAATGGTATCTGAGGAGAAACTCCCACATCGGTTTTCAAATGTCTTGATAAGTCCTGACAATACGAAAGCGCCTACTCTAACTAGCTCCATCTGTATCTGTTAGAGATTGCTTTCACAGGACAGCTTTCTGTCTCCAGAAACAACCATCAAAATGCCTTCTTGTGCACTAGCCAATATTCTGCTTCACCTCGCTGATCCCCTCTGTTCAGCAGGATTTTCTCTGAGTTTCCTGGTCCTTGAAGCCAAAGCATAAGCAAGATCTTCTTAAATATGCTTGTACAAACTATTATTTGAATAGTCCCACGAAGCAGTGACCAAAAAAAAAAAGGAAGTTATAAGGCATAGAATTCCTAGTTTAAAAGGATATATAACTTAGAAAATCATCCACTTCATTTTGTTTCTTTAGATTAGTTTAATAACTCCATCATATTTCTAAATCTGCTTTACTCTTACATTTACTTGTATGCTGTAAAGAGCCTGAGATGGTTCTGTTGAACATGGGACAAAATTACCTATTAATAACAAATGGCAATTCATACAAAACTGATCAGAAACAAACAACCAAGAAGTATTTCTTTCCTGCAGCTGCCCTGATGAAGTTTATTTCTTCTCTCCTCTTTTTCTTTAGCTCGCAAAATCTCTTTATACATAACAGCTCTCCTACCTCCCAGTTCTGGTCCCTGCAGTCCCCAGGGCCTTGGGTCCAGTCCTATTTCTACTTTTATTACTATTTCTTATTTGCTGCTTTTGTAGTTTAATTTTTACTAGGAAAGCAGAGCTGATCCATTTTTCTTCTTCATATTTTACATTTTCACGAAGTATAGCAGTGAAAATACCTGATGGGAAAGGCTTCTCCTGTCAGTAAATGACAAGCTGAGCATAGATATGGGTATGAAAACTCTTCCAGCTGATCGTTATAGTCCCAGAAAATGCTTTTCTTACCAGTCATCATTGCTTATATGCGACACACATTAGCTGCTGCAGGGAGGCTCACTTCAGTGTGGAATGCTTCCAAGAACGCTTCAGCCAGCAAAGCCTATGGCCTCAGATGCACGGGCGTGTGGGATGGTGTGTGCGAACAGCCAGGTATTAATCCTGTGCATTCCTAGTTCAGTGCAGAAGATGTTTACTGCTGAATAACTTCCTGAAAAAGTAGGTTGAAATTATTTGATAAATCACAAACATTAGAAATAGAGTGAAAAAGAATAATAACAAGACTATTTACCTTAGAGATGGTTATAAAATATAGTGTAACTTATCTTTTTTACTAACTAGGCACTTCTCTGAAATCCACGGATAATGCAGGCTTTAGTGTAACAGGTGGAGAGAACACTCTGCTTTTGTGCTCTATGTTGAACTATGCTTTTGTGCTCTACCTCTCTTTGAAGTTCTTAGGTTTTTGTTTATCTCAATAATTCAGCATCCACTCAGATTCTAAACCTTTGTTGTATTAGAAAAATAACAGTAATCACTATACTTCAAAGGTCTGTAACAAATTAATTGATCAGCCCATACTTATAATAAAACTGCCAAAATAACAAAAAACAATGTTATGCCTTGACAAAAGACCACAGTATTTTACCTCGTCAGGTGCTCTCATACCAAATCTGTTAGAAAAATAATCCCGCAGGAATAAGTTATAATATTTTATAGAGGCTACTTTAGCTCTTTATGAACAGCAAGTGCTAAGTTAGGCAAGATCTTTGGATGGGGCCTATTCAGCTGTGCATTTAATTGCTGTGCTGAATCTGGGCTTCCATGTGACAGTCGAAAGATTGTTAGCCTTTTTAGAGCTTGACATAAAAACTCTTGCATATAAGAAAAACATACCCAGAATCTTTACTGGGGCTGCTAGATACTGCTGTGACACATACATTGAGTAGTAAGAATAGGTAATAATTCATCTAGAGGGCATCCAGCTACAAAAGGCTGCAGTCTGATGGCCCATTAGAGTGCTAATTAAAATTACACATAAAAATAAAATACAGTAGCCTTATCTGTGATTTCCATTTGGGAATCCCAGCTACTTCAACAGAGAAACAGAACCAAAGGAAAACCAGCAGGTCATCCAAAATCACAAAGAAGAAATGATAATAATAATAATAATAATAATAATAATAATAATAATAATAACAACAACAACAACAACAACAACAACAACAACAACAATTACAATTACAATTACAATTACAATTACAATAATATATTAATAATATATTAGTAATAATATATTAATAATAATAATAATAATAATAATTATCCCTCTCATTTCTTGACTCCCAGTCCAGTGAGCAGCACATCCTCACCTGCCTCGTTAATAACAATTTTCAGTGTAGAAGGACTAAAGCCCAGCTCCACAGAAGGAAGCTGGGCATGGTGAGAATGAATGTCCCATCTCTGCCATCTAACTTGGAGCACAGAGTTAAAGATCACCATGATTGAGGCATTCATGGCCCCAAACTTGTTTTCTAAACTTGGGCTAAGGATTGAGCTGGTCTTTTAATAAAATGCCATCAGCGAGAACATTGGGTCTGGAGGGAAGGACCCGAGTTGGGTTCTCACCTCTGGCTGGAAGGGATGAAACTCATGTTCCCTCTTCCTGAGGAGAAATGATCTAACCACAAACCAAGCAGCTGTGTTATTGGGGGAATCTTTCTCTTGACTTCTCCTGCTCAGCCTGTCCCATCATGAAGTACGAGCCAGTTAGTAAACCAGACAGTGTCTGACTTTACAGCCTCGTGGTGAGGACACACCTCTGGACAAGAGACATCCCAGAGTCCAGTTTTGTCTCTTCAAAGAGTCACCGGAGAGAAGAAAGACCCTACCCCATGGTGGGTGACACTCTCCACTGGACTGGCAATCATGGGGCACCCCAGGTGGATGCAGTGACACCCTGCATCTTCCCCTGTTGCTGATGTGGCCTCATCAGCAGCATCCTGTGCTCCCAGAGCAGTCAGGATTTGGGCTCAGGGAATGCTTCTGTGATTGCAATTAAGGCAATCTAATTTTAAAACTGTGTGCAGCTCTATTGGTTTCATTTTACTTACACTTCGTTCTTATTATCTGGGCAAGTTCCTGTACGGTTAAAGCCAAAAACAATAAACCAGGAAAGATAAGAGGTTGAAAGTTAAGATCATTCATGCGTTCCTTTCACGGCAAGGCATATGTGAAGTGGGTGAGAGGACAAATGATAAGCAGAATGAAAGCTGCAATGGCAGCCTTGGTTTTGAATCTTCTGTAGGTTGCAAATCTGTGCCATATATGGTTTTTATTTGAAATAGTATTTATGTAGAAATCAATGTTTAGTAATTAGAAATGTGCATTTGTAATTGTTATGTCAAATAGTAATTTACATATTTACTAGGCAGATGACAATTGCTGTTTGAAGTATCATTGATATTATGTCCCAGAGTGTTCTTTGTATATGCACAATTCCAAGGGCAATCAGTGGGAATGGGTAGTTTTTATAGGGGGTATGTACGTGTGTGTCCTGTGTGTAGCAGCATGATGATTTCATAATGGATCCAAAATATTTGTGATTTAGCACAGTAAAAATAGACATATTCTCTCACTCTCTTCCTCTCACCCTCTGTGTTTACCCAGAAGACTACGAGAACATAAACCATAATTACATTAGTCCACCTGAGGGAAACTTACACCATCAGCGAATAATTTCTAATTATTTCTTTCAAGTCATTTCAAGAGGAGAGTTTTGTACTCTGACAAACAGTGTGACTAAATGCTGATTTTTCAGTCCCAGAGGCTAAATTTATCACTTGTTGAAGTCAAGGGGAATCTTTCCATTGACTTCAGTAACAGTTGGATCAGGTCTCAGTACTTACTTTAGTCGGTGATCATTTTTTCACACATAAAGCCATTGATGAAGTTCACTACGAATCTCTGACTGCTCTGAGACAAAATTCGGCATGCTATTACAAGGTGGAAAGGCTGTGGAGGGAGAGATGAAGGGGGGAATCTGTGAAGATGGAGCTTTTCTTGCCATTAAATGGATGTGACTATAAAGGCACCATAAAAGAGAGATCATTTACGCTTACCTGGAGAGCAATTAGTATACCTGGCCTATCATTTAGCTTGTTCAGTGGAACCAGTGAATTTGCTTTATTCAGTCTAGTTTAAGATGTGATTCTTTCAAATGTGGGATCTCTTTTCCTTACTGGCTACGATCTGGATGTATCCAAAGAGATCAGAAATTGTAATTACAGGCTATGGCGCATAGCCAGCTCCTACGGCCGTGCACGAAGTCCATCTGATAAAAAGAAAACAACAAACCAACAACTTTGAAAGGCTTCAGCAAGAGGAAACTAAAGATACACTTGACTGGGCCAGCATCAGGGCTGTCTCTCAGCTGGAGAGAGGAGTTGTTTGTATAACTTGCCATACACTCCGCACTCCAAAAGCACTATATATAATGACTGACAACCTTGTGGAACATTTAATTTAGTAAAGTTCCATTAAAGTTCACAATAATTTTGGGCACCGGAATCTGGTCCTGAAATGTACATTTTGTTGCACCCACTCGTAATTTTATTATCAGTGTCTCTGCCTTATTAGTGGAGAAACAAAAAGTAAAATGACAGAAAGCAAAAGAGAAAATTAAAATGACTCATTTAAACATAGGAAGCTTCAGGGGCAGGAGCAGAAGGACCCATGGGAGAAAAATTGCTGGAAAAAGGGAACAGAAAGGGGAATGACAGAATCCAGGGATACAGGGAGGCAAAAGAGAGAAGTGAGAGGAGGAGAAACAGGGAAGTGGCAAAGAAAAGGAGAAGCTGCTGTTTTAAGGAAAGGGGAAAGGAGCTATTAGTGAAACAAAGCAAAAGAGAGAAGGAAATGGGAGCATCCAAAAAGGAGATAATAAACAGACAAATGTATTTAGAGGGTTTATCAGATAGCGATGGAAACTGGCAGTAAGAGAAAGGCAAGCTGAGGAGAGGAAGCAGGGAGCAAATGAGTTTTGTCTTCAGTGTTAAAGAGTAAAAGAAGTTCAAATAATGCACTTATTTTCCTGTACAAGGAAATACCGCTTGAGTGGTATTGAATGTAAGGCAGACCAGCATTTGCTATACAGCCTCTGCGAGAGTCTGTCCTCTGGCTCTGGGGGTTTTAACTCCCTTCAGTTTTTGGACCTCTCAGCCCTGTAGACATCCAAACCTTCAGGAGTGAATTTGATCCTCACTGCTGTAGGCTTGGGGCTTTTTTAATCACTTTTTGGGGAAATTCTTGGAAGTATCCCACAGATGCCCAGGTGGTCTCCAGACGGCAGCTGAAAAGCCCTGGGCTGGGTGGGGGTGGTGATGCTGCTCGTACTGCAGATCTCTCCTGTAGTTCGAGCAGAAGTGATCTAAACCTTGGAAAAAATGGTCCCAAGTTTCAACTCTAGTGTTAGTCCAGTCAGATGGAAAAAATGTCTCAAAACTAGTGCATGTTTTGGGGAACAGAGGAGTCTTATCACACAGATTCAGACCTGAATGTACCCCAGAGCAAAAGTCACAGTGCAAGTTAATTCCCATCACAGAAATGGAGAATACCTTTTTTGGGCAGAGTCAAAAGACCTGATTCTGTGCTGATTTTATAACATGATAAGTCTGAGTTCTGGAAACCTCTTTCTCATATGTGTGCCATGCAGGGAAAAATTGGACCCATCAGGGTTACAGTAATTTCAAAACTTAATACGATTAAAATGGCAAAGCACACAGAGACACGGGTTTTACGCAAGATATCACTACACATTTTATTTATTTACATCTCATTATATTTTCACCAGACCAAATAGGTTTAATGGAACTGCATGACCATAAACTAACATAGGATCTGGATGGGACATGAGGATTTTAATTGTGTTATTCTGACTGACATCCTGCTGTTTCATAAATGTTAAGGTAGGAGACAGCAGAAAGCTTCTGCTGTAAGGATGTGACTCCGTTGATCTGTATAATGATGTCTATAGCTCTGTTTAGCAAGGAGACAGCCATATTTTAGTTTTATTCAAATACCCACAGCGTATGAGGTGGTGTCAAGGGATGTGGAGGCAGGAGTTGGTCAGGAAGAGGTAAACGAAAGGATTTTTTACCCCAAAACTTATGGAGAGCTGCAAGGACCACACTGTGGGGTGGTATTCAGCCTAATGCCTCTGCAGAGAGTGAAAGACCCAATCCTTGTCAGTCTTCTGTTGATGAGCTACTGTACCTGGCTTAAGGAAAAGCAGAAATCATGAACATGAGTGTTACATCTGTGAAGTGACTGCTGCTTCAGGGGGACTTCTTCCCTGAAGTTTGTGACAAAAGAGAGAAATTAAATGGAAAAGGTTCAGTAAATGTTCAGATGCAGGCAAATGAAAGATACTTTATGAGATGGAAAATGAAACTGGCAAAGAACATTAGAACATCTGGTGGCTGTACTGGGTTTTACTTTAACTTCTTGATAGCCTTACTTATTAATATTATATATATTTTTTTTTTTTTTTTAAACTGGAGCGTGATCCTACATCTTTACCGTGATCAAGTTAGCTTTAGTTTTAAAGGTGAGCAGGACAAAACTCATGTGACATGGTGAAACTGGGTTTATTTTTCATTGTGGTTTCATTTTCTTTTTTCACTGAAGAATTTCAAGCCAGGACATGTTTCAGTGGCCTAATCTTAAATGCGCACAGGAACAGCCTCTCTGTTTGCTTTGCAGGGAGGAGCCAGCTCACTTCAGGAGTAGTTCAAGAATGAACACAACTGGTTTGCTGTCAGTTTTTAGTACTGGCTGGAGCTCACAGGCAATAATGGTACCAGCAGTGGTAAACAGTCTTGTATAGAGAACAAATCTCTTGGCTTTAGTTTTGTGCAAGATCATATGATTTCAAAAGAAAATCATCATCTGCCTGCTTGGTGAGGTGTTGTTATTGTGCAGATGTCAGTGGCCCTTAAACAACAGGATAACAACACTTGGATTTCCAGGGTACTTCTGCCCACATTGAATGAGGGAGCTGCTTTTTTCCCCTCTTCATTATTCCATGACATTGTTCTGCTTAGCTGAAAATACTCCAAATTAATTCCCACTTTGGGTACAGCTAGCTGAATAAGAACGAGCAGTCGCTAAACCTCTGTCAGAATTACAGCAGGCACCTGGTCATCGCCACTAAAACTGATGTTGCTAACACGTTTCCACAATAACTTCATGCTCAGAACTTTCCAACCAATTATCTTTTGGGAAGAAATTTTCCACATTTGGCCTCTGCTTGAGAGGGATTTTTTTTTTCCTTCTAGGCTTGAGAAAAATGGTGCCAGCTGTTCTTGAACACAGCATGAATTATAAAATTATGCCTCTGAAGTCAAAAGAACTTCACTGACTGCACCAAGCTGAAATGTAAAGCTTGCACTAGACCCTCCTGAAGAGCCAAGTTTTTGCCTGGCATTATACTTGACATTGATTTACCCAGGCTAACAAAGATAAGCCGACAAACATGTTTTGAAAGAGCTGAGAATGGTTTATCTGTAGGTGAGTGAAAAAAAAAAAAGCCTGCAGCTTGCACAAGCTGTAAACAGGGATCTGCCAGATAGGTCAGAAGAACTTACTCCTGCCCTCTGCAAAGGGCACTTCATTGTGTGAGTAGAACGGGGAGCGAAAAGGCAACGTCACTACTCCAGGCTCTTTCCCTTCCCCAACAGATAATTATTTTTCTTTCAAAAGCAGACAATTAAATGTAAAATAGGAGCGTTAAATTTGCGAAGTTGAGCATGCTAGCACTGGGACATTTAAAAAGCTGAGATTACTACTCCTGTCTGTGTGGCTAATGCGTACATTTATATATATACATATACACCCAGCCAGCCGCATGCTCACAGAGGGGAGATACAGAGGGACTTTCAAACTAGTATTAGAAATCGATATCCTTGATAAAATGCTCCAAGTCATTAATACATCCCAGAATATACCACTTGAGACAAAGTACCTATTATCAAAACACAGCCACATTGAACATTATGAAATTAGCCAGTTGGAGTGCGTGATCAGGGTATACATTTTATATACGAATGAGCATATTGGTTTAGTTAGAACATCCGCAAGCTTGAAATGTCTCTATCTTTCTATGTTTAGTACAGAGACTTGAAGATTGTCTTAATGACAAGTTTGTATGTATTGTATATGGAACATTATCCAACTGGACAACACTGCGCATCTCACTGTAAGCCTTCTGCCTTTTCCTGGGTAAATGCTTTTTTTGACATATCTTATTTTCTACCACTTCAGGGGCTGTTAGAAGGCAGTTTCTGTCGTTAAACAAACCAGGAAACTATGGAAACAAACAAACAATAACAACAAAAAAGAACAAAACAAAAACCCCTTCACCACAGCCACCACCATATTTCCCTCTCATCTATAGGAACTCCGTGATTTTCCCCGAAAGAAAAAAAAAAATAACCGAAGGAAAAAAATATTTGGCTTTCTGTCATTTCATTAAACGAGTCTTTCCTCCTCAGGGGAAAACCTGAAGTCTTCCTCTTCATGTCAAGCGAACTTTTAGCTGCCGTCTGAGGCAGCATGGGGAAAAGCGGGTGAGGAGCTAAGGCTCGGCGCGGAACGGTACCGCGCCGTGCCGAGCCGAGCCGTACCGAGCCGAGCCGAGCCGTGCTGAGCCGTGCCGGCGGGGAAGCCTTGCATCACCGCTACGGGCTCCGCTTCCCTCCTCCCTCTCTTTCGGAGAGGCTATTAATAGCATGACATCAGCCCGGGACTCGCCGCCAGAGTAAATACCAGCCCTACCCGCTCGGCTATATAAGGGGAGTGATGCAACCCAAGCGAGGAGCAGAGGAGCGGGGAGCGGCGGGAGCTGCTCTGCCCGGAGCGGAGGAGGAGGCGGCCGGCGGGGCGGCAGCGCTGCGGGGTGGGTGCGGAGCCCCTTCCCTCGGCAGCAGCGGGACGAAGGTAGGTGGCAGCGAGGGCGGGGAGACGCCGCCACTCGCCGTATCGAGGGGCTGAGCTCCGTGGGAGATGCCCGCCGAGGGGTCCGCGGCGAGGGGAAAAAGTTTCGCCGCCGGGAGCGAAGTCGGGTGCGGCGGTGCCGCCGCCCTCCCGTGAGATCCCGCCGAGCCCTCGCGGCTCCTTCCAGGCGCTCGCATTTGGGGGAACCCTTGCCCGGGCTGCCGCCAGATGTGAGCGCCGGGAGGGAGGGACAGAGCCCGCCGAGCCCGGCTCTCCCCGGGCCGGCTGCGCCGCTCGGCACCGCGCGGTGGCGGCCGCGGCGGACGGAGGGAGCCGGTCCCGGGGCTGCCGGAGCGCGGGCGGGCGGCACCGGCACCCCGCAGGGTCCGCGGGGGCTGAGGGGCTGTAGCGGCACTGGCCAGGCCAGGAGTAACCCCCCACTGCCGCCTATAGATTTATCTCTTGTATATACGCATTAAATGAGTGCGAGCTCTCAGTGTGACCCAGGGACATTCACTTTCCTTTCTGTCCCCGCGTCTCGAGATGAAGATCAGTTGCTAAGCTGTTGCCTAATCAAGTCAGGCGTGACACAACAGCAAACTTGTCTCAGATAATGAGTTTCCTGTTGGAAATCAATTTTCCTCCCGGTAACAGCATTCGAGGAGCTGGAGGCAGCAGAAAATGGTTCGGGAATGATGTGGGATGTCAGAAAGCTTAAGGTCAACCAGCGTGCACAGAGGTTGTGAACTGTAATTGCTCTTAATGCTGTTTAAGATTAACCTCAATGGTTATCGGGGTTTATTGCATCAGCACCAGAGGAAAAGGAATTCATATGAAGAAATAAAACCAAGAGGCACAGTCAGCCATCTGCAGTTAGGAGAGAGGAAAAAAAAAAAAGAGACTGAAAGTAGTCACCTTAAATATTACTATTAAACAAGAATACCCTTAAATAATAGAAATGCACAGCTATGTACTGAAATTAAACTATTGGCAAACGAGATGTAAAAGTTGACTGTAGATGGAAAGAATCAGCAGCAAAAGAACAATCAAAATGTAGGGGAGAATGAATAAATGAATGAAGTTGTTTGAATTTAGCCGAATTGGGGGGGTGCTGTTAACAGAAAAGCTGTTGTCTTTGGAGAATTCCAAAACTAAGGATAAAGTAATGAAGCATTAACTCACACTGCAAACAAGCAGTGCCTTCCCAGTGCAGGTCTGTGAAATGTTCAGCACCTTCAACGTCAGTAACTTCAGAAGGACTCAAACCAGCCTTGGAGCAGAGATCCATGTGCATGGTCTAACAAAGTGAACAGAGATCATATCAGAAAGGCCCAGATCTAATCGCACTTTAAGGCCCGATATTCTTATTCCTAATGTTTCCCCAGCCTTTACAAACCCAGAGAAAATGAGACAGTGCTCTTGATGGCTTACAGACAAAGATAAAAGTACCATGTGTACAAAAGCTGGGGGAAAAAGGGCAACCTGTTGCACTTTTTTCAATAGCAAAATCTAATTATAATTCCTGTAAAATATTTCTAAAAGCAGGTTGGTTCCTCAGAAATTAGAAAACATCTGCCTTGTTATGAAAAGGGAATCTATTCAGCTTACTGAGTACATTTGACATAAGACTGATTATTCTTGTTATTTGTTTCACGGTGGCTCCTAATGGTCTGGGTATCAGAGTGGAGCCCTTCCCTCCCAGGCACTGTCCAGAAGCCCTGTCCCAGGAAAGCAAAGCAGTGGCAAGCAGCTCTGCAAAATGGGACTCTGCTCACGGCAGAAATCCTTACACAAGGCTCAGCCCACTGGTAGGCCCTCCCTTCCCTAAAGTCTGAATAAATAGAGATGCCTTTCAGGATGTCTGGAAGGTCAGTGAGCTGCTTGGGCAGGACAGCAGCAAGTTTCTATAGTCAAGGACACTTCTCCCTCTCTGCTGCCTCTTCCTTTGGGCACCCTCCTGTTCCTTTTATTTTTTTTTATACTAATGACAGACAGATGAGAGTACTTGAGGGCACTATGGTAGGGTTTTGTTGGTGCTTGTGGTACATTTGGCACTAACAAGTAGAAATCCACAATTAACACAATTTCTCAGACATGTTACTAAAACATAAACATTCTTGCTTTCCTCTGGTGCTGCTGACCTTAATTAAAAGTTCACCTAAACTGAAAAATAATTGAATAAACCACCAGTGCTGGAAAATGATTAGCCCCATTAATTATTTTGTAGGCTGGAGAAATGGTTTTACTGTTAATTTAAGACTCCTGGTTGGACTGAATTGTACGAAATTAATTTTGTTGCATGAAGCCACCACTGGGAGCCAAGGGGACTGACACTCAGTGAAAACAGCTAAAATTTCTGCTAGCAATGAGGGGTTCAGTGTCATCTGGAATTAGCCTGTTTAAGTGAGTTGAATGGTTGAATGTTGATAAACAACAAATAATGCTGGGAAGATTTTAACTGGAAATTATAGGGCTATTTCTGACTTGTTGGAAAAGAGTGACTGTTTAGTTTTCTGAGATTATAGGATTAAACCGTATCAGTACTTTAAATGTGACTCATGAGCAGGGGCTTTCTGAAGAGAATTACATAAATTTCCCAAGGTCTTTCTGAATAACAAATTGTTCTAAATAATTTCCTCATCTTTAATAACTACGGGTGAAATCCTAGCCCTGTTGAGGTCAACAGAAAAAATTCTTTTGATTTCACTGGGTTCAGGACTTCACCCCGAGACACTTGGAAACCTTGAACTCTTCTGTGGTCACTAGGTGAGGAAGAAGTGAGGGAGTGTCTGCAGCTGGACATGGCATTTTCTACCAACTGGCAATTCATTGTCCTTGTATTTTTATATTTACCTCACTTAGCAATGAACCAGATTCTACTCTCATTTGCACCAGTGTGGATTTACGGTGTATTTTTAGATGTTTCTGAGCAAAATCTATCTTCTTGTCAAGGCATGCAACCCCAAACAGTTCTCGCTGGGCTACAGGAGTACACGGAACAATGCAATTCTGGGTTGACCATGTGGAAATTTAACTTACCCACACTGCTGCCCCAAGGCAACTATTTGCTTACCTGCACTAAGTTAATTACAATTGACTTTCCTGTAACTATTACATTCCTAATCAAGGTAGATAACATATGCTATAATTATCCATGCGGCAATTAGAAAAAACAAAACAAAACACAAACCCTACACACCAAAGAAAGCTGAAAAACCAATACAGTAAAATCCAATTTAACACAAGTCACTTGATGAACAAGGGAAGTATTACAATGTGTTTTGTTCCTCGGGCCACCCACAAAAAATGCTCAGCTTTCTTCCAGACCCCTCATCTCACCTCTGCAGGGCGAGAGCTGGTTTGTGTCCTGCAGAGCTGTCTGCATTGGCTAGCTCGGTTGTCCATGATGTTAGGACGGCTGACTGCTGAGTTTTCTCTTCCTCGCCCCCTCAGTGGGGTCACCAATTTTCACAAAGCACACAGGGGACCATTCTCCCCCCAAAACTGGCTAAAAAATAAGAACGACTAAAAAGAGGAAAGTAGAGAGTACTGTTGGGTAGGTTCATTTTCTCAGGAAAACTACTAGAAATAAGGTTCCTCCATGGGTTTCTCTTTGCATAATTCCCCTGAACTATCTTCAGTCACACTGTTTTATATCAGCAGGAGATCTAACCATAAGTATTTAAGAATTTCAAACGTCTCATTGAGGGCACGTGAGGACAGTTTCAGATTTTACAAGAGCAAAGGAATGAAACAAACCGCTTCACATTTTTCTTGACTCAGTCCCTCAAACTCAGCCTGTGCTTTGAAGCCTCAGCGTGTATAGACTTTTACCTTTGTGCCATCTCTTATTGTTAACCCTTTTTCAGGAATTTATAACCAGATCTACAACTTTATGTAAGACTGAGCATGATAATTTTGTGACAGATTCTGTCTTGGTTAGCAAACTTCAGCTTCTAGGAGGACTCTGAGCTGTGCCTAAATGTAGCTGAGATCAAGGCACACTGCTCATTTGAAGATGGAATCTGTGGTGGTATAGCTGTGAGGATGGAGATACTCTTACACTCCTTCTGTGCTTTAAATAATAATAATATTTCTTTGGTTTCTGATTTGTTTTCCTTATCTTTCTCTATTCTAATTTGCCACACATTGCCAGTTCAAAACTTTTTCCATACTAAGTTTCAGAAAGACCTAGATATTGCGGGATGTGTTAATACTATTATTATCTTTAAATACCAACTTGAAGTTACCCTAAAGTAGAAGTTTTTACTCGAGACCAAATTTTTAACTGCTTGACTCTAGTGAGAGATTGGGGTAGGTGGGGAATGGGGACTGAAGCGATGCAAGAAATACAGTATTATTTCACATTATAAAATATACCTCTAAGAGATATTTGCCTTTCTAAAGTTGTTGAAAGACTATAATTCTCTCTTTTTACTTTTCAGCAAAATGATGGTCCAACACTCAGGCCAGGTATCTGCATTAGAAGTCAGCGCCTCCGCAATTGTTCCCACTTTGTCCCCTGCAGGGTCACTGGGGTTTGATGATTTCACAAATTTGACCCCACTGGTGAAAGAGGAACTGAGGTTCGCCATTCAGAATAAGCGTCAGTCCCACAGGATGTCTTCTAACTTGGACACGGTGACAGTTTCCGAAAGGCCAATTGAAACATCAATCATGAAAACAGAGGTATGACTTTTCAAACAGCATTTCAGTGTGAATGATTAATTCTCTAATAAAATTTCACCACAAGACCAGTAATTTTATTGGACAACCCTCTCCACCGTATTTGCAGGCCTGCTGCTTGGCTTTCTGTTAAGTGCTTCTAAGAAACACTCTGGTATTTCTTATTTCCATTGAGGCCTATAGTTGGGTATTTTATTTTTTGTTATGAACTAAGGGCAATGTTTTACAGAGATTAGAGCAAGAGCTGATCTGGTTTCCCTGCCCATTTGTGGCTGATCTGGGAATAAGTCACTGCATCTGTACTTCAGTGAGGACAGGGCAGAAGAACCCGCGTGGGCTACACCGAGGCAGACACGGTCATGCTATGTCCACACTAGGTTTTTACTTTAGATAATAGTCTCTGTGGAAAACATTCCTCTTATAAAGTCGAGCAATGGCTGAAGTTAGGGAAATAGCTACACCTTGGTCTGAGCCTCCACAGGAAACAAACCCAAGCTTGAAGGAGTGTGTTAACATCCCCTTTTTGGCGCTGCCTTTAGTTCTCTGCACTCTTGCTGCCTTCTTCATGCCACGTTGCTGCCTCCTTCATGCCACATCCCTTGCTCTGCTTCCCCTGCTTCTTCCTCCTTGGGAAAGGGCGAAGAGACGGGGCTGTGGGAGTCAGCCTGGGGAGATGCCTGGCGAGTTTTTTGAGTGCCATTGATTTAAAATGAGCCATCACGTGGGTTACATTCCATTCAAACTCCAGTCAGGTTTTTATTGACAATTCTAATGGAGTTACTAACATTTTACTGTACAGCAAGCAAGGTCAGAATCACATCCTTATGTAACTCGTGATGTGAGCACTGACAACACTATCCATGTTGCTTTTAAAAACGCAGAAGTTATCAAAATACAGGTCGAATATTTACGACACCTTACGGATTGTGTGTATCTGTTCTATGGGATAGTTTTCTCCTGAAGAGGATGAAAGAAAAAAGCGAAGAAGGGAAAGGAATAAAATTGCTGCTGCAAAGTGCCGAAACAAAAAGAAGGAAAAAACAGAATGTTTGCAGAAAGTAAGTGACTGGTGTGAATTGCTCTTAATCTGTCATCCTGCCAAGATGTGAACAGACAGCACAGGGGCACTGTTGTAGTAGGAAATACAGAAAGATGTCACCCCAAACTCTGTCAACCCATCAAAACGTTAGTTATTAAAAAAATGAATGTGCTACATATTAAATAAAGCCTGGCTAAAACCAGAAAAAAGTGAAAGCATGGTAGGAGTCAAAAGAGGTTAATGTTTCAGAGACCCATCTTGTCTATGGGGATAATATGAATTTGAACTATTTTTTGTGTACATTGAACACAAAGTAGTAAAATCTCATTTCATATAATATCCATTGTGGAGACCAAGAGCCTACAATCACCGACAGGTGGTCTCTGGCTTCTTTATGAAATAAGTGGCACAGTAGCTTAGCCCTGAAGTCTCTCTCCTAAGGCTCCAGTACTGTCTTCACCTTCTCTGCCACACAAAACAAAACTATATTACAGCAGCATCAGGCCTGTCTTTGTTCCTGTATCTGGGGGGCCTGGGGGAAGCTATGTCCTTAGTTTGTTAGCTTAACACAGGTTTGCGGATACATGATATGATGTTCGAGGGAGTGAAAAAGAAGTGTAGATAATTGGGGGTAAATTTTTGACCCCCAAAAATTCGGAATAATTTTGCGGAAGGTAGCAGCAGTGCTTTGGATTCCTGCTCTTGTAATTCAATACAAATCTGCATTTGGCCTTTCAACTTTTGTTACACTCAGTTCAGAAGGTAACTGTCAATCTAGGTGTTTTTCAGACTAGTATCAGTGGAGGGATGTGTAGTTTCATCATTACAGAACACTAAGAGCATGCAATTTCTTTCTCAGCTACCCATATGCTTTCCCACCAATATAAGACTGCAACTGTTAGATAAACATTGCAATTAACTATTTGAACTACTCAGTCTAATAGTTGTGTCTGTCCTTTGTGACTAGGAATCGGAAAAGCTGGAAACTATCAACGCAGAATTAAAAGCCCAGATCGAAGAGCTAAAGAATGAGAAGCAGCATTTGATATACATGCTAAATCTTCACAGGCCCACTTGTATAGTTCGGGCACAAAACGGAAGGACACCTGAAGACGAAAGGAATCTTTTTATTCAACAGATCAAAGAAGGCACATTACAAGGTTAAGTGGTATGGCAAATGTGGAAATATTTATAGTGTTTTTAACAACTACCAGAATCCATGGAGGATCTGACGTAATGTGTAGCATTCTATTAGTCAGGAGCCTTTAGGAAGGGCAGAATGCTTTCTTAAGCAGAAAGAATCATTTTGGCTTGACAGAGATTGTTCCCCTTGGAAGATCTGGTCTCAATCAAACTGAAGAGTCTTCTGCCTCAAATATAGGTTTTGCACCTGCCATACTTGCTGTTCCTAGGAGCTACAGACAACAGCTTCAGAAGTTTTAGCTCTCTGCTAGTACACAGTATCTGCACTCACGAGGTTTGTGCTAGAACACTAGGACTCCTGATGATGCACGTGGTACCGACAGCTGTGCTGGATGGACACTACTTTTCCTTGTTGCCGGTAGGGAAAGCAGACCGAGAGTATTTTTAAAGTTTCGAAGTTTCCAGAAGGATGGTTTCTGGCGGAATGTCCCGATACAAAATGTTGCATTCTAACCTAACACACACAAAAAGTCTTTAGTTCCAGCTAAGCTTTGTCTTTTTTTCCTCACAACACTTGTGTGGGTTTTTCCTGTGACTCATCTCAGAGACTGGATTTGAAAAACCTAGTAGGTGTGACAAAGAAATGTTTTTTGCAAAATGTCCATCTAACCAAGTTCGTTTTTTATGAGGTGGAACCTCACCTACTACCCTTTGGAGACTACAATTTTTCCTTGAATTGCCCAAGAGCAGCTTGTACCACCACTTGGTGAATTGAACCCACCAGAAAGAGGAGGATAACTATGGAGGGATATCAATACAGGTTTTGTCCGAGCAAAGAACTTCAGAACTGAATCCCAGACTCATGAATTATGAAAAGTTGTTTGGTTTGTCTTGTTTTTTAAAAACCCAGACATCTAGGAACTAATCCTGCCAGCCTTAATTCACCCTATTAACCCTCAGTCCATGATGTCCATGGACATCAGTGGCTCTGCGTATGCAGATAGCTCTTACAGGCATAAGAGCTTGGCAAAGCTTGTTCCATCCTGGTCAGGATTACTTCCTTTTGCCAGGTGATTCAGAGGGAAAACTTACGATTGCAGCTACTTTTCTTTTACATTTGAGAGGCAACTACAGTCAAAAGTGTTGCTTGGAATCAAAAGGAGGCAAGAGTTTTGATGTAGTGAATAACTGTTTTTATTTTTTATTAAATACTAACTTTAGATGGTTTCGAACTGGTAGAAGAGCTGCTGGACAAAACAGTTGGAGCTGTGAGTGTTTAAATTCTGATGTTTCTGTGAAATTCTCAGATTGTTTAATCCTTTAAATATAACCTTACAATTTTTTGTAAAAGAGAATATTACCCTTATTTATCACTAATATCATAATGAGTAGAGTTAATAAATACTGCAAGCAAGATAAAACTGAAAACACAAGTGTTGTGCTCTTTTTACTTTTATCTCGTGGTGTTTAATATTATATATTCCTAAACTTCACCAGTTGTATTTGAGACACCACTTTTGAAAACACTTCATCTTGTCCACAGATGAGGCACTGAGTACCTTGAACAATTGGGTTCAGAGATTATACCTTCCAAAACTCTGTACCTCAATCAGTGGTGTCTAGCTGCTCAATGTCACACAGCTTAAGTGAAGCAGACAATAAGAATGGAGCTTACAGTACATAATATTTTAAACCAGTTCTGCAGTGTTGAAATCGTGTTTTTGTTCTAAAGGCTAAACTTAAAGATACCTCAGCCATAAGCTTCTTACCCTACAAGTCCCACATGAGTTTATCAGATATCATACCTGATCCTTATATGATTGTTATATTCTGCAACAGAACTTCTTAGTACATTTTCCTAAGGTCTGGATATATTGTAATGTCCTATATCATGTTTTAAAGACATGTACTTCATGTATCTGAAAAGTGAATGTATTGCAAAGCCCAATTCTGTCCTGAGAATCCATTGACTTTCTGTGTGTTGGAAGGAGCTTCCCCGGGCTTCAATGAGAGTTTTATTCATGCCCTGTAGGCAGAGTCTGGGGCTTCTGCTGCGACTTCCCTGTCTGAGAGGGCAAGTTCCATGTAGAACTGGGCCAGCTGTTTATCAGAGAATGGATATACATGAAGTGTGTTACAATAAACTTGTCAAACCGTGTTCACTGGTATTTGACTTCTGTAACGTGGAAATACAAAACCGAGGCATCATCCCGGTGTTGTACACCTCAGCTTTGCCTTTTGCACATCAAATACCAGCAGACAAAACTGTTTGTCTCCTCTACTGTTATATAGTGTTAACACAGAGACTAGACTATGACAGAATTCATGTGTCTCCCTTAGGGAATTTGTATGGTTGCTTTTAACCATATCACTGGTGACGCAGGCGTCATGCTTTTGTTGCTTGGTGTTATTTACTTAGCATGCCAAATGGTAACATGGTACCACTACTATTGTCAAGAGGATAATCTATTTTTATTTCTTTGTATGTGCAGTCATAGCTGCTTCCTACTGCTTGTGTGTGTGTGTGTGTGTGCATGCGTGCTCCTGCACGCTACTCTAGAAATGATGGTACTCAAGTTCATTTGGCTGTGCCCAGAAAAAAAGGATGTTTAAAACAGCTGGACGGGAGCAGTATGTTGCATGAGTTTTCTAAAGGTATACTTTATTCAGGAGAACTTTTGAAATGCATTAAAAGCAGTTTGTTTTCTATTCTCAAGTTTGTTTTGATACTTTAATAAAAAATGATTAATATATATTTATTCATGTGTCATTTAGTTCGTTCTAAGTTTCAAGGTCCAGGAGCAACTTCTTTTTCTTAAAACAACACTGAGATATTAAACACCAAACCTGTCTTATAGGTTTGCAACAATAAGCGTTGTATAAAACCAAATTGGTACTGTTCGCTGCTTGTCAAAGGATAAACAAACTTTTGTTATTGCAAGGTTGATCATGAATTCCAGGCTGATTTCTTATTCCTGGCCTAGGGCTTAGATTAAAGTACCAGAAATTAGAACTCCTGAACCTTTCCTAACCTTGCAATCAACCAGCTGATAGTAATTTCAGCCTTCTAAGTACCTCATGGGTTTAATGCTGTTGCTGCTATAAAGCTTTAATATTTATAGATTGCTTTCTATGTTACATGGAAGACACTAAAGAAGTATAGCATGGTTAGGGCTTTGGTTTGTTTCTCTGCATTGGCGTGTGTGCATGTGTGTGCGCACGGAGAAGCATGAGGAAAGATGAACAAGATGTTCTACCCTGCCTTTCCAAAACTAAGTATCTACAGCCAGACAGAAGTCCCTGTGTTTTGACAGCCAGTGACGTGGACAAAAACTTTTGGCTTCAGTCCTTTGCAAGCGCTTGTAACTTGTAATACAGAGGTCAGATAGAAAGCCAGGAGATTCAGGACCAGGAAATCTATTCACTATTGCAAAATCTAGTTAAAAATATCAGCTGGAAGGAAGATCTAAGCTACTATAAGCCTGGCAACATTGAATGCTTACTTTCCTTATCAGTACATCCACTTACAGATGTGCAGTACCAATACTTATATTCGTCTTTTCATGCATTCTCCTGTAGCTACTATCAAATTTTACTTTTGAATATCCAATTCACTTCTAACCTGGTAAATTTATAAATCATCTGCCTGGCTTGTTTTAGAAAATCTCACAAATAGAATTAGGGTTATGAATTCCTGAACTGATACATTATAATACTTTCTTTAAATGGTACAAGTTGAAACCATGAAACCACCATTGGTCTCTATGACATATTCCTAATAGTATAATTGATATTCCTTGAACAAAATAATATGCAGTATCTCCTCCTTAGGTCGTGTTTTAGATGCTAAATCTGTGTGTGTACAGGCCCATACAGACCTTAGAGCATGCTGGGCTTTACACTGTACATTAATAAGGAGCATCTTCTGTTTTTTTCCTAGCTCTTCACTTGATGTAAATTAATAAATAGCAATATTGAAGGCAGGTAGAGCCAATGATTTATGCTAGGCTGGAGACATTTAATGAAGCTGGATGGTAACAAATTTAAATGTAGAATAACTTTTCTACCTGGGACCATTAGAATTTGATGGGTTTGATTAAGGGGATGGACTTATTATGGAACCATCAAATCTTAGTTTTGCAAAAGAAACTGGAAGATGTATGGGTAATGAAAATAAAACCGTACAATTGTTTGTTAGTAGCAAAAGAGTTTTGAAAACCAAATCTACTTCATCTTTAAAAATTCCCAAATGCAGAATGACAACTGTATCTCACATCTGATTTTGCCCCTCTTCATTAGAATAGTGGGCTAGATACAAGTCTCATTCATGCTGGCTAGTGCCATGTGTCTATGTTTGCCCAGTGCCCCCAGCTGGAGAACCTGAGAATCACATGGTTTTAATGTGCAGTAATATTAATTTACGTAAGTACTTAATAACATTCTTCATTAGTTTGTAATGACACCGGTATAATATTTTCATTTCTATAATAGACATCATTCCTTTTTGAAGTGTAGTTAAGATAAAGAGTGACAATGTTTTTTAAAAATCTTGTTACTCAAAGTTCATTTCCTCAGTGGACACTCTGAGTCAGAACTGCTGACTTCAGTGATAAAAATAGTTATTTACTAATTTTCGGTGCTGTTAGATCTTCGAAGCTATCATAGTTAAAAGAGAATACACTGGAGTCTATTCTTGATACAACATCAGTTCTGGTTGCATATCTTTACTATTACTGACAGTGATACATGGACAACAAAAAAATCCAATTATTTTCAGACTCCAAGCTATGTGTTCCAGAGCTGATACCCAAAAAAGTTATTAGACCTGTGAAATTAATAAATAGAAGATTGAAACAAACTGGGAGTTGAAGCTGGAATCCTTTTTGTCTGCTTTTGATAATTTAGCAATTTCATGTTTGTAGACTTTGCGAAAATAACTGGTGCACCACCATGCCCCCTTGGGCCATGGGCGTGCCCACGCAGCAAATAGTAGTGTACTATGGAAATACCATTCTATAAGCTGGTTTAGGACTGGGAACATCCCCGTGATGACAGCAAGAAACTCAGCCCAGGCTAATTGATGCCCCCAAGAGGGTGAGGTCTCCATGCAGCCAGAGGACAGGCAGCTGCTGGCATCCGAGAGAGCTCATTTAGAGCCAGCTCGGGTATCGTTCAGCTCCTCAGGTCAGTACATGTCACATAGCTGCCTGTTGAGTAGCTGCCTGTGTTCCCAACAAGCGGCTCCGCCAGTTCAGACCAAAGGTTGATCAGAAGCAGCTGTCCAAGGAAGACCAAGAACAGGACAAGTTTGCTTGTGTGGGTGCTCTCCCACACTATGACTATTTTCAGCTCATGAGTCACACAAGCTTGACATGATGCCCTTAGGTAGTAGCCTTCCATAGATCTTTCTCTCAAGCATTTGACCATTTTCTCATCTACAGTACCAGCACCTGCAGTAGCTTTTGGTGGCAAGTTCCAGAGGGCTATCACCATTTAGAACAAGAAAAAAGTTCCTTTTCTTTTGACCATGTTCCCCATAACTCTACACGACAGCCCTTCATTCTTGAATTGGAAGAGTGAGCACCTATCCATCTTATTCATGTCACATGATTTTATACTTTTCTATGTTGTTTCTCTTTTTCAAGATAAGGAGTCCCAGCCTATCTTGTCACTTTTTTATATAGCCACCCTTGATCATTCCCATTATCCAGTTTTTCTGGGAAAACTGTGGTTTTTCCAGAGTTTAAGATAAACGGACCATAACTACACGGGAAACGGGAGAGGTGCCTGAGGACTGGAGGAAAGCAAATATCACTCCGGTCTTCAAAAAGGGCAAGAAGGAGGACCCGGGCAACTATAGACCGGTCAGCCTCACCTCCATCCCTGGGAAAGTGATGGAACACCTTATCCTTGGTGCCATCTTAAGACATATCAAGGATAAGAGGGTCATCAGGGACAGTCAACATGGCTTCACCAAGGGGAAGTCGTGTTTGACCAACCTCATAGCCTTTTATGAAGACGTAACAAGGTGGATTGACGATGGCAGAGCAGTGGATGTGGTCTACCTTGACTTCAGCAAAGCATTTGACACCGTCTCCCACAGCATCCTCACGGCAAAACTGAGGAAGAGTGGACTGGATGATCGGGTAGTGAGGTGGACTGCAAACTGGCTGAAGGAGAGAAGCCAGAGAGTTGTGATCAATGGGGCGGAGTCTGGTTGGAGGCCTGTATCTAGTGGAGTGCCTCAAGGGTCAGTTCTGGGACCAATACTGTTCAATATATTCATCAATGACTTGGATGAGGGAATTGAGTGTACTATCAGCAAGTTTGCTGATGACACCAAGCTGGGAGGAGTGGCTGACACGCCAGAGGGCTGTGCTGCCATCCAGCGAGACCTGGACAGGCTAGAGAGTTGGGCGGGGAAAAATTTAATGAAATATAACAAGGGGAAATGTAGAGTCTTGCATCTGGGCAGGAACAACCCCAGGTTCCAGTACAGGTTGGGGAATGACCTATTAGAGAGCAGTGTAGGGGAAAGAGACCTGGGGGTCCTGGTGGACAGCAGGATGACCATGAGCCAGCACTGTGCCCTTGTGGCCAAGAAGGCCAATGGCATCCTGGGGTGTATTAGAAGGGGGGTGGTTAGTAGGTCCAGAGAGGTTCTCCTTCCCCTCTACTCTGCCCTGGTGAGACCTCATCTGGAATATTGTGTCCAGTTCTGGGCCCCTCAGTTCAAGAAGGACAGGGAACTGCTGGAGAGAGTCCAGCGCAGGGCCACAAAGATGATTAAGGGAGTGGAGCATCTCCCTTATGAGGAAAGGCTGAGGGAGCTGGGTCTCTTTAGCTTGGAGAAGAGGAGACTGAGGGGTGACCTCATTAATGTTTATAAATATATAAAGGGTGGGTGTCACGAGGATGGAGCTAGGCTCTTCTCGGTGACAACCAACAGTAAGACAAGGGGTAATGGGTCCAAGCTGGAACACAAGAGGTTCCACTTAAATGTGAGAAGAAACTTCTTCTCAGTGAGGGTGACGGAACACTGGAACAGGCTGCCCAGGGGGGTTGTGGATTCTCCTTCTCTGGAGACATTCAAAACCCGCCTGGACGCCTTCCTGTGTAACCTCACTTAAGTTTTCCTGCTCTGGCAGGGGGATTGGACTAGATGATCTTTTGAGGTCCCTTCCAATCCCTAACATTCTGTGATTCTGTGATTCTGTGATACACACAGTTTTCAAGGCATGGTCAAGCCATGGCTTAAAACAGTTGGATCTTGATGTTCACTTTCCATTTCCCAATAACTCCAGAAATTTGACTTACATTTTTGATGTCTGCCAAACATTAAGTCTGATACAATGCAACGATCTATCATAACCCTAAAATCTCTCTCCTGAGTAGCAATGGTAAACTCAAACCCAACATTCTGTATAAGATGCCAGGATTGATTTTCCCTATATGCATTACCTTGTGTTTATGTGCATTGAATTTTATCTGCCATCTCAAATTCCAAACTGTAAATATAGTCTTCCTGCAAATCTTCTTAAACTGCCCTTCTCCTTACCATCCTGAGTAATTTTGTACCATCGCCAACTTTCTCGCTACATTACTCACCCTCTCACCAGATCATTTCTTAAAAAATTGAGCTGTGCAGGTCCCAGCATGGGTTCCTGTGGATCTTCACCTGTCCCAACTAAGAGAGTTCATAATTTTCGCCTACTCTCTTTTCTACCTTTTAATCAAGTCTTTATGCATACATACGCATTTTCTCTATTCATAGTTATTCAGTATCTTAAAAAATCTTTGGTGAGGGGAATTTACTGAAACCTCTTTAGAAGTCTCCATAAACTACATCTACTGAACCTCTGTGATCCACACATCTGTCGACCCTTTCAAAGAACTCCAGATGCATTTCTAAGCCTGAATATCATTTTACAAAAGCCATGCTGATGCTCAAGTAGACTGTATTTATCTAGGTACTGACTGATTCATAGTTATTCTAATTCTCACTTATATCTGTAATCTGATGGGCAACTTCAGTTTGCTGAATTCTCCTAGAACCTTTCATAAATGTTGGTGACACATTCACCAAACTCCAGTCCTCAGATACCAAGGAAGATTAAGTTAGAATGACAGTGAGAGAGTTGCTCATTTTTTTTTTAGTATATCAGCAGTTTTCTCTTTCGATTTACTTTGAGCTTTGGGTGAAAACTAGATAGATTAGTGCTGATTTTTCTCTAAAACTCCACCCATGGTCACTTCAGTTTCAGACAGATGCTCTGCTCGTTTCCTTCCCTTTGCCCTGTCCTGAAGAGGGGTCTGGTTGGGGAATTACCCTTATTTCTTCAGCTTCTCAGCTCTCCACAAGTTCCCTTTGTACCCTGATCATCAGTTGGCATTAGACTCTCTAACAGGCTAATTACTACTAATATATCTGAAGGATGGTTTAACATTATTTCGATTCCTTTAGCTACTCTATTCCCTCAGCTTGCCTCTGACAGGCTTCTTCTGCCCTAAGTGTCATCTCCTGAATGCCCCCTGAAACAGGGTCTTCATATCCTCAATCACATTTGGAACTTTTAGAGTCTCTGTCGGCCACTCCATGATTTTGTGTAGCGTTAAGGAACCATAACATGGGTATACATCTAGTTGCCAGATCTTAATCCCTGCCATGCTCTGCAGCTTAAACATAAACCAGCCAATGCCTCAATTTCTCCATCTGGAAGACAGGAATAACAACAGATACCTTCCTTTCTAAGCATTTTGACATCAAAAGGAAAGTGCCATGATTTTTTTTCTCAACTATAAAGAGGTACAGTATTAAAAATTATCTAACAATAGCCTTCTTTTGAGCCTTCTCAAATAAAAAGCTATAGCAGTGCTATTCTTACATCCCGAGAAAAACAAAATATCTTACTTTTGAAGGCTACGTCTTTGTGGATCTTTGCAAGGTTTGTTCAAAAAACTGTGCTGAGTCACTAGAAAGCTACTGAACAGAAAGGTAAATTTTGTTGACATGTGATTTACACTTACATTCAAGTAAATTTGTCCAAAACACCTGTAACGAATGGCACTCGAACTGAGGAATGCATTTGTTTGGTTTTGGGAGGAGCTGTGTGTGTGGTGGGGGGAGTTGTTGTTGTTTGTTTGTTCTTTTAAACACACTTTTGTCTCTGACAGCAATAGTGACATCATGGATGTAAACAGTCCATGAGTCAAATATATATTAAAAGAGAAAAAAAACATCTGAAGAATACAAATACAACTTAAGTTACCTGGGTTACAGTAGAGTTACAGGCTGTTTTGGAATGCAAGTGGAAAAGACGGCATTTGGAGAATTTATTTGACTCCAAAGAATTTATTTTATTTACAGAATTACCCACATGTTGAACCAGAATAGCTCAGTCAGTTTTCCTGGACACCCAGAAGACACGTTTTTCTTTAACAGAAGCGCATTGGGCCTTGGGTGCTTTTATCCAAATAGCTACTGTAATCAAAATTCTCAATCCATTGGTAATTCCTTGGTTAAAAGTTGAGATCAGAACAAGAGAATATAGTTGGGGAAAAACTGAGAATACAACAGTTCCTCCACTGAAAAGAGTGCGGCTACAACAGGGATCCTTTCTCACCTGCCTTGGATAAGCACAGCCCTCTGATGCTGGCATGGTGACAACTTCCCCTCTTGTTTTAATCTACTATAACCATCAAAACTGAATCACACAGATCTTGTAACTTCCACACTTGTAGGTAATCCCTGTGACTTTATCATGCATTCAGGAAGCCCCAGATCAGAAATACATGTGATGGGGTGAGAATCTTATTCCTCATGACCATAGGGAAAGCCTTAGAAATTGCTTGTGTATACTAAGAAGTTCAGAAACTAAGAGAAAATTAATTAAATTTAATGCATTAGAGTGTTAACACTTCGTGTTTAGAAACAAATGTTCTAGTTTGTTTGTGTATGGGGGGGTATTTTCAAACAGGATATTTGAATGTGTGAGTTTGGCCATATCACAATTCCCCTGCTGACAGCAAAGCCATCCATGGCCAGAGGAAAGGGTGACTAGAGAAACCATTTATCAGTGTGAATTCTGAAGGGTTACCAATATTAGGTTCAAAGAAGAAAAATCCTTAGAATTAAATCGGAAGAGAAAGGACAGATTAATTTTAAAAATTACTTGCCTTTCAGGTGATAACATGACCCTCTGCATCTACCAAAAAACAGCAAGAAGCACTGTTTTACATTTATCTGTTGTTACTTTTCTCTGAATTTGTTCAAAACATTTTGACCCTCCTACCCCGCTGTGCACTGACCCTTCCCTTCCCATCTTTCTAGAAGTCCTTACTCAAATGAACAGAATGTTCCAAAGCTGGTTTATAGCACATAGCATAGTAGTTTCCTGAAAGAGAAGAGAAACTGTTCTACAGGAAGCTAAAGCAAATATTAAATTGCACAAATATGTATTCAAAAGCAGGAAATGCCATTGTTGAGAGTGCAAGCAGAAGTTCAACTCTACTATCTTACACATGAATAATGAAATATCTTCTGACTGTGTGACTAAGTATTTCCAAATAAAATAATAGATCACATTTGTTGTTCTCGGCATGTACAGTAACTTGCACTGTTCTGTATATAAACATGAACAGAATCTTTTCAGAAAATGTTCACACGCAATGCACAACGGACTGCTGCAAAGGCAGCTAGCACAAGTTGAGATGGTGACTACTTCCAGCACCATCGCTAAAACAAGACAGGAAACTACTACTGAGCAGTGTCAGCTCTTAACTTCAAGTACGTCTGCACAAGAGACCTTCATGTGCAGTCAGTCAGCCCCTCACCCTTCCACCCTGAGGGAGGACCAGCAGATTCCTTTCCTTGTGTCATTGACCCACTGGCTTGATGAGCTGCAGGCATCCATTCCTTGGGTTTGTCTGGGAACCAAAGGTGTTCACTTCAGACAGACAAGTATCAAGCCTCACGAAGCCCACTTGGTGGAAGAACTGACTCAAGGGACAAGTGTTTTCCAAGACAGAGAGACATGGGAAAGAGTAGGTACTGAGGGGAGACCTCATGGTAGCTTGCAGCTTCCTCTCAAGGGGAGGAGGAAGGGCAGGCACTGATCCCTTCTCTCTGGCAACCACTGACAGAACCCGAGGGAATGGCAGGAAGATGTGCCAGGGAAGGTTCAGGTTGGACATTAGGAAAAGGTTCTTCCCCCAGAGGGTGCTGGACACTGGAACAGGCTCCCCAGGGAGGTGTCACGGCCCCAAGCCTGACAGTGTTCAAGAAGAGACTGGACAAGCCCTCAGACTCATGGTGTGAACTGAGGGGTTGTCCCATGCAGGGACAGGAGTTGGACTCGAGGATCCTTGTGGGTCCCTTCCAACTCAGGACATTCTATGATTCTACATTTGCCTAAGACAGTACACCCAAGGCCATGTCTGAGGGGCAGAAGCATCTGTGCGATGAAAAAAAGCATGTAAGAGATTGGTGTGATTGCAATGGAAACGGTAATATTCCATCTTAATATGAGGAGAAACTTCTTTACTTTGAGGGTGCCAGAGCCCTGGAACAGGCTGCCCAAGGATGTTGTGGAGTCTCCTCTGGAGACATTCAAACCCGCCTGGACACCTTCCTGTGCGATCTGCTCTGGTGAACCTGCTTTAGCAGATGGGTTGGACTAGATGGTCTCCAGAGGTCCCTTCCAACCCCAACCATTCTGTGATTCTGTAAGGGCTAAGCAGGGGGATAGATTTGAATCAACCTTCTGTTTGATTTCTCGTCTTTCCCCTAGAAACTCCAGCCTGGTGACTATGGCACATCCAATACATTTAAATTCCAGAGTAATGATGATGCTTTCCACAGACAGCAATAAGTGCATCAGAGAAGGACATAGAACATGGTCAGAGGGTCATTTTCTCTCTCTTTCCAAAAATATACTGCCATCATTTAAAGACCTTTGGAGTGTTTCATGTTTGTTCTTTTTTTTTCAGGCACTTTAAGATGCATTTAATTGTCTCATGATCCAAATTGCTTGCACAGTGCCCCAGCAGCATTCATGGTTGTTAGAATAATTGTTTAGTGACAATTTTCTAAAGCACAGAGAATTTCATTCTGGACACTACTAGCTCAGAAAGAGCAATGCAATTATTATATTCTGGAAACTGGATTCCCTCCAAAAGCTGACCTGTCACAAGCAAAAGCAGAAAAAATTAAATTCTTTCATAACTGACTCCTTCACTCTGAATACACTATAGGATCCTATTCTGTTTGCCAAGCCTCTAGTTCTGCTGCTCGCAGACATATAATCAGTGTCCTGGCTGCTGAGAGGCTGTCCGGTTCTGTCTGGCATTTCAGACTGCTCCTTAAGTAGGAAAGCATTAGTCTACTACTCCTGTGCAGGCGAATCAAAGAAGGATAAGAATGTCACAAGGACTGGACAAGACCTCCTACCAAAAATAAAAACCTGCTAGAATTGATAAAGAAACTTCTGGTTTTAAAGAGAGATAGATTCCAATGTCCACAGCCTAGCCTCTGCCATATGCCATCTGCAAAGTCACAGTGCAAAACCGTTTGAGTATGAATTCCTTAAGCAAGCCTTTTAAATACACACATAGCTCCCAAATATGTGTGCACTCTGAATGAATGCCACATTAGATCTTGATGGTCAGACAGGCAGGGAAATGAACAGAAACCTAGGGTTAGGCGGCAGGGATCTGGAATCACAGTGACCTTAATGGTGCTTAAATCCTTTTAGGGATTTAAGCACCATTAAGGTACTTTAGTTCTCAAACTAAAATTCAAGCACTAAAGAATATTTCTCAATATGGATAAGCATGTGCATTAGTGAGGGAATGGAAGGTAATGCCCAGTTTCCTTTAAAATGAATTCTGTGTAAAACACTCAGTTAATGTTTTTAGGTCACCCTAGTAACATGACCAACATTACCATAGTCGCATCTTATATGGAAAGACAGACGACTCCAACCTCATGAAAAGGTAATTCTACTTCTCTGACTCATGGTAATAAATCCACACTTGTGGAGTGAAATGGACAGTTACCAACTATCTCGAGCTCCCAATGATGTCAGGTTGGTGACTTTTCAATATGTGTAAATTTGAAAAAACACAGTAAACGTCACACTTAAATTTATAATCCCCCAAAGTTCAGCATGTTCTGAGCAATTAGCAAAAAATTACTGCCAGAGATGTGATACATTAGAATAAATAACACTTTAAAAAGACACAGATGTTAAATGTGTATGTGCCTTCGAGAGTCATGTTAAACATTTAAAAATAACCTCTGTGATTATTGGTGCATTTAGATTTTATAAGATCTAGGACTGGCAGAGGACTCTGTGGTTCTTGTTCCATACCCTACCATGCATGTGATCTGCATTAAATTTCAGAGGGAGGCCTCTCTTTGTCTTTTCCAGATTTTTACTTAGTTAGAGTGCAGTGAGCTAAATTCAGAAGCAGGGTAGGTGTATGCATCTCCAAAAACTCTATGGGTCAGATTTAACAGTACAACCTACAGTCCTAGTGTCTAAGAGAAGCAAACAGTTTACTTCAGTGGTTATTCTTCAGAGTGTGTAAGACGAGAAATGACTTATAGGTAATACAAACTGTTCACAGGTGCTGGGCAGAGTGACCTGCACAAATTTAACGTGTACTGGCTTGTAAAATGAATATAGTATTATCTGCCTTATGGCAGAAGCCAACAACATAGATGGCAATAGCAGCCTCAGTAACAAGCATTGAGACAGCAGGTTATAAGTTTTCCCTTCGAGCTCTCAATTGTACGTATGCACCCTCCTCAGCAGGTAAGCTACAGTTTTAAACTGAAACACAAATACTTCCTCATCCCAAGAATGTCACAGAAATTGTTCTGGCAGAGAAAGCCGAAGGCCAAGAGGGAAATAAAACATTTCTCTTGTATTCTGTCTTTCTGGATGAACGAAACCTGGAAGTATTACAGTGTAAGAGAAGTTAGAAAACTACAGTTTTTCCCTCTCTGGCTCTTTTTGAGTTCTAGCTTCCCTTCCTACTCTGGGTCCCCACCTCCCTACTCAAAACACAAACCACCAGCACGTCTATCGACTGATCCTCTTTCCTGCAGCTCCCAAGACTCCCAGCTCAATCCAGCACGTTACCAGTTCCTTCCAACTCAGCCACGTTTCCCAGTGCTGCTGCACTCAGCATGCACTCCATAACTTCTGCAGAGAGGCTAAGTGCATCGTTAATGGCAATTAATCCAGTAGCACCTAACACCCAGCCTGTAGTGACATGAAGAACTAACAGCAGAGTTTAGGCTTAAACAGTTCTCCCCAAATATATAGGTTATCTTCTCACACGTCTTCCTCTTCAGCATCTCCATTACACTTGTTTCGCGTGCTTGCTGAGTACTGAATCAGCTCAAGTTACTGCATTTTATCACATACTCCTCCTTTAGAAATAATTTACATACAATGAGAAACCTACACCGTGATTTAAGTCAGTGTTAGACTTGTCTCAGTATGCATTGTAATAAACAGTGCTTAGAAACCACACATGAATTTGTGGCTTCCTTGTGCCACCAAACATCAGACAGAGTAACAGGCAATTCTTTGAAGTGCTAAAAACCCACCTAGAAAAAGACAGTCAGGGTAGAAAGTTGTTTCAATTCCTGATTTATGAGTGGAGACCAGGAGGTTTGATCACAAGATGATTTTTTTTAATTTTAAGTGAATGGGAAGCCCAGGCCATGAAACTTGCCAGGAAATCTATAGTATTGCATGCATTCTCATTAAATGGACCATTTCATTATTAAGAGTGAAAACAGTTTTGTTTCTAAATAGAGACAATAAAATCCCTTAATCAAAAAGTCATGAGCAGAAGAGCCTGTTTCAAACTCTTGGCACTAAAAACCAAAACAACAACAAAAAAACCCCACAAAACAAAAAACCACCACCAATTGCTATTGTTTTACAATACCGGTTTTAATTTTCAGTAAACTGACCACTACGTAACTGTTCCCACCGGACATGGTGGGAGCAAACCTGCATTGTAAGGCTTTGCAAGGAGCAAGCAGCACACCGAACTTAGGCTCAGCTTCTTAAGCCTTGGAACAGACAGAAAGCTTCTTATTACCTCATCTTTCATTAACCTGCTAAGAAACAAACTGAGGTAAAGTTATGCCCTTCAGCCTTTCAGACAAATTCTGATGAATCTGTACTTTAATCTGGAGAGTCCATGTTTTAGTTCATTTCCCAGAGGTAGGTGTAATTTTCTTGCAAATATATATCAGAAAATTTCTCTTGCCTGTAAGTTTTCAAATGCTCATACGAACAGTTAGAAAGCCAAAATCATAGGTTGAATGTGCACAGTTTGTTCAGAAAATCTGGATTCATTTTCCATAAAAAGCTCAGAGCTAGACATTTATTCATAAAGAGAGGTAAGAGGATTTTCTTTGGCTCTACTGTCATGAATCTCCATTTACTTAATAGAGTAAAGCACAAAACATTATTTTACCAGAATAAAAAACAAGGCAAATGATTGCAAACATTCCCTGCAGGGACGTGCCAGCAATACTTATTGGATGAAATGATAGAAGAAACTGAAGTTTGGCTCTGACGTTTATATCATATAATCCTGAGTTGGTAAAGGTGAGAAACTGTGCCAAAAAGCTATGAGACTATTTGAGCCAGAGAAAAATATATTCATCTGCTTCTTAAATAGCAACAGAGATGAACAGCAACATAATCTGCAGACAAAATACAGGAGAAAAATATAAAAAGAGAGAGAAAAATTATTTTAGAGTCCCCTCAGAAATTATCATTCCCAGAAGATGATTCTGAGGGAAGATTTCCCTAAAATGCCCTCACTTCTGATAAATCATAGAACAGCATATGCAGTCTGTGGAAGGAAACGGTTTCTTGCATCTCTCAACTTCTCTAAGAAAAATAGTCACCATCCACAGGAATGAAGACAATGAAAGGAAATATTAGGGACCGTGGGCAATTAGAGGGGAATAAAATAATCTGGAATTGGTTCTTTTCATAGGCAACATGAATGATGAAGGCTTCTGCCCCTAGTGACACAGACTCCAGCATGAATGAAACTGATGGCTGATTCGAACAAATACGACCAAAGGCAAAATTCAGTGCTTGCAATCTAGTCTTTTTACTAGCCTTCTAATGAGCAGCTTGGTTCTTGTAGATAACTTGATCACTCAAACCCAGAAATGCCCAGCTCATACAGAGACCTTTTATCTCACATATATGCATAGCACTTCCACTGCTTCAATGTGAACTGTGAGCATGCTACGAGTAGCAAAACACTGAATCACAAAACTGTGGGTATTTCATTTCTAGTACGGATAGTGAGAAATAAGATAGAGTCCAAATGTAGAGTTTCTATTCATCATCTCCTTCTATGAAATGTGGTATTTCCAGGACATGTTTCTCAATCAAACCATCCCCAGATCAGCCCCTGTGAACAGCTCGACGGCAGTAACCAGATACTTGCTGGCTGGATAGTAGGCAACACTAAGCAGAAGTGAAACAAGCTTTCAAATGCACTTTACTCATAGCAGTTCCACTCCTTCTCCCCCACTGACTAAAGATAAGGTAGTGCATTAACACTTAATAGCCAAGTGTAACTAGCCTTTCCGTTTCCTCTCCCATCCTCCAAGCAAAGAGCACAATTCTTTGAAATATTGCAGGTTTTGCTTCTTGAATAACTCAGCACTGTGTCAGCAAACGACAAATACCGGTGCCAAAAAGATGTAGTTAATATGCATGGCTTGTGCAAGACCTTTACATATTTCTTGTATTAAACCATGACTCTATCTTGCATCATCTTGATGTGATTCTCGTATTTTAGTTAATTTGAAACAGCATTGCACATAGTAAGCCATATAGAGTCTGGCTGTTTAATGGTAAGCTAACATTAAGCAGATATTCAGACTAGTCGCACCAAGGCTGTTGGAATTTCTATCGGAATGATGATTATTCTCTTATAACAGTGCTGGGTTGGCTGCTTTCGGCAGGCTGGCCAGCGTCGTCAGAAGCAGGTCATTAAAATTCAACACGTTCCCAAAAAGTCATAAACGGAATTGGGTAGGCTGGAAAGCGGTTTAGACATTTTCTATTTTTACCTCACAATAAAAACTTAGTTACTTTGGCCCAAATCCTGCACAGATTGCCTTACAGCAGCTCAGGAACGTGCCGAGCCCCCTCGCTTTCGGGAGGACCCTCCGCTGACATGCCCCGGCGGACCGGCCGGCAGGACCGGGGCTGTGCGCTCCCCCTGGAACCGGCGCCTGCGTTCAGTATCGGCTTCTTCATCGTCATCCCGAAACTCTAGACTTTAATTGAAAGGCTTTCACTTTCTGCTGGCCACCGGGCCCGGCCGGGCAGCCGCCGCCAGGGGACACTGTGGCCCCGGGTACCTCGGCCGTGCGGCTCCTGCCGGCGGCCCCGTCCGGCGGCGGATCCCGGGGGCGCCCAGGGCGGCGGAGCGGCCCGGCCGGGCCACCGCGGCTGCCAGCGCCTTCTCCACCCTCCACGGAGACAGACGGGGTTTATACGTGGCTTTAGATGCGCCACGTACGTCCCCCTGCAGCAGCCACCGGAGGGTCCCTCTCCGCCCCTCGCTCACCTCACATCCTGCCCCCGGGGAAGCGGGTCCTTCCCCTCCCGGCTCCTCACGGCTGCCGGCAGTGGCCCCAGGGGAAGGGGCTGTAGGGGGAGTGGGGGGAAAGGGGCTGCAAGGAGGCGTTCAGACGCCTCCCGGCCGGCCCGAGCAGCGCCGGAGGGGAAAGCGCGTTCGGGACGCGGTGCTGCCGACCCGCTCGCTTCCCGGCCCCGGGATGCGGCAGCCCAGGAGCTCGGGGCAGCGTTTGGCTGTGCCCTGCTCAGCCTGGGCTTGAGGCTTGTGTCCCAATCCTGCCCGGATAAGCCTCGTGCGAGCGGGTTCGTGTCGGCGTGGACGCGGAGAGCGTACACGAGTCGCACGTCTCGGCGTGTAACTTCCAGGCATGTCGAACCCGCGCGGCGTTATGGTATGTACAGGGACTTCCCCTTATTTCAGCAAGCCCAGATCCTGTAAATGAAAATTCTGACCTTGCTACTTATCTGGATGGAGAGTCCCTGAAGGCAATTTATAGAGCATATTCAGTGACTAACAAAATATGGTCACTGGGATTTTCTGATGGCTTTCAGGTGTAGCCCAGCAAGCAGCCTGTATGAGAGCAGAACTTAAAGGTGGCAGTGGTGATAGGCAAAGAAAAATGCTATGCCCATTGAGCTTGTTCTGCTGCATGGATAACATACTACAGCCATTTGTGCAATTCCAAGCATTTCAAATCACAGCTGCACAACTATTGCTATATGCAAACATTGAACAAAAGCAGTGCACCACGGAGTTACAACTATCAAAGAACACTGAGCCAACACCTTTAACACGTGTCCTCAGAACACACGCAGAAGTGCTACTAAAATCCCCCAAATGGGATGGTCATTTTAGCAAACACTGACTTTATAGCACAAAAGGATGGCGGCACATCGATCTTGCTGAAGTCACCTAACTGGAAACACTGCACAGCTGTGCACTTTCCCCGTCAGCACTGTTCCAGAGTAGCTCTGAATAACAAGAACCTAAACAATTAACTCTGCTGCTAATTGTAGCACAGCAAGGCTAACGATCCCATCCTGTCAATTCATCTGCTTTGCTTCCCATACAGTTACTTCACTTATTGCATGCTATGTTGTGCTGCACACATATGCTCTTTGGTTATACATGCACTCAGAGAGCAAGTGTGCACAGTGATTTGAAAAGTAAGCAACTTGAAAGAGTATGTATAACAAAACACCCAAGTTCTCTGTAGCCACTTCAGTATAAATATTGTGAGGCAGAGCAAGGAATAGTTTGAACATCAGTGGACAAGAATCATCTGCTCTGCTGATTCTGCTGTAGAACTGGTAACTTCTGGCAAGAAGGTGGTAACAAACATCTTCAGGGTCATCTTGACAGGAATGGCTCCCCCAGCTTAAGCCACATTGTCTTTGAAATGCTGAGCAAAGGGATGTGTAACTGCTTTCTAAAAGCAGGCACATAAACTTGCCAACACGACAGTTAAACACTTTGGGAAAAACGTTACTCCAAATCATTCTTATTTGGAAGCAGAACATATTCTATATCAGGCGCAATTTCTCTTTTAAATAGCTTTATCTTAAGGCTTTTAGTATTTTACTTTTACAGATGTTTGTCCAGTCTGCAGCCAACATTTCATTCACTGCTTTTTCAGTCAATGCTTGGAGTTGTCTTAGAGAGGTACATAAATCCTGGACCATATTGATCATGCCTACTCTGCAAGAATATAACATATTCAGAGGCTGACCACCCAAAGCCCTGTCCCCCAAGGCAGTGAGTTTGGTAGTAAAGTCAGGAAGGATTTCCTGGACGTCACTTTTCATGTGATTATTCCAAACCCTTAACCAGTACTGTGAAAGGCAAGTCTTAAAAGAATTGATACTAGCCAATTGGTTCAATTTTTCACATGATTACCACTGGAAAAAATCAGAAATAACTGAAACATGGGGTATGTAGGGGGAAAGTACGCATGATTCTGTAAGAATGGTTAGGATTCTGAGAGGCCTTTTTGGGAGGTAAACCACATCTGAGAAAATTGTTATGTTTTGCAGCTCCCAGGGGAGTCCTGTGGAACATATTCCTGCATGTCATAGACTCACATCTTGCCTGGGAGACCTGCCTCATTGCTTGGGAACCACTGTTCTGTACATCAGACACCACGCAATACATTATTTTTCCACTACTGTACATTATGCAACTCCTCTGTAACAAAAACAGTGCAAGGAATCTATAAGAAGCACTCAGTTCCAAATTACCTTATTTCACTTTATTGGTGATGGCAAACCTTTCTAGAGAGTGAACTGATGGATTGATTGCCTACCCTGCACAATTCAGGGGATTCAAATGCATTGTGTATATTGTGCTCACACACTGCAAAGGCTAGTTTAGGGTTTTGAAATGCTAAAAAAAATTATGAAAAGTAATCTTTTACTGAGTATCAAACCAGCAATGCTTTAGCAAGTATCAAGGTGGAGGTGAAGATGATTTATCACTTAATGCCTTCTCTTGAAGGCACAAATTTCTTTAAAAATACAGGTACAGCATCTAAAGATTCACAAAATATCTAAGAAGATAATACCAGAAAGAATATCTTCATGATTTAAAAAAAAAAAAAAAGCCAAGCCATCATTCTAATCACAGGAAAACTTCAAAATTAGTCATGAATTCTTCCAATGATTTCTCTACCTTGTTTATTCCCAAAGGAAAGTGGAGAAGGAGAGGAGTCTTTTCAGGTTATTACATCTGAATCGGTGAAGTGTCAGCGAAATGATGATCATTAAGAACATAGTTCTGAGCGACCAGCTTATCTTCTTCATCTGCACAAAAGCAGCCAATTCAGGAAACAAGTGATAGCATTGCAACCGCCTATTAATGTCCAAGAGTTCAACTATTACTAAAGCATGTTAACAAGCCAGCTGAGATATGTATGTAGCTATCAAATGACAGATAATCCATCCTGTTTATGTATACAAATGTTGGATGCCAAATGTGGGTAAAGGGGTCCATGACCATGACACACAGTGTTCAGTACCAAGCACGACCTACCAATTCAAGGCATTCCCCTGCCTTTACGTCTGTCTCTCTGTCATGACAAGCTCCCCTCTTGCAGCTGTGCCACTCCTGATGTTTACCAATCCATTCTGTGAGCAGGACCAGGGAACTGACATGCCCAGAAAGGCTCTTTTTCCACACAAAATTACTTTTCAGCCAGCTACAGTTCATTGACCGGTCCTATTACGCAGCCCATAAGCATCGTGCTGGCACCACAGGGAGGGCAGCAATATGGGAGAAGGGTGGGGGTAAGCAGGTAAAACCTGCTTTAAATTGTGTTCCCACCCAGAAAACTGTATGTGTACCTACTCTCTCAAGCAAAGGATTGCTATTAGTGCTTGTGCACATCACATCCATACACCCTGAAAATGTACTCAGACAGTGCTAATACAACATGAAGTTCTAGCCGAGGTGGATTTCAGAGACAAATAAAGCTATTTTTTTTTTTCCTCTGGATGTCTGAAGTCTCTGCCCTTTCCCTTCCTCTCTCTCCACACCAAACAGGAGCTAAACACCTTGATGAGACCCTGGCAGAAAGGCCATTCCCTGATGACAAATCCCACAGACTTGGTGCGGTGAGGGGAGGAGCAGGTTTCACTCCAGCACTTCTCACAAGTTTAAAACCAAGACTTCTCACTCTTTGACTCCATCAGTAATTAAACACAAATAAGCACACTGCAGTGTCTTATCTTAGTGGTCTTTCAAGGGAACCAAGGCAGTTGAGTGAGAACTGAAGTAGGTATATCCCCTCCTGTCAGTTCTGGTAATCAATGGTAGAGGAACAGAGCAACAGCCCCACAGTAACATCTTAAACCATGGCTACTAAATTTACCAGAGCAGATTTATCAATGCTCTTACTCAGCTGGAATGTACCCACATGAGCATCCCTACTGAAATCAGCTTGTAAATTAGATAAATGTCATCCACACCCATGTTAAAGTTCCTTTGTATTGCCAGAGTGGCATAAAAGCGGGAGGTATAGGGAAAGAAACAGGTGTAATGTTTTATTGTATTAGTTAAGTTGTTGGGAGTAAGATTTTGAAATCACTAAGGCAAATCGTCCAAGTGCTTGGCAACACATACAGCTGTTTCCAATTTCCCATAAGATTTTGAGGAAATCCAGACCGCAACGTGCAATTTCAGAGCCTGAATATGGCTCCATGCACACGAAGCTCTTGTGCTCTCACTGGGAATATCAGTGCACAATTAAATGAAAATATTTAAAATTACTGACTACAGTGCTGAGATGGTAACGCACGTCTTGCTTTGCAATCTAAGAAGATCTGCTTTCATGCCAAATACATATGAATTAAACTCACCTCATACAATTCCCCGAAAGGACTACAGATTAAAAAGAAATCTGCTCCATTAAACTCTGAAGAATAACCTCAGAGAACCAACGCTTGGTTGCTAATTGAATGACTTCAGAAAGCAGCCGTCAACCGTATCCTGCCAATTTCCTAGATGCTGGAGAGTTTTGGTAAGAGTTGCATTAAATGATCTGTCATCAACTGAACACTAATCCGTCCATCTTTTACTACTCAGTCTTAAACAGGGCCTTCTGGAGAGCGTGAGTTATTGGCAATGGGAAGCAGTAATTACTAAGTGAGATATAGTGTAGAAAACATGACAAGCGAGTTAAAACAGTGCCTGGGGACCACTTCATATTGTGTTGGCAAACAGAACATGTTGTAAAACCATTTTAGAGAGAACAGCTACAGCACGGGAATCTAGCTGCTAAATTACAAAAAGGGACCCTGAAGCAGAATTTTTTTTTTTTTTAAAATTTCTCACATTAAGGTATAACCTTTCAAGCTATGCTCCTTTAACGGCGTGGTAGATTGTGCCAGTACAGACCACCATATGTATGTGCCAAGTTTCTTGAATGTGCTGCAGGACTGGACACATTTTTTTTATACGTGTAGCAAAGACTGTACGTGAGATGCCCTGTTACGTGGTCTGCCTCTTGGGCGGGATACAGCTGATGACAGTCTCGCTTAAATCAGTGGTGAAGGGGTTCCAAGAAAAAGCAGAGTTAAACTGAGGAAATATGCAGTATTCATGTGTGTAACACTGACATAATTCTGTTATAGTTAAGAAAATATTTCAATAAAGTGAAAACAAAATCACACTGAGTTATTACAGTTGAAATATCCCAGCCTGAGCCAAGCATGAACAGATACTGTGTATGCTTAAGGGATGGTAAGAAAAACTAAAAGCGAAGTGTACAGGGGATCAGCTGTCACAGGGCAGGGCATACGGCTGATAAAAAGGTAAGTGGCTTTGGAAAGCATCACTGAGTTATTAGGAAACCTCAACCCATGAAACACAAACCAGACCATTTTGGGCCACATGATGCAGCCTGATGTTCCCACAGCCATCATTATTGCATAGCAAAGCATGAGTAATAGCAGATTTGTTCAAGTGTATCGGTGCATGGAAAGACCAGGAAAGTACTGGAACATTTCCTTGAATTGGCTACTCAGTGCAAAAAATCCTCTGCCTTGAAGAACTTATATTTTCAATAGGTAGAATGGGCAGACGGCACTGGAAAGAGGTACATTTAGCCTGATAAATGACCAACAGCAATATACCTTGCAAAGCATGATAGGCCTAATAAAGAGCATTTGTTTATTAAATGGTGTTTGAAAATGTACAGTGTAATGCAAAAAAAAAGGTCATTCTTTTTATTAGGGAAACTGGAATGTTTCTAAGCAAAAAAAGTAAAGACTCTACATATTGACTTGGGATAGGTTATTGCTTTCTCACTGTCATTTTTAATATGCATTCAGTAACTGAATAACTGATCATGAAACACTACTATTTAGGCAGAAAACAAATATGTAGACTGTGTAATGGGATTTTTATTTAGAAATCATGCAGTGGTTTAATATCCTTGTGTTATCATTTGTAATAGTATATTCTTCAAGTCTGTGAAGGCAAACCAAGAAAACAACAGTTAAGAGTCTCTCCATATGCATCTGATGTCACATATAACAAGGAAAGTAAAACTAAAAACACATCATCCATTTTTCCTTTTGAATATATATAGCTGGTATTTAAAAAGTAAAATAATTTCATTTTCCCCAACCATTCTAAAAGCTATAACTTGAATTCAAAGGAATTATCTACAATTGTACATTGTTTCCTGAATTTGTAGTTGGAAATGTAAAGAAAATAAACAGAAACAATGATGGAAAATCGAATAGTGAAAACTGTAGGAATTGTTTTTGATATGAATTAAGTAGAATATTTTTAATTTTTGAAAGTATCAATCAAATAGATATAAAAAGCTGATAATCCTAAGATTTATGGGGAAAGTGTTTTGATCATATATTTTCTGAACGCAATGGTAAAAATACAGATGTTTTCATGTGAGTGTCATTTAGAACTGCTCATAAAAGGCCTGAGTAGTCACGTAACTTTATAGTACAGCTCTCAGTCACCCGTATCCATGTTTATACTCTTCTGCTTGAATTGCGTTCACGGTGAGCTCGTGTCCCTGCCGCAAGCTGCTCTGCGTGGGCTGTGCCCTCACCGACCGCTCAAGGCTCCCTGAGTCACCTGAAACTCCAGGCAGGAGAAGTGTGGAACTACCAGCAGGACAAAGGATCCAGCTGAGGCAAGCTCCCGCAGAATTTTATTCACCTGGAAAAAAGGGACTTCTGTTCTTTTACGAACAACACAGAAGTTGTTGTCATTAATTTCCTCACCTCTGTGATCAAAAAGTCTCTTTCAAATGTGGTGACTCTTGGCCACTAATCAAATCGCTAAACACAGCTGATGGACCACCTACCCCTAGAAAAGCATGAGCGAGGGTGTGGAACCTTTCAGTGCACTGACAGAATAGGTCTTGAGTCCGTACTGGAAGTTAGTAGACAAATGGGATGACCAGAATTTACAAGGGAAATTTCTAGCCTATGTACTATTGTCATTTACAGTAAAAAAGAAAGAAAAAAATATTCATCTCTAGAGATTATTTACCTCGCAACCCAATAGTGCACTTGGAAATTACTGTACCCTAAAACAGCTCTGATAAGCAAAGATGAAACTCAAATAGCTAAAAGGGAACTAGCAGATCTCTTGCTTAGTATCAAATCCTGTTTTAAAACCTCCTGCTCTTAAAGACATCCTGTTTATATATTTAATCAATGAACTGGATGTAAGGGAAACAAAAATTGCCTGCAATCCTCTGTCAAATCCATATTTGCAAAGCTGGATTAACTCAGCTTTTAAAGTAAACAACTAAACGGTTTGGGAAATTCCCCAAATTCCTGTTAGATTTTGTTTCTGTTTCTCTGTGAACAGGTTTCTGATTTTTCTGGGAATGTACCATGGTTCAATGGTAGGTATTTAGAAAAAGAAAATTCCCTCTCTTCTCCACTCCTTCCTTACCTGGATATTGTCAAATACTTCAGTTTGAGAAGAGATTCTGCCACTGACAAAGCCTTACATCTATGGTAGCTCTCCTATCAAAATGAGCTTCTGGAAAATGATGTGAGATTCAGAGACCTCAGGGGGTTGGTTTTAGTCATTTTGTTTTATTTTAAGATCCTCTTGCTTTTTAAGATCAGTTAAAGTTGTTCTCCAGAGAGAATAAGGACATGGGAAAGGAGGAAATATTCTGGACCACCAGTGTACTCAATTGATCTCATATAAAATAATCAAGCTTCATCCTGAAAGTAACGTATACATGACTACCCGCAAAATTGCTCACATACACCATTTCTGTTGGAAGGCTATTCCTGAACATCTTTCTTCTGACCAGTCAGAACTTCTTCACATATGCAGCTCAAAAATAGGTACAAAATATACTTATTTATTCTTCTACTAGCATTACTTTTTATCTACAACAGCCCTTTCCCTCACATGGTCGTTACTCCGCTGTAGTTACATAGACAGTGATCCTACCACTTCTCAGACTTTATTTGTCTAAAATGAAGTCTCAAAAAGTAGACTCCTCATTGAGAATCACCGCTTATAAACCATTCATTAGCCCGATAGCTCCCTTTTCAAAACAAACTATTACCAATTTCTTCCAGGTAGTTGGTTATTTTTCAATTCTTGTACTATTTCACATAATCTCCAGCTGAAGTAGCTGTATTTTGTATAGCAGTACATTGAATATTTAAGCAGTCTTGTTGCTGTTCCTTATCCTCAATTATTTTATTGAAGGCAGATAAAAAACCAGTATTCTTAAAATGTAGTTTACAATGGAAAGACAAACCTTAATAGTTTGGTTATCTCAAGAGAGATTACTTACGATCCTTGCTTAGAATCTCAAGAGTTTTGACATTTTAATAATTTAGAATAATGACAAGTTCATTATGAGACAGTTAAATGAGAAAGTTCTTCCAGATGATTGGAGACATCTATCCAGAACTGAGTTCTGAGGGGAACGGTCTGTGGTAGACTTAATAGGACAGCACCCAGATGAGAGCAGCAAGGTATACTGGCAGTCTACAGAACCTACTGAACATGTACAATAAAACCTCTTCTAATGCAGATCTGCAACAAACACACCTATTACAGATAACATTTTCTGTTTGGCTCCATGAAGTAGCTGCTCCAGGATGAGATAAGCTGTGAAATTGAAGCACAGTAGTCATTTGGTACTAACTCCTCAAATGAATATTTTCATTCTATACCAAGACAGCCCTTTGTGGTTTAGGTTATCCACTTCTAAAGAGAACTGTAGCGATTCCCTTACAGCAGACTAAACACGTAACTAGTAGAGAACAGATTATTTGCAAAAGCTATGTCAGCTTTTTCCAGAATACTCAAGCCCTTAAGTTTGATGTCATGGTTTAAAAATTCTACAGTGGGAGAAATAATTCCTGCTCTATTAGTACGGATTTTTTTCCATAGAAACTATCTAGGAAAAAACCTGAATGACTACGAGAAAAGGAGAACGCAATCCCAGGGACGGTTGTTACTATGGTTTCCTTATTAAGAATTACCCACTTCAAGTTAGCCTGAAGCTGTTCTTGAGTTAAATATTACCCAAGTGAGTAAGCGTAGTGCCTCACGTCCTCTGAGGCAGCTGAAGGACTGTTCCTACTTCCAGTGAAATCAATGTAAACCCCTCATTTCTGAAAAGAATTCATTCAAATTTTTTCACTCCCTTACGGATGTGTGCCCACGTCACATTCTGTATGCACATGTAAAATGTTTCTGCAGTGACCACTTGACAGCAACCAAACAGAAAAACTCCTACCCTCCTATAAAGAGAATAACAGTAGTCTTTGTAACGGTAAATAAACCCACCACTTCTCCTGCTTATCAGACGTGGTTCCTTCCTGTGACAGGAATTGTATCACCGCACTGATGGGAAGAAGAGAAAGGGATTTTTTTTAAATGGTTGGTTTATCTATCACTTTCACTGAGGCAGAAGTTCTAGACTGATTCACAGATGGAAACCCCAAATGCCATGCAGCAAAGCGTTCATCTATGGACAGGAAACAGTACGGGGTTTATAGGCTAGAGTAAAGGTTATGTTACTTTTAAGTACATTTTAAAAGACTGCACAGACACCCTTAATATTCAACTGACAAAACTGGCCACACATAAAAGCCTTTAATCAAATGGAGGGTGCACCAGTAACCTTCAATTTCTATATGGTCTTACAGATTAGCCTTGTTCCTCTAATACCAATAACACTGAGTGATGTTGTCACCAAGCTACGTAGGAACAGAAGGAAACAGAAATAAGGAAAAAAGTGGCATTTGAAATAAAATGGTGAGAGAATAGAAAGGCTACTGCAAAAAGCAAATGCAGATGAGGTCAGCAGGTATTACAGAAGGAGTGGCAGACAACAGTAAAAGGTAACAGGGAAAAGAACAGAAAGTCTGTAGAATAGGCTGTTTTAAATATGTTTTTTTTTTTTAAGGTGTATTTTTAGCAAGGCTCTGGATGCGTGCATGAAGACATAACTGTTCACAGACTTGGATGTAAAACATCAGCAGGAAGACACAAAAGTTTTTGAGGAGCTCTCCTGAGGTACAATAGCAGTTTTGGGAAGCTTGAATTTGTCTCTCTGCTGATTTTTTTTTAACCTTTGGAGGCTAAAATTATATTTTCAAAATATGATCAATTTAAATCTGACCCAATAAAACCTGAAAGAAATGAATAGACAAATAGCTGAATTTCACCCAGTCTGCTCCGGAATCTATACTTTTTTATCTGTGGGTGTTTGCACTGAGCATTTTGCTTCTTCATTAGAGCCACAGAAAATACAAGAAAGGAAATCCACGCTAACCATATCTAGACAAACCGTAACCTTCATTGTGAACCTAAGAGGCAAAAATCCAGCTTTCTTGGCAACTCACGTCTGCATTACGCATCCACAAACAAGACTGTAATTCACAGTGCTCCTCACATCTGAGCACAGAAAAGATCTTCCCTGTATAGCTGTGTCTGAAAATCATGTCAATACAACACAGACCACATTTGTAGGGATCAAATCAAACTAACTGGAAGCTTTCGGAAGCTAGAACACACTGAGTGGTATTTTAGCCATATGTACATATGAAACTTTTTTTTTGATGGTGTAATACCCTGCTACAAAAGGAGACATTTGGATTTGAAAAAGAACTTTCTGTTGCTTCCTTAACAAATGGGTCTTTTCCTTTCTGTTCTCCTTTCTGGTTCCCTATTCATGTAACAATTATCCCAGGCTCCAGAACATACTTTCAGTTTTGAAACTCTCTAAATCAATATACTTACGAACAGCTCCTGCAAAGAGTGTAATCGGCCTGTATGCATATCATTTGTTTAGGGATACATGGGCCTGTGCTTTAACAGTTCATTCTCCCTTTCAACCCGTGATTCAGCTGTGACTTTAATTGTATATATTTATTGGGTTTATTTGGCTTGGGACATTCATTTTGCTCACTTCTTTTGCTTGGGTTCCCAACTGCCTTTGAACACTAGTCACACAATATACTGTTTGTGAGAGATACCTCAGGGTTAATCTGATAAATAGAAGAATGATGCATAAGACCGTTTGGAGATAGTGCTGGGAAAAAATGTGATGCAATAGCTGAAGGAGCAAGAAGCAGCCCAGGCCCTGGAGGGTTCAAACCTGCTGTTAGTAATGGACATGGTGCCCAGGCTGGAGATATACCCTGGGGTTGTGGGAAGGAACTGGTGGCAGTGGGGGCCCCTGCAGGGCTCCCAGCCCTTCCAAGGAAGAGCAAAATCACCTTGGGCTTAGGTTGCTGTTGCCGACACACAACCATGGTGTGAATTCAGCTGTCTCCCCCTGTACACTCTGCACAGATATTTTACAGTTAATAAACCAATGAACTCCAATGCAGAAACAGTGGACTAAAGCTTGCATTGCAGAGCAAGTATAATGCTTACTGATGAAGAGTGTATAATAGATCTTGAACTACCAAATTATAAGCTGGAGCCAGTTTCTAGACAGATGTTTAGAAGAATAAATGTGTAAGAAGGAGGATTTTACACAGGGAACAAGATACCTTATTTTAGAAGAAAACACCTCTAGGACACAATCCTTAGGAAGATTCTGCTGGGATGGACTGTGTTGGACAAGGTTGTTGACCCTCCCTTCCATTTTTGAGGGTCTGCGGGGCTCCGTAGGAGAGACCATGCTTTTGCACTAGCCCTGACCTCAACTGTCTTATTTCCACTCCCAGCCTCAGCTCAGTCGCACGTACCTAGTGAAGGGAAGTGAGACATCCTCTCTCGCTCTCCCTCCATCCTAAGCTATAATGAATTTTCCAAGAGTGAATGTTGTTCATTTCCACTACGCTCCTCCTTCTCCATTACACCTGTTCTCTGTCCAAATTAGACAATGGCATCCAGGGCCTGAAGGAATGCAGGTGGGTGGATGAAGATGCTTAAGAGAGCTTCCTTTCTTAAGAGTGACACACAGAATCCTATCAAGGACATTAGCCAAAATGCATATTTTGAAGTGTCCTGAAACTTTCATTTTCCTTGGCAGAGGCTGCACCAGGTTTTCTTTGTAGGATGCCTCAGTTCTTACAGGACCATAAGAAACTTGGAAGACTGCATTTGGGCTGTAGATAGCTTCCGCAAATGCTAAAAATTCACTTGGAGACAGCCTAATGAAAACTTTTAAAGAAACCAGCAGCTCACTCCTGTTTTCTTGAGTTTCTAGCCTAAGACGATGGCATGAGAGGGCCCTTGGGGAGGCAGAGTTGACTACATGGTTTCCCCAGTTCTATCTTGGCAGTGATCAGCAATGCACCATTCCACTAAAGAAGCTAAAAAAGAAAAAAAAAATAAATTTTTCAGACGTTTCAAGATAATATTCTGCTGATAAATACTATGATCCCAGTGAGGGGAGAAATTAATCCCATCAGTTGAACTGAAAAAAAATCCAAATGCTGAAGTGAGAGTTGGCAAAGGTGCTCTTTGACTGGGAAATACTGTGAGAAAAACACACTTGGCTGCATCAAAGGCTACAGCATTCACATTTCTAGAGCTTGACACTACTGAGAATATTCAGAGAAATTAAACACATTTTTCTGTGTATTTCTCACTAACATTGTCATAATTCTTTGCTCTTGTAAAAAAAAAATAAAAGAAAACATAATGCTTTTCTTGCAAGCAGTTATCAAACATCTTCAGTGCGGACATGGAACAAAACACTTGGCTAAACTCCATTTGTTCTATCCACAGACACAATTTCCCAGAAGCAATATGCAAGATGAAGGGTAAAGATATTTATTAATTTCCAATGGGTGCATTAAGCCAGCAAATTTAAAACTCTGCTCTTTAAAACAACGTGTAGAATCAGCAAACTCTTTTGCTTTTCTTCCACACAGAGCAGACAATCATCATTAGAATTTGGCCAAGCCATATTTTAGGATATAAAATACTTCAAAAACTAACACCAGCAGGGCTGATAATTTGGGATATTAAAGAAATAAAGACTGGGAAAACTCATTTGTTACTCATACTTCAAAAGAGGAACCAATGAAGAGGTGATAAGCAAATAATAAAACAACTGACCGGAAGGTTAGCATTAGACTTTGGATTTGACCAGTAAAGAAAAAGTGGAGATGTTATAAAGACTTTCATTACTGAAGAAGGTAGAGAACATCATAAAGATGGGACATCGCTTTTATTAACCAAACCTATTTAGAGAAAAAAAAACAGCAGCCAGAAGGTGATACACAGGGATGACAAGTGACAAAGGGTTACTGGCAGTGGATGTGTGGGACAAAGACATCCCAGCCCAGGGCTGGGAGTTTTCCCTGTCTACATTCCATCACGCGACGGTGGGCTGCATCACACTTTGACATTTCTGAATGCAAAACCACGTCTCGAAGATTCTACCAAATAAGAAGTCGCAGTTCGAGTTGTCTTTTTTCCCACGCTGGTGTTTTCCTGAGATTCAGAAGACTATAGCACTTCAACATGGAGAAGGGCTGTGTGGTCATATCCAACCCTCTTCGATGGAAGACCTGCATCATAAACAGGTGGTTCTTCAAATCTCCTGTTAATGGCACTTTCACACAATCACATTTAAAGGCGATCGAGGAGAGCTCTCATCTTGGCAGGCAGCTGGCGAGTGCATCGGGCCTTGGTACGGTCACAAAGTTCATGGTGCAGTGCAATAGTGGACAGATCTTTTCATGATCCTTCAACACTTCACTCAAGTGTTTCATTTCATCTGTTAGCTTTACGATTTCTCTTTTCAGGGAGGTATTTTCTTGCTCAAGAGACTCATATTCCTGGAAGGAGAAAAAAAAAAAAAATAAGAGCCTACTCATAGTCAAAACATTCTTTTCAGTGATTCCACCTTGAGTATATTCATGTATCAGTAGAAAAGTGTGGTTTCTCATTGCAATGTGCAAAATGCAAACGAAAGACAGACACGGCCTGGGTGCTGGAACAGAGCAAGTGCTTTATGACCTGTACCCTGACCACGCAGCGACTCCTTGCACAGCCCTGAAGACCAGGAGGTGCCGCTGGCCCTCGGGTGTCCCTAGCAGCCCAGGGCTACAGGCGTGGGTGGCTGCGTCCCCTTGGTGGCCTCTTCCAGCCCCAGGGCCACCTCTGCTGGGAAGAGCCCACCCTGCTCTGCCCTGTCAGAGCAGAGAAAATGAAAGCACCGAGCGCAGGTAGGTGCTGGGAAAAGCCAGTGGCTGGCATTGCTGGGGAGGAAAGGGCAGCCCCTGCCCTGGGCCAAGGTGCGAAAGGCCATTTCCCCAGGTGCCAGCTGAGATGCACACTTGGCACAACGCATCCAGTACCAGCCTGGCCAGGGCTTGTCACCACCTGCTCAGGTGCCCGGGAACTCAAGGGCAGGAGGAGGGGAGCACCAAGCCAGCTTGTTCTCAGCCCCACTTTGTCACCAGAAGGTCTGACCACTGCCTTAGTTATCGCTGACCCAGGCTGCTTTTGAGCTAAGGCTTCTCTGGCAGTGAACAAGCTGCTATTAACTGCAGGGGAGTTTTGGGGTGTTCTGCAGCATATGTCTATTAATGGATGCAAGGCTTGCACGTTACATTTTTTTGATAACTGCACCTCTCAAGTGTCCCTGCTGTCAAGACTTCTCATCCCAAAGAGCAGAGAGCTAGAGGTTCAGAGCCAGCCCACAGAAAACCTGCAGGTGTCTGCACCTCGCTGCTGGCCGAGGGCTCAACACTCACCCACTCAATCTCACCCCCCTGGGAAAGCTTCAGAGCAAACTTCAAAGCCTACACATGCCTTAAAAGGGCTGTTTAGCAGGCAGCAGGGAGAACGTCTCACGCAGTGCTCCTCTGGGCAGCCTGGGACTGCTTCTGCTGCCCTTGGTTGCAGGAGTGGATCCCCTTGCCCTCCCTCGCATCCTTCCTCCACTCACCACCTCTCACGGAGTAAAACAGGCATGGTACTCCTGACACATTGTTGCTGCCAACTCCAGCAAAGTCGTCCATCCCCAGCTCTGGCTCTGCCCACCTCTTGTTGCCCCAAGCCCCATGGGGTTGGGTTTTGTAGTAAGTATTACTCTCTCGTTGCTCTGTCCCATTTTCAGGAATGAGACTATCAAATTGTTCTTGCTAAGAATGAACGCCTATTCAAACAGATCTGCCTGCATCTGGGAAAACTCCCGTGCCTGAGATGAAGATTCCCAGCACGAGGAAGATCATCAAGTCCAGGAGGAACATCAGAGTGGCTGCAGGATGGCGCAGGGCCCAGAAATTATTCCACAAAAGCCAGGGGTTACCCCTTTCCAGAAGTACCCTGCACCTGGCTTTCTCAGGCGCTGACTCAGAGGACATCTGGGAAAAACCAAACCCCAAACTCTCCACGTTGTCCTTCTTGGCCTCTGCTGACTATTGGCAGATCCTTCCACACTGAGAAAAAGAAAAGCCTGTGCCGAACCTCCAGAGTTGAACAACTGACTTGGCCACAATTGCAGCAGCAGCACAAACACTTACCCCAAGAGCCCCAGCTACAACAGAAGCACTGTTGTGTGAGGTAACATCCAAAAACAGAGAAAGGGGATTCCTGTCCTCCAGCATTTGCACTGAGGACCAGAGAAAACGACACCACATTGTGATATTGAGAAGAAGTATTAAGAGTTTCTGGAAGAATCTGTTACTTTCATGGGTTTTTTGGAAACACCCACTGTTATTTATCAGAGCATACAAGTATAACAGCTAACTGAACTGAGCTCTCATGCTTGGAGGTTTGAAAGTTCCTAAGAAGCCTTTTCAACAGGGTATTTCTGTCTCACACCACAGTTTTAGAATTGACTTAAGCCAGTACTGCCACTAAGCAGCGTGGTCCCCTCCTCCTCCGTCGCCTTCTCCCGCGTAAGGCAGCAAACATTCATCCATTGCCATAGAGAATGTGACAAGCTTAACACTAATCCGGAAGAAAATGGGTTTGTTTTAGCCCAGAGGAGCCCTGTGATCCAGTTCACTGGGTGGCCAGGGGAATGGCAAAAGAGGGAGGGCAAGGCAAGGGCAAGGCGAGGGCAAGACCACATCTCTCCCTGGCAGTGTCATCAGTGGCAGAGCTGCACTAACATGAGCATCGGTGTCCAGGGGCTCCTGGCCAGGCACCCTGCAGCACATTTCTCTCTGCCTCACACCACAGCCCTCTGAGCTGGATTAGTGTGAAGACAGGCCCGCATCTGCTTAAGAAGTCCTGTTTATTGTAAAGTCCCATGCTTGGTACCCAAGATGTGCCCGCAAAACGTCAAGTATCCATTCACCTCGTGAAGTTTATCTGCTTTCTGAGTTTGCTTCTTTCGGCTCCTCTGCGCAGCAACTCGGTTTTTTTCTCTCCTCCTTACTTTCCTGTCGTCTTCTTCGTGACTCTGGAAGACATGAGCCAGAAATATCTCGCTGGTTTTTAGGGTACACGCAGAGGCTCCTGAACTCGGGTGTAAAAGGGTTGCTGAGCGCGGGCACATACTCCCAATTTCAGAGCACCTGACCCCGGCCTCCCGCAGACCGCACGGTGCCTGCAAAGGGCAGCGCATCCCCCCGCCCCGCTGCACAGGTGGGCCCCGAGGCGGAGAGGTGGAAGCCGGCAGGGATGCCCGGGGGATGCTGCAGAGCCCCGCTGATGGAGAAACTTGCGCACCCCCGTCACCCACGGCGGGGACCTGCGCTCCTGCTCCGCACGACGGGCAGCGTTTTCCACCTGCCTTGCCCCGGGGCGAACGAGGAGACGGAGGTGCGAGCGGCGGGGAGGAAAGCCGGGCTCCCGCTGCAGCCGCACCCGCTGGCGGCGGAGCAGCCCCGCTCCCCTCCCGCGGCTTCTCCCGGTGCCCTCCCGGCTGCGTGCGGCGGGGGAAAAGCCGCTGATCGCGCCGTGTGCCGGCTGCAGGGAGCTTTCCGCGCACCGCCGCCGGGTCGCCTGCTATCCCACCGGCGCCGCAGCCGCCTCCCGGGAAGAGAAGGGCAAATGCCCGGGGGCAGCGGGCACCCCCGACAAGGCGCTGCCCGGCGTGACTCAGCCCCATGTGCCCGCCCGCCCGCCTCCAGCGCTGATCCCCGCCGCCCTGCCGCTGCCCCTGCCCCTACCTGCTGGCTGCCCTCGGCCGCCGCGCTCCGAGGCAGCGCGCTGCCCCCCGCCGCCGGGACGGCGCAGGACATCCCGCCGGCTGCGGAGCCGCCCCGGGGCGCCGCTGGGCTCCCCCGGCCCGCAGGGTTGGGAGGGGAAGGGAGAGCAGGGCGGGCCGGGGAGGGGCAGGGGACGCACCGCCCCGGCACCTGGCACCCCTCGGCCCGGGGGCGGAGCCGCCGCTCCACCGCGGGAGCCCCGCCGCACCGCCCCGCTCCGGGCCGCCCCGCCGCCCGCATGGCCGTCACATGGAGCTCGGCGACAGTTGCGCCACGCCGGGGGGAACCGGGAGCCCCGGATCGCCTGGACCCCCTGGTCCCCACTGCTTCCCCCCCCGGGCCGGATGCCCCGGCTCTCAGCCCCCCGCGCCGGCAAGGGTGCCCGTCCCCCGGGACCGCGGCGTCTGCTCAGCCCCCGGGAGCCGGGGGAAAGCCCGCACCCCCGGGGCACGCTGCTGCCGGGCAGGAGCTGCCTGAAAATCCCCCGGAGAGCCCCAGCCCCGGTGCCCGGCCGGTCCCGACCCGACACCCCTCCGGGCGGCCCGACTCGCGCTTTCGGCTGCAGAAATAACCGCACCGCAGTTTCTCTTCTCCCCACGTTTCCTCCCGGCGGCAGGGCGAGGAGGCCAGGCTGCCCCCGGGAGCCGGCCCAGCCCTCCCGTAGCGCCCCCCGGGCGATGCCCCCCCGGTGCGGGCGACCGGCTCACCCCCGGCCGCTCCTGCCGGCTGAGCTTCTGCGACATCGGCTCTCAGAAGCGGCGTGAGCTCCGGAGAAGTGACAGCCGGTTCAGTCAGGGTTCGGGGGCTTGAGGACACGGCACCGGTGCCGGGATAAAGCGATTTTCACTTTCGCTACTCGCCCTGTTCCTTTAAATAATAAGGAAATGCCTCAGGCTTCTTGTAAAGGCGAAGCCAGACACGGACTGCTGAAAACGCAGTTGCCGCCGGCAAAAATATCTCCGTTCGACTGTTCGGCCTAGAGTATTTTATCAGCCGGAACAATGTTTCTTTTATCCCTCCACTTTTCCCTACATTTTAATTAAACCGCTATGTCCTTCTGCTCTGCACGAAAGAAAAGCTGTTTGCACCGAGAGGTACTTCATTTGTATGTGGTACCTGATGTGCACTCCTGGCTGTGCTTGACTCACAGCTGGTGAACACATGGCCATGTGAGCAGGGTTAGGTGCCCCCAACCTGCAGGGCAGTCAGCCATAAAGCCCCAAGTATCTTAATAAATCAGATACTTCCCTATTTTTCTGTTTTCCCTAGAAGTTTGAGTCATCCAGCTTAGACGAAGATGAGGTTACGAAGTTCGTAAACTGAGTAAATAGAGACTATCCTTTCAGGAAGATCTGGCACACAGTTCGTGTGGAAGGTGAGAGAATTGCGCTGCCCAGAAGAGTCAAACTGAGGTCTGTGCCCTGCTACGGGTTTCCTGGTAGTCTCCAGGACCACCAGCATTACTGACAAATCTGAGCAGGACTTCCTTGGTGGGAAGCTCTTCTCTCCAGCTGCTCCACCTCAAAGCAGCTTGTGTTTCCATCTTCCGGGCTACCCCAACCTTTGCTTTTGCGCATTCCCAGAGCTCCTCCAACCCTGGAAGACTGAGTACCTGTGAGCCTTCCCTATCGGAATGACCCATAACCCAGACGAGCCTCCTTTGCCAAAGTGCCTTGACCTACCCTGCATCCCCAGACTGCACTGGGTCTCCCAAGCATCTTACAGCCCCCTGGTTTCTTTAAAAGCAGTCTTGCTTCTCCCTTCCTCCATCACCCAACGCATCAACACCAGGATGCTCACCAAAGGGGTGCTCATGGAGGTGGCAGAAGCACTGTGGTTCAGCACTGTTCTCCAGCTGAGGGGATCCAAACCAACACCTCCTGGAGGGCAGCCCCGGCAGCCAGGCGGTAAGGGTGAGTCGCTCTCAACTGCTCCACTGAAACAGTCCAATCTTGCATTAATTACACATCAGGCAGTTAAAGAACAGCAGTGAAAATATGGGCACGAGTGGAAACATACTTGGGATAGTTGCTTAAAAGGAGAGCACAGGGCTCCTTGTTGCCTTTGTAGCTTAAGCGCAGCTGAAGTAAACAGGCTAGAATCCGGTATTTTTGGAAGCTTGGAGAACAGGTATATTGTCTTGCAATAAAATCTATGAACCATGCGGGCAAAATACCTCAACAGCCCTTTGGAGTGATCTGCAGGAAATAAAAGCCTCCTTCCACAGAGGGACTTCCAACTGGCCCCACATGAACCTCTCGTGCTTTTCCAGAAGCAACGCACCCGTTTTTGGCAACTGCACAACCAAGAGATCTAACAGCATCATGTCCCAAGCAGCTTACCAATAATTTTTTAGTGCTGAATAAATATCTACTTCATTGAATAACTCCCGACAGCCATAGAGTAAGGTTCCCAGGATCCCACAATTATGGGACAAGTCACAGGACAGTCCCCTTGAGCCTGAGTACAGTCTGCCCTCGTTCAAAGTGGCAAAGGAAATGAAAAGTCAAAATTTGCTTATTGGGGACAAGTTTCTGCTCAGTATTCAAGCTATCTCTGGTACATCTGTATCAGATGCCTACACAGTAATTCCAGGTAACACAGCAGTAAAGGCAGAACGTTTCTACGCAGGAGAGAAAACAAGCCCAGAAAGCAGTCTAGTCAGCTGAGTTTACATTCTAGAATGGCAGTTTATCGGTGATTTTTGTCTGCTCTGAAGCAGCCTACACACACGCAGCCCAGAGCGGCTGAACACAGCTTAGACCAGCGCGGCTCTTCTGAAGAACGGCACGTAGCAGGACTGGGTTTCAGAGCACCCAAGCTTTCAAAGAGACACTGGTGTCCACAGGAAGTTTCTGGAAGAGGAGCTTCCCTGCATGCTGTTCATCATCCCATTTATTCAAAAACTACACGTAGCAAAAGCATGCGTAGATACTGCTCCAATTTGCAAGTTGTTCTTCAGTGGGGATGGCGCACCCTCACGAGCCATAGGCACGCCGCTGGCACTACAACACTAACAAAAAAATGAGATGTTCCATCTCACCCCAAAAAGCCAAGAAATTCAAACTCGGTTTGCAAATGTTCTCAAGCGTTTATCACCACTGAGCTGCCTTACAAGATTCAAAGGCTATATAAAGAAAAACTACCAGACATTTCTTGATGCAATACCAATTCGCCCCAAGTTAAAAATAACAAGTTTGGATGTTGTGACATTTCAGTAGAAGCCTGATTAGACACTTGTGTTGCACAACACTGCTGATTTCTATGAAAAGTTAACTGAAGGACAAAAGACCACTGGAATGGGAAAAAAAATATTTTATATATTTCTGGCAGTGGGAAGAATAGATCCCAGGCAGTGCTAGCTGCAGGTATCACTTGCTGTAGAAATTTTTAATAATCATTTGAAAAACAGCTGAACATCGAAGCGTTGAGTGTAGCTCATCCCAGAACTTACACTTAAAGGAAGGTCCTTCCATTCCATTGCCACTTGGCCAAAAGCAGCCACCGGAGATTTATAAATTCACAGCTCACATTGCACTTTGAATCTTTATTGACTGTTTTCGCCATCCTTCTTTATGCTATTTATTTGGCCAGTGCTTCCAGATGCATTTTTATTTTTCCACTCAGCTGCAGCTGAAACAACAGTGATGGAACAAGACCCAACTGTCCTCACTCAGGGCACTCACTCCCACTTTCCTTTGAATCCCATGCAGACGACCCATCCTGCAATCTCACAACACTAACATGCACTGTAGGGTGAATTTATTAATTCACTTATTAAGTCTTAACCCACAGTGCTCTCCCTCCATATTTCTTAAGGCATTTGTCCTACCTTGGCCATTTGAGACGTGCCTGTTCCTCACTGTTTTCTGTGCTGGCCTATCATTATTTGGAGAGAACAGCAGGGAGTCTTCCTATCAACACAGAAAATGTTCAAATATCGTCATGGCAGACATGCTAAATCTTGCACAGTATCTGTGGATCTCGGTGAAGGAAGCCATGGTGGGGATTTTTAACCCAGCACGGAGCACACGTGCTTAAAGCTGCTAGAGCAGCAAGTTGCTGTGTGAAAAACCCTCCCAGTCACTCGTTCCACAGCTTCGTTGCTCCAGTCCCTCTCACATCCTGCCCTCTCTTGCATTAGACGCTTTGTAGCCCTGAGATTAATAACAGTTAAAAGGCAGTGAATGGAACTACTTCAGTGACTTGAGCCAAAATTTAACACAGGTGTCTTCTGAAGTACACTCACTGCTCAGTCACTACCTATTCCAGGATTAGAACCAACAACAATAACTGAAACTTTGATCTTTCTTAATTGATTTAATTTACTTTGTATAAAAACACACTTTTGTATATACAAGAGCGACGGGAAACAAATATTTACAGAGGATTAAATATACAAAGTCTTGGTACAGTTGCTCACCTTTACGAAATAAATGATGCTAAAATCTGTCACACATTTTCTTGAAAATTTTCGGTCTCTTAAGGCATTAAATCGGAGCTAACCTTCTTACCACAGTACATTTCATTAATAAAGCTTCTAAAAAAACCCCCTCCATTTACTGTGTGAGAAATACGTTACATATTAGATGTATTTACTGCAAGCACATGCAATCATAAAACAGAAAAAGTTATGAATGGTTAAGGCACAATGCTCAAATTAGCACTACTGTGCTATTGTTTAGGTACTAACCTGTAAAGAAAAACTAAAAGTAAGCTAGCTCAACTTAATACCATTTACTAGCCTAAACTGATCTTTGAAGTTTAGTCAAACATCACAAATGCATATATGACCCAGGTCAAGATCCTGTAATGTGTAGAAATATTGTCCAGGAAACCCCCAGACTGCATAGTTGGATTACAGGAAATGAAATATCAGATGGTAAAATGTGGATGGTCAGATCCTTGTTCAGAAGAGCACACTGCAAGTAGGTACATACAGTTACTAAAAATCCAAGTTTAAACAAACATGACTATAAATAAGCCCAGCTGACCTAAATTCAGGAAAGGTGGAATAGCAGGAACCAATGTCACATTTGTGTGTGGCTTTTCTAAAAACTGTCACATCATAGCAAATCTGGTGTTTCCTATACGGTCCGGTGTCTATTTCTTTTTAATTTATTTAAAAAACAGCTATCCGACTCAGTAATAAATGAAGGTGCATTAGGAGAACTAGTCACTCTCCAATCTCTTCAGAGACATGCTTAATGTAAACGAGCCCTTAGTGGTTTACTAAAAGACTACTCACATACATAAAGCACCTGCACAGCCCTGAGAAGGATGACGACTCAAGCTAAATGCTGTAATAAAAGAGCAAATAAAAGAGAGTTAATCAGCAAATACACTTGCCGGATATCAGATGCTACTGGTATGCGTAGGCTTTTATATACCATCAGTGTAACAGTAAACATAGAAATATTTAAAAGGATCAAAGACTGAATAAGTAATGAAAGTGCCATGTGTAGCACTGAATTAGACAGGAGACGAAGGTTTAAGAAAAAAGACTGAGCACACTGAACAAGAGTACGATCAAGTCTCCAATCTGAAAACAGTAAATGAGAAATTCATGAGCTGAGAGTAATTTTCCTCCGAAGTGGATAGCGTCTTCTTTCTGATGAATCTATGGCTTTTTTTCTTTTTAGCAAGACACAATTTTTACTGGTATCAGCATTTGTGGGCGTGACTTCTCCTGGTGATACAAACTTTTGGACATTATTTTCCTGCTTCACATTGCAACCAACAAAGACTTCTTGCCGCAGCTTGCAGAGTTCCAAGGTTGGTTGCCAAGTTAACACTTGGGAAAAACCTTCTGCTCGTTCTATTAGTGCTGGCAGAGACTGCAAAAACAAACCCAAGTATCTCATGTTACACGGGAAAAGTAATGGTTACAGTGAATAAAATATGTTAATTAGACTCTGACAGGCACAAAAGCTTCAGTGTCTGCAGAGATGGTCCTCAGGATGGCAGATGAAGGCTGGGAACTCAGAGCTACCAGCCTAGCAGTGACCAGGTCTAAACTCAGAGGCCATGCAAGTATGTCAAGTTTAAAAGTTCCTTCGTGACATCTCTAAGCTGACTTAGCATCACAGGAACACCACAGTTCATGTCTAAGCTGGTACTGAAGTAATAAATGTCACATGCTATATGAAGGTATACAGGTTTTCAAAAGATATTTTATTTTTCATATGCTGCAGGTTCTAAAATCTCTGTAAAAAATATTTCCTATAGCCACAGGGTAATCCTCCTTACTACCATGTGAGGGGGAAAGCTTTACAGATACAACTTCAGCAGTCCAAACCTAAAGATATACTTGCTTCAAAAGCACACACTTTTTTGTACAAAACTATCAACAAGAGGAGTTAGAACTCCTGTTTAGTGACATATTAACAGATCAAGAAAATAAAAAACATATCCTCTCGGAACACACAGAGATCTCACCTTCATTGCTCCACTGATCTGCTTGGATGCCATTTCTGTCACCTGCTTCAGATCTACGATGTAAGCATCTACAGAAAAACACGAAGCCCAGATAAACTTCTGAAACATAACTCCCTCCCCCAGCACTTGCTATGGAGTTCTTAGAAATCAGACAGAAAAGCAGTCCCTGTATAAAGTTTAAACCTACAAAACATCCCTTTCATTATAGCATTGACAGTAACTGCCGGTATATTTCATCCTACTATTATTACTCTTTATCACTCAAAAGGTAGTAGTGTCTGGCGGTCTCAACTACAGCAAGCCACGACAGTTCTTCACTAGAAAACCTGCAGCTTATACAAAACATGAGATGCAAAGGCAGTATCTGACATAAAGAGAACAGTTACAAAGAAAAACAATCTGTTTTCAAGCCTTTCAAGCTCATATTTGATAAAAATATATGAAAATAGAAGAATAAACACAGCTGTGGAGAAAATGAGATGAAGAAAATCCATTTTAAAGATAGGAAAAAATAATATTAAAGCTCCAACAAGTCTACTTGTACAGTAAAGGCTACATTTTTCTCCTGGCTTAACTTACCAAGCATTAATACAAGAATAAAAAAGAACCAAGCATAAACAACATGAACTGCATTCATAAGAAAAGAAAGAAAAAGAAGCTTTCAGAAACATCGAAGCAGACAGCAGGTGCAGATACTGGAGGAAAACGGAATATACTTGATTGCAGTAACAACTTCACAGGATCATCAACATGATAGATGTCTTTGACAATTGATTTACAAGCAATAATTATTCTTTACGTGATTTGCACGTTCTCTGCCATTATTCTGTCTGCAATGCTATGCCACCAACGAAAACTGAAAAATCAGCAGATAAGCATGTGTGCCCCTGGGAAATAAGCAGCCTCACCTCCACTACTATTATTTTTCTGCAGGGCTTCACCAGTGCCGGCAGCATGATACTGCGTTAGATGGTGCACTCACCCCTAAACCTTTGCAGATTTAAACACAGCGTTCTGCTTTGAAGTCTATCTCATTAGTGCTACTCCAGATAATTTCAGTCAATCACTGTATTGTAGCACAGGGTGACAGTGATCCCCTGCTGAAATGTAGTAAGAAGGAAGAGATGGTGTTTTGTTGAATTGTCTGTCTGCATGCCCAACGTGCTGATCAGACTGGGTTTAGGAACAGATAATCCATGTATGGACATGGACACTAAAATGCACTATAATTCAGAGTCTGGAAGGAAAACCACACCCACAGCAGCCTCTTTAAACATACTGTGGAGGCCTATGAATGGACCTTCTCTAAAAGAGGATGTGTCCATAATGAAGCATTCTTACAGCAGAGTATTAGAATTAGAAGCCTGCCTAGGAAATGGCAAGGAAGGGGTTAAATAAAAACTATTACCTGGATTATTCCAGTTATATAGAAAGACTGATACACAGTCAAATGAAATTTGCCTGCAGTTCAGCTTTACATGGACAGCATTATATTCCTCAGTGTTCAAGGCTTTCCAAAACAAAGGGAAATGAAAAAAGGAAATGAAAGGTATTGAGTAATGTAAACATTTTAGTTTGTGGCCACTGTACTTGCTAAACCGGGATACATAAACTTCCCAAAGACTACATAATACTAAAATTCAGCACAAACTATCTGCGATCTGGGCTAGGACTTTGCTGTTACCTAATGTAAAAAGGCAATACCTTGGTGCAAACTGTTACTAACTTGCAAGAAGTACTTAATTCACATCAGAAAAACACAGATCTGGATACTCGAAACCAAAAGAAATCCAGATACGAAGCGACGCCTTTTTACTGCTCCTGTTAGCTGCTTTGCTGCACAGGCTGGCGCTTCTGGAAGCAAAGTCTCCTGTCTGCAAAGAGGAAACGATGCCCAGGGTGAAGGCAGATCAGCAGGGTGAGAACTGGAAGATTAAGCTCAGCTTCTCAAACTTCACTTAACACCACGGCTTGTTACACCAGCTTTACATTATGTGCAGTAATCCATAGTGAGAGTTGCGTACCACGCTTTTCAACTTGGAACAGCATTGGTAAATTCCGTTATTTTTCAATATTTAAGAACAGGGAAGATAGAACTTTCCAGTCCTTAAGGCCAGCCTTATCAAAGCACATCCCAGTCATCAGCTGCAAAATACACCACCTTGTTCCAAGGAGTTTGTATAAACAACCTTTCAAAAGCATGTAGCAAACTTCGGACACTGTTTGCAGTTTTCTTTCTTCACCAATCCTTGTAAACGACACATGGCAAGATAAAATTTGATGCCTACTTTGCAAGCTAGGAGAACGAACGCTGCTGTCCCTGAGTACTACACAACTGTTTTCAATTCCCTGAAGAAACAGACTGATTAGGAAGAGAGACTGAAGCATTTCTAGTATTCATGTAAAAGGAACACCAGAACGGTCAAAGTATAATGTCAGCGGTCCATCTAGTTCCCCATCTGGCCACCACCAGTGGTGAAGAAGAGAAGTAACAAAACCTACCGAGGGCAGCTCTGTGACAATTTCTACCCAATACAGACACAGCAGCCGGCTTTTGCCTTTAAGTACAGCACCTAACAGCAGATGGGACTTAGAACAGGAGAAATGGACACAACGAACTGATGCAGCAATACATTCAGTTATGACAAACTTCTAGCTATTTTAGTTGATTATTTAAACAGTTTATTTTAAATAAATTTAAAGAGAGGAAACTGCTTAAACATTTACAGCTAATCAGTAAGGCAGGCAGTGTTTCATCGGTACAGTTGTCCTCCCCATGAAATCTTTACCTTGAGAAGGCTGGGGTCTTATCTCTTCTGGTGTTACCACAGGCTGGTAGAGCTTCTGCATATGGGGGAAAAAAAAATAATAATAAAAAAATTCTGAAATACCCTTTCAGTTTAATAGATAGCTAATATACACACAGCAGTCAGAACAATGGAGAAAGTCTTAATACAGGGAGATGACAGTAGAATTATTTAGATAAAGAATGTATTAGCGGTACAGTTTATAGATATGCAGTTACTGGAAATAGTTTTTTGGTTAACACAGTTAAGTTCACTACAAACACATCTCTAAAATCTGCTATAGTTTTCAGAATTCTAAGTATTAAAGCACGAGAACTAAACTGAAATCCAGGTATTTTGCAAGAAGCATTGCCACCTGCTGCACAACTGAGGAAAAAGAGCTGCTCAGGAGCCATTCACAAAACCAGTACGCGTTCACAGAGGAGCAAACTCGAATGAAGAGTACATAAAGACAAAAAAATAAGAAAACTATTTAAATGACTACATTCTAGGCCTGCAACTACTTATGTGTAAATTAGAACACTCTCCTTCACAAACCAGGCTCTCTGGCTTTTTGTTCCTACGTGAGTCTTGTGATGACATCAGTCAATTCTGACATGAAGTTAATAATAACAAAATATTAGTTTTATTAATTATTTATATTAAAAGGTGGAATTAGAAGTAACTACAAGGGAAGAAGGAAACAAAGCAAAGACATGGGAATGTAAGTTAGATCATCTGCAAGTCAGTATTCCTCACTACTTCAGAAGCAGTCCTTCAACCTTCTTCAACCAAAAGAGAGTAGGAGGAAAGTTAATTATTCCTCCCTGTAGTTTTACTGGAGCAAGTTTTTCACAGTTCAAAAATCTTCTTAGCAAGTTTACAGTAACAGCTCCAAGCACAAGAACAAACATTGCTTGCATTATCCTCAAACATCACAGAATGTATCGACTGAAAATCTACAGGATGATCTCTGGCTTTGACAATTACAGAGGGATCACCACACTAATGAATGGTTCTCTCCAGATAAACTGCATTTAAATACTGCATCTTCATAGTTGCTCTTTATGCCTCAAAAAACAGGCATCCCAGGAGTAGCTAGGGTCAAAAAGAACATAAAAATTCCTCAACCAAAAGCAGAGAAACCACTAGTACCTTTGCACAAGTATCATAGAATAGTTTGGGTTGGAAGGGACCTTCAAAGCTCATCTAGCCCAACCCCCCTGCCATGAGCAGGGACATCTTCAACCAGATCAGGTTGCTCAGAGCCCCGTCCAGCCTGGCCTGGAATGTCTCCAGGAATGGGGCATCTACCACCTCTCTGGGCAACTTGTGCCAGTGTTTCACCACCCTCAGTGTAAAAAAAAGTCTTCCCCATGCAGGAAAGAAATTTAGCAACCAAGGACACGACTAGGTTGTTTAATGCCAGTAATTACTCTATACTCAGTGTAGAGAAATTACTGTACCTATTCATTAATCCACATTATTTTTTTTCCTGTCTTTACTGAAAGTATTTACTCAATGTAGTTACTAGCTCAACGACAGCGCTTAGAAAAACACAGACATCTTTCTAACACTCATATACTGCACATGATAATATCTGTATGTATCATAAGATTTAGTACCTCAACCAGCCTTCAGCCAAGCATTTCAGAAACCTGGATCTGACAAGATAAATAGGTGTATACTGGCTTGTAAACCATGAGTCCTCATGTTGAAGCAGTCTGTTTAAGTAACTTGGGGAACTGTCCCACAGGCCCGATTCACTCACAGTCACACTATTTTGTAGTAACACTCATTTTACCGAAGAAACAATGCAAAAACCCAATTTCACTATATGACAAAGGATCAAAAGCACCTACAGGAAGGACCTTAAAGGTCAAGATTAGATGATTTATTTCTTCGAGTTACATGTGGTCAGCAGCTACTATATGCAAAGGTTCTCTGAAAATCTTAGATTACTCACCAACATCTCTTGCTCTGCTTTCATGGTTTGGACAGCATGCATCAGGATCTTTTTAGGCCACTGCTTACGCTTTGCTGTTGTCTCTACTACTAGTTCATCAAATTGATCTTCAAGAATTTTAATACTGGAACCTAAATATGACAAACATACAAAGTTATTGTAGGAATTATCCTACTTTTTTTTTTAATTTGAGAGAAAGTTATAAGGAAAAAACCAGCTTTAGATCTGAAATAAGAAATCATATAAAAATTAGAGCACAACTTGATGGTGGCCAGTTACTTTTGAAGTAAAAGACCTCGGTGTGGGGCAGAGAGGAGGCAGAGAACCATCTGTGAAAAAAATCAAAAATGTAATTAACTATGAACTCTGAATCTATGAAGAAAGTCTCACAAAGAAATGGCTCTCTTTCAAGATAACTTGTTTTTCAATTGAAAAAAGCAATGCAAAATGCAGCAAGAAAAGCGGTTTATCTGCATAATTTACAAGCAGTAAACAAACACCAACTGTTCAAACAGTAATTTGAAGCCTAACGGATTTTATATCATATAGAGTACAAATATGCAGTTTAACATCACAATCATAGAATCATTTTGGTTGGAAAAGACTTTTAAGATCATCGAGTCCAACCATAACCTAACTCTGGCACTAACCCATGTCCCTAAGAACCTCATCTACATGTCTTTTAAATACCTTCAGGGATGGTGACTCCACCACTTCCCTGGGCAGCCTGTTCCAATGCTTGACAACCCTCTTCGGGAAGAAATCCTTCCTAATGTCCAATCTGAATCTTCCCTGATGCAACTTGAGGCCATTTCCTCTTGTCCTATCACTTGCTACTTGGGAGAAGAACCCAACACCCTCCATGCTACAACCTCCTTTCAGGTAGTTGTAGACAGCAACAAGGTCTCCCCTCAGCCTCCTTTTCTCCAGGCTGAACAGCCCCAGCCCTTCAGCTCCTCCTCAAACTTGTTCTTCAGACCCCTCACGAGCCTCATTGTCCTTCTCTGAACTCCAGCTCCAGCACAATATAAGATGCCACATTAATGAAATATTCGGCATCTTGGTGACATCTGTAATGACTAGTCATAAGGACTCCGCAAAAACCAAAACATCATCTTTCATCATTTGAGACCCAAGAGACGGTATGTGGCAGAAGCTGACTTTTGCAGCTTGCTTTCCCAATCATAAGACTAGACTAAATACCTAGAACATATTTTTGGCTGTCAACTGGTGTTTTTACTATTGCTACCCTACTAAAGGTACTTAGCTTCTCCAAGACGGTAATTAACAATTTTAAAAGCTTAAGATACTATTTTAAAACTGGTTTCATAGACAAGCAAATGCCTACATTATAAACTATAAACAATTAAGAGTTGTAGAAGGAAACAGAACTGCTCAATCTTATATCCTAACTGCATGTAACTGAAAGGTAGTGCATATTTCTATATTCTTCCATGTGCACACTCATGTAATTTTTCTCCCCCAGTGGAGGTTTGAAACGTTGACAATAGTCTTGCGTTCTTAGTTTTTCAATTTAATTTTGTAAACTCCTTAGCATTTAAATTCAATGTTCCTACTAATGTATTGAGCACAACTTGCAAGTCATGCAATGTTTTCAACGCAGTGGTAAAGAACGAATTTTGAGCACCCTCTCTTGGTCAATCTGTGTAGAATCAGATTATTGTAAACCTCAGAAAGGCAAAAATCAAGGTTTTAAGAGTTTGCAGGTTGGTTTGTTTGTTTTATGATGAACATGAAATCATTTAAGTACAGAGAGGAAAGACCTGAACCACTGGTCAACGTAAACACTGAAGGCACAAAATGCCAGGTCGCTTGGTGATTCAAACTGGATCAGATAGGTACATGAATAATTATGCCAAATTGAAAAGCACAATACAGTCCTTACACCTGCTTTACGCCAGCTGCAGTAAGATCACAGTATCTCAGCTGGCATAAAGTTAGACTTGTACGGAGAAAGGATACCTTACTGAAAATAACATCCATCTGGACCAAGTTTTCCTATTAAGAAAATCCTGTTAAGAATTTTTGAACAAATTTGAATGAGTTAAGTGAGGCTGAATCAGTTTGGCATTTTGCATCACAAAAGCAGTGCATTTTTGACCTTAGAGTAAAAGGAGCTGGAGTGTTATCAATCTAGAACTGCAACTGCAGAAGCTTCCTGACCAAAAAACAGCTCAAGGAGCTCTTTCTCCATAGCCAGTTCAATATATCTGTATTTTCAGCTTCGTGCCACTGTAAAAAGCATCAAGTTGCAGGCAAAACACATCTAATGCTAACACAGGCGAGCAAATGAATCACACTGAAATTTTGTTTGGACACCACACTACCAATATTCTCCACTACTGTTACTTGAAAGACAACCATTATAAGCATATTGTATTTATCACATATATTATTATATAGCAATAATTTTAAATTATTACTTAATTTGTATATTAAATAGCAGCAACAAACATACTACTAGTCTCCTGTTAGGAAGAGGTCCTGGCCAATGTCCCCATCACAAGATCACTCAGGCTGGAATGGGCTTCAGGAGGCTCCTCCTGACTCAAGCCTCCTGCTCACACCAGCCAGGGTCAACACCCAGTTCAAACCAGGTCACTCCAGACACTTTTGTCCAGTTGGTTCTTGGAAGCCTCCAGTGCTGGAGGCTATGCAAGCTCTCTGGACAATGCTCAGTTATCCCAGTAGTGATTTTTTTACTCCCTTACGTCAGGTTAGAACCTCTCCTTTCAATATGACCCTTGCCTGTGGTTCTCCCACTCCTCAGTAGGCTGGCTCCATATTTCCTGTAACCCCTGTAGGTACCAGAAGGCTGGCTGCTCTTCTCTGGGCTAAACAAGCCAGTTCGCTCAGGCTCAACCCACACGGCAAGTGCTCCAGTCCTCCACTCCAGTTTGTCAAACTGAGTGCACTACTCCAGATGTGCTCTCGCGAAGTGCAGAGGAAAGGCAACTAATCACTTCCCTGGATCAAATGACTGCACTCCCGTTGACACAATATCCTAGGCTGGCTCACGGTTAGCCCACCAGGACCCTCAGGCCCTTGGCATCCTGCACCTCTGCAGGGGGTTATCCCATTCCAGGTTTAGGGCTTTGCTTTTTGTCCTTGCTGAACTTCACGAGATTCCCAGATGCATTTCTCCAACCTGTTTATGCTCCACTGAACGGGCCTGCCCTTGAGCATATTTGCTGCATCCCACCCTGGTTGATGTTAGCTGCAAACTGGGTGAGGGCACCTTCCACCTCCTCGTCCAGGTCACGGATAAAGACAGTAACAAGAACAGGTCCCAGAATAGACACCTTGTAATCAACCCTGAGGTAAAAGTATGAGCAATTAAACCTCTGAGCTCAATGATCCAGCCACGATTCTCACCTACCTAGACCATAACATCCTAGCCTGGATCCTCTGAGAGACTGTCATTGAGTACTGGAGCAATTCCAATGGAAGACCACCGAGATGGCTGGCATCTGGAGCACAGGATGTAGGAGAAGCAGCCGAGGGAGCTGGGCTTGCTCAGCCAGGAGAACAGAATGCTAGGGGGTAATACAACTGCTACCCTCAGCTACCTAAAAGGTGGTTCCAGAGGGGACAGAGGCAGCCTCTTCCCAGAGGTGTGCAGCAAAAGGAAGAGCAGCAACAGACAGGTTACTGCAAAGGAAATTCCAACAGGCCACAGGAAAGGAATTTTTCACCATCAGGGCTGTCCAAAACAGAACACAATTGCCCAGAGGGGTGGGAAGCCTCCGGACTAGGAAGCTATTGCTGTGTTCTAGCTTTAAAAATAGACCACTTTACTCTATCCCATTAAATTTTTTATATTCCCTTTGATAGGAGAAGCTGATGAAATGGAACATACTCTTTCCTAACCTCTCGAATGAAAAAATCTTGCTTTGAAATACCAGCTTCCTAAAAGCTTGCTGTAGACTTTCCAGCAAGACAGCTGCCATTAAACTTTGATAAACCTTGATTTTTGCCATGCTAATATCAGGTACTTTGGGAGTCTCTAAGCTGCTTTTCTCTGGCATTCAAGAGAAGATCCTTTATAGAATGACAGAACGCCCTGAGCTGGAAGGGACCCACAAGGATCAAGTCCAACTTTTAGTTATGTAGGCACCATACCACTGAGAGCTGGAACTTGTGCCTCAAGATCTACAAGGATCTTGACAGAAGTGTCAAATCGAGCAAGGTTCCTTCAGATAAAGCTGTTTCCTCTTTTCTGGGACACAGGTCACTACATGTCTTGGTCACCCTTTTCGTTTACGAGCACTGCTCTGCCAGAACCACGCTCCTGCAGGGCAGCTCTCCAGAGCTTTACACAGGCACATCCGAGCTGGAGTTTGCTCCATGAGCATCCTTACTGCCACAGACAGCTGGCGGAAAAAACACCCAATTAAAAATACCACATGCAAAAAAAAAAAAAAAAAAAAAGCCAGAACAAAACCACCCAGAGCAGGAAACTAATGGAAACCAACACATACCGCTCTGCAGCTCGGAGTCCTCCGAAGTCTCCTCCCAGGGCTGCCCATCGATGGTAACGTTCTCCCTCACCGCTGCCTCGAAGTTCTGCAAGACAGTGGGGGGGCCTGAGCAGCCACCCTTGGGGTGCGGGGCCGCACCGCCTGCGGCTGACGCGGCCCCTGCAGCCCCCGCGCCGCCCTGCCCGGGCCGGCCACCTCAGGGGACACAGCCGCACGGTCCCGCCGCTCCCGCTCAGCCTCACCCAGAGCGCCTCTCCCGCGGCGGCGGGCCCGCCCGGCTGCCCCTGCGCCAGGGCCCGCACGAAGGGCGCGCACAGCGCCAGCACCTCGCTCAGCCCGCGCCGCGAGCAGCAGCGCACCCGCGGGTCGCGCCGGGCGGCGGCCGCGCTGAGCGCCAGCCCCGCGTCCGCCTCTCCCGGCGGCGGCGGCGGCGGCGACAACAACGGCGGGGCCGAGCCGGCCGCCATTTCCCGCCTCCGCCGCCAGGAAAATGCCGGCCCGGAAGCAGAACCCGCGGGCTCCCCTCCCCTCCCCTTCCCGTCATCCGCGGGCGCGGCATGGCGGCGGGGCCGGTGGACTGCCACTGCCACCTCGCCGCGCCCTGCTTCCAGGCGGTGAGGCGCGGAGGGGCGGGCGCGGCGCGGCATGGCGGCGGCGCGGCCCCGGCGCTGAGGCGGTGCGTGTCTCTTGCAGGACGTGGCGGCCGTGGTGCGGGCGGCGGAGCAGGTGAGGCGGCCGGCAGCGACCCTCTCCCCGCTCCTCCCCGGCCCCGCCGCCCGGCCCGGCCCGGCCTCAGCGGGTCGGGGGTTTCTGTCTGCCGCAGGCGGCGGTGTCGGCGCTGCTGGTGGTGTCGGAGCAGGCGGGGGAGTTCCGGAGCGTCGTGGAGCTGTCGGAGAGGTGCGGGGCCCACCCGTGTCCGCGCCGTGACGGGAGCGACTGGCGGCGGGGGACGTGCCGCCCTTTGCCTTGGTCAGGCCGGGCTTGCTTTTTGGCTCCAAACTTGTTTTCTCTGTGGTCCACGGAATGGTTGGGTTGGAAGGACCGCTGGAGATTTAGTCCAACCCACCTGCGAAAGCAGGTTCACCAGAGCAGATCGCACAGGAAGGTGTCCAAGCAGGTTTGAATGTCTCCAGAGGAGACTCCACAGCCTCTCTGGGCAGCCTGTTCCAGGGCTCTGTCACCCTCACTGAGAAGTTGTTTCTCCTCATATTCAGATGGAACCTCCTGTGCTTCAGTCTGTGCCCGTTGTCCCTCATCCTGTTGTTGGGCACCACTGAAAAGAGTCTGGTCCCGTCCTCTTGTCACCCACCCTTGAGATACTTTTAAGCATTGATGAGATCTCAGCCTTCTCCAGTCCCTCACGCTACTGATACATATTCTGCGTCCAGGTTCCCAGGGTTTGTTCTGCCCTGCCTGGGAGTTCACCCGGTCCAAGAGGTTTCGCCAGAGGAGCAGCGCAGCGTTACTTTGAAGGTAAAGCACGGGCAAGTTAGGTCAGTGCAGCTATGAAGTGCTGCTGGGATTGCTCAGGGCAGATGACGGGATGCTCCAGTCTGCCCAAATTAACTTCAGATCTGCCCAGGGACTTTTCTGCGCTTCTGTAATACAGAATACCCAGCAGACCAAATCCCAGGGTCTCTTAGCACATCCATTTGTTTTTGTTAGTCCTGAAGCAGAATTGGTTCACTGGAGTCATCTGGTCATATAACTGCAGTGAAACAATGTTAAAAATCCCGAGTGAGTGTTTTGCTTACGGCAAGCAGCACATGTGTGCCTTTGCAGATGTCCCTTTGCTAGCATGGGAAGTTGAAGGCGACCATTTGTGTCCTTAGCCTGAAAAACCTGGAGTTTTTCTGCAGCCATTTGATGTTACCAGGCTTTTTATAGGCCTTGTTTTAATCGCCTCTTATGCTTCTGTGGAAATATCAAATTGAGATGGAGGGTCATTAAGTAGAGAAGGGAAATCCTGCAGGTTTCTAAAATCTGTCTGACTGCACAACTTGCAGTAATGGCAAGTTTTAAGGTAAAGAATTCAAGAACAATGAAGGAAGTTCTAATTTAATCATAATGCTGAGTTCATACCCCTTCCATCTTGTAAAGGCAGTGAGGGTTGCATCTTTAATTTGTTTTTGCAGGATCTGGATGCTGCATTGCCACTTATAGAACTCTACAAAGACAAATTGGTGGGAATCGGAGAAGTAAGTAGCATTCCATAACTTGTTTAAACATCTGTGTCTTTGGCAGCATCGGTCACCAGAATTATAGAAACTTACTGAATACTTGGTTTTGTGTATGCAATAAGTATTGCTGTCAGGCTGAACAAGCTCTAATTCCGATTTGTAATTGTCTTGACGTGCTTTCCATCATAGATTTACCCGATTCCCTCTTTTCCTTCATTATCACTATTGGGAAATAGATGGCATTTATGCTGGTGGATTTAGTAGGAAGAATTGCATAATTATGCTATTTTATCTTAAATGTCTTTTGAGCTGTTCTCTGGCACAGTGACGTGTCAAGTCATGTTGATATCCTCATTCAGATCCTCCCTGCTTTCTTCCCTGGCAAAGTCAGGCTAAGCGATGATTTCGGTACACCTCACTGACTTGTACAGTCTTCTTCTTGTGATCCCTCCTCTGTCTGTATCTGCATGTTGTCTCCTGTCTTACATTTGTTTATAAACTAATTGAGGCTTGAAAGCTTTAGGGTAGAGTCTGTCTTTTGTGCGTTGGTATTGGAGGGACTTATGGCTGTTTCTGCACTGGCTGCAGAAAAAGCAGTTATTGGCAGAGCTTTGTAGCTACACTCGCCATGTTGTACTTGTAGTGTATATCAAGGACTTTGGTTGGTGTAACTGTGAGTGGGTCTGCTTTGACAAACTTTAAATTTTGCCTGAACATGTTTAAATCAAAAAAGTATATTATTAAAGGTTAATTTTTTGTTAGAGGTAGGGCTAAAGCTACAGGTTCAGGTCAGAAATTTTACTTATATTGGAGATCCAGATTTGAGACTTAAACTGAAATAATATTCAATAGAATATAAACCCCCAGAAAACCAGTTGCAGATTAAGATGTTAAATACACTCACAAGTGCTTTCATAGTTGAAAAGCTTATGGTAGAGAATGGATTCCTTTCTGAGTTAAGCTACAGTTGAGCTCACTGTAATTGCAATCTCTAGTATATATATTTTGAAATGCCTTGCAGGTTCGAAGCATCGTTTGCCTTTATATATGGTATTGTGGTTTAGTCAACTGTTAGGTTTCTAAAATATTTTCACTTCTCTTCTTGTACTCTAGGTTGGACTAGATTTCACTCCCAGATTTGCCAGCACAGATGAACAGAAGGAAGGACAAAGACAGGTCTTGATCAAGCAGATTGAGTTAGCAAGAAGACTGGATTTGCCTTTGTAGGTTTTATTTATATTAGTAGAATAATTTTCCAGATCTCAGTAACGTGTAAATATTTCCCAGGATTTGTAGTTACTAAGAGCCCACAGAACTTTTCTTACATGGATTAAACTGGCACAAGTGTCCTGTCAATCTGCAATTTGAGATTTATTTATAGAATTTTTGCTATGTTTGCACTTGAATGAAGTGGTCTCCTGTGTCCTGTCTTTGCAATGCTGTTGCTATATCTTCACTGTAGCTAAAATGGTTCATGCATATGTCTCTAGATTTTTTTCCCGATAAAAGGTGTAATAAAGATTAATTGCTTTCTTCCAAAGCTGCTGATAGTTCATTTGTGTTTACAAAAAAAAAAAAAGTATTTTGCTGAATTTCCTAATGCCAGTCCTTTCCTTGCTGTGCAGAAATGTTCATTCCCGCTCAGCTGGAAGACCAACCATTAATCTCTTAAAGGAACAAGGTATGTGTTTAATGCATTTTCTCCTATCATGTTTTTTTGGCAACAGGATTTCTTCAGTTTTGCCATGTCCTCACATCAGTTTGTGTACATGAAAGTTGGGAGGAATAGTGCAGAGGTTCTGTATTCATTCTTTATGGGGCTGAGGTCCCATTGGAAGCTGACATTGCAGACCTGCTGTAAAAGCTGCTCATGAGTTGGTTTGCTTCTTTCCTCCGAGGTGCTACGAAGGTGTTGCTCCATGCATTTGATGGGAAGCCGTCTGTAGCGATGGACGGGGTGAAAGCTGGATACTTCTTCTCCATTCCTCCTTCCATTATAAGGAGTGAACAGGTAACATTTAAAGGGGTTTGCTTCTTCTCAGTGCTTTGGGATTTCAGCTAGTAGCTGACAGTTTACGATGGCAAACAGAACTGTTTTTACTGTGCAGCTCAGGAATATGCTCATTTTTTAAGTTTGTACAGTTTGAAGTGGGACTAGCAGTATGTGTGTACGGTTGCTATCACCTGACATTTCTCAGTAGGAGTGTCAGTTGCTTATAGCATTGCACATTTTTACTTTGGCTAAATTTCTATGTGAGGCTATTGCCTTAGCTAGAGTTTGAGAGGAAATTTTGGCTAAAACAGTCCAGCTATTCCCCAGTAACAAGGGTTAAGAAAATAGGCATTTTTTTCTCAGTTTAATGTGGTTTCTGATGAACTCTTCATTGGAAGCTTCTGTCACTGTACTCTTTTAGAGCAGGGACATGCCATGTGGAAAAGGACTAGTTTGTGTCTCAGTGCTGTGACACTTTTTGTTCAAAAGGAAATCTGCTCAAAATTGGTTGTTACAGACCTTTGAAAAATTGCGATTATCACAAGGTACGCCCAGCAAAGAAGCAGCTAAATTCCATAAAGATGTTTTCAGTCAGGTTCAGCCCTTGATTTGGTGAGACTGCTCTTTTAATTTCTACTCTGGGCTGCTGCAAGGTATGCTGACTCTATTATTTTGGGGGACCAGTCTGTTTCCATCCTGTATCATTAACACTTTTTGTGTTAAGCTCATGAAATGTTAGAAAGGAAAGGGCATGATTGAAGTGGAGGGGATGTGAGGGATGGATGTAGATAGAGATGAGGTTAGGAACTTGGAGAAAGGAAAACAAACTGATGTTGAGGAGTAAAAGCAGTGGTGGGAAAAAGCTACACAAATACTATAGATACAGCAAAATAGTAAATTAAAATTGCACTGGCAACTCTCAGTATAGGTTATTTTGTGCAATATAATTACACGATTTAATAAATAACAGTGGATTCAGTGTTTAGATAATAGTACTTCAGATATTTAGAAAATGAGATAATCTAAATTTGAAGGGACTTCTTGAAGTATACCTTCCTGGTATTCTTGCTTTCATTCTGAAGTTGTTGATAAAATGCAGGCAGTGGCACCAAAGTCTTTTGATACTGCTTTTAAATGCAGAGGATATCCTTCCTTCGTACTTTTTTTTTGTTTTTTGCCACAGGTCTAAGTGCATAAAGCATTTAATAACTGTCTTATTTTCTTCAAGAAGCAGAAACTTGTGAAGCTGTTACCTCTGGAAAGTATGTGCTTAGAAACTGACTCTCCTGCTTTGGGGCCTGAAAAACAGGTAAATTATTTGGGGAGGAACCTCTGTGTGTGTATATCCAAACCCACACATTATGGAAGTTAATTACTGGCACGGGAGAGTGATGTAGTGTAAGTACGGACAAGGGACAAAAGAGGTTACCAAGTGAAGATTTTGAGATTAAAAAATCTGTGCTCTTGAGGCTGGGAAAGGAGAAGAAATTCCAGGAATGGGCAAAGGGGAAAAGAATTCAAGAATCATGGAATCGTTTAGGTGGGAAAAGACCCTTAAGATTGAGTCCAACTGTAAACCAAGAAGGATAGTTATAATTTCTGCCACAGATGCCACGATCTGACTGAAGTTGTGTGAGGAGGCACTGAATCTGAAATGACTGTCACCTGTAGGGATCTGTAATTTGTTCTTTTTTTCTTTTTCAGATGAGAAATGAACCAAAAAATATTTACATTGCTGCAGAATATATTGCCAAAATTAAAGGAATTCCAGTTGAAGAAGTTATAGAAGTGACTACACAGAATGCACTGAAAGTATTCCCCAAACTTCAGAACTTTCTTTGGATGTAGACTTAGAAATATGTAATATTGCAGAAACTATTATTTATGGTATAATTAAAAAACAATGCACATCTTGTCTTAAAGTGGAGTTTTGTTGCTGGAAAGTTCAAGAAGTGAGCAATGTGTTATATAGATGCATAGAATGGATATAGTGAATTTCTCAACTACATTCTTTGGCCGACATCATTGTCATCCCTCAGATATGATAAAGACAGGTTGCTCATTTGTATCTCTCTTATGTCTCTGAATGCATAGTTGGTAAAGAAGAGCACCACAAAAAGGGTCAGTTTAGTTTCTCGGACTCTTTGCTCAGCTGCTCCCAGGCTGGGAGATGGCCAATGTGTGGTGATGTATGTTCCCCTCATGCCTTAATTTCTGCTGACCAGAAGTCAGTGCGTTATGGTTCCACTCGTGATACATAAGCTCCTGTTAGGACTTGCAGACTGCGTATCCCTTTCTGAGCAATAAAAACCCAGCTGGACAGACGTTCAGTGTATGTCCCATTAACTGGGCTTTGTGAGTGATGCAGAAACAACACTTCTGATTTCTTTCAAAATACAGTTGGAAGGTGTGGGGAAAAAATGGAAGATTGCCAAGGAGGATTGTAAACACGCTCAAGTGGCATGTGGCTGGGGCGGAGAAAAACACATGTATCATAGTAATTGTTTAGTCTTGTGTGTTGGACAACTAGAATATCTCTGTTTAGATAACACCTGTGATAAACTTACAGGCACCTTGTGGAACATCCTTAAGGTTCCTGCCACGCTGTGAGAACAAACAAAACACAGTGGTAAATTACACCTGTGTGAACCCTTGAAATCCAGGTGAAAACGGTGGGTTTGGTGATCCTCTAGCATGGACTGAGCTCCATGGTGCCTGTTGTCCCTGCTTGTGAGCTTCTGCCTGGGTGCTGCTTCAGGGATCCCATGGCTGACAAGGTAATGAAAATAAATTTATTCTGCATTTCATCCTTGGTTTTGTGGTTGTTCCTGTGTCCTGCCTGCGCTGGCTCATGCAGAGTGAATTACAGCCCTTCTCTCTTTTTCCCTTGTATACAGTAACTGAACAGTTGCTCGGATCTTCACTGTTTTGTGAAAGGTTTGCTTTGACTATGATTTTATTTAAAATCATATTCAAAGGAAGAACCCTGGGTTTGTTCCTATTTCAAGGGCTTACTCTTCTGACTGCTCAGTATCAGGAGACATGAGATGTGAATGGGAGACCAGCCCAGTTCGTGAGATCTTGGAGGTATCTGTTTGCTGTGGATTCTGCGACGTTGGCTGGTGTCCTAAAAACTGAACCTTGTGCTCCCTCTCAGCACCTATGTGGACGTGGGCTTCTTGACATACCAAGCAAAATTTTGCTGATTATAAGCCAGCAATTAATGAAGTGAGTTATATGTGACATTCAGTTGTTCTGAGGGCCATTAGGGAGATGGAGGCTTTGTTTCCTGAGGGCGACTTTTACTAGCTCAGTGAAGAAAATACGCAAGTATAATACTAATGTAGTCAAGGACCACCTCAGGTAAAAAATCATGCATTGTACCAGCCCATGGTGAGACCATTTGGCTTTAAGATTTGGGCATGTCTCTTCCGTCTCAGGTGCCTGTGTTATTTTTCAGATTAGACTCCTGCCTGCCTTCATGGTTAGAGCATCTTACCGGTTGGCTCTTTGGAAAATGGTTTGTAATGTCTTATTCTAAATTTACCTGATGTCTGCCTTTTGGGGTGTAGGACTGCAAGGCAAGGGTTTGGGTTTTTTTCCTCTTGAGGAGGGTGCAGATGGAGAAGGTATCAGCTCCCAGAGAAGAAAAAAAATGGGAGCAAGAGTTTGTAATGTAAACCATACTGATCTTAAACTTTTGGTTTCCTCTGCATTTTCTTCCTCAATTTCTTAAAACAACATTGTCAGGAAAGTCTGTGGTTCTGTTTTTGTTTTGGTTTTTTTTCTGTCTATAGCAGAACAGCTGTGTTGTTCTGCTTTTTGCCCAGAGTTAGCTTATTAAGTTTAAACATATGTTCCTGAACAGTTTTCAGCCTGCAGCAGACAACCAAACTTGAATAATTTGTCTCTGTTACTATGCATATTCAGATCAGTAACACCTGAATCTTTGCTGAATGTTTTACCCCGAGTAGTTACAGCCATTTATTATCCTGAATCTACAGGCGGCATTTCCACGACACTGGGTGACAGACAGAATTTGCCTCCAGATGGTGCTAGGGAACAGGTGTGCAATAGCCTTAAGAGTATTGTGACTGACATTAATGATTAACAATGGTGTTTGTCATAGGAGATGCTCAGGCTTACATGTGCTTCCTGCTGCCTGTGTGAAGGGAAGGCTTCCAGTATTGCATGGGAATGCAATTAGATATGGAGATGCTCCTGGTGAAAAGTCAGGCAATGCCCAAGCGATTGCAGAGTTATCAGCTTCTATGAACTTCTTAGCCTAGGATGAAAACACTGGTTCTGTAAAAGGGGGAATATCAGGTATTTAGTCTGCTCAAAATCCCTCTCTCTGCAAGGTAGAAACATTCCTCTGGTTCAGGCTTAGCCACGTGCTCAGATGTTACTTGGCCTGAGCTCTCAAATCCTTTTTGCTGCTGCGGCATTGCAAAAAACGGTTGACAAGCTCGTGTCCTGCAGCTCCCAGCTCATCAGGGCGCTGCCAAGGGCTGCCAGCTCCACATGGGCTATGGGGGGCTCTGCAGGACGGCCTGCGCCCCCCAACCCTGCAGTGGCGGGGCTCAGATGTGCTTGTGGTGGTACGGGAGCATGGTTGGGACTGGGGAAAGAGGCAGGGGGTAGGTTCCCCCTGAGTGAGAGAAACCTGGCAGTGCAGCAGCCGTGGGCAGGATGAGCCTGGCAGGGCGCCTGTGGCAAAACAGACCGGCTTTGTCCTCTCCTTAGACCTGTGGCGCCTGAGCTCGGTCGTGGCATAGGTGGCCTGGCGCTCCAGAAGAGGAAAGTGCAGGGTCATTCCCACCCTGTCTCAGCATCCCCAACACCAAACAAGGGTCCGAAGTAGCACCCTTTCCCCAGTGCCATCGGTTTTGCTGCGCAAGCTGTGCCTCAGCGCCTGCAGCCAGTGCCGGGGGGGGTGACAGGCGCTGGAAATAACATCTGTCACTGCTTTGCACAGGAAACCCAACTTTTTAAGAGACTCACTCGGGACTGGTGGTAGCTCTAACGTGCTGGGGGAGGACGTGTGGTTTCTGAGCTGGAAAACATCGTTGATCCCTCAGCAGTCTTTACCGTGAAAGGCGAATTTAGCCAGGAGCTGGCATTTCTGCGTGCAGTCCCAGGCTAATGCCTGGTCTGGAGGGGCTTGGGAAGGCAGAACAGCTCCTGGGGGAGCCATGTGGCTGCAGACCGTGAAACCCTCTGTGCCCACAAAAGCTGGCCTTTGCAATAGCGGTGTCTGTGCTGAACCCTGTTGCAGCTGCTGAGGTTGTCTGGACAAGCCATGTTCCCTCCTGCGTAGCACAGGACACTGGAGTGCCAGGAGTGTACTGGGGGAAGGAGCCAGTGCAAATTTAGCCGAATGCCATGTTTAGCTTTCAGGAAGCCTGAGGGGAAATAGAAAGCGCAGAGTTAGTAGAGACTCGAATTTTCTTCTCAGTCATGCCATTAATTTGGGGGGACACTAACAGCCCCAGTCAGCTCTGTCTCACAGAAGTGGAATGGCAGTCTGCAGCAGTATGGGAAGCAGTAGGTCCCAAGCTCCATCTGATACCTTTAGCCATCATCTTTCCTCGATGTGACAGAAAAATCAAGAAAGGTTTGTGATTCCTTTAGCATAGTTAGTGCCTTCGGAGTGCCTTGCTTGTTAGTTAGTGCTCTGTTATTGATGCAGCTCTGGCTGGTACAGCTTCTGCCAGGAAAAAAAACCAACCCATGTCACTTGGTTCTTTCCAGGCTTAAAATAATGCACTCAGATGCACTCTGTGCACTGGGAACTCCCACACGTGCAAGGACTTACAGTGAGTGCATAGCTTAATGCCAGGCATAAATAATGAGGGGGATGCAGGGTGATGGTAATAATGTGAAGGTACTTTCCATAGGCTGAGCTTGTAGATCTACAGACTTTCTAAAGCAGATTTGTCTGTTGACAGAGACGAAATAGTGGATCAGTGTATGCCATCAGCAGCTATGAAGTCACACGAAGGTGCTTTGTGCCTTCCTTGTTCAATGAGCATCTTGAAGAAGTAGCAGGGGCTGGAAAGGTGGTGAAATTGCAATTCCTCGGCTGGCTGGTGTTGATGCCCCACCCATGCCACGTTGTTTGCAGGACTTATGTGGAACAAGACTTTGACTTTGCCTGAAGGCCAGGTGACTTGCAAGAGTGGAGTGAGTACAGTAGAATTAAAAGGTTCAGCATTAAGTCACTTGAGCTCCACAGATCCTGGAAATCTCCTCTGAGTTCAGGACTAACAGTTAAGTGTCTGTCTATGGGCTCTATCTGTGCTCACTCAAATAGTTTTTGGAGGGCTGCAGGTGGAGCATTCTCCTGGGGCCTTTCTTCTGAAACTTGATTTAGTCATGGGCTAATGGGATGTGAATCTGCTGAACTCTGGGACAAACTGCAAGGGTGATGAATTTTTCCAGATTTTGAAATGGGAGCAAGGGAGGACATGGTGATGAGGTCAAGTGGATGACACGCTGTTTAATCTTGCTGTTTGTTGTGATAAGAGTTTAAACAAATTGACCGAAGTCTTTTACTAGAGGTGCTTCCAACAAGCTCCTATGCAATGCATAGATAGGCTCTCTAGAGGCAAAAGCAAATAAATAATTGGCTAGAAATGCAACTTTCATCACTAATGAACTTCTGCATTTGTTTGTTTTTTCATTACTACAGGCTGGGGCTTGAGCCTCTGTTCCCATTACAGAGCAGGAAAATGAATTTGAGAGGCTCACTGGCTTAGTAGAAAGGTTTGTTGTTCTTCTCTTTGCTTTCTATACACAGTACAAAGATACAGCTGAGATCAAAGAAAGGATATGAATTGCCATAGCACCTACTTGTCTCAGCGTTTTCCTCTTCAGCAGGTGGTTATCCATCCGTTCATTTCCCCTGCTGGGGTTGGATTTTCTATAGGTGTGGGGTGTGGGCACAATAACCCTCACTGCCCTACTTGCTGGCCCCACCACGCAGTGAGTGCAAGGTACCACCTTCAGGGCCTGGCAAACTTTTATTGACCCTCTTTGAGCTGCTGTGAATGACAAGTGAGAAAACACAGTGAGGATTGTGGTCCCGAACTCATGCCAGGGGCAGGAACTGATACTCATCTTCCCGAATGCTTGAGGCTGTGCGTAGAGAGATGCTGTCAACGAGTTGCTTAGTGCAAACAAAGGAGATCGGTGCTGCTGCTGTGTGTAGGTCTGCTGATGAAAATGGTGATGTGGTTTACCTGAAAAAGCAGAAACAGTGATGCACTGGGGGAGTCTGTAGGAGTATGGTGCAGCCACCTCTGCCCTAAAAACCAGTGTAATGCACGATGCTGCTGTTTGGCTTGGCTGCTGGAGAGGGCTTTGGTGTACCGAGCCGCTGGTGCGTGGAGTGCTTGTCACGTAACGAGTGCGCAGGTGGCATCAAGGATCTGAAGGCAAAGAGATAAAAAAGCTAGAGACGTGGCACATGCGCAGAACGGGAAGATCTGGCTTGTTTTCAAAGGGCTGTGGTCTGAAAAACAAGCTACTTCTGCAATGGCACTTGAGGACACATCCAATGTCCTACCAAAGCAACAGTCAACATAAAAATAAATGGATTTTGCCTGCAATGCCTGGGTGAGTTAATATGTCTACACACACTGCCTTCAAAGGCAGGCGAGGCAGTGTGGCGTCCATGGCCAGTGGCTGCAAACAGATGAGCTGGCCAGCCACAGCAGAGCACCGGCACCATGGTGTGGCCGAGCAAACCTTCAGCTTCTCAGCACGGGAGGGGTACAGCAACCTGAAAGACCATGAGACAGCACTGACGTGAGGGGAAGCAGGGGTGCATCCTCCTGGTTTGGAAGTGCAGGGGGTGAGACATGGAGAAGTCACAGCACTGGGTCAGTGCATGGACTGTGTCTGGGGCTGGCAGTCAGAGCCTGCCTGCAGAGGTGGGACAGCTGTTTGTGCTCCCACCCTGCATCGTCTCTATCAACGAAGCCTGTAGTGCTAAACAGCAGCAGAGTTGTGTCCCGTGTTGCTGTGGTGCAGGATGTCCTCTCCATCCCTGTGGCTGCTGGCACTTACTGCATCTGGGTCACCCTTGTTGCCAGGGGATAACAGCTGATGTGCCCCTGCCTCCTCCTCCCCTGCAAAGGCATCCTGGCTCCATCACAGCGTGTTTTGGGGTTCACCTGATCCGAAACAGGGCAGACGGGCAATGCAGCAACGCAGTCCAGGTGAGGTGCCTGGCTCCTTCCCACGTATATTTTCTATTTCTGTGGCAGGGTATGGACACTGGGTTTAACCTCTTTAATATTCACATTCAGATTTTGTGTCTACTTTTTTGGTTGTGCCAGGACTGTATGTTCTGTCACCAAAGAGTGCAAACAGACACTTGACTCCTTGTCAGTGCCCAGCCACTGTACAGATCAATTCATGTGTCCCCCGTTGACAGGAGACAAGTTATCTCATGGGCAGCACAACCTATAAAACACTTTTTCCCTCAAGGATTTGTGACCTCCTCACCGTGGTAATGCCAGTCTCCTACTCATGTACTGTGATGCTCCCATTACAGCCCAGCACTCTCAGTGCTGCGTTTCCAGTTCCCCGTGTGTCTCCCCGATCGCCGCAATGGTGCCGCCAGCTCCTCTGCGTGCCCTCTGGGCTCTGCCCACCATCGTATCTCAGCTTTCTTCTGCGTCCCTGTGGCCTACCTGTAATTCCCCAGCTCTCTTCCACGTCACCTGCCCGCGCCTGTTGAATTGCCATTTGAGCAAGAAATATCACGTGCTGAGATTAGTCCAGGGCAGGGCAGGTCGTGTTTGGATAGCTGCTGGTGTCACACTCAGCAGCTGGGTGTGTGCCTCCTCCTGGTAGTTCTGAGGGGGACTGGAGACATTCAGTGTCAGCTACATGGCCAACAATTCTCACAAACCTTGTGGGAACTTTGTGTCTCCAAGAGCTCTGTCTGCCTGCCAAATTTTGTTGACCGTTGTCAAAAACGGTGAGTTGTGGACGTGGACCAGGCGGCAGCACGACCATGTTAACTGATTTCCATGGGAATGTGTATCTGTCAGACGCTGCGTCTCTCAGGTGGAATTGGACCTGCTATTTGGGACCTCCTGGGTCTGCTCAGCACATGACCGTTGGTGAACCCATGAAATGGAAAGGGCCTGGGATTATCTAGCAGGAAGGTCTGTCCTTGTGAAGTGCACTGCCTGGAGAGGGCACCTTTGAAGTCCTGCTTGGCACTGGCTTATTGGTATAAATACATAGAGAGAGCATTTTTGTGCTCAGAACATTTTTGGACACACAACAAAGGGGGAGGAAGTGAACAAATGGAGCGAGCGCTGTGGGAAAAGTTAAATGGACCCTTCTGCAGAGAGCTCCAGTCAAAGCATCACTAGATAACTTCCCTTCTCTTCAGGGGTCATTATTCTTGCCTGGGAAAGTCAGGGTGGAAACTCAGCTCTCTGCTACACAAGACCTCTGTGCTGAGTCGAGGCAATGGCAAGTAGACATACAGCACTATATAATATACATGAGAAGATGTCAGTGCTCTCCAAAATCATCCCTTCTGCACTTCCAGTGAGTGCAGGACATCCACTGCCAATCTGTGTCCCTATGACCATTTATCCAAAGAGTTTTTTTTCTTGATCGGCACCTGGAGGCTGCTGTGGTATCAGGGTGCTCAGAGCCTCCTCTTGTAGTCCTTAAGATGCCCTTTTCTGGGAGAGGTGCGGCTACACACAGTGGTCTTGCTTCATCCCTCAGTGGATGCAGTTTGTGGCAGGGGAGGGTGAATACCGGGGCATCACTGAGAAAGGCAAGGGCTGGCCCTGTTGCCACCAGTGGCGGACAGAGTTGAGGTTCAGCAGAAGCCCTGCTGGCAGAAGCTGTCTTGCCCCCATCTCCCAGGGATGGGGAGAAGTCTCTTTCCCACTTACCCCCCACCCCACATGGCACTGGATGGGGGTCTCATTGCTGGAAGCCCGCAGGTAAGTTTTACCAGAGATGAGGACAGGCAGCATGGGAAAATGTTGTGTCCGTGTGCTGTTTGCTGGTGCAGCTCCTGAACAAGACCCTGTGCTCTTGAACCGCCCAGAGCGACGAAGGACTCAGCTGAAAAGGCTGAGTGGGACTGGTCTTGTAGGTGGGTTCAAGAAGACCTGTTCCCTGGCTCTGACAGCTGCCATTCCTCTAGGAAGGACACCACCCAGGACGAGGCTGCCAGGGACAACTATGAAGTTGCCAAAATACCTTTCTCAGAGGTTTCCCAGCTGTTAGAAGACGAGGCTCAGTTCAGCCAAATCAGGAAGCATGGGCTCTTTCTTCCTCTGCTCACTAGCAGGGTTACCTGGACGATTAATAGCATCCCTCCAACACTCTTTAAATTTCTTTCTTAAAGGGCTGAGTAACTAGGTTACTCAGAAGCTGTTAGTAACACAGTAGACTGATTCCCTCTGTCCCAGATCGTCGTTTTCTTTATTTGGATTTCAAGATGTATGATAACACAGTTGTGTGTGGTTTACCACGGCTCAGCTTAGCACGCAGCAGTCTTCACAAAGTGCATGAGCTGGTTTATTACAGGACATGGAATCTGTCCTCCCACTCTTTGAGAAATACAAAGATAAGCTGGTGGCCACTGGTGAGGTAATCGGCTCTGATTTCTGTATAACCAAAGGTCATTTGATTTGACTATATGCAAAATGTAATCTCTGGCTGCTTACATTCCTCTGCATGGATTGACATGAAATGAGTTGGAATTAAACCCCAAACTTTTATTTTCCTGGCTAAACATCCATACAGGAGTAAAACGAAAATTGCAGATCCCACAAGGGGAATGTATTGATAGGAGATGTTTGAAATGCAGGACATTGTAGGGAAGCTAGAGAAGTGATTTTAATCACTTAGATCTTCACCAGGAGTACTTTCATAGCTGATGTCATATTTTCTTCATTTTTGTTCTTCATAAGTTATTGTATTTCCAGATATGTTGCCTTTCAGAGGGAGCTGCTTTCACAGAATCATAGAAAGGTTTGGGTTTGAAGGGACCTTCAAAGCTCATCTAGTCCAGCCCCCCTGCCATGAGCAGGGACATCTTCAACCAGATCAGGTTGCTCAGAGCCCCGTCCAGCCTGGCCTTGGATGTCTCCAGGAATGGGGCATCTACCACCTCTCTGGGCAACCTGGGCCAGTACTATACCACCCACATTGTAAAAAATTTCTTCCTCACGTCTAGCCTGAATCTCCCATCCTTTAGTTTAAAACCATCACCCCTTGTCCTGTCGGAACAAGCCCTGCTAACAAGTCTGTCCCCATCCTTCTTATAGGCCCCTTTTAAGCACTGAAAGGCTGCAATAATGTCTTTCCGGAGCCTTCTCTTCTCCAGGCTGAACAACCCCAACTTCTCAGTTTTCTGCTCTGTTTCTTCATTGCTAAGAGCTTCTGTGACTCTCTTCAGAAAATTAGGCCAGTAAAGGCACCCCTTCCCCACAGTTTGAAGTTCATTGCATTTTGTGAAGTTTTAACTGGCTCTTTGTGCAGGCTGGGCTGAACTTCATGCCATGGCTTGTGTCCACACCTCAGCAACACAAGCAGCAGCAGAGTTCTTGTGCTGCAGCTGGCCACAGAAAAACAACTGGACTTGCCAGTGCAAGTCAGAAACCTTTCACACAGTGTCTCCTTCATACATGGGACTTTAACTGGGCTCAACACCTGTTTCCTGCATCACAGCTCCACAGGAATCCTCTAAAGAACACAAGGGGTTGTTTTGAAGTTTGAGTTTATCCAAGTGTTCAGTGGCTTGAGATGAAAAAATAACAATACTTGCGAGCACTTACATCTAGGAGAGTGGTGTCTTTGCCAGATGTGAACTAGAAGAATGTTCCTTTCCAGCTGTGCCTCTGCTAAGGATGTAGGAGACTTCTCAGCTTTTCTCCAAAAGGAGACTTTGTTTTATGGTTCTTTTAGCACTCGCATCATCCTTCCAGTGGTAAATGGGTTATGGTCCCCCAGAAGGACCACTCAGGATTTAGACTTGTGATAATCACTCTCATGGCTTCATTTTTTCTCCTGTGCTACATGATGTAGCAGATGAAAGGTTCCCACTGAAGTAAGGAGAGAAAAATGGAAGTGGGCCTGCTCTCACCCCCAGAGAATTTTGCTGGTGATATGCCTGTGCAAGGCTGCACCACAGGGATGTGCCTCCTGTCCAGTTACTCTTAAAAACTCCTTCTTGACTCAAGTTCAGGTTTCAGCCTTTGATATACGTAACTTGCAATGGAGGAGGGAAGATGGGACAAAGAAGCTTATGTTCTTATTATTATAAATAAGCATGCTGCATACGGTTTATATACATGGGGAAGGGGCATAGCTGTATTTGCATAGGTGCTGAGGACATTGACAGAATAAAAACGAGCTAAATCTCATACAATGCTTGTGAAAGACTCTCTTAAACTTCAGATGGATGTGAACAGCAACAAAAAGGAAATAACATATGGCCAGCAGTGATCACTGGAAAACAAATATCTGGAGGAAATCAAAGATCAATTTTCCAGAGCAGTACTGCTTTGCAGTGCACTGTCTGTGTAATCTGGCCATAAGCCAGTTTGAGTGATCAGGAGAGGATGTTTTGGATATAGTCTACTGCCAGCTGTTCCATTTCCACCCTTTGGACCTGGCATAGCAGATACAAAGGTGGGGCTGGAAAAAAAGGGCTGGGTGTTTATCCCAGCCTGCTGCTTTTGGTGTCTGTCCAGCTCACGGTGAGTCAGAGCAGCCCCTGCTCACTCCGTGCCCTCCGGCTCTAATGGCCTGTTCAAAACTGTGTCAGGAGTGAGTCAGTGTAAAGGTTTGGGAAACCATTGCAGGATGGTATCCTTCCCCCAGACTACCTGCCCTGTAGGGTCAATCTGTGACCAAAAACCAGGTGAGGTCCTTTTCCCCCCACTTCCAGTAGCAAAAGGATGCAGATCAAACTGTGCCCTCCATGGTAACAGTTCAGTGGCATCATAGAATCATAGAATAGTTTGGGTTGGAAGGAACCTTTAAAAGTCATTTAGTCCAACCCCCCTGCCATGAGCAGGGACATCTTCAACCAGATCAGGTTTCTCAGAGCCCCATCCAGCCCGGCCTTGAATGTCTCCAGGGATGGGGCATCCACCACCTCTCTGGGCAACCCCGGCCAGTGTTTCACCACCCTCAGTGTAAGAACTTTCTTTCTCATGCCTAGCCTGAATCTCCCCTCCTTTAGTTTAAAACCATTACCCTTTGTCCTGTTGTAACAGGTCCTGCTAAAATGTCTGTCCCCATCTTTCTTATAGGCCCCTTTAAAGGACTGAAAAGCCACAATAATCATCTTAGCATGTGTTTAGTGAATGTGCAACAGTATTAAAACTGATGGAAGTAGAAGGAAAACTAGAAGGAAAAAGCAAAGGTCCACGTTGCTTTTCCACAGCTATCGTATCTGCACACAGCAGCGGGTGCAAACCGTGCTCCGGACCGCCCGTGGCTTCCTCCCCAGGTGACCTCTGCTCCTCACTCTCCACCATGCTCCCAGTGCCAAGTTGAACTCTGCTTACCCCCACAGCTGCTCTTTATTGCGAAAAGAAGGATATTGCTTTCTAAAAGTAAACAAATTAGAGTTTAAGATAAAAGTGATGAACTTGCTCGGCATTACCCATGCCTCAGCATTACTTAATACAGTGGGGTTTTTTGAATTAGGGTAGGAAAGTATGATTTCATTAGGAGTTTTTCCTCCCCATGGACTATTTTAAGCAGATATGTGTATTCCAAATTTGACTTACCTAATGGGGAAAAATGTATATAATTTCCACTCAGTTAAAAACAATCAGGTTTATGCATGCCTTAAAATATAAGCATGGCAGAAGACAATAGGCCAGAAAAAAGGGGCTGCAGGCCTGGAAGAGAGGTAGCCGAGCAATTACAGTGAAGATTTTTCCTATATTTGCAAGTCTCAGTATGGACCAGGCAGGTACTATTTGAAAAATGTGCCCATTACCAGTCCTCTGGTGACTGATAAAAAGTTAATTTGGTGGTACTTGCCTACTTACCAGTGGGCTGAGGGAATATCCACAGCCATTTCACCATATGGAGGGCAGGGTTAACAAATCCAAGCTCTGCATTTTCCAGTCACTCTAGTACCAACTATAATCTTGGAGTCTTCTTGTCCTCCTACAAGAAAACCTAATAGACAGTGTTTGGGTTGCTCAACATTGCAGCCTGATCCCATCTCCCTGGGTTTCTTACGTGCATTGCAGGTGTTCAGGACACACTGCTCCGTAACTTTGCTGGGAGACAATCTGTCACTCTGGAAGGGGTACAAGCTGGCTATTATTTTTCTTTTCCTCGAGCTGTTACATGGCATGATCAGGTTAGTCCTTGCAGAGTTCCTGGAAGCCATTTCAGCAGGATTATAATAGGATTGCATGAGCCTTGGCCTTTTGCTTTCTCTTCCAACTATCATTTTCTAGCACCTGAATCAGTGCAGAAGGAAAAGTGATACTAGCAGGGATGTGGGCTTGGCTGTGGCTGGCTGGGGGGTGACTTCCACGCCATGAAGAACGCCAATGCCCTCATAAACTTGTTTTCCTTTGGAGTGAAAATGAGGCACTGGGATTTTTTTGATTTTAGAAAAAAATATGCGAAAGAAACATCACATAGTAGTTCGAAGCTGAGCCCCCCGCAGGCTGTTGTTTTCAAACAGAAGTGCCCATTTTGAAATGAGAGGCTGATTTTTTTTCAGTATTTCCCAGGTAAAACCAAACATTTCAACACTTCTTAACTGAGAGCTCAGAATGAAATTCAAAATGAAATCGTTTGGTGTTTATAAAAGAAATAAAGTTTCCCAAACATGTAAGTAACTTTTGTCCCTCAAAAATGCAGCCCCTCCCAAGCCAGCTCCTTGTCAGGAGGTGGTGGGAGCTTCACTTTCACCCCCATCCATCCCAACACTGCACAGCCCTGCTCTTGCCCCACGCTCCAGCTGCTTCATCGCCTCCCTCTGACCTGATGGAGGCACAAAGTCTTTTCCTTCCAACATCCAGATATTTACCTAGGGAAGAGCTGAGCAGACAGGAGAGCTACTGAGTGTGCTAAATCACCCTAGGTAAAAGGAGGCAAGAATGAGCCTTCCCTATCCCTTCATTTAGGCTGGGAGGAGGGATGTTGGGATGTTTCTGAGCATGGTGCTCCCAAGCTGCCAGCCAGGTCATGGCTGTCGAGTTCTTTCACCAGTGTGTTGCTCTGACCCGTGCCTTTTCAGTAGCTTTGTGAATCTCCCTTCTGGCACCCAACACTGCTTTTGTCCTGTGTGTAGCCCAAGGCTGTTGTACAGCAAGCAGAGAGAATTAAACACCCGAAGCAAAGTCATTCTCAGGACCCAAGTTATTTCATCTTCATTCCTTTCCTAAGATTTATAAAAGCTGTAAGCTGTTTGTACTGTCTGAGGTCTTAAGGGACATAAATACTCTGTTCAGCCTGTGTTTGCAGTTCATTGGAAATATAGGATTAATTCCAAAGGCTTAAACAGTCTGAATGCCATTCATGCAGAGCTGGTACTTATTTCACATGTTGCTATATCGATTACTGTAGTGGGACTGACCTTCTCATGGGCTATTCGATCTTGTTTATTTTCCTGGCTGCACCAGCAAGATAAGTTAATTAAACAGATTCCACTGGAGAACATTTGCTTGGAGACTGATTCCCCTTCCCTTGGTTCAAACAAAGAGGTACAGTCAAAACCAGGTAGATTAGTCCCTATATTTATGCTCCTTTAAAATCCTTTTGCTATATTAAGATGGGGACAGAGGTTTTGGCAGTGCCCGTTACAATAGAAAGGGTAATGGTTTTAAACTAGAGGATGGGACATTTAGGCCAGACATGAAGAAGACATTTTTTACACTGAGGGTGGCGAAACACTGGCTCAGGTTGCCCAGAGAGGTGGTAGCTGCCCCATCCTTGGAGACATTCAAGGCCGGGCTGGACGGGGCTCTGAGCAACCTGATCTGGTTGAAGATGTCCCTGCTCGTTGCAGGGGGGTTGGACTAGATGAGCTTTGAAAGTTCCTTCAAACCCAAACTATTCTATGGTTCTATTATTTCTAAAGTTCATGCATTTTAGGAGCCCGAGTGATATCTAATATTTACGTATGTTCTTTCTTACTGTCCTGGTCTTATTATTAAAAAAAAATATATGTATATGTATATGTATATATTTATATTTATATTTAATAGCCACAGCATTTTCTATCTCACACGATAGAAAACCAAACTGTAAGTCAGCTGTTGGGCTGACATTATATGACATCTGCTCCAGTAAAACACAGTGATGAAGGCATTCACAGACACCTCAGGGATGCCAGGTGGTGGGCGAGTGCCCGAGGTGCTGAGCATCCTCTGTTCCCAGCGGTGCCCTCAGCAGCTGGGGGTAGCGTTGAGTGGGTCAGTGCACAGGTGGGAGGTGGAAGTAGAAGGCCAGGCTCTTCCTTGCTCTCGAAACATCTGGAAGAAGTAGATGTTGTCATTCATGATGTAAAAAAACTCTGCGGTTGTCCTGGTGAAGCAGCTGCCCACTGGCCAGCAGCTGTGGCAGTCACGTAATGCCTGAAAGGGGCACTAGGCTCCTATCCCCTGATAATAAAAGGGAGGGAAATTTCTGTCAGAGATTCTGGGTTTGCAGGTAATCTGAAATAGCTTAAATCTTGCTAGATGTGCTGCAAACGACAACTGTTTGAAAGGGTCTTTGGCGAACACTTGGAGTGTTTTCCCAACACAGGAGCTCCAACAAGGAAAGTCCCTCTTGGTGTCTGTCTGTCTGAGTTCCTGTTAAAATGATTAACACTGCTGGAATGTTAATGCATTTTCCATAATGTACTGTTGCAGCAAGGGTCTTGAGCAGGCATCTTTTATTGTTATTCAGTCTAAACAAAAAAATTCCTGCTGATTTTTAGTTAAGCTGGGGTCAGCCAGCATCTTGCCCATCAAATAGATGTAGACCTTTAAAGAACATGGCTCTCTTCCTGCTGATAACCTCTTCAGAAAGAAACTGGGAACTTCAAGCTGTTACTAAATATTTGGTTTTCCTCCATAGTAAAAGTAGCAACATTTCTCAAGCTTGGGTGAGCAACCTGTCTTTAAAATACAAGCACATTTCTGTACTAGGCTCTTAATGGCTCCAAATTCACATGTCCCTTCCATTTAATTTTCAAAGGATGTGTATACATGGACCACGTAGGTAAGTTACAATTAATCAGGTAGTAAAAGAGAGCTGGAAAATTGAAGTTATGTTATGGTGTTTTTTTCATGAGTATAGTGCTTTAAATTATTGTAACTCTTAAGTTATCTGAGAATGCCTAGAAGTGGAGAGGACATTTTATCCTCGTTGCTCTAAAGGGTGGTTTCACCAGCTAATTGCTTCAACATTGCTAAATATTCCTCTGTAGATGGGGTAGGGAGTGGGAGATCTCAGTGGATGTTCCGCATCCACAGAAGGCGACATCTGAGTTACTCAGTTGGGATGCTGCTATAGCCAGTAGAGAAAACTCTTGGGGAGCAATTCCTCTCACATTACTGAATCCTTATACCCTGAGCTGATAAATGGCTTGTGTTAGTGGAAACCTGCAATATCTCCCTGTTGTACTATTTAGGAAGGGGTGAAGTGCAGCTTAGCTGTACCTTGGGTGACGGGTGAACTGAGCCAATCCACTCAAGACACAGCTGGCTGCATCTGCATGGCTTCTCTAATCACCTCTGTACCACCGTCCTCTGATGGGTGAGGTTGATGTCACTCATCTCTCTCACAGAAGAGCTTTGTTGATTATCTTTTAGGAAAGAAATTAACCAGAGAAGATCCAGATTGTCTGCCAGCACATTGCTGTGGCGAAAGGCACGTGTCAGTGGAAAGAGTTTGTGAAGTAACACCAAAAGGTGCGTTGAAGCTTTTCCCCAAAGTCAACCAACATTTGAGTGAATGAGCGCTTGTCAAAACCAAGAATGTTCACCCAAGACAACCCTTCTGCAGATCATGCTTTTTATTAATTTTTGTGGGCATATGCACTTTTCTTACTATGTATAAAGGATTCAGATGGAGGTTACACTTTTTGTAATATATGAAGAGCCTATTAATCTCAGTGAATAAGAACCAAATAAACTTTACCAACTGTATTTGTTCACATGCTTTTTTTTGAACGCAAAACTTATTTTGTGTACATATTTTTTCCCCCGCTTGCTTTGATAGGAAACTCAGGGGTAGAATTCCATTACGTATATGAAATTGATAGCTAACTACAAAAAGAAAACCAGATGGCAGCATGACAGTAGTGCCAGGTGTACATTTCTGCCTCTTTTATATGGATGGAGACACTGAGAACCACAAATTTCTATTGTTTACGGTAGAGGAGTTCATTATCCACGTTTTAAAATTCAGAACTTTTCTCCTGTACTCAAGAGTATACTTCTGTATTCCTGTCAGTACATCAAAAATTGAATCGAGGTCATGAGCAAACATGCCTACTGTGGACAGACATGTCCCAAAATTGAGGTGGCCAAACACCTGGAGCTACGAACAAATTTCAGTTAAATGCTTCGTGTTGCAAGGACTCATTCTATGGGGGGGGTTATGGCTTTATCTTGTGGGGAGGGTGGGCAAATGTTGCTGGAATGAGGACTGCATAGGAGGAAGAGGATGTTTACATTTTCCCCTGTATTGTCTAATAGCTTTCAGTCAAGAAGTTAAAACATGTGACTCTCTGACTATTTTCTTTCAAGTTCAGCTTATTGAGGTTTGTTTAATATCCTGTTAAAATAGTTCATTTCTATCTCAGTTGGAACTTCAGATCTTTTGTTCTGAAATTCCTTTCTTAAACTGATGTAGTTTTCTTGTTTAAACGACTCATCTGGAAGACAAGTACCTGATGCCTTCCTGCCATGTAGGTTTGCTCTGCACCAAGAGATCAACAAAACATTGAAAACCATAACCAAGAGTTAAATGCATTATAAAGTAATGTTTAGACTTCTTCTGCCTGTAGAGACCAAAATACATGGTTTGAAACATTAAAGAAATAAAATCCTGGAAGTCTTGTCTGTGTGCCTGCTGTACATAAAAATTCCAGTTTTATTATAGATGAAGTGTTGGTATTTTGGCAATGTTCTACAATCACAGTCCAAATACATCTGCTACTTGGGCACAAGAAAGTAATTGCTGTGGAGTAAATTAGTATCAGCTACTTCCAAGTGACTGCCTGATACATAAGGCATGTTTCAGTCTTTTCACTGCATTCAGGAAAACGGCTGTGTTAATGTTTGGGTATACATGAGCAATTTCTGTCTCTATCGTGGAGAAACATATTCAGGAAAGCCTGAATTTTCAGCTAGAGGGTAGACTGAAAAAGGATAGCAGCAGCTTGAAGCTGAACTTGTGCTGTAAACCTTGACATCAGTGTTCTGTTTTTAGCTTAATAAATTGTCCATGAAAAGTAGAAATCCAAGGATCTGCTCTTTAAGTGACCTCCTGCAATGGATGTTTCTGACAGGATAACTTCATCTTGCTGGGCAGCTATGTCCTTGGGCCTGTTTCTCATACAAATGGGTGTAAATTAGAAGTAATGGTTGTCAAGCCTATGAAATACGGCAGTGCAAAAAGTCAGGAGATTAACTATCAAAGCATTGCCTTGATGTTGTCAATTTGTTTTGCCTTCCCCTTTCTTGTTTAGGAAGGTACGTTTGGTGATAAACATCCCCACAGATGGAATAGTATTGACTGTACCTCATCGAAATCAGTCTAGTTTTACTTCACTGAGATTGGTGTAGCTGTGGCAGGGTGGATTTGGCTTCTTGTTGATCCGTTGTAAATAAACTTCTTTCTGGAAAAAGTCTCCTCTCTTTTATGTGAGCTAAGTTTTATCCAGGTGCTCCTTCCACTGCCAGGCTTAGGCTCTCTTTCTCTACAGTTCTCTGATGACTGGTTAATTCTTCTGTGCAGGATCCCTGTGCAGGAAGCAGATGACGCTGTGTGTGCTGGACCATTAGGCGGACAGAGGAGATGCTGCTCTGTGGGTGCTGTGGCAGCGAAACCCACGGCGTGCTGGCCATGCTGGAACAGGCTGAATTCAGAGCTCACGCTGAGGGTATTACCTGGCAGCAGCTCCTGCTGCACAGAGCCAGGGGTGTGACAGGGAGAAAAGAATGAGAGAAGAGCAAAGCCTATTTTCCTCTGTCTTTAAGGAGTAAATGTTATCTTTGGATGCACTTTGAAGTCATCCAAAATTCGAAAGAAAAAAATGTTGAATGAAATCAGAAGTAGATCAACGTTTACACCTTCTTCCAAAAGAAGAAGATTTGTTCGGGACACTAATGGATATGACCCAACCAAAGTGTCACGGTCCTCTCTCCAGCCCCAAGGCCCTTCCACAGCCTGTGCCAGGGATCGCTGCAGCAGTTCAGCAGTGGGGACAACTGGGTCCCAGTAACCATGAACTGGCACTGCTGGAATTACTAGCTTAGACATAGTCTCAGGTGTGTTTTCAGCACATTTCTACCAATGTGTAACACGGATATGCATTCCTAAAGTGAAAAACAGCTATTCTGTTGCATTGATAATGTTTGTTTGAGTTCCCACTACACTTCTTTCTCTTGAAGTCCTGTTTTTAATAAGGCTGCGTTGCTACAGCATGTAGCTCTTGAACTGTGAAGTCAGGCGGAGGAATTCAGGAGAATTTATCCGGCATCCGATCTTATACAGGAAAAGTAAAAATAAATCCGGCTGTTTCTTGGTATGAATGAAAGAGGCAAGAACAGCCTGAATCTGACATAGGTAATTTTATTTTAAAAAGGGTTTCTAGCATTGTGATCTGTGAATTCAGGATTCACATCTCTAAAAATCCACAGTGCCTGCAGTCATCATTACTATTGCTCAGGGAAAGCAAACATAGCCAAATTAGTACTTTGAAGCATGTGTTCATATTACTATTCATGCTATAAATAAGATCAGGAACCATGGCCTACACAGATCACCTGATCTTGAGTAAAATACCAATTCATAATTAGTGAGGGAACTTAACATTTGGTGGCTAAGCGCATCCACCACACAGACACAGATCTGATTAGGCTCCGACACAGCTGTCAACAATGTGCAGCATATTATTTGCTGAACCCATGCCAAACGACTTCCCACAGAAGCCAGTAGAATACTTCTAACATTGTTAACAAACTTCAATATTTCTGTATTTTCCTAATGCTCTTTGTAGAACAATCCATATAATGTTATGGTGTCTGCAGAATTACAAATGGTGACACGGGCTGCCAGACACTGCTCCTGTGAAGACCTGGACCAAGCAGGGTTTGAGGAGAGATTGCTTACTGATGTGATATCTAACCGCCTCTGCACATGAGCCTGACGGCCAGTTTTCTGGGATACGTGTCAAAACAAATTTCAGAGGTTGAGTGGAAAGAAGGAATGTTTTGCCCGCGGCTCTGGAGGCGATGAAGGGTTGGGATGGATGCACATGCCCTAGCGATGCACCCACCCTGGCCACCCTCCTTTGCAATTCAGGCCTCCACGACTGCCCGCCTGTGTCTCATCACATCAGTACATGTCCGTACGACAAATGTGAAGAGACAACCCTGTTATCACAGCAGGAGGCCAGTGTTTTTCCCCGGACGCGCTGGGAGCGGCGTGGCCCGCGTGCCCGCGGCACAGCCAGCGCAGCAGCCTGCGACGTGCCCGGGGGACGAGCCAGCAAGGCAGGTCTGTGACCGCCCGGGCTCGCCCGTGCAGGCCACCCCGGCCAAAAAAGTGACTACAGGAGCGAGACTGAGCTGCTCCTTCCTCGGAGGTACTCCGGGCATCATGTACATCATTGCTGTCTCTGTATGCTCCTCAGTCACCGCAGGGGCAGCTTTACAGGTTCAGTGTAAAAGACAGTAAGAAGTATAGGCATATATATATGTATATATATACACACACACACGTATATGCACATACACACCCCAAACACCTGCCCAGCAACCAGCGCTGCAGCAATAGCTTTTCGGATCCACCTTCGGCCACTTCAGTGCCCGGCCCAGCGCGATCCGCCGCTCGCGTCCCCGGGGCCACCTCCGCTGCGCTGCGCTGCGCTCCGCTCCGCTCCGCCCGCCGGGCTGGGCCGGGCCGGGCCGGGCTGGGCTGGGCCGCCGGGGCGGGGCGGCGGCGGAGCCGGAGCGGGAGGCGGGTGACCTTGGCAGGCGGAGCCGCGCTGCGCCCGCCGCCGCCGCCGCCGCCACCGGGGAAGCTGGGCGGGGAGACGGCCGAGATGGTGGAGGACGGCGGCGGCGAGGAGGAGGCGGAGGGGGAGAGCGCGGAGATGCCGGCGGCCGCCGCCGCGCCGCCCCTGCCGCGCTGCAACGGCTTCCTCCCCGGCAAGGAGGCGGAGGAGGGCGGGCGGGCGGCCCCGGCGGGCGGCGGGGAGCGGGCGGCGGAGGCCGAGGCCATGCTGGCGGCGGGCGGCGGGCGGCCGGAGACGCGGCTGTCGCGGCGGCGGCTGGCGGTGCTGGCCGTCTTCAGCTGCTACTCGCTGGTGAACGCTTTCCAGTGGATCCAGTACAGCATCCTCAGCAACGTCTTCGCCGGCTTCTACGGCGTCTCCTTCACGCAGGTAGACTGGCTCTCCATGGTGTACATGGTGGCCTACGTGCCGCTGATCCTGCCCGCCACCTGGCTGCTGGACGCCCGCGGCCTGCGGCTCACCGCCCTGCTGGGCTCCGGGCTCAACGCGCTGGGCGCCTGGCTCAAGTGCGGCAGCCTGGCCCCCGGCCGCTACGCGCTCACCCTGGCGGCGCAGACCGTGTGCGCCGTGGCGCAGGTCTTCATCCTGGGGCTGCCCTCCCGCATCGCGTCCGTCTGGTTCGGCCCCACCGAGGTCTCCACCGCCTGCGCCGTGGCCGTGCTGGGCAACCAGGTGAGGGAGAACGGGGAGGGAGGGGCGAGGGATGCTTTGGAGAAGTGGGCCTCCTTAGGGCTTGGCGTGGCAGCGGTTTAAAAAACAGTCGTTGAAGTGGGACAGAGCGTTCTTCAAGAAGTGGAGAGACGGGGCAGCATTGGAGAGGGGAAAAGTGATGGAGCGGGTGATGTGGTGTCCCGCTGTGCCCGGCCAGCCTGGCTTTGCAGGACGCTGGTGCCATGTGGCAGCGTGGAGCAGCTCCCACGCTTCTGTCAGCTGCCTGCGGCACCTCAGTCAAGACTCTTTTCAGAAGTCGTCCTGCTCTGCTTTCTCTTCCTCTTGCGATCCGCATCCTGTCTCTTGCGCTTGACGTCGTTCATCTGACTCAATCCACCCCCAGCTGGAGAGGGGTGAAGTATGTGAACTTCATCATAGAGGCCCCCAATGCCACCACACATTAATTCCCACTTTTTAAATTGTGGCCTCATATTGCTCAGCGCCAGCAGTCGATGCCCTGGTGACTCATGAAGTTTTTTCTACCGCTGTGATAGTTCTCTTCACTGTGGGGAGCTGATAACTGAGTCATGGATTTCCTCGAGGTCCCTGGTCCTCGCCAGTTTCAGAGAGCTGGAACAGGCATATCTAAAATCACGGGTGAAGATACGATACAGATGGGTTTTTTTTCCTCCCATAGCCTTGTTCTTGGCCTCTGTCAATGTCCCTGCTTTTTCATGGCAACGAAACTTTAGGATCTCAGTCAACATCACTGGTGCAGGCTGAGGTCGTAGGTACAGTTTGATTAAGGTGACAGGGGGTTTATTTTTCATCATATGAGTCTAATGATTTTATGCTTGTGCACTTTGGATTATTACAGCAGCAATATTAGCGTTACATATTTACAAATAGGGTTGCTCATTATCTCATACGTGGCTGTTTATAGTTTTCCCAATGCGTTTCCCAAACTATTTTTTTAGCATCGAGGTCTTCCAGTGGACAAGTCAACTGTCCCTTTTGGACTGAAAACTTTGGGGGTTGTTGGTTGGTCGTTTTAGCAGTTGAGCAGACATTTTGCATCTGTGTCTCAGAATCAAGTTTCTTTGGCAGCTAAATTTCCACTCTTCAGACATGTGCCAGTCCTCACAGTAGCAAGGATTTACGGGGGACAGTGCCCAGCATCCATCCGGGAGTCTGAAATGGGTGCTTTGCTCGGATGCTGCGATGTGGGGGTTGCAGTGGGGAAGGACAAGGAGCAGTGGTGTGGGGATTGTGAGGGTAGGAACCACAAGAGAGAGGGACAAGGAAGGCGGGAGCAGAGGTGTGAACGAAATAAACCTTAATTACCTCTGGAGCATGTTCACTTCCAGAAACTAGGACTGATCTTAGTGTGCTGACGTGCTTGATGGTCCTCTGCCAGGGAAATACCTGTGAAGCACGTTGATGAAGTGTGTTTCTGCAGCTACACTGTACTCCGTTGGCTCAGAACTGCGTGCTACATAGGTATTAGGATCCCAGTCTTGCTTGTGACCCATGAAGACTATTATGGTGTCAAACCATAGAATTTCTTTGTTCTCAATTTTTGCTTCCTTAAAACTTCTAAAAAGCTAGATTGAAAGACTAATGAAATGACAAATTAGGCACTTGGAGGTTAGAAATAATGTCTGTATATACCAGTATGGTTGACTTCTGCAGATGCGTTATGGCAGAGTCTCACTGTACGTGTTCAATTGTGCAAGGTGAACAATGTAAGAGAATCTGTAAGAGATTCGGGTCACTATAACGAACTGGGCTGTAGGTCATCCGATTTCTTATCAGATATTTTGCATAACTTCAGAGCTACAGCAAACAGGACTGGCAACCTCAGGCAGAGGAGAAACAGAGTAATTATCACAAATCAGATCGCACCCCTTATCTCTTGAGATGCTGATCTGATCGTTTGCAGTTGAAACACAAATCCCTGGGAACACAGCGATGTACCTGTCAAGGGTTGTTAGGAGTGACAGATTTCCAGAAGTGTTGAGCATCTCAAACTGAGCACACCAGATTCATTGGAACTCTCCATCCTTCTGGCTTTGACTTCTCTAGATGTAAAAGGTGTGAAACAGTGTCACTTGACTTTCTTGGAATGTTGTGGGTGCTGTATTGACTCGCGTTGGGGGTGTAAAAAACATACCTTAAGAAAAAGAGTAATTATGTACTCAGTTCATGTTTGTAGGGTTCTTGTTACTGAAGGGTGAGGGTAAAAAGAAACATTCTTTAGGTGAGCACTGGATACTGCGTAAATCTGATGGTCTGTTGGGAAAAAAACAAACCAAGCAAAACAACAAGAAAACCCCACATAAACCCAAAACCAAAATACAAACAAAAGATCAAACAAAAAACCCTCCAAAACCAACAACCAACCAAACAAAAAACCAAACCAAACGAAAAAACACACCAACCTCCCCAAATAAAATGACCCCCCCCCAAAAAAACTCCAACAAAACCCACAAACAAACAAACCCAACAAAAAAAGCCACAATCAATCCAGCAAACCCCTCATCAGGCATATGCACTAAGGGCGCTTTGTAAGCACATTGGCACAGCTTTAGAGTACTTTTTGAGGGTTGGACTTGCTTTTCTAACAGTCTGTGGTGCTCTTTTTATGTTTGTTTTGTTTTACCTGAAATAGATGCATTTTGTTTGTTTGTTTTTTATTTAAAAAAAGAGTTCTGACACTTTAAAATGCAGTTTGATTTTGGAGGAGCAGCAAAGGTAAAATGGAGAGTAGTCCAAGACTGTTGTTTCTTCATGTTTTAAAATGCTTTTTATATATACCAAAAATTTCAGTCCTTTTGTCTGTCTTTAGTTCAAAATCAGTTGCTATGTTGGAATTGACTTCAGATACAAACCCACTGCTACTTTATTTTGTGATTTTTTTTTTTTTCTTGATTTCCTTAGCAATAATTGCAGGTGCTCCTTTTCTCTTGCTTTTCTCTGCTCTATCAGTTCTGCAATAAACCTCGATGTCAGTCTTTATTACTGCTGTGTCAGGTGGAGTGTTTTGATCGAGAAAAAGAAAAGAGCGTTTCTACAAGAGTAGCTGGAGTCTTCTGTCATCTCTAGGTCTTCAGTTGCAGGATGACTGAGACTAATTTATGTGTGTGCAGTGTTTTCACATGAAATATTCTGGAAAAAAAACTTTCTTAATGCTTAGTTGTTAGATGTGCTATATACTAGGTATAGTATTGTAGTTTAATTTAGAAATGAAAAGGTTAAAAGGTGAGTTATGGAAGACCTGATTATGAAATGTCATTGAGAGCAAATGGCTCAGCAGCATTATACTAAACTGAATGCTTTTCCTTTGTAGTTTTATTAATACTTATTATGATATAAATTCTGAATTCTACCTGGTAAGGCTGTTCTGTTAATATTTAGTTCATAGGGAAATGATTTTTGGTTTTCTTTTCTTGCTTTACAGCTTGGCACTGCAATTGGCTTTTTGTTGCCACCTGTTTTGGTTCCAAATACACCTGACGATATTGATCTAATGGCACATAACATCAGCATCATGTTCTATGGAACAGCAATAGTGTCCACGCTTTTGTTCTTCTTAACAGGAGTTGGTAAGTGTTCCGTTCTTGTAATTTAAATTACGACCACAGGGAGTGTTTACAACATCTCACTTCAAGCATCTCACTTTGCTCAAAGCAGTTGAGGTTACATTTTCTGCAGTTCACTTGTGCTCACTTACTTGATGTGCCAGGGTTAAGTGACAACCGGTTTGCTGAATGTCGTGCTTCACATGGGATGACCACTCTCAGAATATTTAGTTCACTTAGGCTTTCTGCTACAAGGACAGCATGATATAATGTGAATTCTCTCTGTTAATCTTACAATTCCGATATGAAGGTCTAGACACATTGCAGATGAAGTCTGTGTTTGACCATATGTTGGTAGCAATCAAACATGACCAAATAATTAGCGCATCCATTGTGACTGTGGCTTGATTCTTACATGAGGAAAATGTAAAATATTTTTTATGGAAGTGTTATAAACCACAAGTTACACTTCTGAAATTCATCAAACCGAAACACTTCAAAAATAAAAAGCCTTAGTCTGGTAAAGACAAATCAAAACTGTTCCTTCTTCTTTTTCCTCAGTGTTTGAAGAAAAGCCCAAATACCCTCCTAGCCACTCTCAAGCAGTCCTGCAAACTATGCCTCCCGAGGATTATTCCTACAAGCAGTCGATCATAAACTTGTTCAAAAACATTCCGTTTGTACTCCTGCTGATCAGTTACGGTAAGTGGAGCTGTCTGGCTGTAGTCTGGCGGAACAGCTGAATGTGTGCACCAAGCACACGGAGTTTTAGTTGTGGTGGTTTTTTTACGGGAGAGGGAGTGTCAAACTTATTCAGCAGCCAGTGCTGGAAAATCCTGCAGAATTTAAAATAACATTTGTAGGTCTGGTGAAGAGATTTTACCTGGCAGATAAAAGATTTTGCCTCTGATGTGAGTCAGATTAACTCTTTAGAGTAACAGATCTATGTGGCTACACCTGGAATAACTGAAGTTTTTCTTTTGGTACTGCAGGTATTATGACTGGGGCATTTTATTCTGTCTCCACGTTGTTAAATCAGATGATAGTAACTCATTATGAGGTAAGTTTCTTGGATCTCCTTTGTAATTTCTTTTTCTGTACATTTGCAGAGGTGATGTTTATAATTAATACCCCCCTACAGTTTCTTGCACCATACACATAATGGGAGTCATAGGAATGTTTGTTTGCGCTTATGACTGCCAAGAGGTCTGAACTTGACTCTGAGTGGAAGCAAGTTATTAATGAGCACCATATAAATATTTGTTGAAAGGGAGAAGAAGTGAACGCTGGGAGAATTGGCTTGACACTGGTGGTGGCAGGAATGGTGGGTTCGATTATTTGTGGTTTGTGGCTGGATTACACTAAAACATACAAGTAAGTGTGGGTAGGCATGTCTGGGGTTAGGGGTAGGAGAGCGGTGCAATTGCATTGGAAAATACCTCGACATAAGGGCTGAAGTGAACTGATGATGAAATGCAGTTCATCGTTGATCTTTTAGTGGCCTTGCTGGAGACGAGTTTCTGAGGCTACAGCAAAAGCTTGAGATTCCTGTTGGTTCTTGGCCAAAAGAAATGAGAGAGGAGAATGCAAAGATGCAAAGGGGTTTTGTATCTGTTCCTGTCTCTGCAGGAGTGAAATGCTACCAAGGAAAGCATTGTATGTCCTATAAACAGTGGCCAGGTGGCCCCAAGGGCTCCTTCTCCTGGGAAAGCATGAAGGCTCAAAACCATTGTTTTGTAAAATGGGCAGTGGGTGGAAATTTATTTATTTATTTTTTTTTTTTACTACTCCTGGGCATATTTGTAAACATAACATTCAGCGGATGCCCATGGAGCAGAACTCTGTTCTGGGGTAGGAGCTCCTGGGTCCATCACCCGTGGTGTGGTGCCCCCAGGAGTGGGCAGTGCCCTGGAGCGCTGCTTGCCGTGGAGAAGTTCTCCCCTGGTGACTCTTTGTACACTATGTGCAAGAGCTGTAGGAACCTAACCGATGTTGATGCTGTAGAGTGGCTTTGTTTCTGCATGTGCTTTGGCTTATAAATAACTTATACATGCTTTAATATTTTGGATGACATCCCTTAAGCCAGGTTTAAAATAATAGAATATCGTCTCTAGATTTGTTTGACTTGCCTCTTAGGCTGAGTTTTATCACTAGTGATGTTTGATTTGGCTGCTCATATATCAATGTATTGTGTAACGGGCAGCACTGCAGAATGGCCAAGAGGCACAACATAGCGGAGAGTTAAAACAGTCTTAAGGTAATAGTATCTGCTGTGTTTGTCCATTCTTTGAGACTCTTGAGTAGGTCTCTCAGCCTGGAGTGAGGCAGCCATATAACTGAGGCAATAAAGAGTTCGGGAAGGGAAATGTTCTCACTGGAAGATATGTTGGAGTCAGAATTACAAGAAACAAATTTCATAGCTGTAGAATGTCAGTTGTTAGAGAGTAAGTAATGTTTATGTTACTTTTCCGTGTATCAGCAATATGCTATGACCTTATGTTAACAATGTTAATTTTATTTTTTTCGGTTGGGTTGCAGGCAAACTACTTTGATTGTTTACATTCTCTCTTTCATTGGGTTGCTGGTATTTACTTTCACCCTGGACCTCGGATACCTTGTAGTAGTGTTCGTGACTGGAGGAGTACTTGGGTGAGCAATTAAAGAGGACTAGGAGACTTACTGCATTTCTGTTCAGCAACAATATTTAACTGTTTTAACTAAATGACTCTACTGTATATTCTGTTGCCATCCATGCTCTTGACCTATGCCTATAGATCACAGTACAGAGATGGTTTATTAGGGTTTCACCTTCTGCTAGAGCAGAATAAATCTAAAGTAATTCACTTTCCAGTGGATTTCATTTAACATTTTTGTGAACCTAACAGAAGTCTGTATGTCGTCAATTTTTTTGTTCCAATTCAAAAAGCTGTCTGCAGCTGTTGACCAGTGGATAAGTGATTAGAGTTTAACTGAGCAAATCTCGGAAGACTGGCTTCTGTATGTTTTGATAAATTTATATTTTGATGGTCCGGCTGATGTGCTGGGTACTTTGTTCACTCGGAAGAGCACAAGCATTTCTCACAGATACATAATCTAAAAGCCCCAAAAGGTGCTGAGGGAATAGTGCTGTATCCAGACACGGCAGTCGAGGTAGAGCCAGAAATGTCCTGAGAGTTTTAGTCTAAAAAAACAATTGCCCAACCTCAACTGCATTAAGCCCCTGCTTTTCCTGTCACCCATCGGTCCCCTCAGCTTCTTCCACTGCAGGTCCTAGTGTCCCTTCCAGTGTCCAGCCTCACTCCCACTGATGGTCTCTTTTCATCCTCCAGCATGGATGTTTGGCTTCTGTTATAGAGTGGTTGGTCAGAGAAGGTTGTTTCATATGTACAGAGTAGAATGCAGGTGGTTATGGGAAATGAGACAAATATGTTAAAACATCTTTGTCCTAAAAAGAGAGATGCATGGCTAAAGTTGTTGGATGAGATCGGGTGAATGAGGCAAGCAAACAAAGTACTGAATCATGTTACGTCTTGAAAATAGACAGTTCAGAATACCGACTAATTCATAATACCGTGTGTTTATGTTTGATTTTCTTAGCTCTAGTAATAGATGAAGGCCACACCTGTCATCCTCTTACTCTTCAACAGGTTCTTCATGACTGGCTATCTCCCACTTGGGTTTGAATTTGCTGTGGAAATTACATACCCAGAGTCTGAAGGCACTTCCTCAGGTCTCCTCAATGCATCAGCACAGGTTATATCATTTTATTTCTTTCAGTGAAGTAATGTTCAGGAAGGCTGCTCAGTTCAAATCTAAGAAGGCTTTCTTAGACTTGGCTGCTAACTTATAGTGGTTATTTTTTTACTTGGGTTTCTGTAAGATGTGACCTGAAACTTTGCAAGGTAAAGTGATGAGACTTTTCTTTGTGATCCTGATGAAGTGATTTGTTTGTTTATAGATATTTGGAATCATCTTTACACTTGTTCAAGGAAAACTCACGACAGACTACGGTCCTCGTGCAGGAAACCTCTTCCTTTGTGCTTGGATTTTTGTGGGCATTATCTTAACAGGTAATTAATCAGAAATGTAAGTAATGATTTCTCTTTAATGTAAAAATGTGGAGGTTTTTTTGAGACAGTGAATTTCTGGGTAGTTTTGAGGTGTCTCAGACATCTAGGATTTAAATATGTGGCTTCTTGTCTGGGCTGAGGACAGAAGTTATAAGTTAAGTGCAGCGTTTGGGTTTTTTTTCTTTGTTTTTCACTTTCAATACTTGCTGTGTGCATGTCCTTTGATTTCAGGATGATGTTGCTAATATATGGACAGCCATCTGTCACCTATTTCTTGAGTCATGTCTTAAATTTGAGGCAGATGTCTGTACGCAGAGTAGGATAGTAAATGTAAACAAAAACATAAATGGAGACACTTTTCAGTTTTCCAAATACTGCTGCTGTATTCCTAAACTGTACCAGTGACTTACACATCCTGGTACTTACAAATGTGCTTAAAGTGCCCAAACCGTCAAGTTTTGCTTTAAGTAATCATGGTTTAAAAGTTTTTATTGTCATTTTCTGCATGTGCATTGTGAGCAGCAAGTTCAAATTGTAAGTTTAAATGCCAAAAGAGTGAATACAGGTATTTTGAATATGTGCTGAAAGCAGCTCCTATGTGCTTCCTCTGTACAAACATTTCCATTGAAAGGCATGTCATTGCAAAGTTGCAAACAGGCTTTCTCTGTATTTTTTGTTTCAGCCTTAATAAAATCAGATTTGAGAAGACACAATGTGAATTCAGGGATTATGAACTTGGAAGTTAAAGCTGTAAGTGATGACTCTTTTACTGTGATGGTATAACTGTACTTGAATGCTTGGCTTCTATTGGCATAATAATACTAACAGCAAAAGAGTAATTGACAAGAACTTGTGACTGTTTCCATGCTATTTTGGAACAACAGAGCCACATGGGATGCTTCCTCAGATATCTTTTTCCCCTTAGCTCCTGTGAAAGAATATAAAAGACCTTCTGCTCTCAGATTTTTCTGAATTTTAAGTGGCTAATGTTAATCTCTGATTTTATTGCTTGAATCTTGCTTCTTCATATTTGCAGGTAGCATTGTAGATTGTGAAGCCTTATTGTGCATTGGATTAGGAGACTGCTATAGACTAGATATTTTATTTAAAATACCTGCAGTCCCTTTAAGTGAAGTCAGTGTCTAAGGAACAGTGGTCATGCTGCAGTTTTTATACTGTGCTGCTTGAAGAGCTGGGTCCATTCTTCTGCTAAGCACCCTCTCAATTTAAATGAAGAGTGAGCATAGCACTTTTTGCTGTTCAGGGGGTCCCAAGACCATGTTTCAACAGCTATTCCAAATTTTCACAGTCACTAGTAGAAATAAGGCTGACATCAGAAACTTTTTTTCACTGCTGCAGGTTTTTTTGTCATTTGGATCAAGATAATGGAGTCAGATATTGCAAGATCCTCTGTCATGCTTCTTTTGGTGTGTAGGGGTCTTGCATATATCACAGAATCATGGAATGGTTGGGGTTGAAGGGACCTCTGGAGATAAGCTAGTCCAACCCACCTGCTAAAGCAGGTTCACCCAGAGCAGATTGCACAGGAATAGCACCTTTCGATCAGGTACACACTGTTAGTGTCTGCATAAGGTTCAGAAACTTCCAAGTTGGTGTTACATGAGCTAACGTGGACCTGAAACCTGTGCAGCTGTGTCTGCACAGCGTGGCATCTGTGAGTTTACCAGCCAGGCTGGGGCTATCTTGGGGATGTACACGCTGACTATAGGCAGTGGTCCGTGATTTGTCTAATTAGCCTAGACTGTGACACAACTTGATTTGTATTAGCCAGGATATAACAAAAGGCTGGGGTCCTCGGTCTGATATTACCATAAATAATTGAAGGCTGCCTGTGTTCATATGGTACAATAGCACTTTGATACCAAACCTTGATCATCAAGATTCTGCTGGAAGTTTTCTGGAGGAAAAAAAAAAAAAGGAAAGTTAATCTCCTTGTGATAAATATCTATATGCAGTAAATACATACTTTAGAGTTATACCAAGAAACTCAATTCTGTATTTGGTTTTTTTTGGTGTGGGTTTCTTTGGTTTGGTTTTGTTTCTTTTCCATTACAGAGAGAAGGGAAAATAGGACTTTCTATGAATGCCTAATTTGGCTAATTAACTACATATACTATTGGAGTCTAACCTAATAATTACCCAAGAGGACTGAGGAAAGCAAAAAAAAAGGCCTGAGGACTGGAGGAAAGCAAATGTCACTCCAGTCTTCAAAAAGGGCGAGAAGGAGGACCCAGATAACTATAGACCGGTCAGCCTCACCTCCATCCCTGGAAAGGTGATGGAACACCTTATCCTCAGTGCCATCTCAAGGCACATGAAGGATAAGAGGGTCATTAGGGGCAGTCAACATGGCTTCATCAAAGGCAAGTCATGCTTGACCAACCTCATAGCCTTTTATGAGGACATAACGAGGTGGGTAGATGATGGCAGAGCAGTGGATGTGGTCTATCTTGACTTCAGTGAAGCATTTGACACAGACTCCCACAGCATCCTCACAGCTAAACTAAGGAAGTGTGGACTGGACGATTGGGTAGTGAGGTGGACTGTGAACTGGCTGAAGGAAAGAAGCCAGAGAGTTGTGGTCAATGGGGCAGAGTCTGGTTGGAGGCCTGTATCTAGTGGAGTGCCTCAAGGGTTGGTACTGGGACCAGTATTGTTCAATATATTCATCAATGACTTGGATGAGGGACTAGAGTGCACTGTCAGCAAGTTTGCTGATGACACCAAGCTGGGAGGAGTGGCTGACACGCCAGAAGGCTGTGCTGCCATCCAGAGACCTGGACAGGCTGGAGAGTTGGGCAGGGAAAAATTGAATGAAATATAACAAGGGCAAGGGTAGAGTCTTGCATCTGGGCAGGAACAACCCCACGTTCCAGTATAGGTTGGGGAATGACCTGTTAGAGAGCAGTGTAGGGGAAAGGGACCTGGGGGTCCTGGTGGACAGCAGGATGACCATGAGCCAGCACTGTGCCCTTGTGGCCAAGAAGGCCAATGGCATCCTGGGGTGGATTAGAAGGGGGGTGGTTAGTAGGTTGAGAGAGGTTCTCCTTCCCCTCTACTCTGCCCTGGTGAGACCTCATCTGGAATATTGTGTCCAGTTCTGGGCCCCTCAGTTCCAGAAGGACAGGGAACTGCTGGAGAGAGTCCAGCGCAGGGCAACAAAGATGCTGAAGGGAGTGGAGCATCTCCCTTGTGAGGAAAGGCTGAGGAAGCTGGGGCTCTTTAGCTTGGAGAAGAGGAGACTGAGGGGTGACCTCATTAATGTTTATAAATATGTAAAGGGTGAGTGTCAGGAGGATGGAGCCAGGCTCTTCTCGGTGACAACTAATGATAGGACAAGGGGCAATGGGTGCAAACTGGAACACAGGAGGGTCTACTTAAATATGAGAAGAAACTTCTTCTCAGTGAGGGTGACAGAGCCTGGAACAGGCTGCCCAGGGAGGTTGTGGAGTCTCCTTCTCTGGAGACATTCAAAACCCGCCTGGACACCTTCCTGTGTAACCTCATCTAGGTGTTCCTGCTCCGGCAGGGGGATTGGACTGGATGGTCTTTCGAGGTTCCTTCCAATCCCTAACATTCTGTGATTCTGTGAAGAATACTGAGGTTGGGAATAACTTCTTCTGAATAACAGCTTAATTCCTGCTTTTTTTCCCTCCTCTCCAGGTACCAGTTGACAGTCCTGTAGAACCTGAAAGTACTACATTAAAAATTCAGTCGAATTTATAAAGCTGAAAGAAGGTGACTTAGAAACGCACAAGTTTGGTTGCATACTGAACGATATTAATTAGTGTAATCACTGGATTTGTGTGTATGAGTAGTAAGATGTGCTTGGTGATAGTTGTGAGGTGGAAACTATGAAGATGCTCGGTTCATTTTGCCCAAGATGTAAACAATTCACCTTTGTATGGAATATTTATTTTAACACTTTTAAAGTTTTGCAGTTTCATTAGCAAAGAACTGCGTGAATACTCTCCGTGCTATGACATGTACGTTCAGGATGCACACTTGAAAAAATCTGGAATCTTGAAGTACAGTCATCATGATCAGGAGCGTCTAATCTTCTTTTCCCTGAAGAATTGAGAGGTAGTTAATTTCTTGTTCAGTCTTTGCTACTGCATTTGAAAAGTCAGAGATTAGGTGGCTGCACAGTTGGAAGATGTTCACAAGTTCCTTATTTTTTTAAATGTATCTGTGTTTTTAATGTAAGCCAACGGTTCCTTCTGAGAAACTGTCGATAGCACAATACTGAAAACAAGAGATGACTGCAAATGTGTGTGTTTCATACTGGCATCTGACATTTCTTTTGCCTTGAAACTTCTTGATAGATATCAGAAGGCAGATAAGAGAAAACACTGTCTTACAGATTCATTGTAACATTTCTGGGGAGATTTAAAGAGTTTCCCACTAGACAAATTGAAGAAAAAACGTTTCTTATTAAATACAGTCAAAAGGAGGTGGAAAACCTTTGATATCTCTACTGTGAAGTATTTACAGGCAATGAAATGCTGCCACACAGGTTGCCTCCATGGAATATTTTGAGTGCTTTCTCAGTTAAAGTGAGAGTTTACAAAGAGCTGGTGCCTTTACTTTGTAAAGAAGATCCTTGCCTCATCTTGAGTTTAATCAGTGCTGCTGAAGAAATTCCATTTTGTATGTTAAACATCCTCTGAGTATTTGTGAAGTATCAGGAAATGTGTTCTGTCGTTTTTGCATTTATTTCTCTGCGTTATGAATTGTATCATTTGTCTCGTGAAATTTTTGCACTCATATAACTTAAATCATGTCTTTCACAGTTTGTTAAAAGCTGTAAGGATGACTGAAAATAGTGATGTTTCACTTTGTCTGATGAAATATTCGCTGTTTATATCATGCATCTTAGCTACAAAAGGAGCAGACTTCACTAACATTCACCCTGTATTATTACATTTGTCTGAATCTGGGATGTGGATTTCTCACTGCAGTGTTTCTTCTTTACCGTGTACTCTATCTCCACACCTACAGAACTGACAGCACTACAATATATTGAGGCCCTACTATTACTGCAGAAGTCAGACATGAGTTAGCGGACATTCTGCAAACATTTAAGCTTTAGCAGCCTCTAAGTTGAGCCTGCAGGTTCAGTGCCATCAATGATGCCGTCTCTTTGAGTTCCCACAGATGTAGTGCCATCCAGAAGGCGCGCTCCTACGTGGTTTTCCATGGATTCTTACAGTTGAGTATGCGGAACTTTTTAACTCCAAGATTTCAGTATAGTAAGTATTGATAAATGCTTTTCTTTTTTGTTTCACTGTAGATTTAGAGAATCCTCTTATGTGAAAAGGACCCTGTGAACTTAGCTTTCTAAACTTTGCCTCTGAACACAATGATCTCAGTTTAACATTTTGTATGATAAATGCTTCGGACATGGGAAGAATGGCAATGTACATATCAGAATAAGCTAGGTATGCTTGGAACACTCACCTTTCAAAAACGGCTCCGTGTCTTTTTGCCGGGTCCAGTACTACAGAGAAAATGAGCCCCCTTGCTGCTCCTGGAGAGGAGAGCTCTATGGGAAGAGTCTTCTGGTGATGTAGCTGAATAGAGGCAAAGTAACTCATAGATATTCAAACAGCAGGCAAGAGCATAGGAGTGGAAGCAGAGATGCTTTCATTATGTTAGTTCTTTACATTCAATGACTTCTTGTGATATAAGCTGCCCCATCAGGGGATGTACATGTTTTCAGCCTGAGCGAGCAAAGTGAAAGTTCCTTCCTTTTCATATCTATGGGTGGCTTTTCCCTTTGGAAAACTGATAATAATGTATGCCAAAATATGTAAGTTCTTCCACAAGGTACAGATTCAGTAAATATTTGTGTGCATGGTCCCTGGTTGCTTTGTACTTCTGCTGTTGCAAACTCTTGACAATGTCTTTACTGTTTTGAGGAAGTGTGTTCAGATGTCCAAAGGAAGTCTTTGGCAGTATCCAGGATGCTTTCCGAGATGTCCAGTACACACTGTTCAAATTCAAAGATGCAGCTTTTTTCTTCTTTTTTTTTTTAATATTTTTTAAAATTCCTTTCCTCACTACTAGTTTCCAGTTTCTTTAGCTATGTTCAGCTGATTATTGAAAAAATATTCAAGGCCTTCTGGCTCCTTGTGTTTTTTATCTTCTGCCAAATTACTTGGCTACCCTCTGAAAAGGTCCAAACAAGATTTTGACATCCTGGAAACCCTGCTGGGTCCCCGAAAAGAAAATATTCCTAATAATGAAGGCTTAATTACATCCTGGATTTAATACTCTCCCTCTAAAAACAGCTTGAAAGTTGGAAACCTGTGAGCTATTTCCAGGCAACAATAAAGTATTCAAATAAAAGGCTCAGCAGCAAAATAACAAGCAAATGAAGAACAAACCAGTATTTTATGTAGTAATATTATAATCTGCCAAGAAACTGAGGTTCTAGCTCATGGCAGAAATAAATTTGGGGTAGTTTGGGCTTTGGGTTTTTTGCTTTTAATTTTTGTTTTTAAACAAACAACATCCACCCAATCAAACATCCATCTGGAACCTGAAATAGGGTCTCTGACTCTTAGCCTTGAGATTCTGGCTCAGCCCTCCAGTAAGAGTAGAGGTGGGGGCTAAAAAATCGTAACTGCTTGACGAGGTAATTGTTCAATGAATGGAATTACATGTCAACTATGAGAGTAGGGAGTGGGAAACCAAGTGAGGAGAGGTATCCCAGTCCCATGCATCAGCTTTTGCTTTTCAATACGCTTTGCTTTTGAGCGCTTTGAGAGAACTAGAGGATGCAAGAGCACTCGTGGTGAGTGTCAGCAAGGGGGCTGCCCCCACTTTCCCAGAGACCCCTACAGGGTCTGTAATTGCTAACTTTCAGCTATGAGATTCAGAGATTAGCCTTTAAAATAACTCTATCTTTCTTCGTTTCTTCCAGACCATGTTAAACTTTTGCTAACTTCAGTGGGAGAGACACAGAGAACATTAACGCATTTTTATTTAGGGTTTCTAACATGGCCTTAAAACCCTCATTTCTGTTGGCTGGGTGTGAAAATATCAAGCCCATAAGGAATAGTCTGGAATTTCTGTAATTGGGAGCTTTCTTCTTCAGCTTGGCAGAGAAGTCCTTCAGAACATTTATTTTGTAGATGGGTGCCTGTCTTTAATAACATCTCTTTCTGTTGCTGAATGCTCATGTTTTATGAGGGAGAAATAACAAAGGAGGAAGTGGGAAGAATACATCTGAATCGTTTCAGGTTAACAGGGCTTTCCTAACTTCATCCTTTTTGTCATTTCTGTTGTCCAACACAGTCTGTTGTTTCAGAGACAATCACTGGAGTGTGTAATTGGAGCAGGCAGCCCAAGCTGCCTAATGAAAAAATGCTTTTTGAGAAATCTTTGTACTGTCTTGTGCATCTACAACCAAGTGACACTGGGTTAAGCTATAAGCACTTACTGCTTTCATTTTCCATTCTGCGAACTCATGAATTTTCCTGCGTGAATGGGAATGTGTGACCTTTTCAGTTGCTGCCTTTCAGTACATGTACGTACCACCTTGAGTGTAATAGGCTACTAATGATTCATAGATCACCAGCTAAGTTATTGTATCCTATGTGATTTCCCTACCACCACCATTTGGTCTGAAGTCTGTGAAGAGGAAGAAGGGATGTTAATGCATGAACTAGAATGAATTAAGCAAAAAATATTCCTAAGAGAAATGTATTTCCACGTTAAGACCCATGTTATTTACTGCTGATGTCTTTGTTCTTCTCATGAAGATAACCATGATTTTTGCTTTAATATTTCAGTTTTGTAGTGTCCTATTCTTTGTTTCAAGAGAAAATTAAAAATTCCTTATGAATATTCTCAGATTGCAATATTGTGTGTATCTGTATATGTGGGTAGCATCATTCCTTACCATTACATGTTATTAATAAAGTGTATAACGTGTAACTTGATCAGAACCAAGATTATGATTTTTGACAGCTGCTGATACAGCTGATGGTCTAAAAGTGATTCATTTTTTTCCTTAAAAGCTGTAATGTAATGTCAGAAAATTTTGTAAGTGTATGATACACTGTGTCATTAATAAACATGCATGCACACATATATGCAGAGTGCTTGTGTGCGGGGTATATAAATGTATTATACACAAGAGTGTTGGCTTACAGGAAAATTTTCTCAGGGCATAGAATTAAAGTATTCGCACCAGTAAGAGAGTTGCACTGCTCCAGCACAGGGATTTCTCCTCCTTTGCTTTGGAAAAGGTCTGTGAGGAAAAGTGCAGCTAACATGTGAAGCAGAGCAATCCAGTGTCATCTCCTTAAGGGCAGTGTAAATATTATTTTTAAAAAGCACCCAGGTGTAGAACGATCATCTGGGGAGAGAAGGTAGAATAACTTCTTAGAGAGGACAGAGTGAGACATTACATTCAGTTACGGCCCAGCTTTTGTTTCTAAAGCCAGAGCTGTCTTCAGTGGGAGCACGGCAGGACCTTTGTGAATGCTCTGTAGGGTTCTGGCGCTTGTGCTCAGGCGTTTAGTGTGGGTCGCCAGCACATCGGCTGTGAGCCAGGTAAGTCCGAGGAACCTGCTTCAAAGAAATAGAGTCACTGTAAGAAACTTTTTTTAAATCTCCCTTCTCCACAAAGCTGGAATTACCTCTGAGCTATTTTTATATGAGGATCTTCACAGGAGGACGTTGCAGGTGCTGCAGAGCACAGGAAACACAAGCCTTTTGTTACAAAGCAACGCTAGCATCCAGTTCAACAGCGGGCTGAACTTTCGGATGGGCTCATGATTTTACAACCAGGACCGCAGGGTTGTATTCCTCTTACAGTATCTGTATGAAAGCTGCGGGCTATAGCCTCATTTAGCGTTGCAATTTAAACATTCCCACAGCTGGGAAGGAGCAATCACAGCAAATTATTATTGCCTTAGAGTTCATTCTTTGGCAGACACTCAGTCTTACTTGAAAGAAAATGCTAGAAACTTCATCAGGTAAGTGGGAGATGTGAAGCCGTCATGGCCACGGTCAGTCAAAGTCATTATTGAGGGGAAAATACTTTTTTCTTTGTTGTTTCTATAGCTGGGAAGAGGCATTATGTATCCGTAACTAACAAGTATTAACCCTTACAGAAAGTGATGCAGTTTGTGCATGGATAAAACATGCGTGTGGGAAGGTTTCTTAGAAGCCTGCTGGATTTCCTCCTGGCTCTCCTTCGCAATGACCTTATCTGACCATCTGCTAAATCAATATTTATATCTTCAGTTAAACAATATCTTTCAGAAGACAAAGCAATAATATCCTGAACTTTGTAGAAAGGACTCCAGCAGGTATGTCCCGGAAGAAAAAAAAGAAAAAAAAAGGCTAAGTACTGGCAGCAGTTAGACATTGTTACTGGTTTGTGAGGCTGGGTAATATCTGCTTAATATCAGGTATTCTTTTCTCAATGAACTACTTCCACCTGTAACAATGCTTAGGCCATTAGAAAAGGTTGTAATACCTAAAGGGCCCTGTCAGAATTGTGGCCTTGCATTATGAGTTCTAGAAATAAGAGATCAAGACCCTACAAAAGCTATAAGCTCCATGCAGATAGAAAACTATTGGTAAAGCAATTGTTTTTTTTAAAAAAAATGGTTAAAGATGCGTCACATGAGCCCAGAAGTGCTGTCACTGCAGCTGCAGCTCCACAGGTTGGAGTACATCTGTTTTTTAGACGAGGCAGTGAATGCGCATCCTTGTGAGCTGATTTTGGGAAATAGAAAGGTGTGATTAAAAGCCTCATTTTTCCATGCCTAGGTGACTTTGGTTTATGATGTTTGTTTTATCACTGTCACAGCAATTTCTTACTGGTTAAACTCTCTTTATGTTCTGCCTGTACTTCTGTGTGCTTCAAAAAGGATGTAGTATGTACTAAACCCAGCTTCTTGCTAAGCAATGTGACTTAGGGATGTCAGGGATTAACCGTGGTTCTTGGAGCACAGGGTCGCTTTGCTGGGAAAAATCCCAGGGAATTATTCCAGGCTTCAGGAGTTTTCCCAGCCTGTGCTGGGCTGAACCAGGAATTTCCCAATGTTTTTTTTCAAAACGGGACAGTTCTAAGGTTGCTCAGATGCTGATCACTACTTTAGATAAGGTAGAAGAGGAACTGCAGATGACTGTGAAGTTACTTACTCTTTTAGAAATTAAATTCTCCAGCTGCTGCCAAGGGAAAAATAAATGAAAACAATGCCATTGCTAAGCCCGTACGTACTGTTTTTTCCATTAATTCCTGGAAGGTAACTTGATTTCTTCAGAATAATTCACCAGCTAATTCTGAAAAAACCCTCCAGGCGTTAGACAAAACCTACATTCTGTGCTGAATGAAGAGAGATTGTCTGCTAGGGTGAGAATGACTCAGTCTTGGGTCATTAACTGGCTCCACGGGACTTGAATTTGTCTATCTCCTGCTCCCAGAGGACAACTGAAATTCACTGGAGAGCCTAATGCTAAAAGCCTAAAATTCACTTAGAGGCTAAGGCTGAAGGCCTAGAAATCCCATGATTTCTCATCTTGTCACTGCTCCACAGAAGCTTCCAAAGGTAAAGGAGCCCTCGGAGGCTCAGAAGCTTGACAAAGTTACCCAAAGTAGACTGTTGCCAGCAGAGATATGGAGGTCCATTGGCTTTTGGAGAGCAAAGAGCCCCATAATCTATGTGATTTTCCTCAGACCTACTCCATCTGCTCAGGCTTGAGCTGTGAGGATTTCATGAGGGTTGGAATGCCCATGTGCATGAAGAGGACAGAGCATTATGGAGCCCCCTTGAAGTCTGCAGCTTGTGTCATCACACTTAGGACATTTCTGGTTTTGATTCAAAAGTCAGAAAATGCTCTGTAGGGTTCTCGAGTTTGCTAGTTACCTCTGAAAATAAATATCATTCACATGATGGCAAATGATGGACATAACCAGAAAAAAAAAAAAGTTCCAGATGACTGTAATTCCTTTAAGAGCTTTAAGTTTTTTAACTGACCACAATATTTGAACTTTACTCTCACCTTGAGGGGCTCCTGCAGTGTTTTGACTGCTGTTCAATCATTCCCTACAGAGAGAGAATCTTAATCTGCAGAACGCTGCCTTCCAGGGACGCTTGAAATGATGCTTCAGATCAAAAACTGCTCAATGAAATCATCAGTGTTGCGGTAATATCTTCTCACACCGTGACACTGAGAACAATGCGTCATGTGTTTTTCCGTTTGCAGGTTTCACACCGCACCCAAATTCAAGGGCTTGTGGTTTCTGGGCTTGTGACGTATTCTGTTGCTAAAGTTAATAACTTTTTTTGTCCACTTCCAAGTACTGCCTGGAAAGACTTGAATACATAAGGACGATATTAGTTCAGAACATTTCCTAACCAGCATCATGTTACACCCAGAAGGCACAGGGTATCCCATAACAGAACTGTGCTGCTGAATTGATTTCTAAACAGCACCAGCAATTGTGCTCCTAGTGTGAAGCAGGCAGGGGTTTGATTGCAGCACACTCCTCTCCGTGCAGGTGGGGATGGCTCAGGTGCCCACTGGGCAGGGGAGTTTAAGTTCTGCCTCTCACCTTTGGTACCACCACCAGCAGCTCCCCTGTGACAAGGGCAGAAGGTGCCAACAAATGCTGAAAATAGATCTTGGTTTTGAGTAGTGGATTTTTTTTTCAGCCCCTGGCTTTCTTTACTAACCATACTTTTATTATGCAGTTGCCCTGAAGAGAAATTACTGTGCTGGGTAGTTTACCTCTAACTAAAGGTTAAAGAGGAAGTAATTAGTCCGAAAAAAAGATTGCCAAGATTTATGGAATGTTACATTAGAGTTTCCTTTTTATAAGCAGAGCTTGCTGTAGAGACCAAATCACATGATATGATGGTAAGTAAGACCTTTACAACAAACTGTATTGACGTAAATATCTTCCCAAGCTACAGCAGTATTTGGGACTGAAACCTTGGAACAAGACAGAAAAGAGTAAGGCAGGCTAATAGGGGTGCTGATGCTGTACCAGTGAGAAACAACAATTTCATCTGTATCTGGTGCTATTAGCTGCAGATCAGAGTGAGGGGACTATAATAAGTATGGAAGAGAAAGGGCTGTTTCATTGTCAGCAAAAGCTCTGGCTGAGTAGGACACGCTGACCTGCAATGAGGGATGGAAAGAGAAAAATTGTGAAGCAGTTTTGGGGAGGCCTAATTTATAGGCTTTTCCTGCCACTTCAATTTTTTTTTTGCTGGAAATTTTGCCTGTTGGATTAGCCTGAGATCAACTGGACCCCAGCTAAACCCATCTAAAATAAACACTGTAATGATTTGCTGCAGTGGAATTACTGCAGGAGGTCCTCTTCCTTGCTCAGGCAGAAATCAAAAGATATTGCTGATGTTCTTCATTGCTAAAGCCAGAGCAGCTGATGAATGTTCTTTCTTCTAGACCATTGCAAAATAAACAGTGTGTTAAATTTCCAGAAAGGGCTACCCTGGGGAAAGCTCCAAAGAAGCACACCCTCAAGCATTTCTTTTATAGCTTGCCTTTTTTTTTTTTTCCTGTCTACTTTACATATTTATTTTCCCAATGATCGCATTGATGAATACATAAAGTTACCATTCTTAGTGGTTACGCAAATCACTCATGCAAACTTGCATCAACAGCCATTATCATATCGCTATGGTTACAGCCTTATCACAGTTTAACCTTGCATTTCATTACTTACTCAATCCAATCCGGCATAGCTTCCAATTTGAGAAAAAGCCCTAAACGAACAAGTTTTATTTTGCTTTTCAAGGATCAAACAAGGTCACTGTGGTCTTTTCAGGAAATGGGCTGTTTGCATAGCAATAATGCAATTCACTTATGGCAGGCAAAGTGTTTCCACCTGTCTTTTGCACCTTCCCTTCTGCAAAGCCGAAGCACTTTTGTAGGATTAACCATTTCAGACTGCTGCTGCTCCTGCTTTTCTGGGCATACAGTGGTTCCTAAATTCAGAAAAGGCCATGAAGATCACTCGTCCCAGCTTTAGCAGAAGAGTGCACCCAAGCCGGGGATACTTGGAAGGTACCCAGGCTTCAGGCTTTTGCACTGGCTGCTGCCAAGCTGGGGGTACTGGACATAATTCCTGCTCCACCAGTAACCAACCTGCCTCTCATACTCACAGTGCCGGTATAGGAACCTTCACGGAGTGTGGAGCACTTAGCGTCCACTTTTGCCAACCTGTATAACAGCAAAGGTCCAGATCTATCACACTGCCACCGATTTGCAGCTATTTGATGAAGGCAAGAGTGCGTGAGACCTTAGAGGCACTCATCACACCGGTGGTGCATCCACCAGCAAAGCCAGCAGGTCCCTGCCCTGAGACAGGGTCGAGTTGGAGCTGTGGGGCAGGAAAACCTTGTCCTGCTCACTCCTGGCACTTGTACCGAGCAAGCAAGAAGGGCTACCTCGGAACAATGGGTAATAGAGGAAGTATTTTTCCAAATAATCCCAAATAAATAAACCACCTCTGTACATGTGGAACATCATAGGGCAGTGGGTGTTTGCTATGTGGCAGAGCTGAATTCCTTGCTGTGCACAGTAAGGTTCTTGCTGAGGAAGGGGCTAGTGGGACTCCTTGCGGGGGGTGCAGAGGTGACACCGGTGGAGAATAAATCTTCTTGGAAAAAAAGTGCCAATGCTGTATCACCTTGCTGACATGGTACAATTAAGAGCCATTGATTTTCCCACAGTTGGCTGTGTAATTGCACTGCAGGGTCTTTTGAATACTGCATTTAAGTTAGTCTACAATTGGAAATAATGAAGGTTAAAACCCTCTCATATGATTTTATGAACAAATCAGTTCCTTTGACCCAGAAAGCAGCTGTGGTAGCAACAAGCTCTGGATTAGGAATAAGCCTGTAGGTTTGAGGTGTTATTCTGAGCTGGCTTTTTAGAAAGCCACCTCCATGCAAAGTGAGTGGATTTCAAACTCGAAAGGCTCTGATGCTCTGGGTGCGAGGGGAAACGCTGCGGACAGAGCGGGGAACAAGGCATCTCTGCTGAAAGTTACATCAAAATTAGGTGGTCCCACAAGGTGAAAGCCACTGGATGCTGAGGGGGTGCGGGGGAACACGCTCTATATCCCACCCTGCTCTTACTCATCTTGGATGTCTGTTCATAACTAACACCGGGGGGGCGGTTGGGCTGAACCAAGGCAGCATTCTGCTGTTTTTACTCCTAATTTGTAGCTGGTAAGAGGGTAATTAAGGCTTTCCCTTAGCTGTAGGGACTTGGGGACTCTGCTTTTAGCCCCTTAGGCTGTTGTTTCAAAGTTGCTGTTAGCTGCAGGACCTCAGCTAACTTCTGCCCAGCCACAGCTGGCCTTGGACACGCTGGCTGGCCTCTGGGAGTTGAACTTGTCCCTCTTCACCCTGAGCATCAAGGAGGAGCTGGTAAGATTTTTTTTCTTTCAATCCTGATCAGAAGGGGTCTGGGTGATGCAAAGGGCTGCTATGGAGAGGGTTGTGATGTCCCAGCCTTGCCACATGGGCCTCTTACTTGTCTGGCCAGAGTGAGTCCTTCCCTCTGGCACGGAGCACACCTGGCATGGTGAATGCAGAAGGCTTTGAGCCGCAAAGAATGTAGCATCACTCTGGGCTTCACCCTTTTGGGTGTCTAAGACGTGGGTGGGTGTAGGACAGCATGATCTGAGGGCTCCTGCCTGCTGTGGGCAGTGAAGCAGCGCTGAGCGAGGCTGTGGCAGCCTCACCACAGCTGCCTGTTCCAACAGTGAACAAGGCTCTGGGACATACGTGACTGCCAGTCTGTGTATCAGCATCCTTGGTGATGACTTTCTGCTGCGCAATCCCAGCGCTCCAGGCTACATCACACGCAGTGTGCCCCTGGGCTGCTCACACGTGCCTGTCACCACCTGCACGGTCCTATTAGGCCTAAGATCCAGGTCAGAATGATTTTCAAGCTTTCCCCTGGCCCTGCTCCAGCAAACTTGCAGACTTTCTCAGCCTCTCTTTCCTTGTGCTGCCTTGCCTGAGCCTCCCTCTGCTCCCCAAGAGCCCTCTCCTCCATGGCTGCAGCCATCTGCAGCCTCTCCGGGTCTCTGTGCTTCATCAGCTCCCATCTGGAGCTCACCTTGGTGCTCTCACATCTTGCTGATGTGCAACCTCATCTGTGCTCCAGAAGGGGAGAGGGACTGCGCTTCCCCTGGGATCCTGCTCCAAAACCCAGCGGGGTAGTGCAGATCACCTCTGGCAGTCATGGGGGCTCATTTGCTCTCCAGTTACAGTGTTTGCCTGGTCATTAGGGAAACACAGGGCATAGCAGAGAGGGTTGAGTCTTCACAGCAGCTCTTAACCCACTCTGACCCCTTTCCTTCTCTCCCCCAGATTGTGGCACCATTTACGCAGACCCGCCATGTGCAGCTTGGGGGGCTCCCTAGACCAAAGTCTCCTGGGCTGAAAGCTGACACTGGGCAAGCTGTGTAAGCTGAAGCTCTTGGTTTGTTTTAGCTGATGGAACAGCCTTTCTCGGGCCTCCTTTACGTTAAACCTCCTGATGAGATTCAGGCACACCATGCAGCCAGGGTGCAACAGGCAAGATTACTGGTAGGACTCGCAGAGATGTCAACTCCTGTAGAGAGCGATTAGAGACTCAACATACACCCATGGTTCCCCAGAGCCTTCAGGAAGCTGATTAAGGCACTAGAAAGATTTATTTATGGCGAGAGATGAAAGTCAGTACTTGCAGCTGCTGAGGAGATGCACAGGTATGCGCCCAGCCTGGCTGGGAGCAGGAGAGATCAGAGTGGCGGCAGTATCCGAGTGCATGGGCAGGGGATGCGAACACCGTTTTCAGACCGTTATTTCTTTCTGATGAGGAGTCACCTCTACTAGGAGTTGCATTAGATTGGCGCTGTCGCGCTTCATATAAAGAGCTAAAAAACCATTTCCAAGCATGGAAATAAGCACCAGGGAACTGAGCTGAGTGGTGGAGATGGCAGCAGCAGCCAGGGAGTCGTCTGCCTCTGAGGTGCTGCAAGGCCACTGACACGGCTGGTCAAAGCCCCGGGGGGGAGATGGCTTCCCCGCTGCTCTCATCCACAGCTCAGTCACACCAGGCATGGGCAGAGGACCAGACGCCAACGTTGCAGTGTGTGCAGACCCATGAGGCAGGTACCTCTGACCGCTGCAGGGCATCGCAGCAGGACATGGCTGCTGTTTGTGCTGCAGTGTGAGACATCCCGAGTCATGGACCACTCACCCAGCCCTGTGCCAGTCTGTGTGGCTGCAAAACACTCAGAGAAAGGCCACAGTGTCTCCCCTCTCTACTACTTGAGAGCTGGGCACGCAGTGCTTCCACTGCTTGAGCAGGAACTATTCCCCTGGGAGGGGAGCACCAGCCCTTAAGCCCTCCGTGGCCAAGGGTGGGACTCCCCCAGCTCTGGAACACACCTTTGCCCACCGGACAGAAAAGCCCTGATGCCTTTGTGTTCAGGCTGGGATCTCGCTGCCTATGACTTTAGCACTCGATGGTTAACAATGAATTTTCCAGCTCCGTTAGGAAGAACGGAGCAGCCCAGCTCTCCCCAATGAAGAGTTTGATTTTCAAGGGCCCTGTACGCGGCGGGGCGGGGCACGGCACGGCACGGCACGGCACGGCACGGCACGGCACGGCACGGCACGGCACGGGAGCCGCAGCCCCACGCCCGACAACTCCCGGAGAAAAAGGCTCACCCCGCGCCGCCTGGCTCCGGTGTGTCGGGCCGCCCGGCAGGGGGCGCCTCCCGTCTGCGCCTCCGCCAGTCACGGCTCGTCCCGCGCCCCGAACCCCGCCCCTCTTTGTTGCGGCCACCAATAGGAACGCGCCGAGGGCGGGCGGGCGGCCGGTAGCGTGGTAACGCGGCGGCATGGAGCGCGGCGCGGGGCGCGCCCCGAGCGGGGCCGGGGCCGGGCTGGGGCGCCCGGGACGAGCGGGCGCCCGCCGCTAGGGAGGGGCTGGCCCCGCGCTCTGCATCCTTCGCGTGCACGTAGTACACACACATTTTATATAAATATATAGAGAGGGCCCGGGCGGCAGCGAGACCGCGCGGCACCTCCCGGCAGCGGTCCCCGCGGCGTCCCCGGGCTCGGGCATGGCCGCGGGGCCATGACGGGCGCGGCGGCGGGCGGCGGCGGCCCCGGGAGCACCCGCCGTGCGGCGGTCGGCAAGGCGGGCGGCCGGTCGCGGAGCGCCCAGCCGCGGGCGGCGGCGGGCGGCGGCAGCGGCGGCAGCGGCGGCGGCTCGGAGGAGGAGGAGCAGCGGGACGGCGGGGCGCTGTTCCTGGTGAACAAGAGCGGCTTCCCCATGGACGGGCAGACCTGGGAGCGGATGTGGGGGCACGTGGAGCGGGTGCACCCCGACGGCGGCGCCGTGGCCGCGGCCATCCGGAGCGCCGTCCGCCTGGCCCGGGTAAGGAGAAGCCCCCGTTCCCGCCAGCCCCCCTTAAAAAGAGAGGGGCTCCCGTAAAGCCGCAAGCCAGACGTCCTGCGGCTGCCGAGTTTTGTGGGTGTCGGGGACACAAGGGCTGGGCAGGAAGGTGTCGCGCCTCAGCGCTGAGGATGCTCTCGGCCCCAGCCCGCTGCGAGGGGCAGCAGGGGGAAAGCGGGAGCTCTAAAGCGCACGAAATGGGGTACGGGGGTGTGTGCCGCGGGATGCTTAGGAGCTGGAGTTGGTGTCTTGGGAAACGTGGGAAGAACATTTTTTTTTTTTTTTTTGGGGGGGGGGAGGAAAAAGCGGGAAAACGAGAATTAAAAGAAATCTTCAGGGACTAAGTGACGCGCTTTGTGCAATTTAAAGCACATTTTGCTCAGCTCTTTGGAAGGCAGGCATTTCCGAAAACACAGCTTTGCTCCTGAAATCTAATAAGGGATTTAAAACTCAGACATTTCATTTCATGTACATGGAAAGATTCCAAACGCTTTCGTCATGTACATTCCTTGGTACAAGCTCCAAACAGTTCTGCCTGACCCAAGTCTTTTCTTTTTCCTCTAGCCAGCAAACAAAATGTTGTTGTCTGCTGATGTTCCAAGGCTTCTCAGCACCACGCTGCATTACTGATCACAATGTCTTTAAGGCTGTAAGCTTTGGCAGACTTTGAGCTTGACTCGCTCCTCCCGCCAAGCAGCATAAATCTGAGCTGGCCACTGAAGTTGGTGTTGATTCTGCATGCTGGTTGGGCTGGTGTTGTCATGGTCCAGGCTGTCAGTGATACGTATGCTTGTTCTTTACGTGGAGTAGCAAGGAAAAAATCTGTGCACAGAGAATTTGAAAATATATTGAGTAGGGTTGTCTTATGAAGGTGCTCGTTAAATAAGACACCAGCGGAAAAGGCCTCTCATCTCTCTTCTGCAATGTTTAGTTCAGCATAAGTGCAAAAGGGGCAATCTCTGTTCTCTCCGTTCCTCTGCTTCCCTCATGCTGGCACCAGCCTTTGTTTGGAAAGGGGAACAGGTTCAGCTAAAGAATAATCTGATTTTGCTCGGTCTGTTTGTGGTTCCCTAGTGTAGCTCATCTCATACTTGCACAAGTGCTTGAGGTAGAAATGAAGGGGCAGGGAGAGGGCAGAACTTCTCATTTCAGCAGCATGACCAGTTTACACCAGCCTAAACAGCCTGCAGATCTGCTTGGTATTACGGGATGGCAAAACTCATGCTGGACTTGATTTCCTTCTCCCAGCTCTAAAGCATGTGATTTTGCTCATGATACCCATAGCTGCTGCTGAAGCATCTGGTGAGAGACATGCCAGTGGCTCCAACACACCGGCATGCTGCCCGCCAGAGTGCTCTGGAGAACATCAACCATGGTTTCTTCTTCAGTGTTGAAGCACAAGGTTGACTCTTCATTGCATGTACTGAAGCTGGATAGGAGGAAAAATGTTTTGAAATCTCCTTGGGTAAACCATTCACTGTTAGCTACTGGTTCCTGATCGGTGGAGGGTGCTGTGAAAGAGTTGTACTGAGTTCCTCTGGCACTGTCCACCAGCAAACTCCCTGTTGCAGTGATTAACTTCTCCAAGGGCAGAAGGGCCTGGTGTCCCCTGGGATTAATTAGCTCTTGCTGGCTAAGCTTGGGACCTCTGGGATCAGAGCACAGTTTGGGAGCCACCTGGTCCTTTTTAATGCCAACAGAGCTCAGGTGAGTAAATGAAGGGTAGAAGCAGGTTTGGTTGCTACAAAATGGTGGTGGGTTGCTAAAATTGTGATGGTAATTTCTGGGTCAGAGTAGGAATGTGAGGTGAGGGTTGTTCCTTAAGTAATGGTACAGCTGCTTTAATTGGCTTGTGCTTCTGGGTATGTAGCACCCTGCAAAAGGCCAGGTAGTGCTGATCTGGAGCTATGAGAGAAACTTGTGCCTGTGAGAGTATGGCTTGTAATCCACTTGTATTAGTAGTTGGTAGAGGCTGAGCAAGTAGTGTGTGCAACTGCTCCATTTTTGCATCTGATCTGTTCTTAATCCCTAGCGATGGGAGAGAGTTTTCATCCCCTTCCCAAGAAGCTCTACTTGATTGCTCTAATCATCTTGGTATTAGCCTCAGTGATCATATGCACAGGGCGGTAAGTAGCTTCTTACTGTATCAGCAAGGCTGTCCTTACTGGAACAAATGCAAACTGCAGGGGTGAATCTCTCCTGAGAGAAAGAGGCCTCACAAAAAGCTGGCTTGTCTGCAAGGGAGGCAATTTTGGAACCTGAGGGGATCCCTTCGTTGCACTCCCCACCTCTGACTTTTGTCTTGAGCTCTGAGAAGGGTGCAGGCTCCCGGTTTGGAAGGGCTGTGCAGTCCTTTATGTGGCCTGTAATCTTGGAGATACTTGCAGATCTCAATGAATTAAACCTCTCACCAGCTTTGAGGGCTTTAGCCTGCCATCTTTATCCACCCTAAGTAACAGTGTAGGGTGAGCTAGCAGAAAATAGCTTTCTGGCCATTAAATGAGACACAGTGGGGTCAGGCAAGATGAGTTTCATACAGGATGTCTGAGGTTAATTGAAACTACAGCATTTCCAGCCACAGGATGACGGTCTCCAGCTCTGCCACAAGGTCTTGCACTGCAGCAGCTCTGGAAATACAGTTTCTGGAGCTGCAGCTGCTTGGAAATACTCATACTGGGTCAAGGCCCTTTCATCTGCCTGCTCTCTGAATTTCGCTCACTTTATAAATTCCTGGTCTGTAGTGCTGTGTCTGCATTTCCTCTCAGAGGCTCTGGCGTCCTGCTACAAACCCTTGCTGGCTGCTGCGCTGGGACGTGCAGCGGTAGCTGGAGGGCTGCAGCCCCGACCGCAACAACATGGCACTTCACTCCGCGTGTGATATTGTGCCTCCCTGCCTTCTGCTCCGTGCTGGCTGGGTGCCCAAGACCGGCTCTCCTCTAGCCAGGGCAGGAATTTTTGGGCAGAAAAGGGGTTTTGTTTGGAGGTGCCTGGTGGTGTGGTGCGGTGTGCTGCCCACCCAGCGCTGGGCAGAGGAGAGCAGGGCACTCTCCTGCCTGGGGAAGACCGATGGCTGCTTCTACCTTGTTGCCTGACATCTTGAGGGGCTTGGGCCTCCTGGCTTGGCAGGCTTGCTGAGGTGACTTTAAAAGACAGGTTTTGGGATACGGGTCAGCCATTGGGAAAACCCTGGAGTGTTTCCCGATGGCTGACATGATCATCCTCCACCTTGGCCATGGTGAAGCACCTTGCCTGGAGGTCCAAACCTGGCCCCCATGACGAGGGTGACCACTGTGGGTTACAGCAAGGGCTGCATCCCTCACACTGTTGCATCCCTATGGGATGCTGGGCGAGGGCAGTGGCCTCCATTTTATGGAGGGCTGGGAAAGGGGTGCTGTCCCCCCAGCTGCTCTGCAGCAGCCAGGCCTCTTGCTGGCTGGGACTGCCATTGCCTTGGCGTGGCGTGTTGTGTATGTGCTGTGCAGGCACCTAGAGTTTTTTCCTAGTGTTTATATCAGAGCAGGAATTACTGCATCTGGAAGGGTTTGACCGGCCTGCCTTAATTCCCTCTTTCAGCTGCTTGCTGCTCCTGATACTTCAGCCCCGTCTTGCATTGAGTCCAGGAGGGATGGGTGAATAACTCCTATAGACCAAAGGGGCTGGGGGCAGAAGGAACTTGTGAAACCGAAAAATTGCCTCTAATGAAGAGGCTAGGTGTGGAAATTGTGGTTAAGAAGCGTTAATGAACTTTGCTCGTAACTCTCGCTTGTTCAGAGAGACAACCCATCTGCATGCAGTTGTCTCCTGTGTGGTGCGGGGGATGGCGGCAGCGTGCTGGAGGCCTGGCCATCTGTCTCCTTGCCACTTAAAATACGTTTCTGTGTGCCAGTAACGTAGGAGTCTCTACTTTGGGTTTTTTCCCCTTCTCCGAGGCGTATTTACTTTTTGACTGTAGTAACTAGCTACACGTGGTGCTTGCTCTCTGAAAGCAAACATGCGATCTCTCCGTCATAGTGGAGATGGGAACTGAAGAGGGAAGTCAGTGGGGCAGAGATGGCCCTTACCACCTCAACTTGCTTTTCTTATCTGTAGTTGCTGACTTGAAGTGTCTTTAGAGCAGTCATTTTTCACTTTATGATCTTCAAACTATTCTAACAATGTCATGGGCCCACAGGTGCTGCACGCTTTCCTCTGCGCCTTTCATCGTGGCTGCTGGTTCCTCAACTGGGGTCTGCATTACTATTTAAATAAACTGTTTCCTCGATTATGTTTGTGAGAACTGTACTAACTTTTTCGGTCACGCTGCCTGTTTTAACACATGCTTACCACCCGGTATTTTGCAGTCTCACCCCTAAAATAAGGGGACCTGGGACAAGGCTCTGCCCCTTTCCTGCGTGGTTACAAGTTCAAGAGCCATGTAGCTGTGGGGATTAAATATGGTTGAGGGCCCAGCTTCTTAAAGTGCTTAGGCACAAGCAGATGTCTTATGAGATTTTGGAAAAATCCCATTACGGTGCCAGTCTATATCTTTAAGTTTCTTAATATCATTAAATATCTGGGTCCCAGGTGGTGTTCCAGGTATCACTTGCTCCTTACCCAGCAAGTGTGTTGCTGGTATGCAGCAGATGGGAAATTACACAGCCTGGGATCCTTGTCTCCTTTTATCTCTCTCATGGTAGAGGAAACCAAAAATTAGACTTGAAATGGCTTTTTGAGGGAGGGAGGACAGTAGAGCCAGTGCTGGGACTCTCCTTGTCCAAACTACCCTGTGCTAGAGGGGAAAAATGGGGAGCATTGGCCTTCTGCACTGGACTGCCTGCTCACACAGGGCAGTGTTTGGGGGATGGCGGTGGCTGGGACGAGCAGCCTGCCATGGCGGGGGCCTGCCCCGGCCTCCCAGCACTGGCAGGGATGGGCTAGCTCCGGTGCTTGGGCAGCCCCTGTTTTGGGTGGGATGACTTTGCCCAGTGCTAGAGTTCACATGGGGTTTGAGCCATCTGTGCTGCCGCTTTGTGTTGCGCAAAGCGCATGCTGCTGCCGAAGTAAATCACTTATCCACTCTGCGGGGAGCGGTAACTGTCTAACCTCTTTATCTTTTTTGTGTGTCCAGCCCTCAGTGCCGCCAGTGCCAAACTACAAGCTCTCCATGTCGATCCCGGAATGGCTCCAGGCAATACAGACCTACATGAAGATGCTGCAGTATCCTTCTCCAGCATGTGGTCTCCAGAGAGAAGGCTGGCTTGTGGCCAGCATGAGTTAACTGGGGGTTTACTGAAGCACTAGCTGGTCGCAAGGGCTTGGGATCATTCGGGGGTGAAAGGATGCCTCTGAGGACTTGTGATAGAATCTGCAGCACTGAGCTTGTCACAGCAATCCTCTGAGAGGTGTAATTAACGTTAAATGATACTGAAGAATTTAACCAAAGTGATGTTGGTGGGAGTAGAATTGCTTATTTTGAGGTTGTTTTATGAGGATATTGTGATCAGATCATGATGCCTGGAGACATAATGAGGCATCTCATCCTGAAGTGACTCAGGGAGAGCCAGTGTTGTGGCAAACCCTTTCTCCCTCTGCTCTGGCAGCCCCTGTGGGCTCCCTGAGGACTACCTACATGCTCAGCTTACGGGAGTACTTGTCATTAAGGTGAGGGGCACAAGCAGTTGTCCTGACCCTGAGGTGGGCAGACTTGCCTGTGGCACAGACACTGACCAAAGGAATCCCCCCTTCCAGATGTCCCACCTTGCTTGGGGGTTTGTCAGAGATGTACACATCTATCCAGCCTCCCCATCCCTTCCCCATGTGTAATACCTGACCATTTCCATTGCTGACAGATGTCAGAGGAGACAGTTGCTGGCCCAGATGCTGCTCTTCTCTCTGTTTTCCTTTTTTCTAAAATCACCCTTTTTGTGTGTGCGCAGGGAAGCAGCAGGGTTGAGGAATGAATGCAAAGGCCTGGTAAGGATTAAGAAAGGATATGGGTGGCAGCTGGAATAGCATCCAAAAATAGCAGGCGCGGTTAGCCTGCTGGGGAGCAGGGCCTGGGATCAAGGCGGCAGCGGGGTTTTGAGCAGCAGCTGCTGTGGGGTGGGAAGCTGGGGCCAGCCTGCTCTGCAGGAGGATGGCACGTTTCTCTGCCGTGTGTCGGCCACTTGGCTAGCACGAGAGGCTCGCTCCTCAGTGGGTTTGTGTTGGAGAGGAGGCTGTGTCATGCGAAGCTCCAAAAATCATATTATTTCCCCCTTCCACCTCCAGAGTTCTTGAAATCCTGCGCACTGCTGTGTAGCAGGAGCAGGCCTGAGGCGCAGGGTTTGGGTCTGTGTTCAGAAAAGCTTCAAAGTGTGGTGGGGAACAGGATCTGGGCTTCCTCTGAGAGGCTGTATGCTTTGTTGAGAGCACTCTGAAAGGGCCTCAGGAGTTAGGTTTTGAAGGCAGGAGGGAAACTAAGCTTCGTTTCTGGAGAACTCTGAACTCTAATTGAAGTCAATTCAGAGCATCCTGGTGCGAGCTGGAGTTTTTATTTAGACTGTGGTTATACAGCCAGCAGCTGTGCTATTTGTGTCTCGCAAGGTACCCTTTGCCTCCATGGGGTCACCTGTTTCTGCCCTGGTATCACCACCACAATTTTGCTGGTGTGAATGTTCTTGTGGCTGGGGGAACAGATTCAGCTGGAAAAACAACCTAGCAAAAGTAAGCGGGTGGTGTGATATATTTTTTGTTGTTGGGATTTTTTTGTTTGTTTTTACTGGACAGATCGGTTTCCTGGTCTGATATTCTGCATTACTGCTTGAACAGCTGCACTCAAGGAGCAGGGAAGAGGCCACTTTTAGTGATGCTGCTGCTGCATGGTCACTTGCACTCCTAGGCCATTGCCGCTGAGGTTTGGTCGATGGGTAACTTGTCTGCTGGCATCCTTGCTGATGAACTTTTCTCCTATGCTTATAGAGTTAACTAATGTTCTTGAGTTGCACTTAGCTGGTTATTTCCATTTCAAGTGCATTGCATTTTTTAGAGAATGATTTATACTCCCTTGATGTAGATGGATGCACCTGCTGAGCTTTTGGTGTACAGGTCATATGTGAGCTATTTCTGAGTTAAAAATTTACAAAGGAAATAACTTATTTCAAACCATGAATAATGTTGGTTTGAGTGGACTATAAAAGCTTTCGCTTGCCCAAATGGGAGACTTTTTTTTCAAACTCATAACCTAATAGTGATTGGGACCTGGAGGAAAAGAGAATTAAGAACCCTCAAATGCAAAGTTGAAGTGTTGTTTTAGACAACCAGCCTCTTTCCTTGAGTCTCCACTTAATGCCGATTAATGTCATATAAAAAGACAAGTGAAAAAACATTGTTTTATTTCATATGCCAGGGCTTCACCTCTGAGAGTCAGTGTTTCTACTACTTGTTTTGTGTTTAAACAGGAAATCGGAACTGAAATTCACCTTTTAAGCATTGTTATTTTGTCATTTGACTGTTCATGTTACTTTCCTTCACCAGACAAATTTCAGATACAATCACACAGGAACACAGTTCTTCGAGATTAGAAAAACCAGACCTCTAAGTGGGTAAGTGTCTCTGGAAGTGGTCTAGTGCCCTCCTCCCACAGAAATGCCCAAGGTGATCAGCTGGCATGAAGCGCTGTGGCACTACGGCATGGGAGGGCTGGCTCCCCTGTGCCACGGCTGTTCTGGCAAGGTCAAAACTCCTTTGCAAGGAAGGTCCCAGCTTGATGTCAGGTGGCATCAAGGGCCAGCAAGTGGAAGGGCTGGTCTTGCTCAGCAGCCTGCATAGCTGCAGGCCAAAGCTGAATGCACAGGCTTGGGAACACTGTCATTTCTCACTTGTTGGTGTTTGGAGGGCTGGGCTGTTTTTATGGAAACTATATAAGTCCTGATATTCTGGTTGCGCTGTAATGCCCTTTGATGGTAGGAAGAGATCGACTGTGGAAAATGTTGCAGGAATTTTGATGTTGTCTCTGGCGCAGTCCTTTCCCCTGGAGGAGGATCACAATGGACCATTTAAGTCATGGCCTTGTTTCTCCCGTTGCCGCTCATCTTGCCATTCCTTCCATGTGGTGAACTCATGTGCTGGTTGGCAATGAGTTGTGCAATACAAGTACAAATGTGTGCTCAGGGACCCTGGCAACAGAGAGCTGGGATCCCTTGCATGTAAGAACTACATCATACTTAGGGACAGCTCTTTGACTGGACCCAGTACATTAGCAAATTAGGGTGGGAAGTGGTGTTGGTAACATTATGCTTTTATTTTAGGGTGAAATTTAAATGAGAACTCTAGTAGACAGGCCTGTCTCTAGCTCTCCCTAGCTGTCTGTCATTAATCTAATGGTCTATCACTGTAAATTTCAGTTCCCATCCCAGCTTGGTGCTTCAGGTTTTCATCTTGCTGACAGCAATTTTTCCCACTTTTCCTCTGTGTCATGTTCATTACGCTAGTGGAACTAGTTTAGAAGAAGTCTTGTGCCTCAAATGATACATGGGTTTACAGAAGCTTGAACCAATTTTCAGGCTGGTCACTCATTTTTAAATTTGTCCCATTACTTTTTTTTCTGAGGAAGTGGAGGATGAAAATGAATTGTGCGCAGCACTTACCACTTGAAGGGTTGGTGTCCTCCGGGGCTGGATGAAAGCCTGGCTTATGAGGACAATAACTCTTTCCTGGAAGGAAACCAATATATTGTTCACAGCTGGAGATGCACACATGGCTTTGGATCCTCTCCAAAGTGGTGCTGTTTCCTCTGTTCACCTGCCTTAGTGTTTGCTTGGGGACTCATGTCTGACTTCTCTCCCTGTCCTGTTGCTCTTAAGACTCCTGTAAGTGACGTGGTATGTGGTGGCGGGACTTCTGCAGAGTTAAGGAGAGTGCCCCTGGGAATGATCCAACCCCTTGGGGCAGCTGTGGCAAGCTTGCCAGGCACAGTTACCTGCACCTGGTGTTTGCTGGACTTGCACAGTGCTAAGTCCTAAGACCCGTGCTGCTTTGCTGCTTGACCTGATGGACAGGAGAGCTAGGAGTAGTAAGCTGTCAGGAGCATGCTTAACTGCCCAGATCCTGTCTTACTGCAGCAAGGCTTGAGCACTTGCTCTGTCTTGGTTTCTCCAGTTTTGAGAAGGGGAACAATGTGTTGATTGCCCTGGAATGTTGAGGTGTCCCTAAAGGCTTTCCTTTCTTTCATCTGGGGTGCATGGCTGTTCATACCAGCTGAGGTTATCTTCTCTTGCAGTTGTCCATTGCGATTTGTTCTGCTGCTGCCGGGCCAGTTTTCCTCAGAGCTGAAAAGTCACCCACACCTGCAAGTTTCATACTGGGAGGTGTGTTCTACTTTGCAAGAAATCTGCTTCTGGCATGGTGACAGCAGGTGTCTTGTGCTGAGGTGACAAGTGCTGCTCTGAGCAAGTTTCTGTGGTGTGAATGGCCTCGCTTGCTGAGAGACAAAGTTTGTATTTGCAAGTTGATCAGGCAAGATGCTGAGCACCTCCAGTTGCCACCGGCTCTTGGAAATTGAGGCTGTCCCCAGAGCTGTGATTTACCGATATTAAACATAATATGAAGGCTCAAAGCTAATGAAAATATTATGAGGACTTTGGCAGCCTCTCTTCAAAAGAGCAGTGGCTGGACACAAAGAAGCTGAGCACTAGATGGAAACTGAATATTCATAAATTCATGCGAAAGTGTCCCAAAGCAGCCGGGGAATATTAATGAGTTTTTCTATTACAGAGGAAAGACTAGATATTAGAGAGATTTACTGTCAGCATCGGTGTGATGCATGAGAAAATAAAAATGCTTAGCTGTGCTTAAGAAGAAGCCTAAATTATCTATAGGAACTCATAACATTAAGGGATACAGGCTTGCTATAATTCAGGATTTACAATCTCTCTTAAGAAAAGACGACTGTTAGCTATCAACTTGCTTCTAGACTGCCAGACACCCTGTGGATTTGTCTAGACTGCAGCTAACACTTTTGAAAATGTTTAGGTTTCTGTTGGCGTAGCTGTGTGATTTGGGTGGGAGAGATGTGATCCTGCAAATTGTGCGTGGTGTTCCTGTTGTACTGGCAAAACATGTCTGAAAATTCATCTTACTTTGCTGGGGTTTGCTGTACCCGCACAAAATCCAGATTTACAGGTGTAGCTACATCCACTAAAGGAGTGCTTTGCTAGTAGAGTATACAGGTATCCTCAAGCAGGGCATTGTCCTTCACACAGGCTTCATCATGTACCCTTTTGTACTGGACAGCTACAGGGCATCCTACAGAGTGCAGCTCCACTGATTCGTAGTACAGGTGTGATGCGAGTATGCACACGATACGAGTGTTTCAGACACCGATATGGCTGGTTTTCCTTTTCCCATGCAGCAGTATGCTGGCAAAACCTATCTTACAGCTTTTGTCAGTACAACTGGTCTGATTAAAAAAATGGTACCTTTAGCTGAAATAGCCATTCTTCTAAACTTCCAAGCTTAGATCACGTAAGAGCTTTAGAACAAAAATGGATTTCTGGATATCTAGTAATATCTGTAACTGTGACTTTAATGCCAACAAACTTTTATTACTGGCTTTACAAGGAGCTGCAAGCTCTCTGCAAGCTTCTATTCTGGGATGCAGATGTGAGCCACAATGAGGAACACACATCTTTGTCCCCCACAGAGTATCCGGAGAGGTTGTAGATAGGTGGGATATTGTGCTCTTTCCTCGAGTTAAGTGGCAGCTGATCAGTGGGACCTATGACTGAAGCAAAACCCGATGTTTGGGTACGTCCTGGGGGCCTTGAGAAATTACAGCTCAGAAGCTGCTCTGTGAAGATGGAGAGACACTCAGTGACTGCAGATATAATGGGTAATCAATGGCAATAAAAGAGCGTGATAGAAGCAGTCACGTGGGAACGGAGCAACCAAATAACAGCGAAGGGAGGGGATGGAAAATAATACTGTTTCAACACACCATGTTATTAAGGAACTGTGATGGGGCTGTAAGGAAAAATGGGCTCATACCATTTCCAGACAATAGACTACAGAAGGCATTTGAACATCTGCTTCTCTCTTGCACAAAGGGAGAATGTTACAGATATAGTGCTATGTTCAGCATGTGGTATAAGTGCTTTTGGCATTGAAACAAACTGGTTTTGAGAAGATTCACGAGAGCAGTAGCTGCTCTGCTGTTTTACCTCCTTTTACTCCTGTTGATGCCTTTCACTTTTCTTTTGGCTTTGTTGGGAAACTGTCAGGAGCCTTAGAAAAACTTGGGAGAGGGAGATTTTTATGGACCTCTTGCAAGTACAGGGGCCTGGGAAAGGAAAACTGTGGAAAATGTGCTGGAGGATCTCACTAATACAAATTTTACTGAAGTCTATAGGAGTCTTTCTGGTGAAGGTAATGGGCAACCTCTCCTAAGCATGGTTATCTCTGAAGTGACTCCAGCATGATGGGTACCAGCTGGTGAAATCCTCCAGTTTTGCGCATGCTGAAAGTTTGAAGCTTTTCCTAACCTGTATTTGAGATTGGGTGTCTTGGAGAAAAATCTGGGAGCGAAAGGAATTCATGATTTCCCTGAGATGACTGCAGTCACTGCTATGTTAAAGAGCAATCATCTAAAAGATGCAAACCCATCGCCTCTGTGGGCCTTCTTTTAGTGCAGAAAGCAAGGGGGATAATCCAGGTGGGATTTCAAAAACATTGAAAGAAATTCATGTCAACTTACAAGGAAATATCACTATTTGTCATGGACTAGGTCTCGAGGAGGGAACATGCAGCCTGTTTGTTAGAGGCAGAAATGTTCACTGTGGTCTGGAATAGAGCCCTGCCTGACAGACAGCGCTATGAATGCCACAAAGAGGGAAGCTGCAGGATGCTTATTTTTGACTTGTAGCTGTTTCGCCCAAGTTACTGGAAGAGCTGGGCAGCCCCCATGCTCCCTGGGGTCTGTGGAGAGAGTGGCTTTGGGCTAGTTCCCAGCTAACTGTGATATGAGATGGAAAAGTACAGCTTTAAGAGTATCATAAGTGTGGGGTCTGTTCTGATAACTGGAAAAATTTAAAGAAAAACCTGGAAACAAACCCTGCTTGGTGCTGTTTTTTAATCCTTTCCCCCATTCCTTAAATATTCATTCACAAGTTTAGTGGTACAGCATCTCTGGTCACAATTAACATCTGAGACAGCATGGTAAGAATTCCAGAGTGAAAGAAAAAGGGACAAGTCAAAGAGCACTTGTAATGAGTTGTTTTTGAAAGAGCTGGATGCTCTCTTTGAGAACTGACAACTAACCTGCAAACCATTAGAGGATATGGGGAGGATGTGTGCACTTGTTGGAAACTGGGGAAGGTACAGACAATAGTCTCCAAAAAAAAAAAAAAAAGGAAAGTCTAGGAACTACTTGAGTTTACTTGCAGTTTCAGGAAAAATGCTGGGGCAAATAATCAAGTGTCTGGAACATAACAAGGTGGTAAGTGATAGGCAACATTAATTCAGCTTGGTGTGGTTTGTTTATGAGAATTATCAGAGTGTAAGAGCTTTTGTCAATCAGGGAGCAGTTGTGGTTGTGATAGTTCTTTGCTTTAGTGTGGCTTTTGGCAACCTCTAGATAAGGCAGGGACCTCTAGCCTGAATGCAACTATTTTGACAAAAGGACTGAACCGGGTGAAAAGCAGCACTTAGAAAGTGGGAATTAACCAAGAGCTTGCTCTTGCCTAGCACTGTTTTTCAGCTGAGGTGTGCAAACTCTGTCCCAGGTCAATGTTTTTTCATTAAGGGCATGGATAAGACTAATTGTTTGCACCTGGACAAGGTGAGAAGGCTTTGCAAGGTGGATTTGGGATTCAGAGTGATCTCAAAGGTTAAGAGAGAGCTGGGCTGGCACAAACAGGAGGTATATGAGTGAAGGCAAATATAGAGGAGGGATTTGGGAATAGCCAGCTGTGGGAATACACAATGGAGAATGAAAGGCTAGTTTTGCACAGACGGAGCTGATCTTAAAAAACAAAACTGAAACAACACAGACATTCACTGTGGGTCAGCAGGGGAAAACCCAATAGCACACTGGGTTGGTTGCAAAAATATACTGAAAATTGGATGCAGAAGAAATTGTTCTATTTGAAGTGGTGTGGTGGTTGCAGCTGAAGGACAATGAGATGTGAGTCAGTTGAAGAGAGTCCAAAAAGAAAGCAACAAACATTGCCCAAAGTCTAGAAAACATGGCCAAAGGGAAGGTTTGGGATGAGAGAAAGAGGGGGATTAAAAAGAAGAAAACAAACAAACAGAAACAAAACAATGAAACTGTGTCTGCTTTCTCATGTTTACAGAGGAGAGGGTAGATCACAGCCAGTTGCATACACAAATGTCTGTTGCAAGAGAAGAGATAACACATGGTCTCCATGCCCACTGTGGATGGCAGAAATAGCTTCTGATTTGAATTGCCAAAAGAGAAAGATTTAGTTTAAACAGTAGGGGACCTTCTTAGATGCAAGGTTAAGTGTAAGATTAACTTGTGGGCTCCTGAGCCTTTGAGAAACCGGTTAAAAGTAGGTTGAAGAATTATCTGTGAGGAGTGATTTAGATTTGGTTTATGCTACCTTGGGCAGAGTGGTGGCTTGGGGATTCTCCAGACGCTCTTCTTCCAAGGTACACAAATACAGGGTTTAAGGCCATGCTTTGTCTCAGGCTTCTTAAAAAGCAGAAGAAAGACTCTCTCAGTGATTATTGAAGTGGGTCATCCACATAAACCCTGTGGTCCGTGTTGCAAATGCAGAGGAAAAAGCGAACTGTTTGCAGAGTATTCCCCAGGACGCTGGGATGGGTGTGTGTGAGGGCATGATGTGCGCTGTCGGTGCAGATGGATGCCCGTTCGCTGGTCTTTGGTGATGCCTCCTGACCAATGCTTCCCTGGCACAGATCCTCATCGCCCTCTCAGTCCGGTGGCTGTGGCCATCTCTGAGTTGACAGGTCCCGGGTGGACACTGTGCAGCTGCTGCAGCTCCTGGAGCTGGGTGCTTTGAGCAGGAGGTGGGACAGGAGGGCTTCCTGGGGCCCTTCCCAGCCTGGCTATCCAATGATGCCATGGAAGGGGAACAGAGGGCTCCTGCCAGCCTCAGAAGGAAGGGGCAGCTCTGGTACCTGTGCACTAGCAGGCAGTGTGTTTTTAAGCAAGGAAAATGTCTTTCCTGTTCAATTTAAGTCTGTCTTGATGACCATATAGCATTCTGGAAAGCTGTGCTTCAGAACCAGCAGCTATGTGCCTTGCAAACAGAGTGCGTGTTAAATACAACTTGATATTTAAATAGTGTGAGTGTTGCTGTGACAGATAAGTCAGTAGTAATTTGACTGCTTATTTAGGCCAATTACTCTGAAGACTCCCTCCCTGGCTGTGGAGCCATTAATGTTATCTCCATGCTGACAACATCTTGAAATCATGACAGCAGTGAGCTTATAAACACAGGTGTGAGAAGGCCTGATGCTGCATGCGGGGACAAGGTGGCTCCAGCGCGGTTACTGTGTTTGCCTGCTGGCAGCAGGGTCAGCGTAGATGTAGACATGGGGAGGAGATGCTGGCCCCGTCCCTCGGACCATGTTCCGGTCATATACCACACTAAATGGCTTGAAGCTAAATAGCTTTACAACTTGAGCTTTTTCTTGCCTCTGAGAGACATTCAGAATCACAGAATCACAGGATGTCAGGGGTTGGAAGGGACCTCAAAAGATCATCTAGTCCAATCCCCCTGCCGGAGCAGGAACACCTAGATGAGGTTACACAGGAAGGCGTCCAGGCGGGTTTTGAATGTCTCCAGAGAAGGAGACTCCACAACCTCCCTGGGCAGCCTGTTCCAGGCTCTGTCACCCTCACTGAGAAGAAGTTTCTTTTCAGATTTAAGTGGAACCTCCTGTGTTCCAGTTTGTACCCATTGTCCCTTGTCCTATCATTGGTTGTCACCGAGAAGAGCCTGGCTCCATCCTTGTGACACTCACCCTTTATATATTTATAACCATTAATGAGGTCACCCCTCAGTCTCCTCCAAGCTAAAGAGCCCCAGCTCCCTCAGCCTTTCCTCATAAGAGCTCCACTCCCTTCATCATCTTTGTTGCTCCGTGCTGGACTCTCTCCAGCAGTTCCCTGTCCTTCTGGAACTGAGGGGCCCAGAACTGGACACAATATTCCAGATAAGGTCTCACCAGGGCAGAGTAGAGGGGAAGGAGAACCTCTCTCGACCTACTAACCACCCCCCTTCTAATCCACCCCAGGATGCCATTGGCCTTCTTGGCCACAAGGGCCCAGTGCTGGCTCATGGTCATCCTGCTGTCCTCCAGGACCCCCAGGTCCCTTTCCCCTACACTGCTCTCTAACAGGTCATTCCCCAACCTGTACTGGAACCTGGGGTTGTTCCTGCCCAGATGTAAGACTCTGCACTTGCCCTTGTTATATTTCATTCAATTTTTCCCCGCCCAACTCTCCAGCCTCTCCAGGTCTCACTGGATGGCAGCACAGCCTTCTGGCGTGTCAGCCACTCCTCCCAGCTTGGTGTCATCAGCCATAATTTTTTTTTTTTCCCATCTCCTGTGGAGTTAGAATGTAGGAAATTCAGTGGATCATCTTGTTCATGAAAACCTCCCATGTTTGTAATACTTCTGGATGGAGATGGGGCTTCACAGCGGCCACTGCTGTGACCAGCACTGGGGAGCTGCTGGGGGGTGAAGGGGCCCCGTTGTGTGCCCTTGCCAGAGCTGCTCCCTGCTTCCAGCAGTGGGGTTTCTGTGGCTGCTTGTGAGCATGGAGGAGGCAGCTAACTCTTAATTTGTCTTCTGTACTGCAGGCAGAGTGTAAAGAGCAGTTGTTTACAAATGAAAAGATAATTTCTTACTTGGATAAATGGGACATGGAATGGCTGTGACAGGCTGTAATAGCGGCGGAAGCTGTGTTGCCATTTGCGTTCAATACAAGGTTTAAAATGCATGAAGTGGGTGAATTAGTGGGAAAAACAAGCTCTGATGGATTCAAATGCATATTTTCATCGTCTTCTCTAATACAAATATTTTTATCATTTAATGTCATGTTGTCTGAGAGTAGGGTTCTGTTTACAAAGCTTTTCTCAGGGAAGGGTTACACATAGAAAAGACTTAAAAATGGAAGTCATCTTTTGGGTTGGTTTTTAGCCTTTTTTTTAAAATAAGAAAAAAACCCCACAAAACAAACAAAAAACCAACTCTCCAGGGTTTCAGGCTCTGCCTGTGGAAGGGGTAGGATACCTAGCTGGTTGATGGTGTGGTGTCAGTCTGGCATGGCAGCTTTCTCAGCTGAGCTAAGATTAGGTTCCTTGTTTCTCATGTGCTGTTCCTGTCAGATAACTCTACTCCAGAGATAAGGGTCCAGATTGTAACTAAACTTTGTGCACTTGCAAGATCCTGGGCATGCACTGTCTCCTGCAGCCCTGCAGGAAATATCATGTTTTTTACCGCTTTCCCATTCCACAGGAGGTGAGGAGCGGCAGCAAGATGATAGCTCAGCTTGCAGTGCTGTGTCTGTGTTGGTAGAGCTTACTGCAGAGCAGACGTCAGTAAAAATGCATTAAATTCTTGTCTGCACCTACAGCTATAGGCTTACAGAGGCATTTGTAGCCTTCAGGGGGCCATCATGTCACCATCCTCTCACTCTTGTTTCCAGAGGAGAGCTAGGGTTGTTTTGAAAATAAGCTAAACTTGGTCCTGGTGTGCGACCTTGCATGATTGCCAGCTTTTGCAGCTCAGCAGGGCTTTGTGTTACATTCAGAAGTGATGCTCATAGAGTTGCTGGGAGAGGCACAGAGGACTGCATTCCTTCCTCCAACCCATCTTCAGAGGCTGGAAGGCACTGGGATGCCAAACACTTTTTTTTTCTTCCTTTTTTTTTTTTTTTTTCAGTCATCCTCCAAAAGTCAACAGGGCTCTGCCAAATCGCTGAAGAGGAGAATCAAGTTCACCTGTGCTTGCTGAGATAAGAACTGGAAGCACCTGTCTCTTGGTGTATGAGAGGACACTTTGATTCCTGTCAACTGCTCCGAATGAAAATCTTTTTGTTTCTCTCCTAGGTTAATGGAGACAGCAAAAGAAATGACCAGGGAGTCCTTACCTATCAAATGCCTTGAAGCAGTTATCCTGGGGATGTATCCTTTCACGTGCCTGTGGCTTTCTCCACTGCAGCACTTTTTAATATATTGTACTTCCCAGATGGTGTCTGAGATGGTCACGGCCAAAGGTGAGTGCCAGCAGCTCGAGGAACTGCCATGGTATTGATCAACAGGTTGCCAAATTGCCTAGGTTTGTCAGTAGGAGCTTGGATGCTGTGTGCCCAGTTCAAAAGTGCCGCGTTCTGGCCATGTTGACTTTGCCTCCTGCCCTGGTAATCTGCTTAATGTCAGGACCTGACCCAAAGTGCCCAGATAAGTATCTGTCTACACAGTCCCTGTTTTCTTCATTAGTATTTCTCTGATGGTTATTGTCGGAGCTTGGTGACGCTTGAGGAATGCAGGTTCTGCCCTATGCTTGTCTAATGGGTACATGATGAAGTCATATTAGATTTTGTCTCTCAGCCCACAGCTGTGCTTTGTGCAGAAACATTCGTGTATTATAGTTAGACATTTAAGCTTTACCTTAACATAATTTTTGCTTCCTATTCAGTCTCAGAAAAAAACTCAAGAATATTTTCATTGAGAGACTGACTTGCTTCTTGACCCTCTTGTGCTCTCACTGATAAATCAACCTGCATCATCCTAGAACGCTACAGGAGGGCAAGGCAGGGTTACAGGAATCATTGTATGCCTGCTACATTTTACCATAACTGATCAAGTTTGATCTAAAACAAAACAAAACCCCAACCCAAAATAAACCCCGAAGCAAACCAGCTTCTGGCGCGTATCTGCTGTGTTTCACTTGCTGCTGCTGCCACCTCTCGTGGGAGAAGGAGCTGGCAGAGAGCACAGCGGGTAGTGCCCGATGCTGGCTCATGAGAAGGGGTGGCTGCTGCGGGGTGGGAAGGGGACATGGGCTGAGTGAGTGTGTGGTGTGGGAGGCTGGATGCTGGACCGGTCCCCGCTGTGCCAGGAGCTCTGTGGCGTGCACCGGGTGCTGCTCGCGGCTGCGCTCGGCTCTCCGTGTTCCAGTGATGGGCTTCAGGTCTGAGTGTGAAAGGTGGCTCTGGCTGATGGGGCTTCCACTGGAAATGCTGGCAGGGTCTGCGTGTAGCTGGAGGGATGGGGGTCCTGGGGGCTTCATGTCAGCAAGGCACTCAAACCGATGCCCTCCCAGAAACAGAAATTATGTCAGTGCATCTGTTGTGCTTGCACATGTGTCAAGGTTTCATCCCAAACTACTTAGGAATGAAAGGGATGGGGGAGATAATCCCCTGGTGGAGTTGATGCTACTCTGCAGTGTCAGTGTGGCTTCCAGTGCCATATTTCTAGCACTGAGCTAGAAATATACCACATACCACACGAGCAGAGGTGTGGTATACAGATGACAAAGATAACCTACAAGTACCCATGCTGATCTAAAAGTTTGGACTGTTTTATTTTCATTTGAAAAAAGTTTTTTTCTTTTTTTCTGCTTGCCTCAAACCTGACTTCTTTTTTTTTTTGTTTTTTTTGAACCAGAGGGGAAGCAAAATAGTTGAAAGCTATGATTTATACTATTTGGTGTCATGTGAAGTTTCTTTGGACTTTTAAGGTTTGGATGAATCTTTCTGTCTTTAGATGCTACTTTAAAAAAAAAGTTTATGGAAAACTTTTTTAAAATTGAGATTACCTTGTAAGAAGGTTTAGGCAGGGGAGGGTATGGGACAAGCCTGTCTTCCTACAGCTTTTGCTTGCTCTCTTGGAAGTCTCCTGTGTGAAAACGGGCTGTCTGCTGGGGTGGTGGTCCAGTAACAGATGCATGCAATATAAAACCTCAATATTTTTCCCAGGTGTAGTTACACAAAGACTGTAGTGGTAGTGAGTGGATGGGCCATCTGAATATGTGTGCTCTGAAAGTGGCCACTATGAACCTTGTGGGGCCGTGCTGTGTGTGCACCATGTGGGTTTTGGGAGGCATATTTGTAACAGCACAGGGGGAAGTTTGCTGTTTTGGGGTGTGTGTGGTGTTGGTGTGTGTTTGTTTGTTTTCCTCTTCTTCTGTCAGCTGTGAGATTTTGATCTTCAGCATTGCCCTCTGGGTGGGGCCATGGTGAGGCCGGCAGCTGTGACTTGCTTTCCAAGGTCAGGCGGTTACCAGATAAAGAGACATGCTTACCCTCCCCGTCAAAATAATGTTTTCACGTACGCCTGAGCTGAGCATCCCTGCGTGTGTGTGTTAACCTCTGCTTCCCTTCTCTGTCTCTGCAAATAAGGTACTGCTTGTAATTTGTGCGCTGGCAGGCTTTGCTGTGTTGCTTGGTTACCGAAAAGAGCACACACAGCCCACTGCAGCGCACCCTCGGCGTGAGCCTCCATTGAGAGGCCAAGTTGCACAGAGCAGCTTAGCAAGATGTCGTTTTAATTGAGCTGCTTGCTGGCTCGTGCAATTGCCTTTCACTGTGCGACTTCCTATATAAATGGTTCTGTAATCCCTCTTGGTGCAGAATTAAGTTTTGCATAATTGCCTTTGCACTGGATCTTGAAGCGTTTTTATAGGGCAATGAGTTAAAATACTGAGCTACCGTGTCTGCATACACTGAGGGAGCAGCTGCTGTGAGATGACTGAAAGCTCGTACAGATCTTCCAATATTAATTTGCAGCAATCTGAATGGCTCCTCTTCATTGCATAGCTGTCTGAACTGGCTTCATATCTCTCTGCTGACATGGTCTGCCTCTCCAGAGGCATTCCTCCTGCTGTCTTCCCCAGGGCTTTTCTCAGCTCAGTTGTGAAATCAGCTGAGTAATGGAGCCTTCAGCCCATTCTTTCTGAGAAAGGATGGAAATGATTTATTCTCAAGAAAGGGAATAATAAACCAAAAAGTGCCAAGGGAATCTTATCTGTGCTGTATTCATTTGATTAAAATGAGGAGAGCAAAATATCGGAGGGAGAGAGGGAAGCGGCACAGTGCATCCATCCTCAGGGAGTCTTGCAGAGCGTGTCTGTGTTGAATGAACATTGCTCCTGTTGCCTTCAGTGTGCCTCTCCCAGTTCATGTGAGGTGATGGTCAGACCCGTGCACTGTATTAGACCTCCCTCCTGTCCAATAATATCATTAAATGAGAAAGAGGCGAGCACAAGTGCCTCAGGAGGGGGAAGTGATTTAACAGCTTCTGCACTATGCCTCCTGTGCATTTAATCAGTGGATGATGTTTATGGCATCTGGAGACCTGGGCCCGTCCTGCTTATCCTGCCTCGCAGAGACTTCCCTGGGCTGGGAGTGTTTTCAGTAAGGGGGAGAGTTTCTTCCCACAGCCAGTGCAGGATATTGATGTCCCTGCAGTGCCCTTCTTTGCCTCCTGCATGCATGTCCACAGCTTGACTCACTCACTAACTGAAATATGGACAAGGAGGGTCCTGCTGAATACCTACAGCCTTTCTGGTAGCCGCAAAGAGCTGGGAGACAGCTTTTAATTGCTTCTGTTGTCACGATCTAATCTTAAGGTAGTCATCTCAGACTACAGCTGGGCACCACTGGAGAACAAATTGAGTGATGCTGGCCTGGCGGTCGCGCTTTGGGAGGCTGAGCCAGCTGGTCGAGACATTTGTTTGTGGGCACTGGAGCTGCCAGGGGGAACTTGGGCTCTCTGTGCAGATGGCATCCAGATGTGGGCTCAGTAGTACTCAGCCTCCCAGTAAGCAGTCCCAGAGCTGCGATCTGGGCACTCCTGGAGCATGTAGAAAATGCTGTCTGACTCCAAGCTATGGTTGGAAACTTCTCCCAGTGTTTACCGCTGGTGGTCAGAGGTACCAGACATTGCGAGCAGTTGCTTGGTTGCTCAGAAAAATACCTCTTCTGTTTTTACTGAAGCCTTATCTGATGGTTTTGAAGCATGAGGTTTATTTTCCTCCTGCTCTACCTCCTCACTCCGAGATAGCGGCTTCAGAGTTTCTAGTGTAAATAAAGCTGCCTCCTCACTCCTCTCAGCCTGCTCTCCTCCCCTCCAGCATGCTCGTGCCCTGGGGCACAGCCTGTCACCGTGGCTCGGGGTGCCTGCTCACGCTTCCCCAGCCCTTGCGACCAGCAGGAGAGGAGGGGGCCAGTCATCCTGTGACTTTCCGTGCTCATATCGACTGGACTTCAGCAAAAAAACCACCCTTGCTGGGCTCTGAGACATGAAGTGCTGCAACGTCCTCTTGTCTGAGTTTAATAAGGGAGAATTTCAAACTAATAAATAACAAATTGATTAGCACAAGTGGTGCAATGGGCACTCATTTGTTCAATATCGGGTTCATCTTGCTTTCCCTTTTTTGTCTTTGGTTTGCAAGGCAGAGTGGGACTTGCAGTAGAGACACCAGAAGGTGTCAGGTGTCAGCTAAACTCGGGTTTAGATGCAGGTGGGCTGAGGCCCTTGCAGCCCATCCCCTCGGCTCCTGTACAGGTGACTGCAGTTCCTCGTGGTGGTGGGGAAAATGGCTGGTGGCAAATAGCCTGAGCTCAGCTAGTCATGGGGAGCCAGCTGCTCTCTGGTGCCTGCTATCAGCTGCAAAGACCTATTTTCTGAAATATTTGAAGACCGGAGCCACAGTGCTGACACATGGAAAGATCCTGCTCTGTTTATTAATAATTAAAAAAAAAAAAAGAGGCAAGTGAGAACATTTTTTCTAAAAGTTGCTGCTGGCAAATAAACAAGGTGAAGGGCTTCAAGTCTCTCTTTTTACTGGGAACTGCTCTGTGATTTGCAGTGGGGGCACCTGTGTAGGGATGGGTCTGTACTGAGAGGAAAGATGCTCTCTGTGGGACTTTTTTGATATTAGAGTTCACCAGGAAGTGGGAAACAAAACCACAACCACAGAATGGCATTAAGTCATTGTGTGAATGTGCAGATTTAAAGAAAACCCATCCAGACACTTTCTGCTGCAGAGTTTTAAAACTGAGGGGTTTACTCAGCCTAACACCTTAACTAATTCTCCCTGTTTTGTTTGAACTAAGGCTGCTGCTCCTTGTTTGCCCCACTGCCCAGGAAGGTCCAGATGGTGGCCAGAGAGCAGATTTTGTGTCTCAAGTGTTGCTTGTGTTTGAGTCTGGGATCCGAATGTCTCCCAAGTACCCGTGCTAGGTTGTGCGTGATCCTGGGTCATGTGGGTGATGGGACTGTGGGAAGCTCAACAACCTGTGGTTCAGGGGATGGTGTGTTTGTGTTGACTTGCAGATCTGTAGGAGCTGTCTGCTGATGTGGGTATTCTGTCCCTTCCTACAGGCTGCTAGCAGTACTGGTATGCTCAAGAAAGCCCACTTGTTAATTGAGCCAGACTGGTTTACTCCAATGGCCTGTCACCCTCAAAGCATGTTATATGTTTTGAGCCTAGTTCTTCTTCTCTCTCTCCTTTGACACAAACCTCTCTCTTTCAAAATCAGCCTCCTGGGGGTACAAGAGCAGAATTCCATCAGTTGCCTAATACATGCAGCCCTGGCTGGCATTAGTGTCTCTGTGGGGTGGATGACATTGAGTTTGAAGGACTAGTATGAGGCTGCAGAAGAGATGAGTCAGGGTGGGCAGGGTTTGAGAATCTCAGAGGGATGGGGACTTGCTGTACCAAGCCATTCCTTTGAGACCCTGGTGGACCTCCAGGTATTGTCCTTGTGCATTTCCTGGGTGTGGGAGAGGAAGAAGGTTATTGGGGCAAGAGGTGGCCAGCCAGATTAGAATCATAGAATCAGTTTGGTTGGAAAAGACCTTTAAGATCCTGGAGTCCAACCATTAAAGTAACACTGTCACTAAAAAAAGTCCCGAAGAACCTCATCTATGCACCCTTTCAATGCCTCTAGGGATGGTGAATCAATCACTTCCCTGGGCAGCCTGTTCCAGTGCCTGGCAACCCTTTCCATGAAGAAATTTTTCCTAATATCCAATCTAAACCTCCCCTGGAGCAACTTGAGCACATTTCCTCTTGTCCTGTCAGTTGCTACTTGGGAGAAGAGCCCAACGCCCTCCATGCTCCAGCCTCCTTTCAGGCAGTTGCAGACAGCGATCAGGTCTCCCCTCAGCCTCCTTTTCTCCAGGCTGAACAGCCCCAGGTCCCTCAGCCGCTCCTCATCAGACTTGTGCTCCAGACTGCATCCATCTCATGTGATCACCAAGGAGATCAGCATCCCTCAGTACTGTTTTTCTGCTGCTTTGATTTACGTGAAGACCTGGGATCAGGAAGCCACCGAGCTTTCGTTACAGCTGCTTTTGCCCTCTCCTGCTCTGTGCTGCTTCTGTATTGTGGCACATAATTTACTCCCTGACTCTGCATCCTGCAGTTACAGTCTGAGCTCAAAAGTGTGATTACAGCTGCGGCATTGCTGTGCCATTGCCTTTTGTTTGCCACAATACAGCTCTCCTTGGGCAGAGCAAAAGGAAAAGAAATAATAATGATGCATGGACAGAGGGGAAGATCTGATGTGCCTTTCCAGCCCGTTTGCTGTGTATTTCATCTCGGGTGGAGACTCTCATTAATGAGCCACTCAGCAGAAGCAACCTGTATCTAAAGGTTAATTTCCGCAGCGGTTGTTGCTGGGTTGTTTGATGGTGGGTAATTTTGTCCTCAAAAGATTCTTTTACTCCTGCCTAGTGTTTAATGAGATTAAATTGCAACTTCTCTGAGACCTCATGGCAGAAGTGTGTATGTGTGGCAGGTGGCCACCAAACCTTTGTGTGGACTTAATAGGAAGGCACTCAGGGAGCAGAGAGAAAACTGTTTCATAACGAGGGTGAAAAATAGTGGCAATGTTTGAAAGCTTCGTAGGTGTTAATAAAAGATCCTGCTTTTCAGTTATACAGAATGATAAATACAATGGGCTTCTGCAAGAATCTGTCTGTAGGTCACAAATCATTGTAACATGACTTTGATGTACATACGATGCTCCTTTTAAGGCCTGGAGCAAGGTGACCTTTTAAATGAGGTGGCTGTGGGCTTAGTTTTCCAGTTGATATGACGGTGCTGGGCCCCATTCTGACTTTGCAGTGTATTTATAATCTTTAATTCTGCCAATGGTGCAGGTTTTTTCTTGGGTAAGCCAGTCCTAATGCAACAGTGATCCAGCGAGACCACCAAAACCAAGAGAGCTATTTCTGTTCCGTGTTGGTGTAGCTGATGTCAGGGCGAGCTTTGATGGTTGCTGCAGGGTGTTTGTGTTTGGCGGTGGTGGGGCAGGGGTGGGTGTGCGCAGCCTGGGCTGGGCGAGGGGGTTTGTGTGTGGTGGGGAGGTCTTCTCTCTGTTCTGCGTGCTCGTCCAGACTCACCGTTGTGCAGATACTGAAGTGCACCGGGAGCTGGGCCTATGGTGTTGTCCATTCCTATACCCTCTAATACATTTTCTCCAGGCTGCTAAAGCTGATGACATCTAGTACTGAACACAAGTAAATATGTTTGACGTTGAACTGAAAAGCTTCCCTGTGGCTGTTCTGAAAGTTTTTTGCCAATGTGTTTTTCTTGCATTTTTTTTGTGCAGAGATTTAACTCCTTGCTGTCGACCTCAGATTCTGGGCAGGTCCCATGTCGCTTACTAGTGAGTTCCCGTGTTCACTTGAAGGGCGAAAGTCTGAAAATATGAAATTCAACAAGCGTCAAGTGGGTGAAATATCCCCTTGAGAAAATGCTTTAGAGACAGATGAGAGCTGCTGGGTGCTTTACACGCATCGTTGTAGAGAGAAGAGGTGAAATGCAGAGCGCAGGCTGGGGGGTCAGCATCCCAGGGAGTTGCACTGGTGGTGAGATGGGGTGTCAGACTGGGCAGAAGCAGAACCGAGCTCAAATTGTGTTTTACTGTATAGGTACAAAGGCTTTTTGTGTTCTCAGTTTCCCAGCAGCTGTGGGGCAGCCGTGCTACACGGGCAGGGGAGGAAGGCCAGCCGCAGTAACATCCCTGGGCATCTCAGCTATGCGGTGGCTCTTGTTTCGCTGCTGTTCAAGACCTCCTTTTTGGGCGTGGGGTGGGGGGAGAAGGGGATTCTGGAGATTCCCAGAGCAGGACCCTGGTCTGAGCCGATCCCGTAGCTCCAGTGGGGATTGACCGTGCTCTTCCATTCTTCAAGCTGCCCTGATGCTGTCCTGGCAGTGCTGTCCCGGCAGTGCCGTCCCTCGGGCCGGTGTATTTTTGTGGTCACACTGCCCTGACCAACCGCCTTGACCGTGTCTGCCCCCAGGGGACACTGCTCTGGGGTTACAGCAGGTGCCTCTGGCTGCAGCAACCCCAGGTTGGAGCATCTCGCCGCAGCCTTTTCTGGTCATCCCTTGTGCATTCCACGGGAGCAGGTGGGGGTCACAGCTGCAGCGGGAGAGGGGAGGCCTCGAGGCAGGTGTCAGCACATGGAGCCAGGCTGGCTGTCAGCCATCTGGGGATTAGCAGCAGGGAACCACGTGCAACGTAGGCGCTGACGCAAACCCGCTTGCGTGAGGGAATCTCAGTCTCTTCTCCCCCCGGCACAGGCCAGCAGCCTCTCGAGCAAACAACCTGGACCCGTGCATAGTTCTCCTCTGAGATTACCTACTGCGCTGCTATGGAGCTTGGCCCCGGCCTCTGCACGTGGTGTGTTTGAAATGGCTAGCCAGTGATTCAGAGGACACATCTGCTTTCTAAAAGCGTTTGTTCCTGACCAATGTCTCTGTGCTTATCTAATTAATTATGCTCCTGGGAGCTTTACTTTGTTCATCTCAGCAATGCATTTACAAGGGTAACGTGCAGAAACATTATTGTCTGAGGAGTGGCCATGCTGAGGCCTGGTTTACAAATGGAAAGGCAGACTGTCACCCCAGACAGGAATAAATTAGATTTTTTTCTGCTGTTTTGAAGATGTGGGAAAATGAGGATCAATAACTTGAGTTATACAAAGCTCCAGCGTGAAACGGAGGGAAACACTGTTCCCTTTTAGGAACACGTGAATTTGATGTTGGTATCAAATGGGAGAATTCTCATAGATTTGGGGATAATGGTCTCTCTCCTGGCATGCTGACTTGAACACTATTGTGTGTTTTTCCCTTCTCCCCGAGCATAGTTAAGCATCACGCCCTTCCGTGCCTGAACCATTCCATCTTATTCTCCAAGCAATGAAGTGGGCTTTGGCAGCATTGACTATTTCTGGGGCACAGGAAGAATCAATTTGTGTTTGCCAGAAAGTACTTGTCCTGGCAGTTAAAAAAACTTGCTAAAGATGACTTACACGTGTAATTGTGCGTGCTCCTTTCCCAGTGCTGTTGTTGCCTTGATGCAGTGCACACCAGATACTTAACGAATGGGCAGCCCTCCGTGGAACGATTCCCCATCAGCTTTAAAACCCACTTCTCAGGGAACTATTTTCATCATGTGGTGCTCGGGATTTACTGCAATGGCCGCTACGGCTCGCTGGGCATGAGCAGACGATCAGATCTGATGGACAAACCTTTAACTTACCGAACTCTGAGCGACCTCATCTTTGAATTTGAAGACTCCTATAAGAAGTACTTGCATTCAGTCAAAAAAGTAAAAATCGGATTATATGTCCCGCACGAGCCACACAGCTTTCAGCCCATTGAGTGGAAACAGCTGGTCCTCAATGTATCCAAAATGATGCGTGCAGAAGTCAGGAAGGAGCTGGAGAAGTTTGCCAGGGACATGAGGATGAAGGTAGGTCCGTGCACTGGTGAACTCAGAGGCAGGTTTGCCTTGTCCCATCCTGCAGAGATCGGTCTTGCTCCGTGTCGTCAGACTGACCCCAGCCTGAGATTAAGGTGTTGTTGGGTGGGCTGGGAGTGTGCTTGCATCTGTCTCAGTCATTCTCCCTTAGAGATTTGGTGTGTTTTCAAGCCCTTGTAGCTATTTTTTAGTTCAAAGATCTGCCCTTCAGCCAGGGAAACACTTGAACCCGTACTCTTCCCTGGTCATCAAGGAGATGTTGACCAGTTTGCTTTTCTCACCGATGCCAGAAGAAGGTGGCTGCGAAGAACCAGTGCACCTGGGGCTGCAGCTGATGGGGTGGGTGCCCTGGTTGCAGTAGGTATCTCTGCTCTTTGCACCTGAGCTGCAAGGGGTGACATGGGACAGCTGTGCCAGCGGTTGCTTGCCCTGCGCCACCTGATGCCCACCATCCTCAGCTAAATCACAAAGTGGGTTACATAGGAAGGGTGAGGAAAGCAAATTCCTGACAGGCTGGTGCTTCCCTGCTGGCTGGTTGGACTGGAGAGCCCAGGGGGAAATGATGGGCGGACAGGGCACGCTGCCAGGCGGCTGGAGGGTTTGGCTGCCCTTGGGGATGAGGGATGTCCCTGACTGTGCCTCGGGGGAGGAGCTGGTTGTGGTCATGGTGGAAGGAGATTTGGTGCCTTTCCAGCCTGCTGCTGGCAGCGGGAGCAGAGCAGGTGTGTTGCTAAGTATGGAGCTGGCTCTTGTGGAGAGGCATGCGGCATCGTGTCCAAGTTATTCTGGGTTCCCGTCCCCTGCCCTGCTGAGGAATGGCTCCTACGTAGCAACCACGTGCCTTTTTGGCTGAGGCACCTGCCCCTTCGCCTTGACCTTGAGGCAAGTGTTGCCAGTGGCATCATAGCCCCTATGTCCTGCAGCCATTTCACCTGCCCTGCCAAGGAGTTTTGAGGGCCAGCTTGTACCATGTGGTCATCTTCAGCACATGTGCTTGATTAAAGATGTAGTGAAGCTTTTTTCCCCCGTCTTCTCTATTCATGCACTTTTAATGCCATCTAGAGAACGAACAGCTGAAGCAGTTGAAGAAGTCCATGTGGGTGGACAACTTACTGAACTTAGTAGTTGCTTTTGATAGAGGGACCAGCTCTGTGTGTGTGCTGAGCTGTGACATTGGGTCTGGTCTTTGTAAGTGCCTCAAGGCCAGGAGTACAGCCCTGAACTCTGGAATGCTGAAGGCCCCACATCTGACTGTGCCCTTGAGTTGATTCAGAATTTGAGCCACTTGGTTCAGACGGCTGCTGTTGTGAGGGGGCTGACTTTGGAGGATCAGGTCTTAAAAACAGCCAAAAGTGTGAGTGTTGTGCTGATGGACTTCTGAGGTTGAAGGGCCAGCGAGAGGTGGGCAAGTGTGCAAATGAACAGAAGACCTACTGAAAAGTCCCACTGTCACACAGAGTTCAGTGGCAGCCTGGGAGGCGATCACCTCTGTTTGCAGAGAAGAAAGCTGGAGGGGGTGATTTGGCTGCGTGAGTTTCCTTCAGCCGAGGCTCGAAGCTGTTTTTCTTATCCCTTGCTGTTGCCAGCTCTGAAGAAGGCTGTGGATGAGATGTTTTTTTCAGTATTTAGCTGGGAACTGAATTAGTGACACCAATTAATTTTTACAGGGGGCCCCTGAACAGCTATCACATGATAACAGCTTTGGGTTCCTCTTAACTTGGGCAGGGTTTGAATAAGCCCCGAGGGACTGAAGGCTCTTTGTGTGCCATCCCCGCTGCTGTATGAGGCCCTTTAGTTTTATTTTTTATTTTCAGTGAATCATTGCCTTTATTGAACGCCTTCTCTTTCCCTCCCCCCATCTTTCACAGATTCTGAAACCCTCAAGTGCCCATTCTCCAATGAAAGAGAGATCACGGGGTAAGTCGTTGTCCCCTCGCCGAAGGCAAGCCAGCCCTCAGAGACGTGCGTGCAAAAGAGACAAATCGTGAGTATTCCTGCTGCCATCACTGGTCGCTCAGAAGTTGAGGGTGATGATGTATTATTTGGTGTACAAAACTTCTATATGTGCATATATATTAATAGAAGAACTGCACCAGGTATCTTGGTTGCCTGAGAGGCTCCAGAAGCCGCCTGTACTGCTGATGTCCTGGTGTTGCTGTGTTTACTGCTGCTCGGTGGCACCTCTGTGCAGGGTCCTTAGTGGCCATGATGGCCTTTGCTTGGCTTATTTCTATGGGGTGTTGGATGACTGTGAAGGTGGAAGCCTGGGTTTAGCTTTTTCTCAGTCTTTATACAGTCAGTTTTTTTGAGAAATGAACCTAACCTGGGGAGAGGGGACCTGTACGGGAGGAAAAGTAGTTTGATCACCTTTAAGAGTGTTCAGACATAGGTATTAAAAATGGGAGGATGTATCTGCCTGTAGTGATGAGGTGCCCTGCTGAGACAGAAATTGGATTCTCTGTGATGAGCCTTTGTACGGAGCTGTTCTGATGGGGTGGTTTTCGCTGAGGACTGTCCAACTTACAGGGATGGTGAAAAAGTAAACCTTTTCTTGCCAAAGAGAAAACATCACTTGCATTGTATACTTTGATTTTTAATTAGCTTAAAAAAAACCCCAGACCACTTCCCTTGTGCTAATAGTTTTTTCTTTAACTGCGTGGGGAAGGATGGACTATCTGCATGCAATACCTCTAAATGGATAAAACTGAGCTCCAAGTGGCCTTTTACAGCCAGTGGCAATTCAGGCTCCCATACCTTAGATGTAGAAGAGTTGAGTTTTAGCTGTACAGCTTCATGCCAGGAAGCTGACAACTGTGAAAGCCTATACGTAACCCAGATTAGTCACATATTTATGATCATCACTTTTTAAATAGGCCCCCAGACTACTGTCTCAGCACTTATTTATTTATTTTAAAGCAGCTAACAAAGACATTAGACTGGCCTTCTAAACATAACTTCAAGGTACTTCAGCAGCAGATGATTTCACAGCAGGCTTTTATTTTTACATGTGAATTCACACTCAGTCCACGATGCTGTACTTTGGGTGTCATCACTGAGAGCTCCTTGTTTAGTGCATGGATAATTATAGTTTTAATGGGCTTGGCTACTCCAGGCTTCTTCACCTCCTAGATTCACTTTGAGGGATCGTTTCATCTTCGGGTTTCTCATAGTGCTTCTGCAGTTGCTGGAGTGGACCACGTATGTCTGGAGAGAAGAGTGAGTTGCACTGGGCTCGGAAACTCACCAGTTGGGCTGGTTTCCTGAGAGAGCTGCAGGGCACCTGGCTGCTCACAGTGGCTGGTTCCTCCTTGGCAGCTTTGCTTTTCCAGGACAGAAAAACAAGTGAAGTACTGGGGGCCTTGCAGTGGCTTCAGCACCTGTTACCTGCTCGGTGGTCCTGCTGTGTTGCTCTGTGTCTAGATCAAATTATGTGTTATTCTAAAATAAACTCTGGGTCACTGTGATACAAGATCCAGGACCCAGCTATGGCATGATGTGGAAGAGACTGCAAGCAGACTCCACACCTGAGATCTTCATCTCTGCATTGGCAGAAGGTGTTGAAGTGTCTCAGAGCAGGTGGGAGCTCTTGCAGTATGTGCTTTGGGGCTGCGTGACAGCCCAGTGGGTCCTGCAGTCCTCACAAGCCTGGCCGGTACACTTGGAAGGAAGAGGGGAGTGAAGGAGCTTTTGGCAGGTCCAGAGCCCTTGAGCAGACCCAAGAGGCTGCTCTCTGTTACAAGAGTGATGCCAGGGGGAAGAACTGGGTTCGTGATGTTAAAATGATGCCTCTGTGCAGTGGCATCAGTGGCCCAAAGGCCGACTGTGCCTTTTGCCCCAGCGGGAGTGATGCTGCAGAGGAATGTGCTGCTGCAGGGAGTTCCCTGCGGGTGATAAAACCCTTTCATTTCCAAAATCGAGATCTGCTGTTTTCTGCGATGGGAGGTCTCTGAGATCTGAAGGGGGGATGGCATCCCCTCATCAGGGATGAGCTGAATGACCTAACCAGCACATAGAGTGGTTGACATGGGGTGAGAAATACAAGAGGGGAAATTTGGTATTTTTTTCCACATTCTGATGGATCTCTGAGAGCCCAGTTGCAGTGAGAGGCCTTTGTGGTACACACAGAAGAGGAAAGACTTTCAGGCTTGCTAGGCTTCAGGCTGAAATCCTGGCTAAAGAATGGCTGTTCTTATCAACAGAGTGTTTTGTTTCTTTGTGAATCTTACTCACATGCTGTAATTACAGCTTTTTAGAGCTTGCAGGGGAGGGGGAGAGAAGTGTTTTGCTGTAGTGTGAGCTGGCGGGGGCTGAATAACACATTCATTTGAGAGGCTTCACCTGCTGATGACAAGCTGTTATTACAGCCTGGTTTTTGTCAACAATAAAATTATATGGGCCTGCTGGGAGAAATCTCCCAGTGAAAAATATGTGAACTGGAATGGTGAACAGGAATGTCTTCGACTGTTTCTGAAAGACAAAGGCTAAAGTGGTGCTTAAGGACAGAAGTGGATTTTACAGCTTCAACCCTTTAACTTCTCCTCCTGGTTCCTTACTATTAATAGTTTGTTAGGTAGATGCTGGTGGTGGCCACTAGCAAGCCCACGATAACATTTTAGCCTGGAAATACAGCTGCGAGAGAGACCGGGTATGTTGCAGGACATGGGTGGCAATGCAATAAGCAGTAGATGCCTGTTTAGGAGACTGGTGTGCTGTCCATGGCAGCTCATTAACTGAGCTGTGTAACAGTCCGTGTGCTGGTGTGATCTGATAAGGATGGCTAGCTGACAGGATGAATAAAGAGGATGTAGGGTGGTGTGAATCTGGTAAGTCTAAAGCTTTACTGTGCCTACATGTCTGTCCTCTGAAGTCCCAAACCAGGAGGGTGCCGAAAATTGCAAGCTGCAGCACTAGAACAGGCAGCGCAGTGCTTCAGCCGCAGCAGAAGTGCCTGGAGCCAGAGGGGTTTGGGAGAGTTGATGTGAGTTTGGAAGGGAGCCTCATGTGGCAGCCTGAAGCAATCTCTGCTCCCAAATGTCAGTTCATCAGAACTATTTCCTTATAATTTCATAGTGAGGTTTAACACACGCGTGCTCTGTGAGTGTCATAGCAATATTGGCCTTGTGTGCTTCTGGCCTAATTTAGCTGTTGAAAGGGAAATTCTGTTAGTCCATTATATGAGGATGTGCAAGGGGGCAGAATTATGTTAGGGTTATGTTATATTATATTAGGATGTGCAAAATCAGACAGATCCAGTGCAGACAACTCATGAATACTGTGTACCCAGCAGCTATGCACAGTTTATTCATGTTCTTATCATCAGGGCACTCCAGACAGGAGATCATAGAATCATTTAGGTTGGAAAAGAGCCTCAGGATCATCGAGTCCAACCATAACCTAACTCCAGCACTAAACCATGTCTCTAAGAATCTCGTGTAAACGCCTTTTAAACCCCTCCAGGGATGGTGACTTCACTTCCCTGGGCAGCCTGTTCCAATGCCTGACAGTCCTTTCTGTGAAGAATTGTTTCCTAATATCCAATCTGAACCTCCCCTGGATGTGATCTGGTGGGCCAGTCCAGCAGGGTCCTTTGCTTCAGAGGAGATGTTTGGTGTCGAGTCATTTGCCATCCAAGGAGAATAGGAGCTGTGGTGCCTCTGCTCCAACAAATCTGTGCCTTTTCCTAAAATGCTGAAGAGAAACCATATGGAGGACAGTCTGTTTGTAGCTGCAAGCTAGAGAATTGTCATGGAGTAGAAATGGGCATGTTGCCATTGATGTGCAGTGACTCCCCATCTATTTGGATAATCAGAGAAGGTACAACCATCCAGGTGTGCTTTAATTAAAACTGTATTCTGGCTTTAATTAAAAGAAGGAAGGGAAGGAGGGAGAAGGAGGTGGGAAGGAAACAGGATCCCTAAATTGGAGGGAGAGAGGAAGGAAGGACACTCTGGAACATACACTGTATCTCTTGCTGGTCTCTGACTCAGAGGGATGCAGCTCGTAACTTGTTTTCTGGCTAGTTGAATGCCATCTGCTCTGAAGGAATAAAGTGAGAGAAATCCAAAGTATCTCACAATGACTTGTTCAGGTGCGACCCCTTCCTGCAAGAGAGCACTGAAGACTCCTTCACTTTAGTTGAAGTACTTATAAACTGAGACAAACACGAGGGAGGGTGCAGGGCAGTATTGCAAAGAGGATTATGGGGTTATTAATAGATGTGCTTGGATAAGTGGCAAAAAACTAGGTTGCATTCAATGTGTGACTAGGCAGAAGAGCATCAGTTGTCCATACCAATGTCCCCAGCTCCCAAATGCTGTGCAGCTTCTCAGCAGAGACCTGGTGTTAGCAGCTCTGCTCTTAGGAGAAACAATCACTTATTGAATAAAAAATTCAGAAATATTTCTGAGGCTCTGCCACACACGTGTATGTGTGTATAATATGTCAGCTATACATCCCCACGTCTTAGGTCTGCCGAGGTACAGCTCTTGGATGGCTGTATGCCCCCAGCAGCGTGTGGCAGGCAGGGCAGGGGTTCCCCGGCCCGTGCTGTGCGGGCTGCCCAGAGCGGCTCCCGCAGAAGAGCAACAAGGAGCTCTGTCTCACATCTGCCGCCCAGTGAGTGAAGGATAAGCGCAAGAGCTGGAAGGCAGGTCTGAGGAGCTGTAGGAAAGCGCTGGAGCCGTTGCCAGCTTCACATTGTACTGCTCAGGCTTCAGCTGAACTTCTTCAGGGAAGCAGACATGCCGTAGCGTCTGCTAAGAGAGAGGTGTATGTTAGACAATGTTTTTATTTAGAAAAGCAAACATGGCTTAATGTGCAAATAGCTAAGAATCTGGAATGAGCTCTCAGATTAGACACTGCCATAGACTATAAATCACTGGGATTGTTTCAGTTTGACAGCTTTGCTGCAGGAGCTTTTCCATTGCTGGCTAAATAGGGAAAGACTGCTCATCCTCAAGGTTTCATTTGATTCAGGTTGTTGATATACTTAAATGACCTGACAGCATATGTGTATGTGTGATTATTTGGGGCAACACCTGGTATCAATACAGGCTGGGGGGTGGAGGGATTGAGAGCAGCCCTGTGGAGAAGGACTTGGGGGTACTGTGGGGATGAAAGATTGGACATGAGCCGGCAATGTGCACTTGCAGCCCAGAAGGCCAGTTGTATCTTGGGCTGCATCAAAAGGAGCACGGCCAGCATGTTGAGCAAGGTGATTCTGCCCCTCTGCTCTGGTGAGACCCTACCTGGAGTTCTGTGTCCTGCTCTGGAGCCCTCAGCACAGGAAAGACAGACCTGTTGGAGAGGGGCCAGAGGAGGCCACAAAAATGGCCAGAGGGCTGGAACAGCTCTGCTGTGACGACAGGCTGAGAGTGTTGAGGTTGTTCAGCCTGGAGAAGAGAAGGCTCCAGGGAGACCTTATTGCACCTTTCAGTACTTAAAAGGAGCCTATAAGAAGGATGGGGACAGACTTTTTAGCAGGGCATGTTGCAATAGGACAAGGGGTAATGGTTTTAAACTAAAGCATGGGAGATTCGGACTAGACATGAGGAAGAAATTTTTTACGCTGAGGGTGGTGAAACACTGGCCCAGGTTGCCCAGAGAGGTGGTAGATGCCCCATCCCTGGAGACATTCAAGGCCAGGCTGGACGGGGCTCTGAGCAACCTGATCTGGTTGAAGATGTCCCTGTTCATGGCAGGGGTGGGACTGGATGAGCTTTGAAGGTCCCTTCCAACCTAAACTATTATGTGATTGTGACTGTATCAGAATATAAGATGCCTGGAGACTGAAGAGAGTTCATCTTGTGTTTTCTGCTTGGTGGGCTCCAGCCCTTCACACAGACGTAGCCAAAAGGGCAGGTTCAGTGAGACAACAGGCTGTGGCCATGTGAGAGGCCTTGCCTGTTTGCCTTTAGCAATTACCGCTTTATTCTAAGAGCCGGAGTCCTGCTCTGGGGCAGATCACAGATGGGATGTGTCTAGTCTTAGCTACTCATTTAGGCCCTCTCTCAAATCAGAGGGAGAGGAGCGTTCCCAGGCTCAGATCACAGATCCCAGGATGGGATGACTTGTTCTTCGCTGGTGCTTGGCTTCAGAGGCAACCCATGTGAGTACCTCATCACGCTAGGTCATGCTTAAGATGACAAAATTAGATCTACTTAGTCCTATTTTGAAGTAAACCATTCCTGGTCTGACAATGGCTCCTGGCACTCTGGCCCAGCAGCGTGGGATTGCTGGTGAGCAGCGCCCTCTCCCCTCCTTTACTTGCAGGCCGGCGGTGGTGGACAAGAAGGGAGACCTGGCTACGCTTAATGAGGTGGGCTACCAGCTCCGCATCTGACAGAGCCATTCGCAGGACAGAGGGCTTCCCTGGTGCTTCCCGCTGCACTTTACCTGCACTCCGTTGGAAGGAAGAAGGAATGGGAGTATTTATTAACCTATGGACTCTTATAATAAAAGTTTTACCTAGAAAATACAAGGAGGGAGTTCTTTTAGTGGCAGTATTTATTTTCTGTCAGTTCATAGAAAAGGCATCAGTGAAGAGAACCTAAAATTATGTTTATCAGACTAGAAGATTTTTTTCCCCTCCATCATGTAACAGGTGACTCCAAAGGTGTGAGTTTCTTCAAATTTAACTTCCCTGTACAAGTATTAATTGAATTTGTGCTGGGTAGTAGCATTGGGATAACAAAGAAATCATATTCTTAGTGTTAAGATGTGCTGGGGTGCAGTGCAGTTAAGAAAACCCAACATATTCAGTATTAATATTTAATTCAGCAATAAAAACAAGCAGTGCCGAAGTGGCGTGAGTTTTTAAAGTATCATCATTACCTCACTAAACTTAATAGATATGCAAAACTGTCAGTATTATTGTTTTGTGACTGATTTGTACTGTTTCCCAGCATTTCTGGTAGTATTAAAATGGCACTGAATGTTTTACTGCCACACCTGTATTATTACCTTGTGCATGTTGCTGAAAGATGTTAAGTAATAGTAATATGCAAGTGTATTCTTAAACACTGACAATTTATTAGGCAAGATATGAGGCTTTTTTAAAATGATAATTGATGAATAATGAATTTTTAAACTTTCATAATTTTTTTATACTTTATCAAAAGCTTTTAGTCTTTCTGGACTACACTGCTGAAGCACAAAATGTAGAGATTGCTGTTTTGTAGAGACAAGCGTTCACCTCTTAGTTTGTTTCTCATATATGTTCCTGGAATAATGGAAGAAATGTCAGACTTGCTAACCTGAGTCTATATGCTTTTCTTTCAACATTAGTGCGTGGCTTGGCTCTGAGGGCTGAGCAGTCTCAGATGGTGATGCCTTGACATCTTATATTAAGATCAGACATCGCAGGCTGAAGTTAACCTTCTGCCATGCTGCTGTAGGGAGTTTTTCCTATACGTGTTGTAGTAACAGCTGCTTAGTCAGACCTAAAACAGAAGCTCTTATTGGAACAACTTCAGCAATAAATTAAATTGTACGTCTGAAATAGCTGAAAATCAAGCTTGTTTGCTTCCTCCCTACTCAGTCCTTCTGTTCTAGGGCTTAGCTAAGGACCTACGATGGACGGCAGCATTCTCAAATGACAGTATGATTTTCATTGGGGTCAGCCCTTTGCATTAGTGAAGTTCTCTGGAAGCATTCGAGTGCTGCATTCCTGAAAATATTTCATTAGGTGCCTAAATAGAAACTGGATTATTTTATAAGTCCAGCCTCTACCCTTTGTGCTGTGCTTACAGATGACACTGCCATGGGCCTTGTCTATGCCCCTTCCTGGGCACTTATTTTTTTTTTGAATTTTGCTGAAGACAGAACATTGTTAGTGACAATAATGCTTGCTCAAACAGAATGATTTAAGTTCCTGGAACGATTACTTCAGCCAGCAACTGAATGAGTACAGACGGAGATGATTGCTTGTACACAGACCTGATTGCTCAAAAAAAGTCAATGAACGTCACCCAGCTGGGACAGGAAGACCCAGCAACGTTAGACAAGCAACGAAGGACTTTCTGCTAATTAGATTTCAGAAGGCCCAAAAAAGAAGGCTTTTCAACTTTATAGAAGATTACCATATCAATTACAGGGAAGCATTTCCCATCCCTCTTCCTGTATACTTTTCCATTCCTGTGTTCACAATAGGTGGTTTTTTTGGAAGAGAGGGAAATACTCTTTTTTGGTAGAAATACTTGTGTAATTTGACATCAGCCACCAAGTTTCAGTTTTGAACTTTGTGCTGCTCAGTGTCCTGTAACCTAAACTTTTTTTTCATATATTCCTTAGATTTCTCATGGGTAAAATAATGTGAAAAACTTACTTTGATCAGCTGTATCTTATAGCACAAGGTTATCTGATACATTGCAAGTTTTTTTTCTATGAAACCATGGTTTACTTCAGCTCAAGTAAGGGTGGTTGGTATACAGTTTTTTACCATTGTCCAGCACAGTTTGAGTTATTTTCTCTTAACCTCTAACTTACACTGAAACTTTTTAATCCTGTAGAGGTGTTTGGCAAATTGCTTTTGGTTCTTGAAGTTCTTTTGAAATATTCTCTTGAATTATGATGGCATTTGTCTCAAGTGTGGTTCTAGTGACTGTTCTTCTACCTTACTGCAAAGTGGTCAAATAGTGTAGAAAACATGCATGACTTTTTTTTTTTTTAATCACTTGTATGTTTATGCACAGCATGAAATTTCAATAAAATATCATGGTAGTCTTTTTTTAATGACTTAGAGTTGGTTTTTTTTGGTCCTGTCCAGATTTCTATTTCAGAAAAGATCAAAGTTGTTTCTAGAATCAAGACACAGGACAAATAGGAACAAACTAAAGCAGTTTTTTGAAAAGATTGTTAAATACCTACCTCATTTATTATTCTACAGAAAAATAACTGAACATACAGCCCTCCAGCTAACCATTAATGGGTTACAAAGACTGAAATAAGTCTCTAAACCCTGAAACCACACAGTCATGGAACAATGAACAGCCCTGAACTGGCAGCACTGATGGCTGCATCATGTCAAGCAGGTTTCGCATTTTTCTTTCAGTAGTACCTCAGGATCTGTCATTTCAATGTACAACCTCACATTTTTAACAACTAAGTAGAAAAACTTCCCCCAGTTGTTCAGTACATATGAAGTGTCAAGATGTCAACTGATTTTTTTCTTCCTATAGTAGATCAATTAGGTTTCCTATAAGTTTTCATGCTCATTAAATTTGGGTTTATTACAGATACTTTTAAAAAAAAAAATTCCAGTGAATGCTACTTATATTTAAGCTTTTAGAAGTTAAAGAAGTAACTTTTTAGAACAAATAGTTGCATTACTGCAAAGCAATGTTCTTTTGGAAGTCCACTCATGCAGCCTCTGCACTGACTACGTATGCTCCAGGTAACTGAGGAAATTCCTTTGCAGAAGTATTCAGATAGAAGTGTCTACAGAGCAACTCTGTAGTAAAACATTACTTTCAGCCCATTATAAAATGTGACATGCACACAAGCTTACTGCTCTTTACTTGAAGAAACACACAGTTCTCAGAGAATAATCAGTTTTACTGTGTTTTACAATAAAAACCATTTACAGCATCTCTGTGAAAAATATTGCCCTTTTGAGACTGGCACAGATGTTCTCCATTATCAAAGAGGAAGCTAATGTAAAAACTTTTCTTTTTGCCTTAAAGACTTCATAAAGTAATTTAAACGTTTGGAAAAAAAAGTCTCTTTAAAAAGTCTACTTTACACAACACTAACAAATCAGCATGCAGGCAAACTTGTTTAAACCGAACCAGCAGTGCTTGAATGAACCTTTTAAAAAAATAATAATTACACGAAAAGAGAAGGTGAAGGTAACTGTACGTACACAAAAAGTCCTTTGGCTATTAATGTTCAATAAGCCTGAACTCTGCCAGCAATGGCAGGTGGTCAGAAGAGTTATTTTCATTAGGAAGACCATTAACAGTCCAAATGTCTTTCTCTGTTAGAAGTGCCAGCCTGCCAAGAAGTTTCAGACCTCCACAAAAAGAATCCTCTGTTCCTGGTTAAAAAAAAACAAAAAGGGTGGAAACATTCATCAGTGTGGGCTAAAATAAATCAGACATTTGCACATATGCAGAAAAGAGTAAAACAATATGGCAGAAATAATCTGAAGTCATTATTGCTCCATGCAAGGTTACCAATAAAGTGGTTCAGAAGTTCATGTTTACTATTTATACTCTCACAGTAGGACTCATAAACACTAGAGCTCAAAGTACTCAGACACTACCCCTCCATTTTTCAGACAAATTGAGGTAGAAAGGCAAAGGGATTTATTTGTTCATTCTCCCCTGAGAAAGCCTCACACAACCCAGTCTTATGCTTGAGCAAACTGCATTGCTAAACAGAGCTGATGCTTGTGCAATTAAGGATCTGTAGAGAGTTACTGGTTCACATAACATTTGATTTCTGCATCCTCAAGCACACAGCTCTCCTCCAACAGGCAGGTCATACAGGAGGTCTTGCTCATGAGGACGAAAACCTTCTGGCATTTCCCTAACTGTTCATCATAAGAAAGGGATCTTCCTCCATTATTTCCTGCTATTTCTGTAATTGCCTGAAAAAAACCAAACCAAAACCAAACCCCGCTGCCCCAAAAATCCTCCCTTAAGAAACACCACATTGCTCAGGTGACTCACAGCCGTGCTATTACACCTTATTATTATACTATACTTAAAATATTTGTGTCCTCATTAAAAAAAAAAAGCCCAATTTGTCCTTCAGCACAGCACCTGTGTGTCAACAGAGCAGCAGGTTGTTGCAGAGCGCTTGGTCTGCACGCGGTGACTCTGGTCACACAACAGAGAATAAAGTGTGTGAATTGTCCAAAAAAAAAAAAAAAGAAAGCCCTTTACCTGGAAAAAATTGGTCAGTCAGCTCAGCTTAGGCCACATTTAATACTCGCTTGTTCAGACTTTGACAACTCTTAATACAGTGGCTCAGGCCATCAGAAAACTGGAAGTCCAGGCTACTACTTAGTTTCTAAGAACTAATGAATAAAAATCACACCAGTTTAAACTACTTGGAGAATTCAAGTTTGGTCCCATCCTGTACTCTGATGTGGGGTGAAGAATCTATTTGAAAAACAAGTGCAGAAAGAAAGAATTGCTATAGCTCTGCTGGGGCACTGATGGTGCAAAAATATAAAAGCAGATGATTTAGAATTAAGTTTGTCACAGGGATGCACTCTGAAATCACGTAGTACTCTCTTAAATCACACAGCATTCAGAAGTCATTTAGGTACTTCTCATATCCTCGTTTTCCAGTTGAATTTTCTATTTCTGTATTTGTGAAGCTTTTGTATTTGTTATTTTACATTAAGATAGCATTTACTGTGCATGTTATGACAAATGAAACTTTTGTGCATTGACTCAATTTTAACAATCTAGTCTGAAGGTATGAGAGCTGAAGGCGGTATTTCCATTTCACATACCAAACCCAATGTTAATTTGTAAAAGTCATTTGCAATCTACGGTAGGAGCAGAACGCAGGTTTCCTCGCTCCAGATTCTGCAGAGCCATTTATCTGATAGTACCGCATGGTGCAATGGTCCTTCATGATGGCATAAACCACAGCACTAGTGAAGACATGGGAAGCGGTAAAAGCAGCAATACAGGGAGGGACAGCCCTGTGTTACCCATTGAGCAATTCCCCCGCAGAGCTACCGTGTCTTTCTTGCACCATCTGGCGAGTTTGGGCTGCAACTGCAATCACGAGAGTGACAACTGGGCATGGGCAAGTGACAGAGGAAAGGCCACAGGGGTCACTTACTTGACAGACATCACATCAAGACTATCTGAAACAGTTCATTTATCAGTTTTAATGCACATCATAAGTTTACGTTCACTGTTTTGTTTAGATGACTAGAAATACTGCTTTGTTCCAGGTCTGGCCACTAAGGTCCTGCATGAGTTACTGACAGCAGAATTTATTTCTCAGGTGTTGCTTACACTGCTGCTCTTCTGCAGCTCCAGCTCTTGTCTCCATGCTGAGATGGCAACCACAGGAACGCTCAGTTAGGTGACAAAGTTTGCCCTGTGTGGCACTACAAGTCCAGCTGTGCTGAAGTGACAAGGCAGCCTTGCTTCCCAGGGAACAGCTGACACTCCAAGCACCACCACAAACCACGGAGGTACTTCATATGGATTACATTAGCACTGTGTTTCCCTTTGGACAGCATCCCAATGTTCCCACTTAGCTTTTGTGAAAAATAATGCACAGTTGGTTTCTTTACCTGGCTGGGCAGCAGTATCATCATTTGCTGCAGAATAGAATATATAATCCACAGTGACAGCACTTCGGGAGTGACAAGTCGTTACTTCTGGTATCCCAGTTTCAGGAACGTAATGAGAATAGACTGAAGACAATTTGAAATGGTGCTGCAATTTTGAAGACAACCTAAACAGGAATCAAAGAAAAGAATTTAATTTTCTTGTCTTTCCTAGAAAGAATAAGCAATGAAAAAATTAGTTCCTGGTTATAAACAAAATTAATTATCTGGATATGCAAACTAGTGTTTCTCTCATGCAACCAATCCCACCACCTTTTGTGTTAGTGGCCTAAACCTCTGAAGGCAAAATGCAGACAGCTTTTTCAAGTTAAAGACATATGTAAGAGCCTATCAAAACTGGCTTAACTGATGCTTCAAATATACATAATTTTCAGCTCCATCTACACTTGTAAGATTTCACCCGTGTCCTCATTCAGCATCCTCTCCCTGACACATGGGTAGAAGTGTCCATGAGAGCAGCTTATTGGAAAGCAACAAACTATGAACTCATCTAACCAGGCCCTTCAGCATATAGAGAAATGAAGGTTTTAAGGTTTAATTTTTTTTTCTCCCCTAGACTAAAGCTATCAAGTGTTTTCAAGTTAGACTATGCCTATTCTTTCCTCTCCTCAGGCTCCCATTTTGTCTCTCCCTATCATCTGTGAGTCCGTTCCTCTTCAAGTTCAGCCCATCTTGTCTCGCCTGTTTTTTTCAATCTTGAAAGCAAACTGCAAAACACCTTTCAGCAGCGGAACTCCTCTTGCTCTCTCCCAGCCATTTGCTCCCACCAGCTCTGCAAATCAACCCTCAACTCTACCTGCCTCACCTTGCACAGCTGCATTTTAAACCTGAGCCGTGATACGTTCTGGTTAAAAACCAATTTAAAAAAAAAAAAATCAGTACATCATCTGCCTGATTTAGAGTAGACTGATAAATGTGCCAGTTTGTACAACACAGAAGGGTAGCAATTTCTGCTCTTGTTGCATGACATTCTTTTTAAGATGAGGCAAACCACCCTGCAAGCAGAGTTCAACACGTGGCACGCTACGGATTTATACTATAGAATAAGGCTTCCTGTCCTGTTATCCACTTATTGTCTCAAATACCATTATTTAGCTTTTTGATGACCAAGAGTCACCAAATATTTTAATATAACTATCTGCAGTGATACCAAGATCTCATTTCTGATAAGAAATGGCTGACTTGGAGCCTGATATCGCACGTACACAGTCAGGGCAATTTCCTTCTATGACTTCCTTCATATGTCTTTACCAATTTGGAAAATGCAAATATATTTTTCCTTTCAAAAAGCAGTTACATTTTCCTTCTCAGCAGTCTAGTGGTGGCTTCCTCCTTCGGTCTAACAAGGAAAAGTTTTGATCCAAGTAAGAGGATCCATAATACTCCAAGTTTCTGGGACTCACAGAACCTAAATCTGCCACAGAACTCTTCACAAAGAACATTTTATGATCTTTCCAGTTCCTTTCCTTCCTTTAATCCTAATTTCACATTGTATTAAAGGATTTTATTAGTATCCATAAACCTGTATCTCAAACACAGAAGAGAGAAGTGCCAACACTTAAGCAGCTGGACAATGCTGGTGTTTTTGTTGATTTTTTTTTTTCCTCTCTTAAAAACATGGTTTCTGCAACTGGACTGAAGTTCACAGCTTTCCTACGACGTCACTGCACAGCAAAATGCCCTGTTTATGTCAAGAAGTGACAAAAGATGTCAAAAGCATTCTTATTATAAGCAGACAGAAAAACCATCTGAACAGCACCGACAACTCGCCTCTGCCTTCTGAAATAATATCTGCAAATTCCCGCTACAACACACTCTCCTTCATTATTTCCCATTCTAGTATTTTGCTGCCGGATCAGCCTTTTCACGTTTAAATGGAAGATGATTTTTTTTTTGTCAGATGGGCAGACTGGGGTGGGCGAGCATTGTGTATCCACATCTGGAATCAGATACAAGTTTGGTCTAAAACCAAAAAGAACCCCCAAAACTAGGAACCAGTCAAGTATTTCAATTTTTTCCCCCAACACATACTTTTCAGGTGCTATTACAATCTCCTGAGCATTGTCTGGTTTTGCTGCTTCCAATTTTTCTCCTGCAAAATAGAAATACATTCAGTTTACATTTAAAAATAGGATGTAGATGAGACCAATATTGAAGAGCTACAGAAAAAAATATCTTCAAATACACTTATTTGTTGCAGAAGGCAAGATACAATTCACAAAGCTGAATTAAATTCTTCTGTTCCATTAGTAAGATCCCCTCCAAAGACTTTCAAATTATGCCCTATTCATTTAAAATTGTTTTTTCTGTCAAAGAAAAAATGGTGGATGAAAGATGTAATAATACTGAGCAAGGAATCACTTGCTTTTCTCACTTGTTCCATGAAGTGTTTGCACTATAACAAACACTGAAGCAGAATGTAGGTTCATGCCACATACAAGTGCTGCATTCCTCTCTCTCTCTTTTCCCAGTCACAGCACAACTGGCTTTCGTGATGCCAACACAGCAGTTTAAATATTACACACCAGCTCCCAAATGGCAATTTCTAACTATGGTCTCCTAAAGATTCAAATTTGTAAATGCTTATGTGAACAAAGAGCTTTACACTCTAACAAGCCCAACAACAAAGTTTTGCAAGCTCAAGACTCTGTGGTTTTCCCCACTAGAACAGATAATCTGTTTTGTAGTGCTACCCAAATGATATTTTCAGAGGATGACCAAAAAAAAAAAAAAAAAAAAAAAAAAAAAAAATCTATCAACCTAGAAACTGACCTGCCTTTTCTTCTTTTTGTTGCTGCTTTATTTCATATACACAGTTTTGCGAAATACCTAATTTTTTGGGCCAAATTGGAATAGGTAAGATTCTTTGTCCCCTTGGAAACTGTTCTTGTCCAGAGACCTAAGAGAGAAAACAGAAGCTTTTTTGAGACAGAAATCTCATTTTAAAAAAAAAAGAAAATTAGAAGACATTTTCTGTAAAGTTTTAAGCAAAAGCAAACCAACAAACAAAGAACAAACAACCCAAAACCCAGCCCTCTGGAAGAAATCATTTATGATGGCTTGTCAAATCTGTAAAAATAATAAAACTCCTTATGTACGCGCCCTTTGTTTACTCTTGTCAAGTTTTTTGCAGCTACCCCATTTTTCAAGACAGTTCTTGTGACACTAAGCTGAGAGACTACCCAGAACACTTTTAACAACACAACAGGACTGAGCATACAGAGCTCCCTTGCAGACACTTAGTTTATCTTCGTGATGCTTATTCTTCTGAGAGCAAGTCAAAATGGGGCTTGAAACAACCACCCACTGGCAAACACCAGTGGGGCTATTTTCTCTTGTTTTCTCACTGTATACACTCCAGTTACTTTCTATTAAATAGCATTTGACACATCCAACAGCTACATAGAAGCACTTACAACAAAAACCATTAACCTGGAACAGTTTAGGTTTAGCATCTAATTGCATTTTTGCTTTTACACTTGTTCCAGCCGCTGTAATTCAAGGTTTATCTAAAATAAGGGTCATCTTTCCATAGAGTGCACAGCAGGTATTTGACTAAGTAGTTATTTTATACTACTTAAAGACTGGGACACTTAAACACAGTGATACAATCATCCTGTGGATAACTTCCAAGAACAATTAATGTTTGCAAGTTTTTAATTTTGGTATGCTAGAAGCGGATACAATATTCGGTAAGGGACAGCTATTATAAATACCCAAGCTTACTTTAGTAACTCCACAGTAACTCCCGCTTTGCAGACTGCGTAAAGGGCACTAAAATTGATACTGCGCTGGAAATAATCACAAGCCCAGCTGTGGTGTATTAGCACCACTCAATTAAATATTTCTCTTTAATCAACATTGAGTTGTTTGCTTTTTTTTTTTTTGAGAGAGAGAGAGAAGTGAAAAGCATAACCTACCTTCCCTATAGCAAGTCCTTCATAATTTAACTTTCCTTCCTTTATAAATCTGTACAACGGAGAACCAGGAACAGAATTGAAGTCACCACAGAGGATAATTGGACAGAAGGTCCCATCCTTCTGAGGGGCAACACTAGCAATCTCCGCCAGGAGGATTGCAAGTTGGGTCAGTTTGATGTCCCCTCGCCTTGGGTTATACAGCAGGTGGGTATTGGCTATACAGATTGCAGCATTAGTTTTACAGTGAAATTTAGGCTGCAAAAGCAACACCAATCCAACGTTGTCCCTGTCCAAGAGCGGAATATCACGGCGAAAAAATTCCACAGGTTTTGATGAGATCAGGCTAAATTTGGAAGTTTTGAAGCAAGTAGCACAGCCATCGGGTTTTCTCCCTGTCCTCATTTTATACTCACAGTGATACCCTGCAAAAAATGCAATTAAAAACATAAGATACCATTATGTAAATAGAGATTATCTTAATAAAAATTAGAAAAGCCTCGTGCTACTTTCCTCACATGGCAGTCAACACCCAGTCTGAAGTGCCAAAGACTATGTAAAGTTCACATAGAAAAGTGAACCCAAGAGACTCTGTCCTGTTTAGCTTCAGTTTAGATACCACAGGAAACCTGGTCTAGTACCTTTTGTGATGTGTGAGCATCTACGTAGTTTAATACATCAGGCATGTTCTTCTCTCCTCATGTGGGAAAAAACCCCAAACCAAAACAGCGAAAAACTCTCACAAGTCACATAGAAGTAGACTTGTATATTGAAGTTTTTTCTGGATGTTACCACAATGGTTTAGGAATAATACCCGTGAAGCATGCCAATCAAAATCAATAATCACTGTCTAAAATGATTCATAGAACAAAGTTCTCAAACATATCTACACAATTATGGAATTACACAGTCAGCAGCAAGAGGCAAGCTTTCAACAAGGAAACTGAGACACTGATCAAATGACGATATTTGAGCTCAAATAAGTCCACCTGAAAATAGTCATTTGCCAAGTTCTTCATTTTATGTACAGGTGAAATGCCGATTTTAATGATGTCTTATCTACGTAAGAAAAAAACCTAATGAACCTGAAACAGCATCTAGTTTTTTGCCATTTTAAAATGCTTCACTGCCCAGCCTGTGCCATATAAATTCATGAAGTGGAGCGAGTTGATCTCTGAGCTCACATCAGTGCTGGGACTGGGATTCCTTCTCCTCTCTCCCAGCTCCAGGCCCTGTGCTCCAGCCACTTGTTGTGGCACTTACTGTTAATTCAGTAAGCCAACAGAAAACTAATCCAGGAAAATAAAATTACTCGGGATAGCATTCTGCTGGACTGCTGGATTTCACCAGGGTAGAGTCCTAGCGAGTACCAGAACTGGCTGAGGAGAAGGGGCAGGACTTGAACCTGGGAGGAGGGAGAGGAAGAGGAAGAGCTACAGCTAGCTCCAGATCCTCATGCACAGCAATGAGAAGCTCAGTTGCCCACAGAAGCCTGGCCTTGCAGTGCTATTTCACATTTGAAGTGGATTTAAATCCGTACTGCCGTTACTCTACCTTCTTTACAAACCCCCAATTCTGGGAGTTAGACTATCATCAACTAACCCAGAAAGAAAAAAGCACCACTCCAGTGGTGTTCCTTCAACTGGCTCTTCCTGGCATCAGACAAGTACCAGCACCAGGAAGAAAGTGGGGCCCTGGGACTGGAGGAGGTGCAGGGCACAAAAGATTTAGATCAGTTTAAACCACCATGAAGTCACACCCCTGGCAGCATATTCTTACCATAAATTCACACGTGAGAGTGATAAGGCGGTGCTATTTAGGCTGACTGACAGCACTAGTATAAAAACTAATGAATACAAATTGACCGAGGGTAAAATTTAGTGCTGATATTTGGAAGGTTTCAAGCCAGAGAAAAGCATACCCTAGAAAAGCTCTCCAACAGGAATACTGGTAGAAAACACTAACGTAGTTTCAAGAGAGCGCTTGATGAATTTAAAAAAGAGGGCACACAACATTGTTGCCTCTGATTGTAGGAAACTCGATTCTATAATATAAGGGTTTTTTGATGAAAATAGTACTAGGGCAAGGGACAAGACAATGTATTGGTCATAAGAGTTTCATCATACCCAGGGATTCCAAACTTGACTTGATCTCTGTTCTATAGTGGTCTTCTTGGACTTCTTGTAAACAGAGCACCTATGGCAAAAATTTACAAAAAAAAAATATATTAGTAAGTGCATCAAAATATTGCTGTATCATATCTCTGCTGGCCAGTCTGTATAGGTATATATAAAAAAAAAAAAAAATAGGGGCTTTTTGCCTCCCATGAAAGGTTTCGCTCTCCTCTAGAAATGTTCCTTAAGATTGTGAAGAGCTTCCCAATTCCTCCCACTCCTTCTCATACATTTTCTTATGTGACATTAAATGTAATCAAATTGGGACCTGCTAATAGGTCACTAATATAATAACAGACTAAGCATATAATAATAATAATAAATAACAAACTGAAGCACAGGAGGTTCCATCTGAATGAGGAGAAACTTCTTTACTTTGAGGGTGCCAGAGCCCTGGAACAGGCTGCCCAGAGAGGTTGTGGAGTCTCCTTCTCTGGAGACATTCAAACCTGCCTGGACACATTCCTGTGCGATCTGCTCTGGGTGAACCTGCTTTAGTAGGTGGGTCGGATGAGATGATCTCCAGAGGCTCCTTCCAACCCCAACCATTCTGTGATTCTGTGTAATACATTCTCAGCAGCTTAGAAGAGGGCGAAACTACAGCATGGACAAGAAGTTTCCATATTATGACAACCTGAACGAAAGATTAACCTTAAAATACTCCATTAAGAGAGTTCTGAGCATCTTGGCGCCTTCTCCCTGCACAGTGTAGTAACACACAGATTTACCACCACCCTGGGACTCTGGCACAGGGATGAGTTCCCAAAGGGTGATGGGTTAGCACTGCCTGCTGAACTGCAGCAACAGACTTCACCTACCCAGCCGGCACTAGCTTATTCAAGGTCTCCAAGGAGAACCAAGTCACAAGCAATATTCTGAAGTCTCCGCTTCACTTTAAGGTTACAGTTCAAAACAGTTAAAAGTCTACGTCCTTTAGCAAGAATTTCCTCTGCACAAAGGGCACCTGCATCTGTCAGGGTCTGTAGCAGCTGCTCGTCATGACTTAATGAATCACAAGGCATCCCCTCCCTGCCCCAGTGCTGTGTTGTGTGGCTCTGCAGACCTTCACGAGTGCCCTGAACCGCCCTGCTCTTTGTAGAGGGGCTGGCTCCGGCTCCAGCCCTTCCACCCTGGAGAACTGCCTGTTACCACTAACAGAGCCAGGTAGATCCTCACCAGAGTCATTCTGCCCAATGCTCCTCTCAGAAAGCCCACTAACATATCTCACTGCACAGCTAAGTATGTACCAGCATGCATAAATTTGTTAGGAAGAGCTTAAAGGGGATTTCAGTCTCTAGCTTCCTGCCTATAAACCAACATGACTGCATTTTTCAAATGCTACAAGGCAATTTCTCTGTGGCTTCTCTAACACAATTACTTTTCTTTCCAATACTTTTTTTCTGACGTGAACAGGTTGGATTCCATCACCAAACTTTTATTGGCCTGAACAATGACTGAAGCAAAAAGTTTACTGACTTGACTTCCTGATTAACAATAAGTGGTAAGTATCCTTAAAACCAAACAAAAACCCCCACAATCAACAAAGAACAGGTAAGGCACTTTTTTCAGACCCTAATACAAGCAGAAGTTCAGAGTTATTCCTCAGTAGAGAAGAATAGCAAGATTGTTCATAAGTCAAATGGTGCAGAGTACCAATGCAGAGAGAAATGAACACCCAAGAGGAATACTTTGGATCAGAGTTTCACATGGATACTAACAGCTGCATCTTTCTCTCAACCTCAGACATCAATCTCAACAGAGATCCACACTGCAGCCTCATCACCCAAATCTTCATACAATCAAAAAATATTTGCGTTTGCCTTCCAAACAAAAAATTAGAAGTTCTCCATTACCTGGTCTAACAAATGGCTCAAAAGGATTAGCAGCCAAATTTTAGAAAAGAACTTTTGATTCACTGAATATACAGACACTTGGTGTTACTACTACCTAAACAAATATGAAGTTAAAGTCACACACCCTAAAGTCAGAAAATGCCAGTCCTGGAGGTTGCCTTAATTTGACCCTCCTGTGTGCATGTATACTACTTTTCTTCCACAAAAACCTGGTGTATAGAATTAAGTATTTGCGAATGATGACCAACTACTCAATCTTGCACATCCTTTGCACTATATAACTTATGGCACAATTCAAGAGAGAGCCTCCAGCTCTGGAGCTTCTTAAACTGTACAGTCACAGGAGCTGAGATTATCCTGGAGAAAGGTGCCCTGTTGTCCTATTCAAAGCATCTATCACTAGCTACTGCTACAAACATGGTGATAGACCAGGTGGACCTTTGGCTCATGCAAGCATAACTGTTTTATGTTCAATTCCTTATTTACAGCATACTACTCAAATGTGATCTAGGTACAGACTACGAAAGACTTATATGAAGAAAGAAGGTTTTGGAATTACAAAAAAATTGCTGTGTATCAGCAGAACATCAAAGTCATGTCAAAAAGACCATTCCAGGAAGGTATGTACAAAAAAGGCAACTACGAGCAATATATACCATAGAGTTTGTCTTCACTGTAAGTTTAGGTCGCACAGAATACACTACTGCATATGCATAAATCAAAACTACTGTTAAGCATGACATAACTAAAAGCTCAGTTGGATTCACCAGACAGCCCACCTATAAAAAACAAAGAACAGCAAGAATTTGGTGCTCCAGTTTATTGGTTCTTCAGAAATATTCGCACACTCATTTTCTACTCACATCTGCATCCAGCTGTTTGATTTCTTGTAGAATGTTGGGAAATCTGTATGTCCAGATTAACAACCGTTGCCTGCAGTGTTTGTACAGATGGGAGTTATCTTCTAACAAATTCTGTGAGAGGATATTGTAGGACATGACTGTAAAATCAAATTTTGCCTCACTTTCTGTATTGCTTTGGTCAGTTTCCTTTTTTTCTAAGATTTTCATTGGTCTACTGTGCTGACAGAAGTATTCCCAGTGTCTTTTGACTGTTCCTGTTAAAAGCACATGAAGCGGAAAGTTATGTAGTACACCATATGACTTCTTATGCTCTCAGAAATCATTCTGACAACTATTCATCTTTCAAATTGCTTATGCAACACTAAAACTTATTTGATTAGCAGTGATTTAGATCTTCTGTTTAAGATGAACTTTACATGAGCATCAGTAAAAAACAAAACACACGCCCAAAACCATTATATGCCCTGAATTTCAAACTGCTTTGAAATTAGGAAACTGGCATGTTCCAAGATTGTTGCAGTCAGATGACACCACCCTGCTCCCTGTAGAAGGGCTGTCAAACCAGTAAACGAAATCCAGTCTGTTGACATAGTCTCATGCTACCTTCTGCCACTGCCTCAGTGGAGATGGGGTATGTCAGTCTGGGATACACCCTTTAGAGCAGCATATGGGCACCTTGCTCATCTCTCTATCCATGATTAGCAACGGGTTAGGAACGGAGGGTCACCTCTGGTGTGCGTATAGTCTGACAAACTCAGCCGTAAGCTGCAACAGGGTCCATTACAGGGGTCCCAAAACAGATAATGAACCTGATTTCCCTCCATGAGGTTGAGAAAATAAAAAATTAGTAAGTCTCATAATTACCAAGAACTTCTTAGTTTGCCTTTCTGCCATGGATATGATGTTTCTAAGCCTTGCGGATATTTGTGTCCAAAAATCCCTTTGGGATGCTGATGGCATCTGTCACCTTTTTCAGTCATAATACGATTTCCAGTTTATTTTGTTAAGGAAGGATTTATGCACAAGGGCCTTAATTTTCACTGTGTCCCTCTATTTCTTTCATGGTAGACAAAACTGTTTATATCCACAGGAGTCAGTAAAACATTTGTATGCTACATAGAAGATTATATCTGTAATAAGCTGAAGCAGACACTTCCGAGTTTCCTAAAAGTCTGTTACTGAGTTGGGTAGTCATATTTGCACTTCTTACTGTATTTATCTAGATAAGCGCATCTGCTGTTTGCTCTGCCAGTCATGGTCTGACACAGAACTTGCTAACGTACCAGTGGGAGAACACAGTTGTAAAAACAGAAATGCACCATCACACTGGAAGCAAACCATTAAAATTCAGTCCATTAATTCACAGTTATGTAGGTGTGAGATAACTGGCTCAGAAAGAAGCCTGTTCAGGTCCAGCGGGGCTTATGAGCTCAGGTACAGTACACAGAATGAAGCTGTACAATGGCCAGCACAGCTCAGCCCTATAGCAAGTTCGCTAAATCTTTTTGCTTTAAGAGTGCCCAAGTTAACAGTCCTGATCTGTTGACAGACACCTGAGAGGGAGTTGTCTGAACCAAGCTCAGGACATCCCAGCTGGGCAGTCCCTCACAGAATTGACTGTGTTCTACCACCAAGTGCAGCAAATCTAGTTCTGGCAGACTGACAGCACAAAATACAACTTTACAGACCAAACGGCATTACAAAACTAACTTTTTTTAAGACAGATGTTTTCTTGAGAGAGATACCGAGAAAAATAGTAACTCAAAAGGTGCAGGCAATATTGCTTATAACTTGTTGCATGTGTTTAGCATTACAAATAAACAACAAAAATGAGCAAAGAGCATCTCTTACCTTTCTTGCTGCTATGTTTTTCTCCATCCCCTGCTACAGAAAGACACAATGCTTCCTTCTCATTAGAGACTCTTGTTTCTTCTTCAGGAGCTGAAGTATCACACTGGCTACCGAGTCTTCTCTTCTTTGTTGATGGTTCCTCTCCCTCAGATTTCATACTGGGGTAAGGTAGGTGAAAGCAAGAACTTTGCGTGAAGTTTTCAAGCTGCCAGTTAGAGTTCTGAAATTGTCTCCAAGGTCCAAAAAACGGAGGGAGTCTCCAGTTTGCTGAGAAGTCAACTGGAACAGGAAGTGGAAAAGAGGCCCAGGGAGAGTGTCCGGCCCATCTCACACAGCTGGAAACGGGGCTGTTCAAGGTGAGTACCTGAGAACCATTCCAGTGGGCAATCCAGTCTCTGCCCAGCCTCTGCACGTGACGGGGCAGCATGGAGTGTCTACCAAAGAAAGCGCACATTTCATTACTCACACACAACTACAGCCACCTGTAGATGCAAGTCACCCTGGTCATGGCTTACACAAGATATTTTTTCTCTACAAGTTAACACACACAAGATATTCAAACCATTTTAGATACAAGATATTTAAACCTTTCTCTAAATGATAAGCAAAGTCAGGCTTATAAAGTGATCTTGTATCTTTTTTCGCTCTTCAGATTTACAGGTGCCATTTCATTTCCAAATTCCATCTATCTGAATAACTACTTACAATTTATTTTCTGCCTTGTTGAATTCAACTCCAGATCTTTCAAGTGGCCAGTGGAATGACCTTTACAAAGGGTCACTTTTGCATGCCACATTAACTTTACGATAAGACTATTTGAAAGGAATCAGAAAAACACTTTCCTTCAAGCAGTCAGAAATTTGTTTAAAAAAAAGCCACTGACTTGGCTCAAACCACAATGCCAACAAGACAGGGAAACAGAGGTACTAACTCTCCTGGCATGTCTGGTACCAGCTTATACATTAAATTTGTATTCTTATTTATTTTCTAGGTGGGAAAACCACAGCTTAATGATTAAAGCCAGGAAAATTAGGTGGTGGGGGTTTTTGGGGTTTTTTTTTTGTTTTGGTTTTTTTTTCCAGAAAAAAAGAACAACGATGTGTCAACAAAAATGCAGGAAGGAAGGCTAAGTGACATTAACCTGCCTCAGCTTCCTCATGGCTTAAATAAGAAGGTGTATTTTGATCTTACAAACAAAACATATGAAATTTCTGGGACCAATACTGTTCAATATATTCATCAATGACTTGGATGAGGGAATTGAGTGTACTATCAGCAAGTTTGCTGATGACACCAAGCTGGGAGGAGTGGCTGACACGCCAGAGGGCTGTGCTGCCATCCAGCGAGACCTGGACAGGCTAGAGAGTTGGGCGGGGAAAAATTTAATGAAATATAACAAGGGGAAATGTAGAGTCTTGCATCTGGGCAGGAACAACCCCAGGTTCCAGTACAGGTTGGGGAATGACCTATTAGAGAGCAGTGTAGGGGAAAGGGACCTGGGGGTCCTGGTGGACAGCAGGATGACCATGAGCCAGCACTGTGCCCTTGTGGCCAAGAAGGCCAATGGCATCCTGGGGTGTATTAGAAGGGGGGTGGTTAGTAGGTCCAGAAAGGTTCTCCTTCCCCTCTACTCTGCCCTGGTGAGACCTCATCTGGAATATTGTGTCCAGTTCTGGGCCCCTCAGTTCAAGAAGGACAGGGAACTGCTGGAGAGAGTCCAGCGCAGGGCCACAAAGATGATTAAGGGAGTGGAGCATCTCCCTTATGAGGAAAGGCTGAGGGAGCTGGGTCTCTTTAGCTTGGAGAAGAGGAGACTGAGGGGTGACCTCATTAATGTTTATAAATATATAAAGGGTGGGTGTCACGAGGATGGAGCTAGGCTCTTCTCGGTGACAACCAACAGTAAGACAAGGGGTAATGGGTCCAAGCTGGAACACAAGAGGTTCCACTTAAATGTGAGAAGAAACTTCTTCTCAGTGAGGGTGACGGAACACTGGAACAGGCTGCCCAGGGGGGTTGTGGATTCTCCTTCTCTGGAGACATTCAAAACCCGCCTGGACGCCTTCCTGTGTAACCTCACCTAAGTTTTCCTGCTCTGGCAGGGGGATTGGACTAGATGATCTTTTGAGGTCCCTTCCAATCCCTAACATTCTGTGATTCTGTGATTCTGTGAAAGCCTGGTATTGTCTTGTATTGAACTAAAGTGACAACCTCCCAGCTGCCATTCGGCCTAGCGAACAAGCCCGAAGACAACTTTCAGCAAACCCGGCCTGTCCTGGAACAGCGCTTTCCACCCCAACGCACCAGAAGCAGCTCGACAGACACAGAAGCAAAACACCCCCCGGGGCACCACGGCTCTAGGACGGAGCTGTGAGGGAGAGGCACGTTTCCTCTGCCAAGGCCTCCTGGAACACCTGTGTTAAGGAAAAGCGCTGAGAAAGGCTCCCTGCCTAAAACCCCGGCGCTGCTAAACGCCACGGTACAGCCCCGCGCTGTGTTTTGGTTACCGCGGCCCTGCGCTGCCTAATGGCGGGTACTTAAAACAAGGGGCTGCCAGTCACCCCCAGCCCCGCCGCGCCCGGGGGCTCCGCTCCCGCGGTACCGGCCAGGCCGCTCCCGGCCCCCCCCACACCCGGCTGGGGCTCGGGGCTGCCCATGAGCGGCAGTTCCAGCGTCGCCGGGGCCGCGCCAGCCGCGGGGAGCCCCGCACAGGCCGCCTCGGCCTTCGGGACGCGGAGGGGAGGAGGGCCGGCTGCTGCCCCGCGGCCCCGCGCACGACAGCGCCCAGGCGGCTGCCGGGCCCCGCCGAGGCCCAGCGCCTCCCGACACCCGCTCACCTCTCGGCGGGCCCGGGCCCGGCCCAGGGGGGCCCCGCTACCGGCTCCGCGCAGCCCCGGCGCCCCCAGAGGGGGTCATCCCAGGGCAGCGCCAGCTCCGCCCGCCGCCGCGCTGCCGCCCGCCGCTCACCCCGCACCGGCGGCGGCCGCACCGCCCTCCCGCCCGCTCGCTCCTGGGACTTGTAGTCGAATGGCGGGCGCCGCGCCCCGCGGCCATATTTGTCCGGGGAGGCCGGCGCCGACGCCAGGCCGCCATCTTGGGGCAGGGCGGCCTGTCAGGGTGTGCCGGCCCCCGAGGGAGCCTTCGCGGAGCAGCGCCAGTGAAAGCTGCTGCAGGGCTGCTCGATTGCAGACTTTTGGTTATTTCCAATGGACTTAACACCCTGCTAATGCGACAGTTTCCATATGCCGCTCTGACATTACCGTGTGTCCCCGTAGGGTGAAAGCGTCTGAAGGAAGAGCTGCCCCCGTTTCCAGGTGCCGCTTCAGGGTGGCAGCGCCACGGTTACAGTCTACAGAAAACCAAACCCCACTCACCTGAGATAGTATTTTAACATTCTACGGCTAAAACGCCCCTGAAGACGCTCTGTGAAGCGACCGTTGCCCCGGTGCAGGCTGAGGAGACCCAGCCTGAGGTGGGTCTCAGTGGATGGAGCCACCGCTGCTCACCAGCTGCACCAACAATCCTCCCTGCCCCTGTCAACGCTGCTTGAATAAGCGGTTAAAAGGCTTTCCTGAGGTCTTCTGAGGACAGAGTAAGTGCTGGCTCTGTTTACTGTAAGGAAACGTAGTACAAAGCATATGAAATATGATACTGCTCAATAGTGCAGATGCTGTGCAGGAACTGTAATCAAGTAAAATACTGTTTCTCTGCATTCCTTTTACTTGTGTCATAAAAGTGACTTTAAATAACAATAATTTTAGAGCTTTCCCAGGAGTGGTAGGGAAGACTGGAACTGGAATAATGTAGTTAAGAGTGTGCTAGTTACGCAATGTGTCAAATCCACTTTGGGTTTTCCACTCAGACACAAGTTAGTTACTGGCAAAAGGCAAAAATACCCATCCGTTTTCTATTAGTTTCTTCACAATGTTATAAGAGAGCAAAGCTACTAGCTCCATAATAAGTGGGTAGTAAAAGATGTCCCAACTATGTTTTCGAGACCTATGTTATTTTGGTAATTTGTTCTTTTCTATATTTTTCAAGTTTTCTTATGTATTAGATATATTTCTAAGATACAAGACAGTAAGCCATAGCTATAGCAACAACAACAACTGCTATTGTTGTTAGTTTTAGGAACAGAAGGAATCTTCCCATGTAATGCAGTTATTTTCTGTATTTTGACCTGCATAAGACATCCAAGTTACTCTGTGACTTCAAAGGTTTTTACATAATGGTAGTCTCAGTAGTGATGCCGAAGCAAGGGGTGAAGTTTTGGCTTTTTTTTAAATAAGCCTTAATGAAAAGGAAGATATGTTGATAAGCATAAAAGTTAGTTGTGTAACAGACAAAATAGAAGAAGATTAACCTATTAATATGGTGCAAATCTTTTCTCATCTCAATGTTGCTGTTATTTCTTGCCTTGATCTAGGAAAGTCTTATTAAGCCAGTAACGCTTAATTGCAGATTGTTTACTCTCCTCCAATTATTATTTTGTGTATCTAGGCTGGCCAGACCCTGTTGAGAGATACTCTTCAAAATAGATATCTCCAAATTCTGGTTTGTAACTAGAAGCCAAATTATTTTATGCATCATTTGAGCTTTCGAAACTCCCTAGTGAATGGAGGCTACTGACTCACTGAGGGATGTTTTGATTGATTATACTGCACATAAGAACAGCCATGGTGGTTCAGAGCTCAGTTTCCTGCTTTCTAAAAGCGGTGGTTAGCAGCAGATGCCTAGAGCTGTGCAGGGGCTGGGCAGACTTCAAATGAACACACTCTCTGCCTCTAGCTGTTTTCAGCTCTGTAGATATCCTAAGCCTGACGTGTTTGTCTCTTTAGTTACTCCTGGTGTCTCTCTCCCCCAAGTACTTGAGTTTGTAAACTTTCTGAATTAGCAACATCCTTTGACGAGAGTCCTGCAGATCTAGCACTCATTATGAGAAGAACTACTTTATTATTATTAATTTTATGACCTCATTCATACCAGCTTCACTGGCCTCTGGTTCTTGTGCCGAGAGACTGAACAGTCCACCCCCATCCACCTTCTCCATGCTGCTCATGATTTCATGGACCACTGTCATGTCCCCTCAGGTTGTTCCTTCCTCCATACTGAAAAATCTCAGACTATTCCATTGTTTTGCATGAATAAGCTATGCCATGTATCTAATCAATTTTATTGTCCTTCTTGGTTCATCCATGGAGTTATATGGTTGCAATATACCTTCCTCTGCCTTGTTCTCTAGTCCTACTGCTGCTTCTCCCTTCCTCCTCCCACCAAATTTCTAACTTTTGAGTTAGACAGCATTTAAAGATAGAATTTTTTTCTCAGAATATGCATCAGTTGGCTATTGAAATTTAAATGAGATCTACTATATAATCTATCAGGGATTAGTCACTGATGGCTTCAGTCCCATTGATTCTGTTGATAACATTAAAACCTCAAAACTGCCACATCTTACGAGATGTTACAAGCAAGTGCTGCTTCATAAGCAAATTTGTACCAGAACTGGTTGTCTAATCATGTTACTACCCTAGAGGGTTATATAAACTGCACGATGCATTAAATAATTAGCAAACCATGCTAGAAAATGTTTACTTGAGCAAGTGGATTTTCAACCAGCTGTTTGTTTTTTTGATGTGATGCCACTACACCTGAGTAGCTACAAGCTTCCTACAGCTAAAATTAAAGAAGATGAGAATAAAAAACTATCCTTGAGATCATTCCGTCCAATCCCTTCATTTCAGAACTAAACAAACCTCAGATCATGTTCCGTCATTAGTACATTAAAATTACTCCAAACAGAAGTTCTCTTTTTTGAAAGTTTGTTTCAATGAAACTTTAACTGCATTATCATTGATACAATAAAATAGTTACTATCTAATGGAGCTTGATGTGTATCTTTTAACTTTGGGACTTAGAAACTTGCTTTGGGAGAACGATAATCAAGATAAAACTACCTCTGAGATGCTCCTTCTGATAGTTAATTCCATGAAATTAGATGTACCAACACCTTGTCAAAAGATGTAAAAGACACACTCTTCCTCTCTCAGAAGATAAGAGAGTCGCAAGTGAGCTTCTAAGAATCTCCCATTCATCCAATTCATCCATTCATCCAATTCATCCATTCATCCAATGTTCTCCCCCATTCCTTAAGAAAATGTTTCCCATGCAAAATAGACCAGACCTTTCAAGCAATTCTTAGAGATAAAAAGGGTGAAGAATCTTTCTAGTAACTTGATAGCAGGGAATGTCAAAATAATGAAAAAGAAAATTGAGGGGCGGGATGCTGTAAAACTCACATTTGGACTGTTTCTGCCCTATGACATGTTAGGAAGAGTCATTGTATTCTCTCATGGACAATGACCTTTCTCTGGGACAGCAACTGTATCTGGGTGCTAGAACACATCTATGTGAAGCCCTTCTGACCCGACTTTACCAAGCTCTCCAGGACTGTCCAATCAAGGTTGTTTTGTTTTGTTTTGTTTTTTAAATTGTCAGACCAGCCCTGGGAGGGGAACAGCTGACCCCCTCATGCCTGTTTCCCTCATTCTGCATGCTTGCAGAACCTGCTTGCCTCTGGTATGCAGGCTGGAATTCCCATTATAATGAGATATGAATTGAGTGAGGGCAGTGTCCAAATTAAGAGTAACAGTAATCTTGTAATCACTAGGAATAAGGATGAGGTGAAGCTCTGGCAGTACTTCCAAACAGTGTCACACTGAGACTGCTCAGAAAGACCCAACGCTGAGCTTGTGCTTCTAGATCTGTAGAAATGAATCTGATCTGGAACTCAGAAAATGAATGTGATTATAGAAGAAGAGCTTTCATTTACATAGAAATAACTGGGAATGTTGTAAAGTTTCATGATCCAGTTCAGCTGTCCTCAAAGGACACACTTGGCTTCTATGAGCTTGAGGACAAGACTCTTTCATCTTTTACAAGGAAATGGGATTAAATATTTTTCCTTATGCCAAAGACCTCCATGAGATCAGAGATATTAATAATCTGATAAAGCAAAGCTTATATTTTAACATCTGCTATTAGATGAATGAAAATGCAGTGATAAAAGAAAATAAACAGTTCATCTAATTGGAAGTGTGCTCTCTGTTTGTATAGATCTACGTTGGTACAGATCCCACTACAGCAGAGTAATTGAAGGTACCTGTAGTCTTACGAATCCATGAAAGAAGAACGTCTTGTGGCACAAGGTTCCGCTCCTTTGAACTGAAGCCATGGACCTCACACCTTGGAGAGTTTCCTCACACCACGGTGTTTCGCAGAGCCGTGCACACACGAGAGCCCATCCGCAGGGAGAAGTTCAGCTTAAAGAATCTGGAGAAGACACAACACGTAAAACATTGTGATTCAGTAGCTATCAAACTTGCCTTTCTCTTCACATTCCTCTTCAAAACCCGTGAGTCATTTCTGCATTACAGGCCTGTAGATTTGGGGCAGCACATCTTCAGACAGCCCAGGGTAACGCGGGAAGCGGTGTGCCAGCTCTGTCAGGGGAAGGGCTCAGGGCGCTCGCAGCTGCCATGGGGCGCCTGTCCGTGACAGGGGCTCGGGGGTCACTGCGGGTGTAAACCCCGCACAGCCCAGCGCCAGCAGGCTGCCTTGCGCAGGACGGGGCTGCCGCAGGGCTGCGCCTGCACCATTTGAGCGGGACGCCTCGGCCTCATCCACGCCGTTGAGGTTTTCAGGCTCCGGCAGTGGAGACCACATCCAAGCAGCCTGCCAGGAGCTGGGTCAAACGCGGCAGCTGGAAGCGCTGTGGGGAAGGAGGGAGAGGGCCCGGCTGCGGCTCCCGGGCAGCGCTCGGAACCACGGCTGGCTCAGCCCGGGCCCCGCCGCCAGACCCGGGCACGGCACCCCCACGGCGGCCCCTCACGGCAGCGCTCGGGCGGGGCTCCCCGGGGCGGGGCGGGCCCGGCCAGGCCCCCGGCACCGCCCGGGCGGGGCGGGGCGTTCCCGGGCGCCGCTTCCGCCTCTGCCGGGGCCCGACGCGGCGGCGGCGTTGCGGTGGGGGCAGCATGCTGAGCCCGCGGGAGCGCGGCGGGGACCTGGCCCGCTTCTACACCGTGACGGAGCCGCGGCGGCATCCCCGCGGGCACACGGTCTACAAGGTCACGGCGCGGGTGAGTCAGCGCCCGGCCAGGCCCCGGCCGCCTCCGCCTCCTCCTCCGTGCCGGCTCCCCGGCCGCCGCCCTGCCCCTCGCCTCCCCAGGTCCCCGGCCCGGCCCGGCCCGGCCCGCCTGTCGTTTGGTCTCTCAAGCCGCCGCTGTGTGCGGAATGGAGCCTGTGGCTAGGCTGCCGGTCGGGGTCTTGGCTGCCCTGCGCGGATCGGGCCGGTCGCGACGTGGAAACCCCACTCCGGGACACGGGAGGGAGGGAGGGAGGGAGGGAGGGAAGGCGGGGACCGGGTCCCCTCCTGTCAACTTGTAGCTTCACGTAGCGTTGGCACTGCCTCAAATGCGCTGCGCTATTAGCTGTCAATTTCTTTCCTGTTTGTTGCAGGGAATAGGAAAATAGCTTAGAAACAAACCACTCTGCCTTTCTTTCCTTTTTTTTTTTTTTTTTTTCCTCCTCTTCTCCCCCAAATCTCTTGGATAGCTTACAGTTGAGTAGTTGAGTTGCTCTGTCTTTCCACCTGCCCCACAGCGCAGTCGGCTCTGCAGGAAAAACGAAGGGAGCAGAGTATGTAGGTACAGCACATCTGCGCTGGCCAGAATCGAATATTTAGACAGCCACTTTCTTAAGGGCTGCATATGCCCAGGGTTCAGCCCCATTTGGGCAGAAGAGAGTCTGGATGAATAAGAGAGGCCTAGTAGGAGAAGGAAAGCTGAAGCAAGTAATGATATTGTAAGAACTGTCTTGGTGCTGGTTTTGCTGAAAGCTCCTTCTGTTCCCCTAAGGAAATGTCTTGCTTTCTTTTCTCCTCTGTTTTCCTATTTAAGCCAAAAATGGAGGGGAGTAAGTAAATAGATGGAGATAGGTGCAAGAGGAGTGAGCGTTCAGATCACAAGTATGGTGGGATATATTGAGAGTGTCAGAAAGGGTCACAGAGGGACAGAGTTTATTTAAATGGCCTGTGATCTTGTAGTCGCTGCAGCTATAGATGTTCTCTCTGTGAGAGCAACATATGTTTATATGCACCCTTCCCTTAATTCAAAGAATACAATTATATATATATAGTACCACTCAGGTTTTTCGATCATGATCACTTTTTGTGACTTGTGAAATTATTTATTTTTTTGTCAGCTACAGGTATGCAAGTCCATCAAACACAAATATGGGATGTGTTTAAAACATTCTTTTTAGTCCAATAAAATGTAGCATTTGTTAAGAGGAGAAAAAAAAAATAGTTGTTTTCCCCTATGATCTTTTAATCTAAAAAGCCTTACCTAAGTTAGAGGCAAGGAGGAAATGGTGCCATCACATATTTCTGCAGTAGCTCATGATGGGCTAAGAGTGTGTATGTGAGAGTGTGTTTTAAAAAGTTGTGTCAATGCAATGGGGGGTAATAGAGATGAGGCAAGACTTCAGCTTATTTTATTCTGGTGACCTTGTTCTTATTGGCTGAAGCCAGTTAAAATGCTCTGTGATATTTTCGTTTATGCAGAATTGTTCAAGAGCAAGTTGTAGCTAACTAGTGAGGAACATCGCTCTTTTTCCATGTCCTGTAAGTTGTAGGTGCGCGGTGCTTTTCCAAGGGAGGCAGTGCAGAATCAGGTGGTGTGCTGACTGCACGTGGTTTAGGATAGAATAAGGAGCTGATCGGTCTGTTAGCTGTCTAAATTAAACTGAGCTAACCAGAGATCAGTAGTTTTTGAGTGTGTTTTGGTATCTAAAATCCTCAAAGTGAAAAAAATATGTGTCTTCTATGCAACAAAAGATGCTTTGGATTCACAAACATAGAAGTATTTATAAATAACTCGTGTTTCAGTAGGACTCTGTCCGGCAATCTGTTATACAGTACTTGAAGTGGGGATTTGAGGAGTTAGATGCTGAACAAAATGATGTAAAAATAATTCAATGTACATATCTGTTACCCTCCTTTTTTCTCTCCTCCTATTCCTCCCTCCTGTTCCCACAGCAATCTGGCTCCATGGTTGATATCACAGCACTACAGCTGTATTTGCTGATCTGATGCTCTGCAACTTTGGGGAACAGCCAGGAAAAAAGTGAGGTGGATCTTCCCGTTGAGTTGAATACCCTTTTGACTGAGATCTAGGGCATTTGGTACATGCTGGTGGAGACTTCTGGTTCCTTTCAGTGGTCTATGGGTGAATCCTTTGTGAAATTAAGTTAAAGGAACTTTCTGTTGCAATGTAATGACAGTTTAATAATCATGGGTGAGAAAGCACTTGTATAGTGTTTCCTAAACATCTGACCCAAAGGCACAACTACTCCTGCGATCTCTTCTGAGTGGTAAAGTGGTCTGTCCTTGTTGCAGCATTTTCTTAAAGATTTTGTTTGTATAGCAGAGAGTATATATTTTTCACAGTTTACACAATTAAATTAATATTGACTTTTTATATCCATTTCCAAAGGCTAAAGAAAAGAAGTTATCAGCAAGTTGTGATACAAGGAATGTTCTTTAATGATATCTGAAATTATAGGCCACTACTAGAAGTTCAGATAATTTAGAAGATTACAATTACTAATGATAATTAAAATTCTCATGAGATATGTTGGATATCTGCAGGTCAGACAAGGAACAGGATAATCTGAAGTACTGTGTTCGATGGTGAGGATCCTTGTAGGATTTCTGGTTTCAGAGCCTAACAGTAATTATGCATTGCTTAGCTCATTGGTGGGTATCCTACTGATATTTTTAAAAATAGATTAACGTTGCTTGCCTTACAGATTTGCAGAAGGAGCTGTCTGCATTGATCCTTGTGGGAGGGTTAACAAAAGTGCGCTGCAAATTTGGAGGGTTAGATCATCTTTGCCAAGCCTCTGGCTTGATTATAGGTTGGATTGAAGGGGCAGACCTCTTCTGAGGTTGACCTTCAGAAAAGGAGATGAAGAACAAAGTAGCACAACACATAAATTATTACGTACTGACTTAAAGTTGGCATGGCTGGTAGATATAGAGGCAATGTAACATTAGAACAAGTGTGAAACAGGGCCTCTGGGTTTTATTCCAGGTTCTTACTAACTGGCTGGGTAATTACTCATCTCTCTGTGTCTCCTTCTGCCCATCTGGTAACTTACCTAGCTGCCAAAACCATTGCAAGGCTTTAACTAAAGGTGAACTGCAAAAGCAAAGCAGTTGGTGTGTGCCCTTTGGTGTTCTTCTGTGCTGTGTAGCCATGCCTACGATATCTTCTTCCCCAGCTCTACAGGCTCTTTGCATCAAGTATGCCAGCTATTAGAAAAGAAGGTTAGAAATATTTCACCAATTGTACACATGAACTGCCTGATAGTGAATGAAGAAGCAACAGCTGCCAAAGTTACAATTTTGTAAAGTTGTCAAACGTTAGGTTACTCAAGAGGGAGGAAAAATTGAGGAAGGTTTTATCAATGTAGACTACGCTGGAAGAAGAGGACTTTGATGTGCCAGGTGAGAGAAAGAACTTAGACTTGTGAAGGAAAATGTTTTAGGTCTTTTGGGAGATTGCTAGAGAAGGTAACATTTCTCTTTTCTGTCTTGTCTCCTCCAAAATGTGTGAAAGATTACAATGACTGGGCTGTGCAGTAAACTGATGTTATGAAATCTGGGAGGCTTTGGCAAGGATTCTTAAGAAATGAAAGGGAGGAAGAGAGCAAGTTTGTAGGGAGCACGAGGGGTACGTTTTTGTCGCTTAACAAGAGGAAAATGTGTATTCAGTGACTTCCATCTTAGAGCAACAGCTGCTGGCGCTTGTGGTTCAGTGGGGTGGTGTCTTAGTCTCTGGGGTGCAAGTAGTGTGGACGCCTTGTGCTTGCCTATATCCATCACCTATTCACAGCGCTAATTATTCTGGGGTGTGTCAGTGTGTGGATAGTCTCTGGAGTGAGAATCCTCTGTTTTACTTTAGCTAAGCATAGGCTAATTATTTTGTTAAACAGCTTTGGCTGAGTTATAATGAAGGATGTACTGACTTGCACAAGATAATTGCAGTTATGAATTAAAGATGTCTTTATTTGCTTTGTTTGTTTGCATGGATGCGCTCTTACTGCTGTTTCTGAGTTGAATACAGAACTTGAATTATGAAGGCTTTTGCGATCAATATTTATTTAAAGAAAAAAATCTTGAGAAAATACAGGCTTCTTTATGATGTGTAGCCAAGCCTTGTTTTCACTGCAGTTTTCCTCTGGACGAAGTCATTTATAATTAATTAGATAAAGAGTGTTTAAGGAGAAACAAATACACAAGGATAGAGTCAGACGTGTGTGCGTGTTGATGGCTGTAAGTAAAGTGGAAATACTATCTCAGTAAATGCAAAGGCTCACATTTATAGTGAGGTTGTGTGCAGCTTATATTAAGCCAAGTAGCCTTAATTAGCTCTGCTTATTGGGAGTAATGCGGCCCTAATATGAATTAATACGAAGAGACTGGAACGATGATGGGGGACGTGCTCTGTGTAGCTTTGTTTTGTGAGATGCCTTCTGTGCCATTTTTCCTAGAATGTATGTCTTTATTTCTAACCACAGCGCTGACTCTTCTGCTAAAATACCTCACCATGTTGTATTTGGATATTAGACTTCTCTAAAACTAAATGAAAACATTGCTGAGTGCAGAGGAACGTGCAACTGCGTGCCTTTTTTCAGATTTTTCTCTCCAGCAACAGATCATTGTATGTTATTCTTTAACTTCCGAACTGAAAATCCAAGTGCTCATATGTTTTTTTGTGTTTTGCTTTTCAGATTGTTTCAAGAAAAAATCCAGAGGATGTCCAGGAGGTAACAGCTTACACTTATGCTAATGTCTTTGTGTATCATACTATGCCTTTTGAAGCATCTTTGATGTAATTTGGCAATTTCTGTGTGTTTTGTCATTGTAATTGAGTGAACAGTTTTTTGTATGTTTCAGTTTGTCTTTAGCTTTCATAGTTGAAAACAGTAACTAGCATAACATGTTGCAATTCTGCCCCAGGTGATGAATCGTGACTTGAAACAAAGTCTTAGGGAGTAAAGTGCCTTTTGATGACGAAACGGCTTTGATAACTTTGCAAGCTCTTTTCTCAGGGCTGGAATTGGCAAATTGATGGTTACTTAACACCTACTGGTAAAATTAGAGATCAGTCCACAATCTAAGTCTTAGCTCTCAGCTGTAGGTACTTTTTTCCTCTTTAACCAACACTTCACTGAAAAGCCTACATCATTACTGTCTATTAGTGAAGAGACAAAATGGAAGAGTGTAAGAGTAAGTTGAGAGAGATTAGACTGCAAGTCACATGTTATGTCTCTCTCTCTCTCTCTGAGGCTCCTTAAGTATTTTCCAGTGATATACTTTGATAAAACTTTCAAATTGCTTACTCTTTGCCTTTTCCAAAAAGGCTCTGAATAAAGGTCTGCTGTATTCTTGTGCCTCTTTAGTACCTCAAAAGACTGTCAGGAGCCATTTTATTAAGACATCTTTATTAAGATTAGAAAAATATTCCTTTTCCTTCTTGATTTCTTCTGGACTAATGACTTGACGCTGATACTATTATACTATGTTCATGCAAAATCTTCCTTCAAAAGCACAACCTTATGGCTTTTCAGACATTGTGTAACATATGCATATGTTCAATTTCTGGTGCAGTCTCTTACTACAGTTGAGGAGAACCTGGATAGTTGATGAAAGAAGAGCCCATAAATGAATACATTGCATCTCAGTGTGATCAAACATGAGTTACTGATTAGTGACTTGGCAGAGGTGAGAATTGGCTAATACACCTAACACCCCTTTCTTGCATCCTTCTTTGAAATCCTGAGAATCGGACAAACATGAGCATTCGTGCTTTTTGCATTTTTTAATCTCTGTAAGATTAAAATGGCCTATCAGAATCAGAGATAATAATGGGTGTAGTTTTAGAACTGCATTACTGTAGTTTGTAGCTTGATGTTCACCTTTTCCACAGAGACTCCTGAATTGAACCTATTCATGAGTACATTCTGCCATTACCTTAATCTTCATTTATGGGGAAAAGCGCTTTATAACAGCTGTTGATGAGCCATTCATCAGAAAAATATATTGTAAGTGTCTTTCAGCTAGAGTATTGCATGAATATACATTAAGTAGTTTTGAAATAATAGCAAACCCATATATTTTAGTCATTGCTTTGGTCATTGCTTGGGTCTGTGGCTGCAGGTTAGCTGTGCAGAGTTCCACATGCTCTAGTATGCAAGAAGAGATAACTGTGCTATGAACTTGTTGATGACTGCCCTTTTTCACCCTTCATTCTATCAAATTAATTATTTTGCATGTGATAACATGTTACGTGTGGTGTGATTCTGTTAAAAGCAAGCATCTGAAAGTACCTAGTTATTAAAAGGAATATCCTAGACGGTAGTTGCCATGAGGGTGAGTTGTAGTCAGAAAACCATGTATGTTGGCTTCCTATGATAGAAAAAGAATTGCGGGCAGCCTTTGGAAGAAAAAGAATATACTCCTAACCTGTTCCCACTGAAAAGAAATTTACTGCAGTTTTCCAGAATGCTCAAATAGAAATTCAGTAGATAAAGTTTTGTGCACACATGCACCCTGGTGCTTTACCATCTGCCTCGTGCAACCCCATTCCCGCACCCATACAGGACCGCTTAGCCATGCCTACCTACTCATCCAGAAGTCTCTTTTGATGTCACTGCTGTGATGCTAATGCATACATTATATATGTACAACTGTACATAAGACTGTGCACCGTGACCTCAACTCTACTTGCTGGTTTTCCGTCACCTCTTTTAACTGCCCTTTGGGACACAAGCTTTTAATACAGGATCTCTCCCGGTGCAGCAGATAACAATTCAAGATAACGTCAACTGTCGTTGCTGGGACAGGAAGGGAGATGAGCTTGTGAGGACTTTCTTCTCAAAAGGATGAAAGAAGTTAACATGAAGTTGTGTGTGGAAGAGTTAATAGGTACAGAAAGGCTAGCAGATTCAACTTTAATTTCCTTGCTTCTGGAGATTGATGATGGCAATGTGGCGTGTGAGGCAATTTTAGGTAGGGTAGTCCTGTGGTTTTTTTCTCTTATTCACAGAGGAGAAAGAATTGTTCATTGTGGAACAGATGAGTCACATGAGTTAATAGAGATCTACTGGCTCTAGCCATGACAAGCACCTTATTGCATTACAGGTCTAACATATGCTTTATGATACGCTTGCTGTGCTTCGTTGAGCTTCAAAGTACAATGTGTCCTTTCTCCAAATCTGATTTCTAATGAGTATGTCAGAGTGGGAGCTTTGCTAACTTTGCTGAGCCACACACATGCAAAGGCACGATTTCCATGACTTTGTGAAAGGTTTTAGGATGACTTTGACTGCTTTTGCTTTGCAAACTTCTTATGGATATTTATTTTCTTCCTCTTGGCTGCTGGGAGATCACTTGCAGCAGTAAAAAAATTATACTTTTTTTAATGGAATGGAACCTCATGCTTTTATTTTCTGGAAGCTTTTCATGTTGTCTCCAAGTACTGGCAATACAATAATCTGATGTTTTAAGACTTGACCATCTTAAGCAACTTTATGTTCTATATGCACACTGCTCAAGGAGTGCTAATCATCCACTTTCTCCATATTGGATTAGATGGAAGTACAGGATTAAAAAATTTATTATTTCTGATAGCAAAATCACTAGTTGGCCTTCTCAAGAGATTCTGATTTTTCTTCCCTTGTCTGTTGAACTCTTCCGAGTACCAGTTGTAATTGAGTCCTGGAAATGTGTGCAGAATAGGTGGGGTTGAATCAGGACTGCTAGTTTCAGTATAGCTAAGTTTATAAGGTGGATAGTGTGTTGCCATATTAAAGCTTTGCATATCTACTGTTAACAGTGCTGTTGCCTTTTATGTACATTGTTCTGTAGGCAGGACTTGCATCTGCTGAAACACAGAAGGATCTGACCTTAGTATTTAAAAAACAACCAACCAACCAAAACCAAACCAAAAACCTGCAAAACCTCAACAAAACCCATTCTAAAATGAAACGTTTTACTTGGCTCTGAATCTGTTTTGCTTGAAAAAAATGTAGTGTTTCAATTACGATTACTCATCAGAAGGCAACCTGTTAAATCAGTCAGAAATATTTGGAGTCTTTTAAATTGTGGTTACTTGTATTAAGCTAATTGAGACATTTGACTGATGGAACAATTGATTCAACTGCTAAATGCATTGCAATATCTTTTTTTTTTTTTTAAACCCTGTTCTACTTTAATCATTTTACATTAGTGTTGAGGTTTGTTATGATGGCTTGGTGAGTCTGACCAAAAATGAGGCCAAGATATAAAATGCCTTCATTCTTTTTTTCATCTTGATAGTGAACCTGTTAGCAATCAAGTGTAAATTTTGTTGCTTGGTTCTTTTCTTGACCTGATTTTCCTTCTGGGTTCTTCTTCCTCCTCGAATGGAAGAATAGAACAAATGGGATGGAAGAAGGATGAGGTAGATACCTGGCTGGGAGATGATTACTTCTTTCTGAAAAGGATGGACCGGGAAAAGTGGGTGTAATGAACCAAAGCTCTCTTTGCATTCCTGAAGTTGGAGATTTTGCCTAGATTACAAAAGGAACATATTATTTTTTTGGTCAGTGTTATGAGTAATAAACCATTTAAAATGTGGGCTTGCATTTACACCTGATTGACACTTTACGTAAACACATAAATTACAAGCCAGTTTGTAGTCCTAGGTGCTTAAAGCGCTGTCCTTAAGAATCTCTTACTTGTTTTGATCTCTTTCCTCATTTTGTCTTTGCCATTGTCTCTCTCCCATACCCACAGCTATGCCAAGCACAGCGTGCTCTTGAGTTTTGGATAGTGCAACGCTCCTATTTGGCTTTTTTTTTTTTTTTCTTTTCCTCTCTCCTCTCTTACTGGTTCCCTGGATCTGAGTGTGGCTGAAACATTGCTGCCTTTACCCTCACTGTTTTCTTTCTGCTTTTACTTAATGTTTTTTTTTCTATACACTGTAGTCTTGTTAGTCGAAATGGGGGCTAGGGACAGATAATAAACCAATACAATATTTTTGTGGTTGTTACATTTAGCAGTTGATTGTATGTTTTTGTTAAACATGTTTGCTGAAGGTAGTGGTATGATTTACTTAAAAAAAAAAAAAAAAAGTTTGTGGGATGATGCTATGTGAACAATGAACCTCACCAGTACTTCTCCCGTCTTCCCTTTCTTTGCTCCAGATAGTCGTTTGGAAGAGATACAGTGACTTTAAGAAACTGCACAAAGATCTCTGGCAAATCCATAAAAACCTATGCAGACATACAGAACTCTTCCCACCTTTTGCCAAAGCGATAGTATTTGGTAAGCATAATTTCTTTCTGACTTGCTGAAAGTCTTTGATAACTCACTATCTGTAAGTGCATCTTGTTTTGCGGCTGCACGGAACTCTTTTCTATCTGCTTTCACTACTCGACTTTTGGGTTTCTTATGTCTTATTAGTAGGTGTGCTGATATCATGGCTTGAATAATTTCTTTTTTTTTTTTTTTAAAGGCTAGTTATGCCCTTCCTTCCATGTTAAAGATATTGGCTCGAATATTTATTGATGTATATGCTCTGTATCTTTACAACATACATTCCTGTTTTCAGGAGCATCAAGTCTATATTAGCTTTGTGAATAGCACTTGAACAATGAACAGAGGTTTTTATATATGAGCTGTGTGTGAGTTTTAGTGATTAGCTAAAGTAAAACTATCAAGTAGTTGTTGCAGAAAAGAATTTTTTTATTTTAGGAATTTTGATTGTAATTATGAATTTTATCTAGCTTTTGAGGTCACTTTTACAAAGAGCAGTTAACTATTTCACCCAAGCAATCCTAAAGAGGATTGTGACTATGTGAGAAATACATGGCAAGAAGTAATTAGCTCTTAAAAATAAAAGGTCTTAACTTAATCCTGATATATATATCGTCACAAATGAGCTATAGGTGGACTTTCAGTGAAGTGGTATGACTCCATATAGAACTCTATCTACCACAGTGTTTTGTTTTGGTGTGGTGGTTTTTTGTGGTTGTGTGTTTTTTTGTTTGGTTTTTTTTTTTTTTTTTTTTTAATTTTAGCAGTGTGTTGTATTTATTTTAGTGGTGTTTTTTGGTTGTGGGGTTTTTTTTAGTCATGTCGGTTTTCTTAGCTTTTGTTTTTAGTGTGTGGTGTTTCTGTTCAGCACGAAGTGGTGGTGGTTTTTTTGTACATGTATAATGCACGATATCCAGTGAGTTTTTAAACATTTTTCAGCATCTGACATGTTAGGTGGTTTTTTTTTTTGGCTTGCATTTACCATGTGCTTTGTGAGTGTTTCTGAGGCATTTCTAAGGTGTTGCTAACTGTCCGGAATGGGTTTTTTGCTTTGTGGTGTGCATCTACCATGTGCTTTTGAGCCCCTTTTTCAAGCATTTTAATACATTTTTTAGCTGTCAAGCAAGTGTTTGGCATTTCTTTGCATGCCTCTACCACATGCTCTTTTTCTGGTTTGGTTTTGGGTGGGCTTTTTGGGGCTTATGGGGCTACGAAGGTATTTCCTTGGCATTTACAAGTTGTTCTAGTGTATTATTTTTTTAAAGCATCTAGCCTTTGCTATGGTGTTTTCTGGTAAGCATCTAGCATGGTGTTTGGTGTTTTTTGGCATGCATCTCCCATCTGCTGCTCTTGTTTTTTTGGGAGGAAGACTTCTGATGTGGATTTTAGGCTTTTTAATTTTTTTGGCTCCTAAAGTGTGGCTGCAGCACTGTTTGTGTCCAGGATTTCTCGGGTGTTTTTTTGGTGTGCATATACCACACATTTTTCAGCTGGTTTTTAATTGTCCAGTATGTTTGACCTTTTTTTAACATGCACCTACCGCTTATTTTTCGAGTGTTTCAATGACATTTCTAAGGCATCGCTGTCAGTTCAAAATGTATTTGGTGCTTTTTGGTGTGCATCTATCATGTGCTCTTTTTTGGCGTGGTTTTTGGCAGGCTTTTCAGTTTCTAAGGTATTTTTGGGAGTTACTAAGGCACTTACATGGTGTTTACAGGTTGGTTTAGTGTGGTGTGGTTATTTTATTTTATTTTTTTTTTTTTGTATGTACCTTGTGTGGTGGTTTTGAGCATCCAGCACATTTGGCATTTTTTGGCAAACATCTACCATGTGCTCTCTTTTTTGGCAAGGTTTCTGGTGTGAATTCTGTGCTTTTTTTTGATGTGGTTTTTGTTTCTTAAAGTGTTGCCCTTGCTTTTTTGTGTGGTAGTTTTTGTTGTTGTTTTTTTTTTTTTTTTTGGTGTCCAACATTTCTTAGGCATACCTTTTTTCATGCATATACTGCATTATTTTCAGTGGGTTTCTAAGCATTTTTCAGCATTTTTTGACTTGTCCAGCATGTTTGATATTTTTTTGGCATGCATCCACCGCATGCTTTGTGGGTATCTTCGAGGTGTTTCTAAAGGGTTGCTAACTGTGCAGAACGGGTTTGGTGCTGCTTTTTAGTGTGGTGTTTTTGGTGGTTTTTGTTTTTTGTTTTTTGTTTTTTTTTTTAAGTGTCCAACATTTCTCTGCATGCATTTACCACATGCAATTATTGGGCATTTTAGCAGGTTTTTAAGCATCCGACTTCTGGCATTTTCTCTGGCACTAATCTACCACATGGGCTTTTTTCATGTGGCTTTCGGCAGGCTTTTTGGTTTCTAAGGAGTTTTGGGGGGAGCTTTTCCACTTGCTAGGTGTTTTAGGGGTTACGAAGACATTTCCTTGGAGTTTACAAGTTGGTTCGGTGTGTATGTTGTTTTGTTGGTGTGTGCGTGTGGTTGTTTTTTTGTTGTTTTTTCTTTTTAGCATCTGGCCTGTGTTTATGGTTTTTGTATGCACGTGTTTAGCGTGCAGCCTGTTTGGCATTTTTTTAAAATGCACCATGTGCTCATATGCTCTCTTTAGCAAGGTTTCTGGTGTGGATTTTGTGTGTGTTTTTTTTTTTTTCTTTTTTCGGTGTGTGGGTTTTGGCTCCTGAAGTGTTGCCGTGGCACATTTGGCCTTGCTGCTGCGGTGTCTTGAGCATCCAGCACATTGGGGGATTTTTGGCATGCGTCTCCCCATGCTCTTTTATTTTCGCCAAGGTTTTTGCACTTCTAAAAATCTTTTGTTTGGTTCGGAGGCATGGCTGCAGCATTGTTTTTCCATTGCCACAGTGTTTCTAAGATGTTTTGATGTTTTTTTTAACATATTGCACATTTATGGCATTTGTTTAGTGTGTATCCATCCAGCGTGGGTTTGACTGCTGCTTTTTTTTTTAAAAAAAATCCTGCTATGGTGTGATTTTTTTTTTTTTTTTTTTTGGTGTTTTTCCCATCTTTCTTGCTGAACACTAAAAATGCTAAACCACGTTTGGTGTTTTTTGGCATGTGTGTGGTACATGCATTGTTGTGTATTTGCACATGTTTTCCGTGCACAGTGCCTGTTTTCCATGTTTGTTATCATGCATGTTTTTGGATGTTTTTTTCCATGTGTTTTATCATCCAGCCAGTGTCTGGTGTGTTTTGGCATGCATCTAATGCCTGGTTTTGCAGGCTTTTTGTGTGTAGTGTTTTTAGCAGCATTGGGGATGAATCTAGCGCATATTTTCCCTACATTTTTCCTTTGTGTTGCATGTGCACGTGTTTTAGCATCCAGTGTTTGTTTCAAATTTTTTGGCATACACCTATTGCATACTTTTACATGTTTTTTTTCCCTGCGTCATGGTTTTAGCATGTCTTAGTGTCTAGTATGCTTTTGGTGTGTGTTGGCATGTGTTGACTACGTGCTACACATGGAAAAACGTGCAAAAACATTTTTCACATTTTTGCATGCATTTAGCATAAGCTTTTTTTTTGGTGCTTTTTGTAGGCATTGTTTTTGTGTGTGTTTTCTCTGCTTTTTTAGGTTTTTTATTGTACGAGCAGTGTTTTTTAAATTATTTTCTTATATTTATTTTTTGTATTTTGCTTTTTTTGGTGTATTATCCTTTTTGATGTGAGTTTTTTTGACCTTTACTATTACTTTGGGATAGGCGAGCCTGTCAGTTTGCAAAGTGCCAAGACGGAGGTGGTTTAGCCAACCTTTTCCCCACCACTTGAGGTGAGAGCACTATAATCCTGCCTGGGATTATGGTACCATGGCAGCATGTGCTGGCTGCCCTTCTTTGCCTTGGGTGCCGGAGAAACTCTGTGAATCTCCCTCGGAGGCAAAACCTCAGCCTGGAAAACACAGATTCTCGTTTTTATGTTTCAGGACCAAATGCCACAGATGTGTAATTTTTGCTACTTCGTGCGTCTGTGTTTATTCTCGACAACTACTGCATGTAGGCAGGGTGCTGAGGTGCTTTAAAGAAGCCAAAGTTAGTTTATAGCCCTCCAATCTGCCCCTGTAGCTTTGGGAGACACTCTGGCTTAACCCCTTGTTATGTGGACCAGCTCAGTGAGAGGCAAGGAAGCTGAACTCTGATTTCGTGGTTCTCTGTGCAGAGCTGGGTAAAATTCCTAGTTCGAATTGTCTTTCACACCAGCTAAATTGTATCCAGCTTTTACGTCTTTTTATTTTTGCTTATTTCTGAAGTTGGGGTAAGTTTTGGTGCTACATCAGGACTTGTGCACTAATGGTTAAATAGAGAACGTATTATTAGTTTAATCATGAGATGATTTTATGTCTGATTTACAGAGTAGAGTGCTCACTGGACAAATTATTTAAAAAGCTAAGATTTGCAAAACATAATGTAATTTCAGGTAGAAGATATTCATAGGGGAGGGAAGAGAGGGTAAAAAGAAAAGAAAATCAGGGTGGAAGAGAGTATGGGCTTCTAATATAGTAACTAATTCTAAATTGCCAGAATTGCAAACTAGCTGTTTTTACATTATGGAAGCAAGGGAAGAATTGAGTGAAATCCCTTCTGAAAGACATCCTTCTACTATTGTATTTGGTCAAGAAAAGTGACTGCAATGTACATCTTAAGAGAAGGAAATCTACAGAAATATGCAATGTAGTTATTTATAAAAAGCTCTTTGAAACTAAAACTGAACCAAACCAAAATCCACTACACTTAAATGAAGCTGAGCCACAGAAGAATACAGGAAAGAGGAGGTAATGTAAAAACAAATTTTAATGATTGGTACATAGCTGAAAGGAGCAGAAATGTCTGCCTCTTCAATTTAGGAATTATTTTTCTATTTAAAGCATAAAATTTTACTGTGTATCCTTCTATCTGACTTCTACACAAAATAGCTGCTGTGTGTTTTCTTTTAATTTAGAGCATTTATCTTCAGATCAGTTCTAGTACTTTTTATACTGGAGGAAATATGTAATCTTATTAGATTTTGAGTTTTTGACAAACTTATTTTCAGTCTGGTTCAGTTAATGGTGAGCTGCAAGGACCATGCCTATAAGATCTTTTGTTTTCAGGCTCTTTAGTGGAGCACTTCTGCAGTGTTTCTTTCCTGCGGTGATATTCCACGTGTTGCAGCTTTTAAATTAGTTACTAATTAACATTGCCAGCAGTTGTTGGCAACTTGCTGACTTTTTTTTTTTTTTTTTTTGGATATATGTGCTTTATATAGTGTATACATATTGTTTTGCAGAGAGTACTCTTTATGAAATGAGTTTTGGTGGTTCTGACAATTGAATTTACTTGCAGTAGAAGTATTAAACCTGAGCAGAGTCTCAAGTTCAGCATTTAGAGTTTCAGGAGATAGTGTGCAAAACTGAGAGGTATTTAAAAACAAATGGGCCATGCTGTGCTTCCATATATCATGCCACCAGACTTCCCACATCTGCAGAACTGAACTTCATTGCATGTTTTACACCACAGCTTTTGATCATTATAATGTACAAGTACGTACATTTTTATGCTCTTACAATAGAGCATGGGAATCGGAAATGTCCTAACAGATCCAGCTGTTAAAGTTCATCTGAATTGTTATGCAGCAATTATGATACCTATTTCTGGGAAGTGATTACTCTCCTTCCCAAATATTCATCAACATAATTTTTTTCAGTATTTTCAAACTACTTATCTTTGTTGGATGCTTTAAGGATTCCCATATGTTGGCTGTACATGGCATTTTACCAAAATACTGGTAAATCTGTGCTCAGCATTTCTTGTATATAACTGCAGAAACATACTCTAGTGTAAAAAAACCACTCTGCCTCCTGAGAAAAAGAAACTAAAAAGACCCCTAGATGTTGATAACTTGCTAGCAGTGAGTCAGAAAGATGACTCACATTATGCAGCTCAGATAAGGATACTTTCTGGATTTGAAAATACCAAAGGAAGTAACATATTTAAGAATTAGGTCTTGTGTACATTTGGAAGTCTTGTGAGCAACTAACTGAAATATGAACTCAAACCTTGCTAGGTGTTTACAGGATTTTACATTTGGTGTCCATGTGTATAAGAAATATTAAATGGTTCATTGCTGGAGGAATAGCAGAACTGTGCTAATGTATTTGTTATATGCTAAGGTTGTAGTTGATGCTTCCTACAACCCTGGAAAGACATCATTCTTGTAATGAAGTTTCCATGTGTCTGAGAGATGTAAAGAATACTGGAAAGAACATTGATTGAGATGCAGGAAGACTTAATGATCAAAATATTTGAAAAGTCAGCTGAGTACCTAAGCACCTTTGAACATCTGATTGAGAAGGATGAAAATGAAGGTGTTGAGCAATATAAGATTGGTTAAAAGTATGAAAAAAGGGAGCGGAGAAAGGAGGTAGGCAGGCCTGGCTGGCAATGAAGCTGCCAGCGAGAAGCCAGATAGTCTGTGAGCAAACCAGTAAGAATTATCTTCTTCCTTTCCCCAGGGTCCTCTAGATCTGTAAGTGGTTGTCCTGATAGCGTATCATGATGCTGATGGGCTGGAAAATGGGATGGTGACTAATGTTTCAATGGCTCTGTTCAAACATGTATTTTATTTATGTTGTGTGGTGTGTGTTTTTTGTTTGTTTGGTTTTTTTTTTAGCTCAGCTTTCTAAGACAATAAGGCTGATGTAACTGTGCTGTCAGAAACGCAAACCTTTTACTTGTGTGGCCAATATCAGCTAAATTTGAGAGGGGAGGTGGTTGCAGATGTGATGGTATCTCTGGCGTGTTGGTGGAAGGCCAGCTGAGGAAGAGGAGGGTGAGCTGTGGTGCTGCCAGGGCCAGGCAGGCTCAGCTCATACCCGCGGGTTTGCGGCCCCTGGATGATGGGTGAACGCGCTGGTCAGCCTGGCAGTGCTGGTGCCAACACGTCCTCTCTGGCGCCCAGTGGAAGTATTGAGAAGATGAGGAAAATTAGTTTTTATTGGGTTTGATGGTGGAGTAGATTGGGGAGAGAAAGATCCCTGGGAAAGCAGGACAAATACCTTACAGAATTACTTGCGAAAGTTGCCCGTTTCTGGCCTTGTTCAGTGTTTATTTCTTTGCAATTGATTTTCCTTTTCGTTATAACAGCGTTCGTGTTATTCAGTAGATTCATTTAACTGGCCCATGCTGCTGTGCTTTGCTGAGGGGAAATTGCTTTTTCATGATGTCCAATTTTGCGTGGAATGAAGCAGAAGCCCCAACGCACCCCCTGTGTTGCTCCGAAGACACAGGAAATCCGAGCAGTTTAACAGAGCCTGATTTCAGCATTGCCACCCCACGTGGTAGCGTTGCCTTTGCCTTCTTTCTGCTTGCTTGTTGCTCGCTCTTTTGTGTGGCTGCTCATGTTTGTACAGCTGAAAGGTCAGGGTGAACAAGTCACGGAACCGATCCAGCTGAAAATTAGCCCAACAATATCTTTCCTTTCCTTTCATGGAAAAAATAACCCCCGAAAGCTTTGTTTGTGATCTTGTGAGTATGTGTGTGTCTTTCTAGTTTTATTTTCTTTTTTTCTGATACCACATGGGCAGAAGCTATTTACTTGAAGAATTTCTGGAAAGAACCCTGCTTTGATATTTTCTTCTGGGATTATTTTTTTGCTTGCTCTGAGTATAAATGAATTTTGCTTCTGTATTCAGTGTTTCTTTTGTCCTCTTCAAAGGTTAATGCCACAGAGCTGTCACAGGTGGTTCTTATTTTTCTGGTCATGCTGTTATAGCAATACTGTTTCTTGAACTTGTCTTCCCAGCCCTTTTTTCCCCCTCTGTATAGCTCTTCCAATATCTGCTCTATTCTCCTCCAATTATTACTGTTAACCTCTGCCCTTTTCCTTTTGTAAACTTGTAACTATTTCAACAACAAAGCGATGTTGACATGAAAAGCTAAAACAAGTTGTGTGCAATTGTGAAGAATGTGAATTTAAGGTAGCAATCCAAGGGATCTTTCTCCTGAGAAGTAAATCTCTCAGGTGAACTGTGGGATTGTTTTTTAAATATGGTGTGGTTTTTTTTTTTTCTAATTGGAATGTCTTGGGTGCTGGGTAGGGACAAGGGAAGGATCACACATTTTGATAAATGAGCTACTTCCCAGCCCTGCTTACCTCTTGAATCCAGGAAGAGCTGAGACCCTGTCCGCAAGGAGCTACTTCAGAGGAAAGCGCCAGTGCCTGGTAGCAGGGCTTCGCCATCTCCCCTACATTCTGTCTCCTCCATCCATGGCACCTTGGAACTGATGAGCGGTTCGGAGGCTTTTAGCAATACTTCATTTACTATCTGCTCATATTGTGCATTGTTCTTGAGAATACGTGAAGAACGCTCAGCTCCTTACAGGATTTGGGCTGTAATCACGGCTGACACTGACTGGCATATTGTCAAATTGTGCATGTATCATTTATTGTTAGATAACACTGGACATCCGTTATTGTCTCTTGACTAATCAAGAGTGTTGCCTCACATATTCTTACGACGAGAAGGCGAAGGATTCTTGTCGTAGCTGCCAGCTTTCATCATCCGAGAGGATTGTGGAAGACGGGACTCTAGGGACAATTGAGAATAGGAAGCTTGAAGATGTACTATGTTCTCCTGAAGCATTGGAATGACTTCCATAGACTCAGGGCACTGTCTCCAGAAGGTTGCTTTTGTCTCTTCTTTTTTTTTTTTTTTTTTTTTTTTTTTTTTTTTTAGGGGTGGTTATTATTATAGAATAAATGTGTAGTTATTTCTAAAACTGTCAATCTGTGTCTCTGTTCCAGGGCGATTTGATGAAACTGTGATTGAAGAAAGAAGGCAATGTGCTGAAGATCTCTTGCAGTTTTCTGCTAATATCCCTGCTCTCTATAACAGCAAACAGCTTGAAGAGTTTTTTAAGGTTTGTTAGTATTCACAGAAGTGTTTGCTTCTTACTGATATGAATAAAGTATAGTGCTGATTCTGCTTTACTTTGTAAACTGTGGAGTGACAGTGAGCTGATCTGACATGCTTTGTGCAGTGACTGGGAGTTTTCTATTCACTCTAGAAATGTGGCTTTAAAAAAAATCCAATGCTACACTTCTACAAGTTGCAAAGTTTTACAGGAACTTCAGGTGAAGGGATTTGGAATTTCTGTTTATTGAATGATGAGCAAAACCAATGATGTTAATTCCAGGTGTTCAGTGGAGGAATGATAGGAATATTGTCACTGTTTCTATATTTTATGTATATGTTTATGGTTTCAAACCAAAGGAAGGAAGACCGTCTTGACTGTTTTCTTATGGCCTGTTACGGATTCAGGTCCATGACAACAAATTTGGCATATAACTAGTCAAACATGCTGGTTGTACGGTGTTGTAAGAATCACTCTACAAAATATAGCTTATGACAATACGTTGATCCAGTCTTGCTCTTTATTACATCTGAGGCAGTTTGTTTTCAACAGTTGCTTCAAACCCCTTTATTTTCAGTAGCTTTGTCCAACATTCTGCAAACACATAGGCATAAGGATAGTAACTCCCTGGAATTAAGAAAATCCATATCTGGTTGAGATGGGACTTAAGTGTATTGACAAGTTTGTTTAAATGTTACATATGCAAAAGCAAAATTACAGCAAAGCTTAAAAATCTTTGTTTGTTTTCATGATGCAGTTATTGCAGAGCACTTTAAAATCTTAAAATAATTTTCTTCAAGATTTGGTGGCAACAATGAATGGGAGACTGAGTTAGAATATTTGACTTTTCAGTTTATTTACATTTGCACTTTTTTAGTTCTTGGAAATACTTCTGTGGTTTTGGATATTTGTTTAGAGCTCTTTTCCCTTCCTTTGCTTAACAAAAATATTAGTTTTAGGCTTGTAATGGACCTTTTCTGGCTTTGTAAGGCAATGAATAAAACTAGAAAGGCATTGATTTTTATAGCAGCAAGCATGCCTACAAGGAGAGTTATGCGAGTGTAATCATTTAGGCTCATTGTTAGCTGATGTTGTGTCATGTTTTCCTGTAAGAAAGCCTTAGGTTTCAGACAGTCACCAGCTCAACCAGGGACCTTTAGCTCAGCTCATGGGTGGTTTTGTTCCTTTTCAGATTTTTGTGCAAATAGCCATGGAGAGATAGACCTGGACAGTGAAGTCTTAGAAACAGCTGAAGAGAGTGCTGTGTGTATCTGTGTACTATAGATGCCAGAGAAATGGGCTGGCTAGTGTGCAAGTGCTCTGGGCCAGCTCAAGACAAATGAGCAATGCCCATTTGTAACACTGCCTTGGAAATAGTGCAGTTTCTGTTAAAGGTGCATGGAAAGTGTGCAGCTTTAAACAAACGAACATCTAGGTGGTTTCTAGTGCAATCAATTGTTTCTTTTGTTCCTTCATTTACCTTTGATTCCTTCCAGGCTTGGGAGGGAATAATGTCCTCCTTATATGCCGAGATGGCCTTATCTTCCCTGCAGCTGAACTACAGATAGTGGTCATGGGTGGGACATTAGTCTGATGGACAAACACTCCTGCGTGAGGGACCTGCTGAGCTTGGGAACACCAATGAAGGGCACAGACTGTATGTACTGCAAGAGAGCAGGAGCATCACTGTTCTCTCCCTCTTAAACTCGGGGGTTTGCAGGCAGACCTGCTGCAGCCGGGATGGTTCAGGACCCTTGTTACTCACCACAGAAGCTGCTGTAGGGTAACTGTTTAGATACCTGGACAGTCTGTGGCAACCAAACATGGCCTAACCAAAAGTCCTTGTTTAATATTGCAGGCCTATGTAGTTTAATTAAATGCATTAGCCATAAAGTAATGGAGCGTTCACTGGTTAGAAAATTTAATTTTGACTATCACTGCTATGTTTTGAGACTTGCCATAGAGCACAACAGCTAACTAATTCCTTTACCTCTTCTTTTTTTCAGGGTGGAGAGGTACACGATGGGTCTGAACTGATTGGTCCTGTTGAGCCTTTGTCCGACTCTCTGACTGACAACCTGTCTGACTGCAGCTCTGAAGGTTTGCTTTCTTTTCTCATATAACCTTATAGCATGATCTGTTTTAAATCAGCATGTAAATGTCAAGTGCCATATTCATAGGAGCATTGACATCCAGTTCCTGTTTGCTTCTTGTGACAGAAATGCCAGAACTGGGATTAACAGAAGTTGGGCTCAGCAGAGCTCTGTCTGCACTGCTGAAAGTTTGCTTCTAGCACGAAGTTTTCAGGGAGTTTGTCTAGTCCATTCTAGAAGTCCTATTGCTCAGAAAGAACTGCTTTGGTGCTGAGCTGAACCTCTGATTTAAATGTAGATAATCCTGCCTGCTTCCAAAAAGTTGAGCAAACAGCATGGTAGTGTTCACTGCTAATCATGATCAAGTCTCAACTTGTAATAATTTCCAGAGAACTTTACAACCATTTTGAGGCTGATCAATAAATACAAAGATGACTGTCTGAATTTGCCTAGAGCATGAAAAATAGGTCTAAGTTTTGAACAGTCGTATTCATTTTGGAGAGTTCTCATTTAGCTGTTCATACTCTGAGTATCACTAAGTTTGCAGTGCTTAGTAAAATCCAGAAGAGAGTTAGTATCATATTTTAAAAGTTTAAGCATGTCTTCTGGATTGAACATAAGGGAGTGGTGAATGTTGAAGTCTATTGCAGAGCTCGGGGAGATACGCAAGTTAAGTCTCTTAAGTAAAAAATGCTAGCAGTTTTTGTTTCCTGAAAAGAACTCCCTATTCTTGAAAGTCTGAGAGGTTGTGTGTTAGAACCAGTGTGGGCTGCGTTCAATTGAAAACTAGAAATCCCTTCCTTAACTTGCTAAAGTTTTGTGGTTCTGCTTTGCCAGTGCAGGGTTTGTTCCTTTTCCTATGGTTGCATTTCCTTAGCACAGTGTAAATATATCTATGCTGACTTGGATACCATCTGTAGAGTAATTTTAGAGGCACTTCACTTGCACTAAATAATAGTATAGCTCTAAGGTAGGGTCAGTCAGCCCAAATAAATACTCTGCTAGAGCTTCTTGCCCCTGGAGGCTGAGTTAACTTAAGCATTTCTGTGTGTAATCATCCGCTGAGTACCGTGCAATCTTTTAGATATTTGTGTCTTTCTGAGTTCTGTTTGGGTCCTTATGACTGCTAAAAATTATTTTCCAACCCTTCAAATTTTCCTTTGAAACTGTTTTACACTCATGTATAAACACACATTATTATACAAACACTTATTAGGCTTATTTGGGAGGGTTTTTTCCTCAACTACTTAACTTCCTTTTTTTTTTCCCCTTTTTTTCTGGCATAGAACTTGCTTTGGTAAAACTACTTCAATAACAAGAACTGCTTGCATTTTCTAATAGTGGTTTGTTGGTTTATTTATTTTTTGCTTGGAATTGTATGACATGCCCCTGGGATCTCTCTATGTCAATAACTTTGTGCTTAGTTGTATAATATGTTCTACATGGGCAGTGAGTTTTGCATTTTGTTTCGTAGTATCTTCTATGATGTTAATGAAATACTGCCCCCAGAATCTTTAATTCTGTGAAGGGAAAGGTATGGAGCTATTTATCACAACCACCGTCTGTAACTGAATAGTGGCAAATAGTTTTAAAGAGGCACTATTTCGGTGAAATGTAACATTCCAGATTCTGACAATGCGCTTACTTTTTACACTGTGCCCTATACAAGAAAAAGTGCCTCTAAAAATCCTTAATGTGAACATTTCTATTCTTTATTCACAAGGGCCTCATTTTTAGAAGAAAACCTTTCCTTTATGAGAAATAAAATATTGGGAAGAAAAAAATGCTGTAAATTAGAAAAATTCTTTGATACTCTTCTTCTGAATTGCTCAGAGTGCTTTTAGACGATACTTGCAACCACTATGAGCACAGGATTTCCAGATGCCGAATGTAACTTTTGTGGAGTTCTCTTTTCTAAAACCCTGTCTGTCTTCCAGCTTGTATTTTCTTATGTTTGAAACCAAATTTTGGGCGGGGAGGAGACCAGGGAGAGAAGGAAACACCTGTCTTTAAGGCCTCTAGATGGCAGTGGCAATTCTCGACTCTGAGTCCTCTCCCTGCCTCTCCTCAGGGCATCCTGCCTGCATCTAATTTTCCCCAGTCTGATTATCGTAGTTAACTGTGACTCGTTCACTTGTTAGTTGTTGTGAACGTTCAAGGGCCTCCAGGTGGGTGCTGCTCTTCAGGCTGTTGTGCTGAGGAGAACCAAACCCATTCCTCAACAGGTGCTGGTGTTTGCTTATAAGGGTGGGTTGTGTTTTCTCACTTTTATCTGTTCTTTTCAGACAAAGTTCACTCAGCAGAAGGTGTGCCCATTAGTGGTAGAAGATACAAACTGATGATAGTAGAAATGTTTTTGTACCGAAATAAGCAATAACTATCTTGCTTGTAAAAGCAGTTTGGCAGTTCATGCTTTCACGGGAACCCACTTTTCAAGCGGCCAGGTTACTCAGGCTTTCCACCAATTTTTGGAAGCTGCGTTTGCTCCTCGTATACCTGGTGAAATTGCACAAGGCAGAGACAAGTACAGGAATTTACATTCAGTTTCAGCATCATTATACTCATCTAATATTCCTGACTAATAGTCACTCTGTCTTCTTCTCCGTGTACGTGGGATAATATTCGTACATCCAACTTCTCTCCGCAAGTCTTTCTATACCAATTGCCAAATTCTTTAGAGCAATTCACTGGGAAGATAATTTTTTTTTTCCATTCTTTTTTCCCCCCCATCTTTCTGTTTTACCACATCCACGTTATCTTCTCAGAAATAAGCATACGCTTAGAGCGGAGGCTCTGAACCTGCCCTTAAGCAAAGTTTATTAGCTCAAGCTCTCTGCCATGCTTGCTGTGTTCATACAGCTTCTGGTCAAGCTGGCTGCAAGAGAAGTGCAAACGTGGTTTTGTTTGGACTGCAGGGAGGGGAGCTTGGGTCTGTCTGAACTCATCTGGTGTGGGTGGCCAGCACACCCTTCCCACAACCCCCCAGCTTTCCCATTATCTGCACCCTCTGTCCATCAGTCAGCTCTGCTTGCACCCATACACTCCCTAGCTGGCAATTTCTCTTCGCTGAACAAAACAACTTGGCTCCTCTGAACGTTGTTTCATAAATTCTCAGTCTTCTGCACCCAAATTTGATATTGCTGTCCCTAAATTGGGCAGGTGAACGGCCCATTATTAATACGCTAATTAACGAATCTTCTGTCTTCCTGCAACGGTTCTGTTGCGAGTTTGCCTTGTTTCTTGCAGGACTTGGGGCTACACAGGCAGTTTTCTTTGTGTGGACACTTAGCTTTATGTCCCTCCCCTGAAAAGATCAGGAGCACTCTCTTCTGTGCACTGCGTTCCCTCCTCTCAAGTAGCCTCGTGTCACTAAGCATCACTGTCCCTTGTTTTTCAGACAAAGAGAGTGGCTAGAAATCTGTTCTTCTTCCTGTCTTTTTCCTCTAAATCACAGTGAAGGAGCTTCTAGCTTTTAGAAAAGCAGTATTTCTACAGTACCTTCTCACTCCTCTTCCATAAATGGTAAACTTCCTCTAACTCTAGAGTTGCAAAATCAAAAAGAAAGTTTGAGTTAGTTGCCTTTGATTCAGCTCCTTGCTACTGCCACATACTTTTGCAGGTAAGTCAGAACACTTTACCTGATAAACTCTTGACTCTGTTGATAACACAAAAGAAAACCAGTTTTAGCTCAGAATTTACTGTGTGTTCAAACAGCTTAATGTCTTGACCTCATTGCCTATTTTATTGCCTCAGTGGGTACATGTTCCAAGGTGATAAAACAAACTGCTACTTGATATCCAGGTGGCACTGCCAAATTCGTGGCTCGCTCCATATGTCTCATGCAGGATACTATTCTGGAATTACATTTTTGAGACTGAAAGCTGCTTTTTTTTTTTTTTTTTCTTCTTGGTGTATAGGTCCCAGCTTTGAAGGCTCTCCTGTTTTAAGTCTCCTTAGCTGTAAATCATCAGAGCAGTGAGAGATAGGGATTAAAGTGCTGCTGCTATTGAAATTAGGTGAGTTGAAGTGCTCAGGTTTGAATTAGCCCCCCCTAAGCAAGCACCTGTGTTTTGTTTTTTAATCTTGGAGGCAATGAGAAACGGCAAATCTTACACCACTGTCACAATTTTAATGGTGTATTACCAAATGGATATCTCTAGCCAGTCAAAGAGCAGTTCCATGTTATATATTTTTACCTGTAGCAGGGTTATGCCCTTTCATTTTGATGGCAAGCTAACATATAATCTGTTGTACAAAAGGATGTCAGAAACATTTTTGTCATTCTTGTCCTTTTCAGTTCGAAAGGATTTAAGTGGGCTTGATGATGTGACACTTACGAGCCAATCGGAATGTGGAGGTGAGACCTAGAAGTTGTTTCCATTACACTTGTGGAATTTAAATTATTCGAAAGTCATAATTATGATTGAACACTTTTCATGGATGATAATCCTTACAGAATGAAATGGTGTACATATAAAATATCTTTCTTGCCATTTATTGCCAAATAACCCTGCTAAGTTGCTATGGTTCAGTCACTGAAGGTCAGCTTGCAGTAAGTATATATGCTTTTAGCTTATGGCAAATCTAAAATAAAATCTGTTAGCTGAAATTTCAGTGAAAAAGATGTAAGCTAGTTCATTTTACTGTGTGTTAGCAATGGAAGAAGAGTATACATGGTAGATGTGAGTGAGAGTTCTGCATGATGCATAAGCTGACAGTAACCCTGTATTAATTCAAACTACTCATTCACTGTTTTGGGGATGCTTTAACTTACTAAACAAGTATGCTGGGATTTCTTGCAATAGTAATCTGGCTCCTGCTGATCGTTTTTTTTTTTTTTTTTGGTTTTTTGTTTGTTTGTTTGTTTTTGTTTTTGTTTTTGTTTTTGTTTTTTTCCCTAATAGCACTCACACTGAGTAACTTTCCTGGATCCCAACCATGTGCAGGCTTTGAAAGTTCAAGCTGGGTCTTAGGTGTTGGTCTTTTCATTCCCAGTATTAAAAGGAAGACTGGTTGCTCTGTGGAGTTTGTAGCTAACTTTAAAAACCATATTTCCATAGGTACTAATTTTTAAGACAGCTTTACATGTGGGGAATTTCTGTGCACAAAGTCTCAGGAAGCTGCATAAGTGAGAAGAAAACTAAAATCTTTGGATGGGATAAAGAATTTTGGAGGTTCCTAAAGTATGTGAGAAATTTAGGGTAATGTTTGTCTTTCTGACTGCGCTTTCAGGCTTCTCCAGTGACAGCGACCTGATCTCTCTGACGGTTGATGTAGACTCTCTTGCCGAGTTAGATGATGGCATGGCATCCAACCAAAGTTCTCCCAGTAGAGCTGTCGGCCTTTGTCTTACTTCTGAGCCCCCAGTACAAAGCACACTGGCACCTGAGCAGGAGTGGAGCAAACCCGAAGGAGAGAGGGAAAGCCATAATCTGTTTACTGGAAGCTTAAAACCCAAGCCTGGCAAACAAGATTACTTGGAGAAAGCAGGCGAGTTGATAAAACTGGCCCTAAAGAAAGAGCAGGAAGAAGATTATGAAACTGCCCTCAGCTTTTATAGAAAGGGGGTTGATCTGCTTCTGGAAGGTGTTCAAGGTATGGATCTTCCCACTATGTTTGCTTTACCTTCGGTTATAGGTGTTTGTTTATGGCGTTTCCTCAGTTAACATCAGCTTACTGTGTTGCGAAGAGGTGAGATGAAATGCAGAATGATGTGTGCCTGGTTCTCGTGCTTGATGGCTCCTGTGCATATGGGGATGAGAGAGAGAGAGAGAGATAAATCTTTCTCTCTAAGACTGGATGATAATTTAGGGTCTCATCTTCCAAGCAGCAAATATCTCCTCTTTTAAAATTGTGGCACAACCTCCGACTTGCAGGTAAGTAGCGAAGTGCTCCACTTTTGCCTCTTTCCTTTTTATTACATAGGCATTAATTAATATGTGGCACTTGCAGCACTGTTGCAACATTATTTAATTTACATGGTTAAGTGAGGATTAATTATCCCCATTTTACGCATGGGGAGAGGCAGACTCAGGTTAACTTCCCAGTCACAACAGGATTAGAACTATTCTTGGCTCACAGCCTTTTGCTTCGTCCACTAAACTGTTCTCCTTTTCTAGCTAAAGGATGTGCATAAACTTAAATGCCTGCACTGCTGAACGAGAACAGGATTTTTAAATTTTTTTTTAGAAGACTTTAGTGTGTAAATATATGTCTGCAAAAACTGTTGTTAACTGACCAGATGCAACTACATGCAAGTTTCTGTGGTGTCTCCTTGCACCTTGTCCATCAGGGAACAATTTTTTCCCCTTCCATCTCTAGTTCTTGAGAATCTAGAGCCATGACCTCATATATTTGCATTTTGTCCAACAATGGCTTAAAACTGTAAAGCACAGGAAAAGGTTTGTTCTTTCCTCGAGTGAATTCAGGGTCTGTGTATTGTGCTTCTGTCCCACACAGATCAAGTGAGGAAGATTAGAATTGTGGCTTTGTTTGACATTATCCAGCACAGATGCATTATGCTGCTCCAGAGTGGAACTTAAATGCTAACATACCAAAGCACATACAAGCAGAAGCCTTTGCTGCATCTCAGTAGGATGCACAGCAGTGGTCCAGACCCTCTGAACAGTTCTAGGAATGAAAGTTACCTGCTGAGCTGCTTTATCGGGGCCTGGCAAAAAAAAAATGGATAGGTTACTGATGAAAACTAGAGGTGTGGGCCAAGGTATGTGCAAAGCCTTTGCCTAAAGTGTCTTTTTTACTTGGCAAAAGTAAATCTACCTCTTTCTTTTCAAGTCCCAGTGATGTCAGTAAGGTTACTGCTTTGCTGTCTGTTGTGGCTTTGCAATAGCATCCTATCTTCCCTTGCCCATGTTACAAAACGGTTTTCCACTCTTGGTATTAAATGTGCTGGCAATCCTTCTGTTGGAGAACCAAGCTGTTTGTCCACTTCTTCATAGACCTGTGTGCCATTCGGTTATGGTCTTCTGAAGAACATTCTGTTTCGTCATAACCACTTCTGTCTTCTCACTGTGATGCAAGGCTGCCATGACGCAGTTTCAAACTGACAGTTTGAGCTTCAAAAATCTTTCTTTATTAAACAGTCATGAACTGTTAGGGCATGAACATAGCTCAGGCTATTGCACATCAGTTGAGCTGTGGTAACTATGCGTGTGTACTTGACTTGTGGCAGTGATTAAACATGTTGGCTTTGAATCCATGGTAATCTTTATGCTAATATGTTTACCTTGAAGTTGCAAAAGGCCATTTTTGCATGTGTTGTAGGTGACTTGCTCAACTGAGGCATAATAACTGGTTAAACTAGAGTGGGGTAAGTGTTTTATTTACAGTTGCTAACATTCCTTCTAAGGACTTTTGCTGCTTTGCTGTTGAGTAGCTACTCATCCAGCTACCTCAAGTGACTGCTGATCCTTTACTGTCACCCACTGGTATCCATGCTTTTCAGGCTAGGAAAAAGTTCAGAGTGTCTTGGGAAAGTATGATATTCCACCCTGTTTTCCTGATGCCCGTCAGATCGCACAGTGAGGGTTATTAACAAATTCATAGTGGTGGTACCTCTGTGTGTGTGTGGGTAGAGGTGTTCCTGATGGGTGAAGAGATGTGTAGCCAGCACCTGCAACTTTTTCTGTACAGTCCCTGACATTGCATATGTACAGCACAGGAAAGGGAATAACAGGATTGAGTGGCTTTTTTATCTGGCTTCTTGTCCCTTGGGAACATAAATGTGTACAGTCTAGTTCCTAGCAGTCAGCTCTTCTGTCTCCTTTTTCTGTGTTACCCTGCACAGCTGTGAGAGGTGGAAATGAAATTAATGTTTGTCCTCTGCTGGGCTCCCACACTAGATTTGGCTAGATCCAGCTCATCTTGTGTCCTTTCTCTTTGGAGCTTCTGTGAGCTGACAAGGAGACATTGATGTTCTTCTCTATAATGATAGACCTGATTCAAATGTGTTCTTAAAAATATATGCCTTCTCAGGATCTACAAGGACAGCTTAAAACCAAAACCAAATAACCAAACAAAAACCAAACCCACAACTACAACCAACAAAACAATCCCAACAACAACAAAACCAAACAAACTAAAACTCAAAACCAAACCAAAACAACCAAAATAACCCCAAGAAAACCCAACCAAACAAAACCAAACCCAACAAAAGCCACAAGTAACTATCTGTGTCATGCTTTTAAATCTAGATACTTTAAGAGTAATACATTTAGTGTTGATGTGTGAATACTCACTGTATGTTGCAATGAAAAAAAGAAACAAACAACAACCTTAACTTAATCACTTCAGCTGTTTAAACGCCTCTGGTTCTGTGTTTCACGTGGATAATAAGATGCTCCTTTGAAACGTAAGGATGGTGCAGCAGTTACAAAATGCCTATGATCTTCTGCTATTGATTATTTCTAGACTATTTTGTGTAAATTAGCCTTTGTAATATCTGAAAGTGGAACACAGCGTTCGTATTTGCTTACACACACCTATAAAGTGCCATTGCCGTTCAGTGTTCAGCCATTGCAGAATGTGTGGCCGCTCTGGAGAATGGACTGGAAGTGGCTTTTGCATGTTCAATGGTAATACATGTTTTTGCCACGTGGTGGCACCAAGGAAATAGGAATTGACACTTAAGCATTGCAATCAGGAAATGTAACCAGTGTACCGGGAAAAAAGAAACGTTATTCATCCTCTGGGTTTGAAACTTCCCTCAGAATGACCTGTGAAATGTAGTGCCTCTGCAAGTTGATTAGATGGCTTGGAAAGATAAGGGTGGTTCTGTTGCCAGCTGCTCCTTTAGCCTTGGTACAAGAAGATGTACTTACTTCAAGGCCACCTCATCAAAGTTGTGTACGAGTAAGTTTGTTACTGCAAGTTTAAAGACTTATGTTGTTTAGTTTGAAGTAGCTGGCTTCTCTCAAGGCACTTGGAGCGCACTTGAGTCTGTTACTTTCGTGATGACTTCCCAGCAATCTGAGTTGGTGGCACTAATGCTATTGTAGATGGAGCACGTTGCATGTGCTTACGTCAAAGAAATGTACATCGTGACTTCATTTTCAGCTGTGTGTGCATGTTTTCACAAGTATAGTGGTGTTAGTTATACTGTGGAAGGTGCATATGTATTTTCCTCTGCTAGTCTCTTGCAGAGTTTTAGTACTAAATCTTTTAATGTCCTATTCACAGTCCTGCCAAAGGGCCTGATTTGCATGTCACCTGGGGAATGCACACTGTCTGTGCTCTGAGGCTGGTGTGTACCTTGGACTCTGGGCATCTGCTCTTTATGTATCTTGGGCCTAGTTCTGCTCCATACATGCATTTAATATTAAACGTGTTTGTCAGAGGGAAGGAGGAGAACACCGCATTGGACTGGCAGCAGAGCCCTTGGACTATCCGTCGATCTACCTGTACATCTTGTAGCTCCCCACTTTGTTTATAGTAGAGCTCCCTTGTGTGCGGTGAGAGGGAGTGGCTACCATCATTTCATTTTTCCTCTGAATGTGTATTGATTATGCTGCCCCTCTTGTGTTTTCTGGGTATTGTTGTATGCAGGATTTTGGTGCTTTTGAAAAGCAGGTTTGTAAGGGTCGTATAGGATAGTTAAACAATTATCCAGAAGCGGAAACGTTCTGGGATTCAAATCTTCTGCCTTTTTAAGCATACAAGAAGTATTATTAATTGATAGAAACTCTGGCTCACAATTATAGCTGTTCCTTTGCTTTGTTAGCCTGTCAGAGCTCTTTGAGGTCAATGCATTGCTTCAGGGCTAGTGATGGAAAAAATGCACTAATCGATAGCAAGCCACCAACTTCTAGGCTGGAAGTTAACTGCGTTTTATGCTTAATAGTGCTTTCCCTGACTTTGGCGTAGGATGTGGTTTATGTCGGGGAGAAATACATCAGGAGGCTAAAATTATGGAAAGAGATTTTTTGTAATGAAAGAGGGAGTGCTGTCTGTATAAACCGCTCCTCTTTTTTCCCAGCTCCACTGTTCTCACGTTATATCCATTATGGATCTGGGCAGTCTGAGCTGTGTGATAAACGCAGAGTTAACACTATTGCTTATTGCTGGGTTCCAGTAACTTCAGGCACATCATGAAACAAGAACGATTCACAATATGGTCAGTCTGATGCGTGTAGTAAAGTACAGGATCTGTTCTGTGTGGTTTAGAAAGCAAATGTGTTCATTGCTGGTCTGTCACATACAAGGCTCCATGTTACACATTAACATCTGAAGGGAGACGATCCATTTACTCTGCCAGAGATTTGGGGTGTTTGTTTTCACATGTGTAGCAGCTGTGTCTGAGCACGAGGAACATTTGTTTTAGGGGTGGCTGGTTCAGCTGGGCAGCGTGGGCCTTGCTGCATGGAGTGTGTGGTGCCTCTTGAGTCACAGCAGCCACAAGCTGTTTTCCAGGTATCTGTGTTTTGTGTTTGGTATCTCCAACTTCTAGATAAGCTGCTGGTGTCTTTGAAAGCAGGCTGCGAATGTCAGTTTTGCATTGCTCTGCGCTATTTTAATGTTTATCTAGTAAACAGAGCTGGAACAAAAATTACACAAATTACTGGAACCTTGCTAAAATGACTTTGACTTTTAACCCAGAAATGCATATACAATGAAATGCTGGGAATACTTTGGACAGCTAGATGATATTTTTGGATATACTGAAAACAAACTAACTTGTGTCTAATTACTGGGATTATGATGGGCTATGATTTGAACTTGTGATGGAGCCAGGGATGCAAACAGGAGCATGCTTGACAGAATGCCAAGAAGACAGTGCTTTATGAAAAGGGGAACAGCCATGACTGTTCCACAAGCATGTTTCTGTCTTCCAGGGTAAAAAGCACCTTTGCTTGTTTGTCGAATGGCACTTATGAAGACAAGTTCTGTTACAACACAATAGCTATTTTAAATTCCTTTCACGTTCAGTCCTCTGAGAAGTGTTTCTCATTGAGAGTAACAATCTCTTAGGCAGTTTCTGAGCTACCCAGCAGCTGTGCCTGACTGGAGCAATGTCTTTGAGGAAACAACAGACCTGTTTTCTGAGAAGATGCGTTGGGCTGTGAGCTGATGTCTGCAGGGAAACCCTTGGAGTTGTGCTGGGCCCCATAGGGAAAGGTTAATGAAAGGGTGACTGACAGAACCGTAGTTCTCCCCAATCTGATTTCAGACCTCTGTGCTCCTGTGGTGTATCATTACTCACCTTATTTGCTCTCGTACCTTTACACTTCCACTGAGGCTGGAACCAGCCAAGACAAAAACTTCCTGCCCTGGTTCCTTCCAAAGGAGCTGAAAACTGTCTCTGTTTCCTGCTGTTGGACCGTGAGGATGCTGTGGGACTGTTTGGGTTGGGTTTTCTAAGCAACCCTTTCCTGCTGCTTCATGCAACCTTGACAATCATGGCTGCTGTTTCAAAAGGTTAGGTGTGTGTAGAAGGACTTACTTATTGACAAGCAGCTAGGTTAAGAAGGGACACTGAAAATATTGTGGTTAAAAAAAAAAAAAAGTCCTCTAATCCCACTGTGCTACCAATGGTGCTGAAACCCAAGTTAATACAGGCTATGAGCTGTTTGTAACTGCAGTATGATGCCTTCCAGTCCCATCACAGGCCATACAGAGCTTCAGAGCAGATTAGTACTATAGGCTCATCACTGTGCAGTAGATGCTGGATGGATAACCCCGAGTAATGTCATTCCATACGCAAAAGTACTAGGTTTGGACACCTCATTGCGGCAAAGCAATAAAATACAGCATCTGACAGTAAAGTATGGTGAAGTCTGTTAGTATATAAATACAGCCAGATTCAACTATGTCAAAGAATAAAATTCTACCTAAACTGCAAGACTTCTCTGCACCAAGAGGCTGATGAAGGTCTGGGGTTTAGCACCTGCTGCTCAGCACAGAGCCTTGCAATACAGGTAAAGGTGAATTGTAGCAATACCTGTAAGCCAACATGTAGGGCATGATGCAGAGATGAGACTGAATATGGTTGTTTAGCATGTGGCTGTTGAAGAATGAATGAATATGTGACAAGGTAGGCCTTAAAAATCTGTTCTTTCTCCCTTCTTTGAGGGGACACAGCTAGCTACATTGGCTTGGGGTTGATCTGACCCTTCCAAGATTTCTGTGTCTCTCCTTACAGCAGCTTCTTGCCAGGTTGCTGCTTGTGCCCAGCCTCTTTGACAGACATCTCCTCCTGCCTGCACAGCCTTTTATCTCAGCTGTTGTTAGCCAGCACTTAGCTGTAGCTAAGTGCATTAATCTTTATTTTTTTGGCTGTTGCTATGTGGGGTTCCTACCTCCCATCAGAAGACCTAGTAAGGTTGCCACAGTCCTTCCAGTGTACACTGTAGACAGAGCAGACTGATGTAGGTTACAGTGTCGCTTCTGTCCTTAGGTGAGAAAATTGAAATTTCTGGCTGCAGAATTAAATGCCTTGGGCAGTGTAGGTGAATTAAGGCAAATTACTGACTGAAAAAGAAAAAATTGCACAGGTGTGTTTAAGGGCATGATGCTGCAATGATAATCAGTGCTTCAATTCTTCCCCACCTCCTCCAGTTCTTGCATATACAGCTTCTCTCTTTTCACATTTTCCTTTTCTCTTTTCCTATGCTCTTCTTTTCCCTTCCAGTATCTTAAAATAGCTCATCTAGCTTCAGAGCTGCACAGAAGGACTAGTATAGGTTTGATCTCTACAGGGCCTGCTGATGGCTCTTATGTTTTAGAGATTTCAGTGACTGCTCATGGAAAGATATTATTTCCCATAGTGCTATTTAGAAGTACGTGAGAGCTATATTTAATACCTAGATATGAGTACTATTAGACTGTCACAATTGATGAATCTCATAGTTGTTTTTTAATCTTTTTTTTTTTCCTCTTTCTTTCTGTTATACTTTATGCTACAAACTGCAGTAACTTGTTCTTACTTGAAGGGATAGGTGTCTGTGTGCCTGGGATTCCTCTGCTCTGAAACAAGGAGTGTTTGTGGTTGCTAATTCTAATTTGGACTCATCCTTTTAGCTAAGATGGAAGAGTGCAGAGACCTTGGAAAATCTTTTCCTCTCTTCTGTGATGGTGGCCCGTGTAACTTCTTTCCTTGCTCTGACTGGCAGTGTTTTTTCCTAATGTTCCTGTGGTGCTTGTGTTGGAGGACCTGGTGCTGCTGTCACCGCTTTGTTTCTTCATCTGTGCTGGGATGTCACTGCTTGTCCCTTGTCCTTCTGTCTTGCACCAGTCACGGTGTGGGGTTTTGTTTTTTTGTTTTGTTTTTCTTCGTTTTTCTTCTCATCCCCTCATTTTTATGGAGTTTTACAAGAAAGTGTTCAAGGATATTTCTCACTTCGTGAAGTCTTATTTTGGTGAAATACCTTGCAGTTGAAGACTACATGTTTTAGTAGATGGAAGGGAAGTTAAAGTTTTCCTCCCTGTGTGCTGTGTGACCATTCATTTTAGTTTTTTTCCAGATAGTCACACATGCATTTGGAAAGCTACCACCACTTTGTGGATTTAACATGAGAGTTTCTCTATAAACAGATGTTTATTGATTAGTGTTTCTGGAAAGTTACATTTCTTATTGTCCTGAGTGTTACTGACTCCTGCATTACTAGTCACTCAAACACATTTAAGCCACACCATTCTTCTCTATAATCTTAACTTTGGCACATATGCCAACGTTTTTTTTTTTTCCTAAACATTTATGCCACTGATGTGGAACCTTAGGTTTGCTATGGGGCACAGAATTGGTAAATTCACAGCAAGTGAAGATCTGTAAGTGTCTTGAACAACATGCAATGAAGATGATGTATAAAATATAGACATAATAGTTATAAGTACATTGGAAAATTGGAAGAAGAATTCGTAGGTGTTCACTCACTGTCACATGTTTGTGCTTCAGCATGTGAGGTTTCACTTCTAAGTGGCTTTTCTTCTTGGTTGCTAGAGTACAGTACTGTCCTGAATCTTCAAAAAGCAAGAAAAAATAGTTCTGATAGATGTGATGCAACTTAATAATTTTTGACTATTCCAAAATGTTAAAAAAAATTAAGGGGGAAAAAGATCACTTCAAACTGCTTGCTCATAATGGGCTCAACCTTGGTCTTTTTAATATTTACAGTCTTTTTCCAGCAGCAGAATTTGGCCACCAAATCAAGTAACTCACCATTAATATAATATATAACATACTAGAGATGATGAGCTAGTGGGCTTATTTCACAATTCCAAACCGCCACCCGCTGCTAAAATCTATAGCATCTCTCCTTGATGGTGAAGTGTCCCTCTACCCCAGCGCCTGCCACATTTCACTTAAGTAATTGTTTGAAAATTAAAGGTTACCCACTCTCCTGTGAAAGTTGGTGGAGTCTCATTCCAAAATCAGCAGCTCTTTCCCTTCCTGAAATAAATTTGGGGGTTATAAAATTGTGTCCAAAGCAGTCACAAACCTGTGCTGGATTATAAGTCGCATTGTCACTTACAGTGTGCCTGAGCTTTTGTTTGGCTAATATGGACAAAGGAGTCTGCTTCACATGATGTAAGAAGTGTTTGCCCTAAGAAGAACAGAGGTCCTCTTGAACCAATTAGGCAAAAATAACAGCTGGGCTACCCACTAATAAGGAAGGTGCTGCTAAACCTCTTTTCATTGTGAGAAGAAATAAATCTTTTAAGGCTTACTCCCTTGCATTTTTATAGAGAGCAATTCTTTGAAAAATTCAGCAATCCAGCTGGGTGATATGTGCAGGAAGACTATGAAGAAGATAAAGAAACTTTTAAAAATAAAAAATGGTACTACAGCTGTTAGATTTGGCAATTATAAATGTTTCATTGAAGATTTCAGTATTTAGAGAAAGTTTTACTGTTTGAATTGTTAAGAACATGGAGTTTGGGGTTAGCACAACAGGCAGTCTCCTGCAAGTTCCTTGTAGCCTGTGCTGCAAGAGGACATTCCTTCCTGGAGCAAATCTCTTCTGATATCTTCTTAAATAAAGGCAGCCCACATGTATTTTTAGTAAGTCTGAGAAAAAAGCAGGAAGATTTGGAATATGGAGGTTACAGAGGATTGTGACAGGTAATATTAACTTTGTAGCCTTTTCTGTGGAAATATCCAGCTAGTCAGGCAGGGGGTGCACTGATGTCCTGGCAGGTTGGTTCTTTCTGAGGAAAATCTGTAATTCCCGGTGGGGGATGATTTGGAGGTGGTCAAACACAAAGGAAGGAAGGAATGTCTAGACTTCTTGGGTGGGTGCCACATACTGTCAATTACTAAAGGTGGGATATCTTATATGTTAGTGGCATGTGGTGACTAGAGTTTTGTTAGTAACCGTCCAGTAAGATGCACATGTTCCATGTTACTTCATCCTGGATCTGTGGAGGAGAAGAGTTAAGGACCAGAATAAGTTCAAGGGCACTTCTGTGCATCTGAGACATGTTCTGTTAGTACCCCACATTATTTTGAGAAAAAAGACAGATTTTCCCATGGTCCTTACTGCCCAGATTTCTTCTTGTTTGTTTGAGTTGATCTGGTGTGGCTCCCTTTCAATAGCTCTTTGCTGTTAATACCTGAACGTAAGTAATTTTCTTATACAATAGAATCACAGAAAATTTGATGCCTCAATAAACAGTTAACTGAGCTGAACACTTAATACTTCAACATTGAGATAGTGAATCTTTCAAATGTACGTATTCTTCTGAGGTGCTATGAGGTGTGAGCAGAAGACAAACAAAAATATTGCTGTTTTCCCAGATGCTACTTCTGTGCACCTGTTCTGTGGAAATGCTGCTTCTCTGTATTTTTCATTCAAATCAATGGACTATGGGAAAACAAGCAGGCAAGTCGTGATTAAGTCAGTGGCATAATTATTCTAATATTTGTGGTTTTCCTCTGTCAAACCTTCAAGATCATTTTATTTTTGTTAGGAATGTCTGTTTTAGCAAATATATTGTAGCTGAGCCATCCTTAGAAATAAAAATTAAAGAATAAATTCTGAATCATTGGCTGCTATCCTAATGTCCTGGCTACTGTTACTTTGGTCAGCGGGTGGCCTGGTCAGCCTTTCCAAAGCCAATTTTCATTTTAAGATATTTTTATTTCTTTGAAATAGGCAAAGCCTTTGAAAAATGAGGGAGCAGCCTGCTTGTGCTTGTGTAGATGAAGGCTTGTATGTGCAACGAAGTAGCTGTAGAGTTTTTATATTCTGTTTGCAGTAATAGTAAATAGAGCATCTAAAATAACCACTTGCGCATTGCAACAAACACATCATCATTTGCTTAAAAAGAGTTATAATTACAGTTGACGAAGCATGGACACCATAAAAAATGCATTAGTTTGGCTTGACACATTAATTACCTGTTTTTGCAGATGTTTTTATATATTGTTGTGTGAACAGTTTACAAAATAATTACAGGAAAGTCATATGGAAAATAAACTAAGTGGGTGGTTTCTCGCCTTAATATTTTCATTCATGTGAATGTGTGTGAGGCACAGCTGCTCCGTAGCAAATGCAGAGGGAGAGAGACAGGGAATCTTGAGGGGTTTTTATTCTAAGGTCTCTATGATCAGCTTTGCTACACTTTTATATCTTGCTTTAGCAGTGTAGTTTTTAAACATGTAAAATGACATTGCCGATTTAATCCCAGTGATCAGGAGGGGGGAGAAGCTTTGATCCTGATCAGATGAAACGTAAATCTTCTAGTATCTAGGAAAATAAATGAAAAATCAATATTATTTTAAGCAGGATGATCTTTTATGAGCAGTTGTAAAGATTCATCAAAGGCTTTGACACAGTTTAAACGTGTCCTGTTTGCTGCCATTTAAAGAAAAATGCCTTTCAAGTTTAAATTGCAATTAAAAAGAGATACCTCTTTAGATTATTGTGGGCTAACCACAGAATGGAAGTAGGAGCTCAATATGCTCGCACAGCGTTTAAATCAAAAGGTCTCAACTAGGCATAAATTAGTCAATTCTTTTGAGAGTACACATTTTGTGTGACTAAAAACACTGTCCCATAACAAAATGTAATACTGCATTAAAAAAAAATATATAATCTGCATCACAGCTTTAACATCTGTTAAATATAAGGATTTTCTCTCATACTGTGTTTTAGTGACTTATTTGATTTTAAGTGGAGAGTTCTATGACTGGAAATTTGGCATAAATGCTAAAGATTATTTTTAGTTTAATGGGGTCATTATTATTACTCATCACCTTGTGTTTAAGGCTTTTAAAGTAAATTTTTAAAAAATTCATATCCAGTATTTCTTTACAGATTTTTGTGAGCTATTGGCTGTTTAAATGGGAATTTGTATGTAGCTTTTTTACTTTTTCTCGGTTAAACTAATATAAAGAATAAAAAGTCATAATCCTACTTCCATAAATCCAGTTCTCAAACGTCTACTTCGTTACAGTATTCAGAGACTGAACTATTAATGATCTTATTCACAAATAAGATGCAAGAACTTGTTGAGTAAACATTGTTTTGTTTTCAGCCCTCTTTTATGGCTGAAGATTTTAATGAGTGAATAGTTTGCAAATGTTATTTAACAAATTACTCAGGAAGGAAAAGTAGAAGGAAAACTGAAATTAATGTCTTGTGAAAGTAGGGAGAACAAAGGCAGCTTTAAGGAGACATGGTAGCTTGTTTGCGTTAATTGCTGTAAAATTACTGAAGCATTGAAAAAGGCAATAAACATCCAAACTAAATACACATAGCTCACAATTAAGCAGTAAGCTTGACTTTTATGATGGCCTTAGACACTAACTTAGCAGTTTTCTACCAGTCTGCTTGAAGAAAACACTGGCTGAAGAGTTTATTGTTGCTATGCAGATGATTTTTTTTTTTGTCCCCTAAGCAACTGCCACTTCTTGTGTCTAAGAGAATGTGGGCGATCACCAGTGCATCGCACAAGGAAGTTTTATGGTGCCATAAGATTAAATGTCAAGATGAAAGCAAGAGCGCTAGTCACGTTTTAAGAAATTGCAACACACATTTATAAAATACTGTGGGTCTATTCTTTGCTGATAAAGCCAAATCCAAGTTCAAACAATTGAGTGTTGTTGAGGCTTTTTTTAATCCCAGAGGTGAATAAGACCGTCAGTCTTATCTAGGGGAATTTCACCAGGAGAGTCCTACCGAGCAGAGGTGTTAGAGGTGCTGGACCTGGGACAAAGTTCTCTCTGTCCTTAGAATGAGAGAAGTTACTGAGAAGTTGGTAAATATCCGTAGTATTGTATGCTGAAGGTGCACGGAATTTCTGACTGTCTAGCTTCTTCCCAAACGAAATGTAGCCCAAGGTGTTTGCAGAGTAGGGCTGTGTGTGTCTGTCCAAGGAGGTGACAATCACTTTTCTCTCCTGCTGTGAGGTGGACAATAAGATTTACAACGGATCATTTACAGCAGAGCTTGGAGTAGGCTCTAAGTCTTCGGCACTAATTCTTGTGGCTGTTCTGTGTGTTTAGGTAGTTTGTAGTCATGATATGAAAGGGAGGGGGACTCTTTATTTTAACGGTGTCAAAATGACTAGTAGTAGACCATGGCAACATAAAGTGGAAAAGAGCTTCTGCCTTCTTTACTTTCTGAATCTATGGATTGTTAAAAGCAAGAGCAATGATTCATTCCCTCTTCTGTGGGGTGGGGAAAACAGCAGCTCTGAGAGCCCACAGCAGAGGAGGAACTCTCCGTGAACCTTCTAAAGAGACCTTGTACTTAGTTTTTCATTATTCTCTGCCATCTTGAAAGCGTTTTGGGAAAACTACGCAGTCAAACAACCTGCTCCTTCTCCTTTCAGAAGGAGCTCGTGTCAAGGCTAGCTAGATCAGGCTGACTGAAGGATCAGAGCAATTCCTCCTTCCCTGAGCTGCTGGAGAAATGTGGCTGCAGCTTAACCCCTTCTTTAGGTCCTACCAGTAGTGAAGCTGAGGGCCGGTTTCTGAGGGGGGCTTGCATGTGTGCGCACACAGTCTGCATGGACATGGTCGACCATGAACAGATGGACACAGGCAGAAGGACACCTTTCCAGACACCTGCGTAACCACGGGCAGTGTGAACAGCCCAACCTCTTTTGAACTACTGCTGGTCAGGTCTCTCTGGTGTCTTGCCCCCAGCTCCATGATCCAGTTCTCAGACACTTTGTCTGACTTGCCTGCTTATCTGCCTTGAAGTTTGTTGGCCTATCTTATGCACAGAGAATGCTGAGCACACTAATGCAGAAAATGAGGAAGAGTTTATAAAGAAGACAAGGCAGACAGTGTTGGCTGGGTACAGGGCTCAGTCAGACGAGTGCAGCCTGCTTACACACAGCCGGCCCATGTAATTCCTACCCGTTTTCTCATGCTTGTACCACCCTTCAACCTTGATCCTTCCTTTTCCTTACCTTTAGTCCTGCCCCTAAACATCTTACAGTGTCTTATGCATTTCTACAATCCCCCTGAAAACATCCCACAATGTTTTGTATACAAGTGCTTACGCAGTAAATTCTCCCTCAGACATTCCATAATCAGTTTGCTCTTTATGAGACTCATTCTTGATAACTCACAGTAATCCTGAGGTTTGTTTTTTTTTTCTTCTTCTTATCAGTTACCAAGCTTCTGGCTGAACTTCTTCAAGGTTACACTCAGAGGTTCTTTTCATCAGTGTCTTAGGAGTCCTAGTCTTCATTATTGTCTGTGTTATCTGCGGTTTGTTAGGGTTTGTGTATTTGCATGTTCAGTTTATTACCTCTCCTGTTCCTTGCCTTGTCTTTCACGTTGAGCAGCTGTTAGTGTGATATCCTTGCAATTCCTTGCCCTGTTTGAGCATCGGTTTGCGAGGGGTGCTGGCTTGCACCTGTCGGTGCAGAAGCCTGTCCTGGCCAAGGCTGTTCTTCTGCAAGTCCCAGATGGCCTCATTTATGGCTTGGAAGGGACCTTCAGGGCCATGCGAAGTCTCTGCTATTGTCCTGACTTCTTCTGGGAAAGCTGTCTGTCACTATCTTTCAACATAGTGATCTCAGTTTTCTCTTATAACAACTGTGGCTCACAGTGTCTTTATCTTTGCTTGCCAGTTGACTGGTTGGGTGTTGTCATCACAAACTGAGTCTATTGTAACGATATACTGCATGTGATGTGAATGCCTCAACAGAAACTGTAAGTTTTAGAGTGAACACAGAAATTTATGCGCTATCACGGGATTCTCAGCTCTTACAAGAGTTTGGGTAGATCAGACATAACACAGTGGTGATGCAGCCACCTGAGAAGTGGAGTAGTTTGTGCACACAGTTCTTCCTTTTCTCTTGTGTCACCCCAAGTCAACGGGCAGGGAGCAGCCAGCATCGGAAAGCTGTAAGCAGGAGTTCTTTGTGTCTCTCACGTTGCTTTCTGGCTAGTAGTAGCATTTCTGGGTCTCCTTTGTATTTAGGAAAACCCATGCTGGAAAAATGAAGAAAAAAAAGCACAACATTTTCTTAAATTGTTTTGTTGTAAACATCTTATCATGTCTTCCCTAATTGAGGGGGTTTTTTTGGGTACAACATTTGGATCAGTGGTTTGTTTCAGTTCTTACTTATGTTACTATAGGAACATATACCAGATCACAGAAAAATGAGTTAAGAGTTTTTGTTTACCTTAGTCTATAGCAAGGCTTAAATTGTTATTTTTGTAGAACTCTGAGATCATAGTATTTGCTTTTTATTGAAGCATATCTGTAGGTTTGATTATGAATAACCCAAAGGAAATAAAAAAAAGTAGAATCAAAAGCAGTCGTGCTTTGATTACTTAGTACCCATCTCTCTATAGAAAAAATAACTTTGTTTTTCTCCATTGAGGTGAATCAAGTCCCACTCGTCGAGAAGCAGTGAAAAGGAAAACTGCAGAATACCTTATGCGTGCTGAAAAAATTTCCAGTCTCTACCATAAATCCTCTGAAGATGCATCTGTTCCTATGGTAGGCTTTAATTTCTTTTTTTCTGAACCTGACTTTGGTATAATTAAATTTTCCTGTCTTTTAGCAAAGCATATTCAAGCTTGACGTTCAAAAACTGTCCAGAATTTCCCTTTCAGGAGGCCTGAGGAGTATTTGGTTGATACGTTCCTGTTAAGTTGTTGTTCTTTTCCGATTCTTGATTGGTTGCATTTCATGGCATTATGAAGAATGGTCGATTTAATCCAGGCCTGGTTTTTTTGCATGCTTTCCTTCTACTCACAGTTGACAATGTAAACATTTTTTAATAATGCTAAAGAATCTAAAGGTAGAGCAAAAAACCACACTAGAATATAACGTTTCTTTTGCTTTTCCCATGGGGATATTGGTCGGTCCTGTAGGAAGCGAGAAGGCTGTTGGTTTCTTTGGTGTGTAGCACATAATGGTGTATCAGAAGTGAATCAAGCACATGGAAAGGGGACGAGATAAATTTCCCACAAAATAAGTACTTAATTGAGCCAAGGTTCTTCTTGATCCCTTGAAATGTCTCTCTTGGATGTGCTTGAGTGATCAGCTGCTTCTTGATTTTTGAGGCATTTCTGTAGTAATTTCCACCTTCTTAAGCAGAAACACCCTTATCTGTACGTGTACAAAAGACAAACAAAGCTTGTTCCAAGATACCCTCAATAAATTTCTACTTTGCCCTTCCCCAAACAGTTCCTTTGGGACTTATCTCTTCCTACTTTAGACTTTTACTGCAGTCATCCTAAACTGTGTGTGATTGTCGATGACTACCCTATTGTAGTAAATATAAAAGTTATGAACTTCCTGTCTCTCTGCATTTATATCAGTGAGGACAAAAGGGACAGAAGATTATTGCTTCTTATTTTGCACAGATCTAAAAAATGCTTTAAGGAGAACATACCGCAACAATGTGAAGCCTTATAAAGTCCAACTGCCTAATAAGTTCGTTAAAAAAGCAAAAACACTGATTTTGAAGGTAACTTTATGTTGAGAGCCCACAAGTACAATTTTGAAGATGTTCCAAATGGGATATATTTTGTGACATTTGAAGTCTTGCTGCTGCTATGAATTGTACTTTGAACAATTTAGTATTTTGGACTGATATGAACTCCTACTAGGTAGTCTTTCTCTAGGTCAAGCACCCCTGAAAATGACGAAGAAGCTATATTGAATGAAAACCTCAGTGTGTTTGGAAACCGCAGAACAAGAAAAAAAAAATGAGCAACCTATTTTTTCCTTTTTATAAGTTTAAAAACTAATTGTGGTTTGGAAGGAAGAAGAAATAGGTTGCATTTTTTGTGTGTGAACTTGAGAGGTACAGTATTTTCTCTTTTATGCTGTACTGAATAAGGCACAGGCCTTCTTTGCAGTTCCAAAGGAAAGCAGGATTAATTGGGATAAGACAAGGAAAAAAAAAAGTGAGAATAGAGAACCATTCTCCTACGATGCTGAAACTCAAAATTGACAAGTTAGGGTAAATCTGACTTTGCAGAAGGAAAATGTTGCACCTGGCTTATTCTCCTTTTTACAAAAAAAACCAGACCAAAACAAAACAAAAAGCGCGATGTTTCCATGATTTGGCTTTGTTTTACCTAAGTCTGTATGTGTATTTTAATATCCTTTATTTACTGTTCTGCATAATGCATAAATTTGACTTGTATCTTAGGGCTTTGGAATTTGCTGGCATCAAGGGCAGATGGTGCTGACTGGTCATGATGGTTGTGGTGAGGAACAGCTTGTCTCCAAGTTGATAACAAAAACTTAATCGGGAGAAGGACTTAATCTCCCAAAGTTATTGTAAGGGCACTAGTAGGAACCACTAAGAATTGGCATGCTCAGTGCTTTGGCTTAGTGTCTTAAGGAAAATGAAGAATGTCATTCTTCCTGCACGTTAGTTGCTGAGCAGACCTGAAATCCCGTGCCTTAGTTACTGCTTGTCCTTTTTACTGCCCAAGGTAGTTTATGTTGGAGTTTGTGTGTATTATTCCATCCACGTGGACAGCAGTAAGTGCACCGAAATGACCTGCATCTATAGGCAGCGTGGTTCTTCAGAGGTGCTGGTGGAAACATGCAGGTATTTTATGTCCTTCTCCTAAGTAAATGAAGTCTATAGTGTACAAGGTTAGTGTGTATGTCTCCTTGCAACCCTGCTTCACAGCACCTTGATGCTTGTCCAACTGCTGTTCACAAGCCACTGGTCATGCTGGGGCAAGGCTGGTCCGTTACCAGTAGCACCTCCTGCTGCTGTTGGTCGTGCTGACTCATACCATCTCTTGTTCAGATTCTCATGCTTGGACAGGATAAATAACCCTATACAATACCTTCCTTGCCCACACGGATCTATAAGGAGGTCTCGTAAATTCTCCTGTGCTGAAGGGACACTGAAGACTTTGAGAAGAACCACTGCATTAGGACAAGAAGCCTTTTTTAGAAGCATGGCCAAGTGCTGCTACACCTGGTAGCCCAGCACAGTTTGAACCGTACAACTGAAATAGCTTTTGCAAGAAAATGATGGACAAATACTGTACCCGAGCAGTACCTGTGCCTGTATTTCGACAGGCAGAGTTTGTTTTTGTTATGGGAAGCATGGTTCAGTGCAGGGAACTTCACAGGCAGTGAGGGAGCTGATACCGTTTGCACTTGGGTATTTAAGGCAAAGTATTCTTGTTCATGGCCTGATGTTACAAGGCAGAACTGCTGTGTTGCCCATATCTGGTGTTAGGTAGCTTTGTGTTTCCTATTGTGCCCTTACAAGGAACGACCACAGTGATTAGCATCAAAACTAGGCTCACCTGGCCTTCTTAGACATGACATTTTACTTCTTTCTCATCCACCAGGTCAGAGGAATGTCCAGCAAGGGAAGAGATAAGCTCAGAAGTGCAGGTTCAATTATAGCCCCGCACCCCTCAGCCTCTCACATCTTCCAAAGGCTCAGGGCTGCCAGCCGTGTACCGAGCCCTGGGCAGCAGCCTCAAAAGGCCGTGCCTGCTAAACACACCCCAAGCCCCCCACTTGCCACCTGAACACCTCATGGTGGTAAAGCACGGTGGCTTTTCTCTGGGGGCCCGGGGCAGAAGGAGGCAGAGCTATTCTTCCACAACGCAAAATGCCAGGCCCTTCCCTCTTCAAAGACCAGATTTCCCCGGAGGCAAAGGCCTGGTGTTTCAGAGCCGAGAAGCAACAATTATCTTTGATGCCATGGAAACCAAACAAAGAACAACAGTAGTTTGTCACTTTTCTTGCCTCAACAAAAAGCCAACAGTGTAGCCCTCAAGGATAGCATCCTTAGCAACCACCCTGCTGCTGGCAAGTCTGAGTGGTGAGGAGAGGAGCACGAGAGGAGGTGTTTGGAGAACCCTTGGCACTGTTAAAAAAAGGTTACGGGTAGAGGGCTTAAGGATGGATAGAAGATTTCTTAAGGCTGAAAAGAAGAACAGGGAACTGACGCAACTGTGACTGACCATGAACTCGGAATTAACTCGACAGGGTCTTATAAACATTGAAAAAAGCCTTTCTGTGACCCGTAGGAGCGGGAGACGTGGAGACAGCTTCTGGGGGTTGTAAACAGGCATGTAGACCTTCTGGAAAAACAAGCTGCAGCAGACGCTGTCCTTCTCTTCTTCCTCTGGCACAGCACAGCAGCCTCAAGGGCCTTCTTGACGACAAATGCTCTGTATGGGTAGCGGCAGGCAATTTTGCAGATTCTCAGGCTGTATTTTCTCCTCTGCCTCTTTATAAGTAGCAGGTCTGGGGACCCACCTCCAAGCCTGAGTGGAGCTGCAGCAACAGCCTTTGAATCACACTGCGTTGACCATCAGAAAGTTGCAGTCTTACATAGCTGTCAGCTGCAAGGCCCAGTACAGCTACACATACAGCCTGTGGGTTCATTTTGACTTTGTTAGTATTTTTAAAATACTTTTTTTTATACTGTTCAAAATTATTTCCGATTCTACTTATGGCCATTTTTTTATATTCAGAATTGTTTCTTTTTGCACCATCATAAAAGCTGCTGTCTTTTAAAATGTCAGTTATTTTTGATTTTCAAAGGAGTTTAGTAACAAGAGGTACCTGCAAACCTGGTGCCCAAACAGGAAAAGCAGTCTTAATTCCTTCTGGAATTCATAAGATCTCTCACTTTCTAAAATTTTCATTAACTGTGCATGGAACTTACATGAAGTGTAAACAAAATACACTGCTGTAGTTCTATGTGAATTTAACATAAAATAAGAAATTCAGTCTCAAGGCTTCCAAGATCACATTCTGCATTCCTGTCTGCTGCTGGTTCCAGATGTGCATAACCCCAGATGTGTCCCAGCTTCAGGGAAGATACAGTCCCCACTTGGTGATCACTGGGGGCTTTGTGCAGCACACCGTAGCTCTGCCTGGCTCAGATGTGTGCAGAGATGCAACCTGGTATGCTTCTGGTGCAGTGCGAGGAAGGGACCGGGATGTTCTACCAGACCAGGAGAGGTGGAAGCTCTTTCACACCCACAGCATGGAGCCTTGCACCTCAGGCTGGCAGTATCTGCTTTAAAACAAGGCATCTCCTTGCTGTAGTCAAGGGTCTGGCCATGCTACAGGTGGATAGTTACTCAAGTCATCAGACACAGACCTCTGAAAAGTGAGAGGGGATCACATTTTGATGTGCAGCTCTGCACAGATACTCATGAAATTGTTCTTTTTTATCCTGAGGCTCTGTGGTGACTGCTGGCAAAGGTGGCAGTGGCAGCAGTGGAGTCACTTCCCATCAGATGGTGTTTGTGTCACCAGGCTGGGGATAGTGCTCTTGCTTTAAATGAGGTCAACAGGAGAGGCTCTTCCTCTTCCTTGCTTGGCTGGTGGTGTACTTCTCTTTTTCCCCCTGCTCTTACAACTGCTGGCAGTGAGGCCAAAGCTGAGGCAAGAGGTATTGCCATATATTATTGTGTAGCTTGCAAAACTAGAGCCTTCTGAAGCCAAGTGGTGGCCACAAGCTGCTGGGTCTTTACAGAGGTCAGCTTCGCAGTCAGCGTCATCCTTTTCCACTCGACATTAGCACAGACTGGCCAAAAGGTGGTGGTAGGAAAGGAGCTGTAGGAATTGGTGACACTGATCCCAAGTAAGACAACTCCAGCTGTGCAGCTGTGGTCTGGAAATAGTTTCAAAAGATGTTGGGCTGAGCCACAGGAGGGAAAGATCCTGGGATACCTGAGCAGCCTGCTGGACATTTGGACAGGCTGCTGAATGCCTTCTGGAGGCAGAGGTAGTCTGCCACTTTCTTTGGAATATAAATGCCTTATTTGTAAAGGCAAATTCATTTTTTGGTTACCCTTCTTCCTGTATTTTTTTTTCATTCCTCTATTTTTGATGAGAGCACTTTCTTAGTTATTTTCCTTATTGCTGGCTAGATGCTGAGTTTGGATTTTTACTCTATTCTGAAGAGCAGGTGGCTTCATAGAGCACTTAATTGCTGTAGTTCTGGGAATTTGGGGTATTTAGAGTTTGCTTCTGGCTTGCCCCGCAACAGCATGTAGTGCCTCCCCATCACTGGGCTCCACTGTTAGACTTTGCCACAGTGAAAGCAAAGTACTGTAAAGAGCAAAAATAACCTGAAACTGATAAAAACGGAGAAGCTACTGGGAGCTGTGGAGATGAGGATGTGATTGTTAATAGTTTTAAGATAAGAAGTGACTATAGAATGTGTATATGGAAAACAATGTGTGTACACGATATTGATGACTGTGACACCATTGGTGATATTTTAGAGAAGGACCCAAAAAGATGTACATTTTTTTGGGAGTCTTCACACATGATGGGTGGAAAAGTCTGATTTTATGGCATTATTAGACAACTATTAACTTCTGTAGAGATATATGACCTTAATTCATGGTTGAAATGTTATGCATAAGAGAAAATTTTAAAAGCTTGATTATAGAGAAATGGTTATAAAACATAATAGTATGCAGAGAGAAGTGGAAATCTTTTATAGTAGTCTAGAGGATTTGGACATATTCTCTTTCATTAAATGTATTCCTTAGAATGCTTTTGAAATCTTGTCATGAATAAACTGTGTTAGCACAAATCTTTGTTTCAAAGCAAATATTTCGTTATTGCAGAAAAATTGCATACTCTTAAAATACAACCCAACAAAAGAACTCCCTCAACCTTCCAACAGCTCACTAGAATATGGAACCTAAATTAGGTTTGGAGAAAAAACTTAATGTAGATTTTTTTTCTTCTTCTTCATACTAAAACCTTCAGTGATTTGTAGAATCTGGGCTCTTCTCTCTTAACTGCTGCTGGCACTCTTGCTTGGCAGTGTTTACATGACAATAATAAGAAGACCCAGACAGATAAATGATGATAAATAATTAACTCTTTTTAACGTAGAGCCCAGTAGGTGAACACAAAAGAAAAGCACACTTTTCTCCATGCTTTTCAAAAACGTGGTTTTGAACCTTTCTGTTAAGTTTTGTAGGCAGTGCTAAAATAAGAGTTGATTTTTGGGAAGCGATTTGGAAGGAGAAAGGGTGGCTGACTGGTAACATGAAGGGGAACCAGTTTTGGTGGGGGCTTCGGGGAGGTGTTCTCGCCTTTGAGGATGGCACAGGAAGGATGCTGGAGGGGAAACCTGAGAGGGGAAGCAAATTGAATTACTTCATTCAGGATCTTCAGTTTTCCTGGGAGTTTCTGATCACTAGGGAAAAATCTTGATTTTTCCTGATACTAAACATTCCATCCACAACGGAATTGCTTCCCAGTGGTTTTCTTTTGTGACATATTTCCTAAATATTGCCTCAGGATACTGACAAATTAAATAAGCAGCTTTTGCCTCCTAGAAGCCTAAAAATCAAGGAGTTTCACCTTCCTCTTCCTTTACCTTCATGCAATAGAAGTGTACTTGGGGAGGCCAGGGGATGCTAAAAAGGGTTGGGCATTCAACAAGTCTGCAGATGAAGTTACCTTTCCCGTGAGGAAGAGACCCAGGTTTGTGGTTCTGCCAGAAGCTGCCTGTTGAATTTTTGGGGGACGATCTAATGAATTCTTTCAGCTGGCAACTAGAAACTTCTGAAAATATTTGTTAACATGCCAGAGGTATATGTGGTGCTTAAGGGGTTGATCTTTGTCCCAGAAGACTTCCAGTTGAAACGTTGTTCCCTCCTCTGACATGCAAGCTTTGAGGTTTGCCCCAAGAAACTACAAAATATAGCACTGACAAAAATCTATGCATGTTAACTACTTGAATAGTTAGCACCTGCCAATTCTCTTGCTATAGTGTTAATTTCTAGATTAACGATATGTAGCTAGCTACCTTTTTGTAAATTAGTTTTAGGAATCATTTTTGTTGTGCACCTTGTTATTAAAAAGATTTCATAAAGCTAACCAGAGAGCAAGAGAACCCTGTTTATAATTCTGTATTTTATGTTCTTCAGACTCAAAAAGCCTCTAATTTGCTTTCTCCTCCTTAGTGATCTCTGAATTATTTTGTATCCAGAATACCTTTAAGGCTTCTATTGATTATTATGATGGGGTAAGAATTCAGCAATTGATTGCCAGGTTCCATTAAGCACAGAAAATAAAGAAATGCATTATTTTTTCTTTTTAAAGTTTTTGTTTTCAATATTATCTCAATTTGTATTTACTTGCAAGTTGTTTTTTTCCCCCTACTAAGGACAAACAGAAAACTTCTCCTTTCATCTTCACTCTCTCTGATTTATGATAAATTCAGTTTCCTTCGGCCTGGCATTTGCTTCAGCAGGCAGTCTTCCTTCAAGTACCACCCTGATTGATGTATAATCTTTGATATCTTCCATTAGCCTCCAGGATCACTAAGTTCAAGGCCCTCTTGGAACCTAAGGAGCCCTGCCGAGGAACTGAAGGCCTTCAGAGTCCTTGGGGTGATTGACAAGGTAATTCTTCAGTATCTCTTCAAGAGTTCAGTCATAAATCGACTCCATGCTGACATTTTGTCTTTGAAGCTGTGGATCTTAAGGATATGAAACAAAAGGGGAAAATGACTCAAATGCATCTGCACTTTAAAATAACAAAAGTAGAAGAAGAAAGGCTTTTATCTAAGCAATTCATGTAAGGTCATGCAAAATATATTTGAGCTAAAGGATAAGGTACATGTTTGGTGGCATTCAATAGGATGAGGCCTGTTTTTCAAAAATGAAGTCATGGTTACAATGCTGGGGTAAGGACGAGTTGATGTATTTTCAGTTGAATAAACCGGTAGGTACTTGAAGTACAGAAAAGTAGAAATTCCTGCCTTTGAAAGAAATGGAGGGGTTGGGCAATGACTGTTCTCCTTCCCTGAGAATTTGGAATTAAAGTCCTCAACCAAGACAGATTCAAAAATGAAGCCAAACATATTTTTGACTCGTGCAAATAATGTCTTCCAAAGCCCCAGGGTAATACCCCTCTGTAAACAGTGGAGAACCATACGGATTTTTTGCAAGCCTAATTAAGAGACCAGAGGAATTGCCGCATTGTTTTTTATAATGCTGATTAGTAATCACCTTACCAAATACTTTAAAGATGATGTATTATTCAGCAATGTGGCAGTGGCTAATGCAGACTGTAAAGGCTCATTTCCTTTTTGCCACGCCAATTCCCTTGTGCCTTCTGATAGTTTCTTATGTAGTACCTGGTTTGTGTATGAAGTACTGATGCGTGGTCAATTTATGCAGTTGTAATGTGTATCAGAAAACTTGTAGCTGGTCTCTTAATGTCTGTATTTCTCTTATTGGACTGAGCCTAGTTTTGGGACTGATTTCTGTTTTTCTTTGCCTATTTTGTTGTAATTATGTGCATAAGTTGATAACTTCTCTTCAGAGGGCTATACACGTTAGGTATTATGGTTGTTTTTATACTACAGAAGGATTTCTCAGCTCTGACTTGATATTCATTGTATCTTCTTTCCTTGGTTGTAAGTACAGAATTTATTCCTTTCCGTATGTGTATCAAAGGGGTTGGAAAGAGCACCTACCTGTTGGATTAGTAGCCACTAACTAAATGCAGTAGGCAGGGACTCTGAATTATTCTGACAATGTGAGGCTGCGGAAGTGTTGGAAATGAACCAAGAAAGTCCTTTTCAGTATCTTTGTTTTTGAATGAGAATAATGAACAGCAGCTGGAGAAGATGCTTGATAAGAATGGAGCTTTTGGAGTCCTTGGTGTTATCAGATCTCCCATATCTCTCGAAGCACAGCTCTAGTAAGTGTCCCAGGTGTGAGCTGAACGTGTCCAGGTCTCTGAGGCAGAGCTGGGAAGAATCAGGGTCCTGGTGATGACAGAAATAAAAGATCCTAGTGTTAGAGATGTGTGTGAGGAGTAACAGGGCTGTGTATACAGCTGGTACGCTCATGTGTAAACAATATCATAGGGGTCAGAGTTAATGTTTAATTATTGCATGAAAAAGGGAGCGATATTCTTTCAGGTGTCTTTGTACTCTCTGTACCTGCTTCCAGATTCTATTTATTATGAACTTAATCTTATTCTGAGTATGCTATTTTTATGAACACTTAATGTGTGAAAAAAGTTGAGGCAGATGAAAAGCTGCTCTAAGCCCAAATGTTCATAACGTGTTTCATTTGGTTTTGTAATGCATACACAAAATACATGTGAATTTATGAACCAGAAGTGTGCACATGTGTCTGTGTGCCAGAGATGATACCCCTGCCTTTGGTTTAAAACACTGTCTCAGTTCCTTCCTCACCATCACTGTTCTTTATCATCTCCTCTGCTTGCATGTGCTCCAAAGCTTTCATCATAGAGAAACCCAAATAGCTGTGTAAGTTTCCTCGCTGGAGCCAAGCGGACCACAGTGTTTGTTCTTGAAAATGGGTTCTGATTTTCAGGGCCAGTGTCGAAGATACCACGCTTTTGGGCACAAGTTTGATTCAGCATCCCGTGGAGTTTTGCCTGAAAATACTCTTCTCCTTTCTAACTTTGAGGTTGTCGCTTTGGTTTCAGCAGAAAACGGGTATGTGGACAGTAATAAGCCACTGGCATTTGCACTGCTGCCTTGCCTTATCCTGTGCAAGACTGGCTTAAACACGCTGACTTAAAAATGGTGGTGCTTGGTGTGCAGACTTGTTCTCACGGTGCTGCCTGGAGCCCAGAGTGGTGTCTGCCTGCTATGGTGCTGCCTCCAGAAAACCAGCTCTTAACCTGCACTCCATCAAATGCTGAAAGGTTCAGTGTCTTCCCTTAGGGTAATGGCAGTCTTTGTTCTTCTTTTGAAGCCTCTTGAAGTGTTTTGAATTGGCTTCCTTTTCACAGACAAAATGCTTGTTGCTGCCTGAAACTCTGGGTTTTTAAAACTATTTTAGGCTGGGCAGAATATTAGACATTTAATATTAGCCTAGTTTATTTCCTATGTGCCATTTTTCCCTGTCTGCCTTTCCACCTTCCTTGTCACCTGAATAGTTTTTGCTGTGTTGACCCTTTTCTGCTGAATCTGAGAGTTAGTGATCTTAGCATTATTAAACTCCTTAAAATATTGTGGAAATTCACAGAAGAATGAGCGTATCTGTGCCTCGTCTCCCATCCTTCTGCTGCTGCTCTCAATCAGAGGCTGAGGTATAAATACAACTTTCTTAGGAGACCCAAGAGGACCTACATTTTGCTTGAGGAAACTCCGTTTCTTGAATTCTGCTGCTTGCTCACTTCATGGTGTCAAAGATTAACTAGGTGGTGTTTGCAGGTATTTTATGTGTTTATTATGGGAAGAGTCTACCTGTCAGTAGATTTCTGAAAACAGAGTTTTAATCTAATTATAAAGGTGTTTTTTGTCCTGCAAATGTTGTGGACTCTGAGATGCTGCTGGTTGGCAAGCATAGCTCTTGTTAGTGTTACCAGAGGTACTGCATTGAAAACACGCTAATATCTAAATATTTTAGCTACTGTTATCACCAACCAATCAGTTCATGTACCTTTAAGTAGAAAATTTCTTTTTGGAATAGCAAAGATTTTTGCTTTCAAAATTTGACTAATTAAAACTCAGGGCTGCAGGTTCTGTGCTGAGTTTCTGCCCTAGGCAAATCTTTCCTTTAAAGCTACAACTGCCCCCTCAAGAACCGACTTTGTTATGGTGCTGCTGAATACCTTCCCAAAGCTGTTTCAAACCCAATTTCTTATTCCTGAGAACTCTCTCTTATTTACATCCATTCGATTTAAAGATTCCTCTTGAAAGCAGAGTGCATTAAGTAATAATGATGCTTCTGTAACCAATTACTGTCTTTTCTATCCCTTCTCCTGGTCTCCCATCAAGCCACATTATCTGGATTGGCACTGGTGTGACTGATCAGATCTTCTGCAGATGTCTGTACATTTGAGCTTGTTCTCCAGTATGCTGTTAAGCTTTATTGTACAATCTGAAACCTTATAAAATACTCTCATAAGAGCCTTGCTAAAATTATTTTGGGAGTTTCTGAAGAGAGTTCTAGAGGTAAATAACTTAGTTTCTGAAGAACTGGAAGGAATTCTGTTAATCTTGAGTATAGGTTATTTTTTTGTGGCTGTCATGCTATCACCAGAAGTCCTCTCATGGTAGCACGTTTTGATGAGTTGACTAAACACAGAACCACCAAATCAGTCTTATTAATTGTTTAGAAAGTGTGATTACTATAATATTTGTCTCCATGATGAGTAGAAGTGCCACAAAGCAGAAGTATGTAGAAGATATGTAGAGTTTGCATGCATAATCTGCAGACCCATAGTTGAATTCAAACAGGTGATGGTTACTTTTAATGGAATTTAATCAGAGGATAGGAGAAATGGGCTCTTTTTATGGCAACGTGTGTGCTCTGCATTAATAACACGACAGAAGTAAGTATGTCCTCTTAGTCTTTGTTAGAAACTTAAATATTTGGCATTTTATTTTGAGGTGAGGTTAAAGACTGTTGCGCCGTGCAATTGAGTTGACTGTAGCAGGTATTTTCTTTCTCCCGGCTCTCAGGTGCACACTGCTGAATGTCTTCGGATCATTTTATGGATTAGAAGGCGTGACTGTGTGCACATAAGAGGTGTGGGGGAAAAGGGAGCTGTAAAATAACAGAGTTCAGACATTCATTTTTATTTCATTACAACACTCAAAGAGAAACTGGCTGAAAACATAATGAATTCAACCGGCTAGCAAGTTTTCCTCATCCAAACAAGGCATGATGGAAAAATATTATAGCAGTGGCAAAAATGGTTAAAAATGTGAAACTGAGTAATAACAGCAACTATTTATACAAATAAAGAAACTTCTAAGAGCTTGTTTATGTTTTGATAACCCTTAGTTTCTTAAGTGACTTGCCAAGTCCTACAAAAACCAAATCAACTACAGAGTCATTTCAAAACTGATTTCTTGGCTCACCACCTTCCTTTCCCTACTGCTGCAGGATTATTCCTGAGCCACAGTCAGGTTTGAAGCCCCAGTAACAAAGCTTGCTCAACTCTGAAACCTCATCTCTCTCCCAACTGGAAAGGGTCCTGTCCCTTCTTCCCTGCCCTCAAACACCTACCACTTGTTTGCCTGAAGTCTTTCCATTTATCCATTTATACCAGTCTAAGCGATTCTGAGTGTTTTGTTATTATAACCCTTAGTCTCTCTCTAGCTTCTTTCTTGTTCATCTCGCTAAAATTTCTTTTGACTTTAGTGGAGGTTTTGTTTCATTCGACGTAACACAGTCCTAAGATTGACTAAAGTATCAGATTTTGTGCTTCCCTTTATAAAATAGAAACTAAATTATTTAATATTCCAGTGGAGGCTGAGCTGTATGTACCTTCCAGCCTCCAGAAAGAAATAATTTATAGATATATTTTATAGATATATTTTATTTTGCACTTAAATTAATTTTGTCTTCCTAAATATTACTAAGTTGCTTAGTAATTACTCTTGGCAATTACTCTCTGATGTCTAATGGCATTTCATGTTGTAAACTGTATTCTCCGGTATAACCTGCCAGATATATTTTCTAGGTTAATATTTTACTATTTGTCATTTTTTGGCCAGTTTTTAGATTGCTCTAAGAAAGTGGACTTTCCTTTCTACTAAAAGTATTTAAAAACTTGAATATGAATATGCGCTGCTTTCTTAGCATTTGCATTATTTAAAGCAGCACCATTTGTCGTTTAAGTACGCTATTATTGCAAGTCATAGAATATACGAGCCGTAAGTTCCTTGGAATAATGATTTGAAAGGGGGAATAATTGCAAGCTGAAGATAATTCGTATTGCACAGGTACAAGGATAAGCAATAATCGCATTTTTCATACATATTAGCCAAATGTAATCTCTTTTTATAACGACAGAGGGAGACGAGCGAGAGTCCGGGTGGTGTAATCTGAAAAGTGACAAGAATAAATCTGTGTTAAGTAGATCTTTTAATCCTGGTAGCCTTGACAGCCGGCGCAGCTGAGGGGAGCGGGGGAAATCGCCGCAGCGCCGGCCGTGCCACAGCCCTGCCAAGCTGTGCTGGCCGTCCCAAGTGCTCGTGCTGGGATTGGGTGGCCAACTTGTCTCGTTCCTGGTTGTCTGTCACTGCCTATAACGGGATTTTCCAGTGAGTGAGGTCAATGCAAGGGAAAAAAAAAAAAATCCTAGGTGATCATCTGATGCATCTTCAAGTTTGTGGGGCTTTTGCTAGAGGATCTGTTGTTTGATAAGAGTGCGTTTGTTTAGGAGATAAGGACCAAATTAATAGATGGCCCACTGGTGACATTATTACTTGATGTGTTTTCAGTGTAGAACAGCAATTTAATAACAAAATGGAGCTGGTTTTAAAGTAATCCCTTAGCTCCGGTGCGTCTACAAAACCCTTCAGGTATCTGGTACTGCAGTAAGATGTCCTGTTCCATTTTCTTTGATCAGGCACAAGCTATTTTTCAACCTGTTAGTGAACTTAAATCCACATTTTTGTAAGCAAACATGTTTTGAGATGTTTATTTTGATCAGTGTTAAACCGTGTTCAAGTAAATAGAACACTCGGGTATGTCCTGTGCCATGTCCTGAAAGCGTGGCGTCTGGAAAAAAAGTCAATATTACATACTGAGCAGAGTGGAAGGCAGAAAAAAACTCCAGAAAAGAACAGGGAACTGGGGAAACAAACATCTGCAGTGTGACAGAGGACTGCGTTTGTATTAAAGCCACTCTCGCAGGAGAGCCGGGCTTTTCGAGCAGTCCTTAGTTCTTCCAGCGTTGTCCCCCGTGACCTTGGTTGGGTGCTCGGTAGGGCGACTAATGGTTCACCACGTTCTTTTTTCCTGGTGACTTGCCTGTTGCCTGCCTCTGGGTTTGCGATTCCCCTTATGCTGACTTGTGCAGTATTCCTTCAGTCTCTTATCTCGGGGCTTTGATGCGTATGTTCTGAAGGTGGCCACTGTGACTTTGGGTGGCAGCAGATGGTAAACCTTCAGGCTGCCACCGGCTATACTGGTGTTAAGTTGGAAACTTAACGTTTGATGAAGAATCAGTAGTGCATATGAAAGAGCTTTTACTGCAGAAATATCTTTTAATTAAAAAAAATTAGCATACTGAAACATTTGCTAATTTCTGTGCATTTAAAGGATCCTAAAATTAACTGTTTTCTTAAAGCTAGACTATGGTTATTTACCAGGCAGGTTTTATTTTATTTTTCTCCAATTAATTGTACCTACTATATTGAATTGAATTTAATTTATTTTCCACTAAGCTGTTGGGTACACTGTAAATCAAATCTAAGAAGCTAATTTTTTTAAGTAGCTGCTGTCAGCATCAGAATTAACCCTTGACTTATTAAAAAAAAAAATCACAAGTAGAAAATCCTATTTGGCATCACAGAGGGATATTGCTATCTGCCACTTTACCGAGATGCTGCCATGCAGTGCTGCTGTGTTCGCTTGTTTTTTGGGATGTGCCTGAGAGCTGGAGTGCTTGTACAAAATAGGGATGTCTGTACTGCTGAAGGCACTTATTTACATTACATATTTGTTTGCGGCAATTGCTATTTACCTGTGAGTGTTTTTGGCTGTGTTGAAAAATAGGGAAAGAATGGGTAAGCAAGTGCCATAAAAGCCAGTGTGATATGTAGACCTTGACTCTGTCTGTACATTAGTATTACAAATAGGATTTTGCCTCGTCTCCTTTTGTGTCACAGTCTAGTTGCTCAGTGCCCAGGAATGCCCTGCTGTGCATTTTTCTCCCTCCCCTCTGTGACAGGATGCTGAATGTTACAACCGACAGCTCATTGTTAGGAGGCATTAAATATTACAAGTTCCACAGCAGTCATCACCGGTGAAACAGGTTCCATCCGCTGATGCGAGCTCAGAGCAGCCTAGTCTGGTGTGAGCATCTGCATGTCATCTGCTCGGGAGAAGAGCAGAGTTATGCCATAGGGAACACTATGGGGAATCCTTTTTTTGCCCCATCATGCCATTAGGATGGAGACTTGTCACTTTGCGCTTTAAAAAGGAATCTTAGAAAAAGAATTAGTGAAGCACTCCCTTTTGCAGTGAGTTGTGCAGGAATGCAAACAGGAAAGGCTTGCTGGGATAGCACTACTATGCAGAAATCGACTGTAAAGCACGAGATGAGGAAAATAAGTTGGCATTTGGGTCAGTGGCAGGCATACTGTTATGCACTTCTGCAGCAGCCTGGTAATGCATCCGAGACCTGTTCACCTTCCTCTGCTCTGGATGTGCGATAAAAAGTCAATCAAATACACTTGTGACCATCTCTTTCCTGGTCTTATCCCTTACTGAAATGTCAGTTTTCTGATAGTTATTTATTCATTCATGTAGCCCTTTAATTATTTGAGTGAATCTGGTTAAACCACCTTTTTGTAGTGTGCATGCAGTGCATGCCCTTCCTTGAAGCAGGGTCTTGGTGTGGTGGGACCATGTAAAACCTGCAGTCTGCCAGGGCCAAGTGGAGCATCACCAGGTGAATTTCTAAAGTTACTTTTATCACTCTTCCTGGTGTTAATGGAACCTCTTTTGAGGTAAACAGTCTTGCAGAAAGGTCGGTATTGAATCAGCAAAGAAAAAAATTTCCAGGAAATGAAGTGGAGCTGTAGATGATCATCAGAGGAGGAAGGCAAGAAGCTTGATGGTAAGGAAAAAACAAGAAATTAGTTAGTAAGACTGGTTATTCCAGCTAGGTAGTTAACCTCAAAGGCACACAAATATTATTTGTTGTTATTACAGTTATAAAATTGTAGCTGCTGCTTTCATTTTGATGCTCTAATATAACAACAGATGAAGCTAGCCCTAAAGGGACCAGTTGTCTGCTGTATTCCTGTTAGTGGTAGTCATTCTGTATGTCGTCTTATAGGGTGAGGGCTCAGTAATCTCTTCTGTTACACCATATGCTAATACAGTGCTGATAAGCAAGTGTGAAAAATGAAAGGGAGGAATGCATTAATTGTATTTGTGCAATAAGGTATGCTATCAAAGGTAATTATTTCATGACAGTTTTAGTTATAGCACTTGTTTTATCATGGAATAAAAGATGGCTTTAGGAGACTTTTATTGGAAAGACAATTGTATCAAATTAGTACCAAATCAGATTTTTGTCTTTATAAAGGTGAGCAAACCCATGAGCAGTTTTTAAATTGGTGTCTTCTACTCTACAAATGAACAAATCCTGTTTGAGGGTTAAAGAAGCTATTATTCTGTCCTTTATGCTGACAGCTTCATTACTGATTGGCCTACTGTTGGTATTAAAAAAAATGTTTGGCTCCTTATGATCTTCGTGCATGCAACTATAATATTAATACAGAGCACGGAACTATTCATTAAGAAATGACTTCAAATGAGGTTGATGCTTGTAAATCTGGAGAGATACAGATGTTAAATGCTGCCATTCCTTTTTATATACAGCTGTACGGCTAATAATTTCCAAGTGGCTAAAGCTCTTGTTAGCAAGAGTGCTAGTGTGTTAAGAATGGCCCTATAAATAACTTTAAGAACTGAAGTTGAAGGTGCTTCTTTTAAAGACTATTGTTAACTAAACATTATTGCCAAACAGATGGAAAGCATTCACCAGCCTGATGTTTTTAGGTCTAATTATATTATCGCCAGTCCTGTACGGCTGAGTTGAAGAGGTGTATCCAGAGGCCAATTTATAATCATTTAGCCAACACCTGTTTGGGAGATATTGACAGTCAAAGGGCACATTTAAAAAAAACCTCACATATGTTCTCATATTTATTGCCTCAATGTGAACGGTGTCTAGTTACAAACAAACTTGGGACAAGAAGAAGGAAAGTGACTGTGAACACATAGTTCTTTCCAAACCATGTTAACCTTCTTTTGGCACCTCTTGTAAAGTGGCTTTTATTTTTTTTCTCATTCTTTTGGTTTTCTTTACTGTTTGTCAGTTTACTTGTTTGTTTTTAATTTTATTTTGATGCCTTTTGGTTAAGTAAGGAGAACAAAACCAGTTTTACAGTTGCTATTTATGCAGGTGGTTTCCACTGTTTCTGGAAGCCCTGGGTAAGAGGCCCAAAAAATTGTTCAGCAAACTCAGTGGCCTGGGGACATTTGTTTTTTCCTACAATGGCCTTGACGTGGAAACTGTGCGCCAAAAAATCTCAGTAACACCCACTTCTGTTTGTATTTTTTTTTCCCCAGAAGATATAGAACAGCTTATAAACTCGGTGCAACATTAGTAAAAGAGGAGATCTTTGAGGTGGGGAGGTGTCCCGAGGCCTCCCCTCCTGGCCTGGGCCACTGCGCCTTTCGCATGGCCTCACCTCACTTCACTGTGGGCACTGCATGGGACCGCTGTCCCAGCAGTTCCCTTGGCGTGGGGAAAGTCAGCATGTCAGCCGGGTGGACTTCTCCTTGGCGTGGGGAAAGCCAGCATGCCAGCCCGGTGGACTTCTCCTTGGTGTGGGGAAAGCCAGCATGCCAGCCCGGTGGACTTCTCCTTGGTGTGGGGAAAGCCAGCATGTCAGCCAGGTGGACTTCTCCTTGGCGTGGGGAAAGCCAGCATGTCAGCCAGGTGGACTTCTCCTTGGCGTGGGGAAAGCCAGCATGTCAGCCAGGTGGACTTCTCCTTGGCGTGGGGAAAGCCAGCATGCCAGCCGGGTGGCTTCACCCTTTCAGAGAGAGCAGGGCATGGCTGCATCGCTGCCCCACGCGGCAGGGAGATAAGGGAGACTGTGTGGTGTCTTGTCCTTCTCCTGATGAATCTAACCCCACGTTGCTCCTGACACGTCATTCCTCTGCAACAAGTCTACTTTGATGCAAGCAGACTTGGTCGTTGCTGCATTTTGCTGTTGACTTGGAGTTGCTGCATATTGTCTGTTGAACTAAAAGTTTGGTAACCCCAGTGCTGGCATTTGCAGCCCTTTAGGTGTTTGGTTTTTTGCAGCCTAAATATTTTGGTGTAGCTATGTGTGAATATTTATACTGGAAGTTTACAGTGTCTATTGTAAATAAACAGTGGGTGCACGCTCTTGTTCCTAGAGGATGGCTGGGCTTGTGTTGGTGCTACTTCTGTGGCTGTCTTGCTGCTGGCACTTTTCAGGTACATCTGCCTTCTTGGGGTTTGTGAACAATGACCTCCTGAGCAGGGTGGTCTGAGGATAGCAACATGAAGGCTTCCAACTCCCTAAAGATGCAGTTTCTGAAATATATATACACATACATATTTTTGTTTGTTTTATTTTTGACACATAAATAAATGGAGCTTACTAAGAGAGAAGACATTCTTTAGTACTCCTCTCATCGCTGTACTGTGTTTAAAGTGCTCTCAGTGGAGGTGATGCGCTCCTAACAAGGATGCTCTCTGCAGCTGTCAGTGTTCTCTCTGCAGCGAACCCATCCCCTCTTTTCTCCCTAAATAAATCCTCTTTTGTTGTTGTTACCTTAATACTAGTTTACAGTGGCACAAAGGGACCCCCTTGCAGCGGTTTCTGTTGTGGCTTGTGAGTGCTTCAAAACAAAAACAGCAGTGGAGGAATGAGGCAGCAGTGACTATACAGTTGATAAAACTTTTTTTTTTGGGGGGGCGGGGAGGGTGGAGCTGTGGCCACTTTTGCGTGTGGCCACTTTTTACTTGAGCTTCCTGGAAAGAAGCTGTTTAGCCACCCCACAAGAACCCCCTCCGGTAACCCATTGGTAGGCAACACATTTGATGTGTAAGAAGCCTGATGGGGAAAAGTGTTGCACTAGGAGGGTGGGTACAGTGAGGATTTAAGTGAAGTGATGTAGGAAGGTAATGCTATGTGAAGGTTACTTTTTGTGCTTCATTGTGTTGCTACCATTGCACTTCTATAAATTGAGTTCTGCTAGATTATTGCTGTAACTATAAAGTATTGGTTATTTCTGTTACTAAATTAGGATTCATTCTGTAAGTTAGCTGATTAGTAATCAGGTGCCATTCTGGTAGTTCTCCAGAGATCTATATCCTCAATTATATTTCTTTCCTGAAAAAAGACTGGTTATCAAATGCATCCTGCAGGGCTTTTTTTTTTTTTAATTGTTACTTATATAACTTTCTTTGTGAAAAATATTCAATATTACATTTAAGAAACATGTTTTGTTACGTTACTCATGTCAATTTTACATATTTTTCTGAATACTTTTTGCTTAGGTTTTGCTTGTAATGGACACTAGAACACAGCAGACTTTTATACTGAAGGTGAGTAAAATGTTTTTCTTGTCTAAACAGTTTGGCCTCCTAAATTACACTGTCACACAAAGATCAATTTGCATCTAACGTATAGCGTTATCTCTGTGATATATTGTTATGTTAATACGCATATCTCTAAGTGCACTGGAATTCTTTTTGTTGGTATTCAGTTGCTTTCCCTTCCTTTCTCTGTGCTGGTTGACTCACTTGAGTTGCTACGGGTTATGGAGGCCAACACCTTAACAGCCTTTGGTAAAGAATCACCATTTCGATGTGCTGTTTAAAACAGCTGTAGAGTGCCAGTGACTCAGGACATGCGCAGGCTGCTGGTGAAGGTGAAAATTCTCCTTAGCCCAAGTACATCCACAACACTTTGTGTTTGGTCTTCCCTTAGCTGAAGAACATGAGATTGACCAAAGTGGATTCTGGATGAATGGACAACTGGTCTTATCCAAAATTGCTTTCTTGTGTTTTACATCAATAGGCTGTAAATACTGACTATAACAAATGATTGAATGAATGAATAATTAATTGGTCAGAATAAAGTTTTTTCACGTTACTCTTTTGTGTTTCAGAAGGTGCTCAGATCAAGATCCTAATATGCTTGGAGCATCTGTGATGCTGAGAAGTAGTTTAGTATGAGTATTGTTATTGTGTCCATTATTTCAGGCCCCCCTCGACATGAATTCCACTGATGATGGCAGGAAGGGCTGAAAAACTATCCCAAACATGGGGCTCTAATTAGTTGCTAACATTTTGTAACTTTGCTTACAACCCTGCCTTAATTTTGTGCATCTGGCCCTTGAAATTGTTAGTTTTAAGTATGTTCAGGGTTCAGAAAAGCTGTTTGTTCCTCAGAAAGAATTATTTGTGAATATTGTATATTAGAACCTCACTTTATCTACTGGCAGATAGGGTAACATTGAATTTCCCATTTAACTGCTTATGTTTATCAATATTGTAATAGGTCACACTATCGACATAATTTTTTTTCTCTTTCTCTCTCCCCTCCCTTTCTCTCCCCCACATCAATTTTTTCACTTCTGGCAACTTCATCTCTGTGCTACCTCCCAAAAATCATTACGTCTCAAGGAGACTAATCCTTTGCTCTCCTTTTTGTTGTGGTGGTTGCTGTCTTTAGTAAAGTACAATGGAAATGTAAGGATTACCTGTAAGTCTAAGGCGTTCTTTTGTCTTTAGAACTTGAATGGAATTTTTTTAATAGTGTCTTTTGGTCAGACACAAAAATAAATTTTAAAAAAAAAGGTCACAGGGAAATAACGGAGTGTCATCCTGATGACTTAGTTTGAGAGAGATTCTAATAAAAACATTGACCCATGTAATTGATTTTAATGGCAGCTTTGTGCCATCTTCTGTTCTCTGGAAACGCGCCAGATGCCATCAGCACAGCCTCGGGGGACTGAGGGGCATAGAGCAGCAGATGAGTGGTTTCTCTGAAGCCCAGAGTAACTCGGATAGATTAGTTTGGTTGATAAACACAGAGCACAGCAGGCTCCAAAGGCAACTGAGGGTACAACTGACCTTTTTGTTCTCTGTCAGGGTCTAAGGAAAAGTAGTGAGTACAGCAGGAGCAGAACGACCATCATCCCCCGCTGTGTGCCCAACATGGTGTGTCTGCACAAGTACATCATCTCCGAGGAGTCTGTCTTTCTCGTGTTACAGCACGCAGAAGGTTTGTCTCTCGTTTAAGTATATTGTTGAAAAGAGCCAAAGGTTTAAGTTTTCCAGTGGTACATTTCATTGTCAAATTAATCTCTTATACGTTTAATAAAATTATTTTTAGTGTGCCTAAGAGATGTCATGTAAGACACCCCACTCCCATCCCCTGTCCCTTCCCCTTTTTCCCCCTCATTCTGCGGTGGATCTGATTCCTGTTTCAAATGGCCTCAAATCCTGATGGGTTACTCGAATTGTAGCAATATTGAAAGCTTCCAACTGTTTATTTTCTACAGGAGAGTGAGCGCTTCGACTGCAACAGCTATCTGCAGTATTTACAGTCATCTCTCAGAAACAAAGTCTTTGGCTACTTTTGTAAACTTTGGCTAGTAAATATTTTCAGCATCTTACAGTTAAAATGACAGGTATTTACACAAGAATTTAGAAACTCTCTGCTAAAAAAACATGAACATTTGCCTATTGGTTAATATTACATAGTTATTCTGATTTGGATTTTTAAGAAAATAGCTAGTGGCATCAGACAGGAGTTCAAAGCAGAACCACGGAGTTGTGCCTTCAAACTGTTTATAGAATTCCTGTTAAATGTACAGGGAACAGGTGGCACAAAATAATTACATTTTGATTTTTCTTCTAACACCTGGATTTAAATATTCCCTAAATGTAATTACCCGTATTTGTTTAGAATGAGTGCAGAATATAAATTTTGGCATTGCTAATAGTTCTCTTTTTAGGAAATGTTAATGATTCAGTCAGAATGGATGATGTGAAGGAAGTAAGCTAACTGATAGGATAATTTTGTTATATCGAATATTATTTCTTTTTTTCCTAATAACTCAGATTTTGGCTGTTTTATGAACAATTTGTCACATGAGGCCAGTTAAAGTTAACTTTATAACATGAATGGCTGCTTCTGCTATGTGTGACTTAATTTTGCCATGAGCAGTGATGCATGAAGAAAAGCCTCACACTACAGTATTGCCTGACGGTGATTTCGAGCACTTACAGTGCTGCTCTGTGCAATGCTCCTTTTCTTGAGGTGTGTGTAGTTCAGCAGAATAAGTTGGAGACTCTCATCTGAACTGTAGTCTCCACATAAGCCGGTACGTTTTTTTTTGAGACATAATATTTAAAAAAACCTCAACCAAACAAATCCCCAAAGGAAAAAAAAACCCGAACAACAAACTACCCACAACCCTTGTCAGATACCAACTGCCCTTAAGGCTAGCACAATCAAAGGATTAGAGATGGGATAAAATAATATTTTAAAACCCGTGTTCCTAGTATTTCTGCAATTTCTGAAGACCTACAGCATTGCTCTTCTCTTCAGGAAGAACGTTACCTTTCAAGACAAATGGAACACTGGGTGACGAAGTAGTGAAATTTAGAGGGAGTAATCAAAAATTTTAAGGAAGGCTTAATGTGACCAGTTGACAAAGATGATCTCCTGGAAGGGATAATTTTTTTGCGACAAGAGTGAGAAGTATGAAGACGTTGTACGATCAGAACTCTGTCATTTAAGGACAGAAATTTTGCCTTAACATTTGGGATAGATGGGATGTTGTCCTTAAAAAGGAGCAATTCTCTCCTGGTCATCTTTGACATGGTCACAAATACAGTGAAATGTGCTTGGCCTGCATGTCTTGCTCTTACCAACACTGGCTGTAAAATGTTTTGAGTTCTATGGGGGAAGGATTTTTAATTTACTAAGTGCCTTCTAAATCTGGTTTGTGCAACACGCAGCCTTGTGCAGCACCCCACCCCATTTTTATCTGCCAACCCTGAAGGTGCTGTTTGTCAAGCATCCTCATTTTGGCTGGCTGGGCAGCAAACACATACTTGGAGGCAGTCACAGCTTAGGTTGCCTTTCTCCCAGCTGTGGGTCAAAGCCATGCAAGTAGGAGACATGGGAGGGAGAGGGCTTATTTTGAGGTGAAGTTGGGAGAGGAGGTGCTGACAAGATACAAGTGCTTTCTACAAGGAGAGCTCTGAAGGGGAACGGGGGGTAGGGAGCATGGGAAGAGCTGGGGAGCACTGCAGAGGGGATGAGGGACTGGCAGGCTGTGCTGGGGAAGACAACAAGGAGGCCTGTGGGGACCAGAGGGGATTTCGGTGTGGGTGAGGGCTGTTGTTGGTAAGACAAGATACATGGGTTCACTTGACTTGGACACTTTGAGTATAAGTTATAAACTTCACAGGGTTTTCCCTCATTTTCTGATAAAGCAGCAAGTAGTTTGGAAATGGGTTCACCTCTCTCCTTGTTTGCAAACCACTCAAAAATGATGATGTGCTATAAGGATTTTTCCTGATTCTAATGGGACTATCAAAATTAATTTCTTTAAGGATAGCCCCTGCTTTCATGAACTTACTTTCTGGGCTCGGAACGGGCAAAGGGAGAGGAAAAGGTGTGATATATTCTGTTCTAAATGGGGATAGCTGGGGTACAAATTGATGAGTAAATTTCCAGAGAATGCATATAAAAAAAAAAATTACAGGTGTAGGGCCTGCTCTCAAATCCCTAACTGGGGCAATAATTTTGTGTTGCTTCTAGAACTGCATAGCCTATGCACCTCACCCTTTCCCAAAAGACTGATGCTGGAAAGTGGAAAGTGATTCAGGGGAAAAGCTTCATTTTCTACCTCTAAATGAATAAACCATGAATAAAAATAGGGCTAAAGTATGCTGTACTATATGCAGGGACTAGTCTTGCTCATCCCACTGCTGATGGTCTTGATTGCATCAGTCATATGTTAGTAGCACTCATCCTTTAAATTACAAGTATAATATCAGGAATCCCTGTAGTTAAAGCTATCTTAAAATTTCCTCTGTCTCAGACCAAATATAAATAAAGAAGGTGCTTGTACTTAATTTTGGAAAAGGATAAAAGTTTCTAGGACTTTTTAAGTCATATTTTCTGAAATTTTATTCCATGACTTTATGAATGCTCTTAACATTCATGCTCCAAGTAGTTCCATTCTAATAGGAAAGAAGATTCTGCCAGTCAAATTTGTAAGTGATGGTGATTTATTGTGTTAGGTGTGTTAGCTACACCATTGGGAAATTCAAGGGTAAAATATTAATTTAATTTGGCAATGGCTTGAATTATAGCAAATGCAGAGGAGGTTTTAATGTTATGTACAGACATTATGTATTTGCTAAGAAGCTTATTATTTCCTGTTTGTAGTAAATTTTAACTGTATTACTAAGTGCAGCACTATTGAGTTTTGTATGGAATTCTGCAAGCTTGACCACAGGCTCTTGCTCAAGATGAAGACTTTTTCTCTTTTTTTCTTTTGGTAATCTTGGTGTCATGACATGCTCAGAATTTGTGAGTGAGGTCTTGTGTTCTCTTACAGGCTTTTCTCAAGGCCACAGTTACAGGCTTCAAGGGTGTCTCAGAAGTACGAAAGTCCATAAAGTTATCTTGTAGCTTTGTTGGAAAGCACTTGGCAAATTCTAGTGTGGTAGAGAGCCAATCTGATGTTAATAAGGCCTTGCTTCTTGGCACTACTAACTCCAGAAATTTTAGAAGCAGATGCTTCAAAAATAGGCTGGGGGGCTTCCATGGGACATCAAAGTTTAAGTGGCTGTTAGAAGCTGTCAAATCTCTTTAAGCATAAACAAGCTGGAGTTCCTATCAATCTGGAGAGCACTCAAGAAACTTCATGCTGAAGAGGCTTGCTGCACGCAGGAATTGATAGACAACACGGTAGCGTTCTGGCTTGCAAAGCTGGGGATTTGTCATTAGGAAGAGAGGCAGAACTAGCTGTAAATATTTGACAGCAATTGGGAAATGTAAGAAAGGTGATATGGTTTTTGGCAAGTGACTTTTTCAGGAGGCTGCTATAGCTTTTGCTCAAAGCGCATCGGGAAGTGGGAGCTTTGCCTAAACCAGCAAACTTTGTAGCAGAGATTCACCAGCAGCAGTGGCAGCAGCTGTAGGTACTAGACTCGGGTGTTTGTAACTACTGTCATGTTAGAGATTAGGTTGGAGATCGGCTTCCAATTCACATGTGTGCTGCAGCCCCGCTGTGGCTGCTGCTGGGATGCTGTGAAACATTATTATTGTGGTATCATGGTAGTGCTGATGTGTCTGGTTTCCTTTCGGCCTAGAAACTCCTCAAGCGTAATTTTATGTAGTCATTGTATATTAACATAACGAAGTTTACCAGTAGCCATGTCTTTATTGAAAAGGGGGACAGTGATTCTAATAAAACCATAAGGTGGTTATTTTTCCAGTAAGGAGGAATATTAATTCACACGAGGTGCCTGACTTACAATTGGTACTTCTGGCCATAACAAATTCTTATGCAGTGATGTAGAGACCTGGGCCAGGTTTTGGATAATAGTTCAAGCAGATGTCTTTCAGTACTGTTTTTTCTTCCCTATCCTATCACAATTATTTGGAAGCCTGAATTGTTCAGTTTGACTTTGTTTGGGCTTTCCTAAAACCAGCGATTACCGCATTCTTAGCTGCATTCCAGTTCTGCAGGAATTAGCTTGTATCATCCTGCAGAGTAAACTCATGGGCCAAGCTAGCAAAAGCCATGGATTTATTTTGGAATATGTCCCCTTAGTCAGCCAGTCTTGCAGGACATGAAGCTGAAATGGTAAGTGTCTGCAAACTGGGTTAGGAAAAATCCAACAGGTCATGAATTTTTCTTGTCAGCTAGAACAAAAACATGGTTAGAAGACTGAATTTGCTGATGTGTTAGGTTTTCTTTTATCCTATGATATGTGCTGTGTAGTCTCTACATCTTGTTCTCTTTAATGTTCCTGCATCAAGTGCTATTAATAACAAAAACTGCAGAAATATTTGAAAGAATATAAAAAATTTATGGACCTAACAAGATTCCTAGCCAGCTTCATCACTTGGTCACTTTATGCTGAGATTTCCTGTTGATTGTTTTGGACACTAACTTTTTAGATTCTGCCACTTGAAGCAGAGGTATAATCTCTAGAGTGCTGGAAATGTGGTTAAGTAAGGCACATCTAATAAGTAATTTTACATTGAATACCTGCAGAGAATGTAGAGCTTGGTGATGTTCATGGGCTAATAAAACCAGAAAGAGTGAGCTAGACTGGTTGCAGAGTCAATTCGTGGTAGAAGAGAGCAATCTTAATAATTAGTTATGTTAATATCGTACTTCTGAAATTGTATTAAACACTAATAAACTTTAGCTTAAAATGGTAGCTTTTATAGTTATTTAGTATGTTAGACTATGTGACAATGATTGAAGCATACTTGTTTGGATTGATTTCTGTAATTTTAGTTTTTGTAGATGCCTGATACTATATTAGTATGGCTTGCTAATGGGTTTTCTTGATCTTACACAACACATGGGGAGAAGGGGAAAGATTATTAGTATGTCATTCATAAAGGCATAATTATATACCCAGATACAAATATCACTCTTGTTTGACCCTAGATTGGACATTTTCAGAAAGGAACAAAATTGTTGTTTTTCACTATAGAACACAATTATTGAATAGCATTTATTTATGTATTTCCACTTGACCAGGAGGCCAGTCTTGAAATATTTGTGTGTAATCATATTTGGACATAATAAAAATTTTTTTTTGGTATTTACTTGCATTTAACTCTACATTGGAGTTGCAGTAAGTTGTAATTTGTACTGTGATTTCTAAGCCCAAGTAATTATTAATGAGCAACTTATTTCGTAAAAAGTGCTGAGGTAATAAACACTAGTAATATGAAAATGGAAATATTTAGCACTTGCTTGTACTAATTAATATAATGCAGGTAGGATGGGGAGACTTTGTGTGTTTTATTAAATGCAGTAGTGGCATGGTTGTCAAATAAGATTTTATTGTTCGGTTTGAAATGGCCCTGAATAATTCCATGCCTACTTAATAAACTCAGCAAAGTTATTTTGCAAGCACTGTTTTCTTAAAATAATTTAATTGAAATTTCTAATAAAATTAATTGTTCCATTGGAATCTTGAGGTAAAATTAAACTTTTGTGTTGCGTCTTTTGTCATGGATGAAAGCATAAAAAGGAGAAAGTCACACATATGTAAAAATATGTATGTTCTCTCATTCTGTTTTCTGCAATTTTCCTTTCCTGGCCATTCCATGTCAAAAGCATGGCTAAATGTAAAAACGTAAAATTAGAACAACAACAATAACAACAACAAAAAAGCTGATTACGGCATCAACAACTTTTATTTTTACCAAATCGGTTTAAAACCAATAATTCTGAATTCCTATGTTCGCCGCAGGGCTTAGAAGTCATGGAGGTGCCCTGGCTCTGCCTTTGCCTTGCTGAGCAGATGTATAGCTCATATTTAAGGCAAGCGGCTTAATTGTAAAGAGCCTTTATGGACCCAGTGCCTGTCCTGGAGGCAGGGGTCCTGCTTTTCGGGCACTTTAGGCAGGACCAGGGCCCTTGGTCACACTGGCATGGGGCGGGTGGTCACACTAGTCCAGGCAGGCTCAGACTAAGTTTCTAGGCTGAGGCCTGCTGCTCTGCTGGCAGCGACGGTAGCTTGCCACTGTGTGTAGGTGTTCTGAATGCGTCTTCGGGCAAGTATATGAAGTGCTTATGCGATACAGAGGTCAGTATAGAAGTTCCTGTTCCCTTCTCTATGAGTATTCTTTTCATTTACTCGGCATCCTTCCTCATCATCTTCTAGAAGGTGGCGAGGGTCACTCTGACCTACTTAAGTCTGTTCGTAGCTTATGGCAGAAAGCATGTGGATTAAAGGATCTAAATTGTCGTTTTTACCATTGGACTCAAGCTGTTAGAATTCCGTCTGAATATTTTTAATATACTTAGTTTCACCACAAACAGCAAGATTATTATTTTTTTTTTTCCCCCCTTCAAAAATAAGTCTTGTCTTAGCCAGGGGGATGGAGGGCAAGAAAACTCCACATTATATTATTCAAATTAATTTTAAAAGTATGAAGGTTTTTCTGCCTTTGATAAGTTATTTTTGAAATACCCGAGAATATATAAAGCCTGTTCCTAGGTAATGAAAAAATACTTCCTTCTTTTGTTGTACTTTTTAAAGGAGTTTTGCCTGATCTGGAAAGTGTTTAAAAAGAACTATTAAAGACTGTATTTGGAAAAATATAAAACTCCGTTTTACCCAAATAAGTAGAAGAAGACAACAAAAGTCAAAACTTGCAGATGCCCAGTGGGCTGGATACTTATTTTTTTCTTATACAAAGATTTTGTTAGAACTCCTGCATTTTCTAGAATTTCTGTACAGCCTTTTAAGTTGAAAGGTCTTGACTTTGCATTTTTCCATAAGTTATCAAAGCTGGCTTTCTAGCTTTCAGCCAAATTCTTTGGCACGTGCAAGAGATGCAGTAGCTTCTTGATTTTCTGCAAATGATGTTTTGTTATCCGTAAACTTCTTTATATGTGCAGCATTTGGAAACACAGAGTTGTGTCTTGTATTTTTTAATTTTAACTATTACTTTTGGAGATGTAACTTGTTTAGAGTCTTTGATGTGAAGGAACTGGTTTGCCAATTAACTTAGAGTATTGATAAATCTTTATGTAATGGCAGCAAGGCATAAGAAACTTTGTTGAGTTCTGAAGTTAGAGAAATACATCCATATTTAACAAAAAAATCCATTTTTTTTCAAAGAGAGAAACAAATCCTTAAAATATCCTGCTAATATGAGGTAATTCCCTTCCCCTTACTGAACTTGGTAATTAGTTTTAAGTCTGTATCCCCTAATGTTGCTTATGAGCTTGGAGCCGTGATACAGAAGTATTTGTACAGGCAGAACCGGTGATGGGCACTAAACCATTTGATCTTCCTAGGTTTTTGCTTTCTTTTGAGACAGCAGATGGAGAGTAGTCACCACCATGCAACTTGAGACAGACTCTGAAATGAGACTTTACTGAAGTTTGTTTTTTTTTTTTTTAAAGCTTTATCTCAGATGCAACTCTTTAAATATTTATGTGTTAATATAAATCTGCTTGAAAAGGAAGTTGTGGTCCCTGTAATTATTTCCTCCTGAAGCAGTGGATCCAACTTGCTCTGTGGACACAAGGAGGTGGTGTATTGTGACAAAGAGGATATTTTCCTGTTTAATAATGAAACTAATTCTGTTTTGTGTGAAATTGAGAGATTTTTTTTTTTTCTTTCCCCTCTCTTTTCTTGCAGGAGGAAAACTCTGGTCTTATGTCAGTAAGTTCCTAAACAGAAGTCCTGAAGAGAGCTTTGAAATTCCTGAACGCAGAACGTCCAGTTCAACTAAAATTTACCTGGAGCAGCCGACACCTAGTCCTAAAGAAATGGGCAGCAGCACTGATTCCCGAGACAGCTATGGGGAGAGCATGCTGAAGGTGGTCCCACTGAAGAGCAGCCTCACGCCAAGCTCTCAGGATGATAGCAGCAACCAGGAAGATGGCCAAGAGAGTTCAAAGTGGATGGACTCAGGATCCAGCTCCGAAGAAGAGTGCACTACTAGTTATTTAACGTTATGCAATGAATACGGGCAAGAAAAAATTGATTCTGGGTCTCTAAATGAGGAACCAGTGGTTAAACTGGAGAGTGAAGGTCTAAATACCAAAGAGAGAAGTTGCTTACAGAAGTGCAGCATCGTTGGCAGTGACAGCTTCACCTCTCAGGTTGCGTCTCAGGAACGAAAGCTTTTCATTGATGACACCGAGTCAGAAATAGCTAGTCCTACTAGGATATTGGACTCATTAACTAAATCCAAGAACAGCCCCATGGAACTCTTCAGGATAGACAGCAAAGATAGCACTAGTGAGCTCCTGGGGCTTGATTTTGGAGAAAAATTATACAACCTGAAATCAGAACCTTTGGAGCCATTATTTTCTGTCCCAGATCATGACAGAAGCTTGGATGCCCTAGAGACCAAAATGGGTGTGAGAGCTCATGACACTGTAAGCAGGGGTTCAAATGACTCCGTGCCAGTTATCTCTTTTAAGGATGCTGCTTTGGATGATGTAAATAGCATTGATGAAGGAAGGCCTGATCTCCTAATAAATTTACCTGGTATGTCTGATGAGACAGAAGAGGCAGCAACGTCAAGGCCAACAAAGTTTACAAAAACTGATAGGGACATGTTGGAAATAAAGTTATTAGAAACGCCTGATGTCTTACAATTAAATAATTCTGCAGAACCATGCAAAGCATTTGATCAAGAGCCAGATCATGTGGCACCAGAAGTGGGAGATTCTTCTCACGAGGCAGCACATGGACAAAGCGGTGTCCCTCAGGGAGCTCTTGGCACCCTCTTTACCTCTGAGCAAGAGGTAGGTAGTTCAGAGGATGGGACCCTGTTTCAAGGGCTTGGAGACTGCTCCTTAAATGTGACCAGCAAAGAAGAAAGTTTGCTTGTTTCCAGCCAGCTCTCAGGTGCTCAAGATGTTAGCTTGGATGGAGACATGTTAAGAAACGAAGCAGTCTTGCTATTTTCCGATCAAACGGAAGACTTTGGGAAAGAGGGAACAGACCCATCTTTGTTATCAGCAGCTGAAAGTAAAAAGACAGCACCAAAGAGGGAAGACAAAATAGCAGTAGCAGGGGAGAAGGAAATACATCAAATTTTTCAGGACCTCGACGAAAGATTAGCGATAACCTCCAGGTTTTGTATCCCAGAGGATTGCATTCAAAGATGGGCAGCTGAAATGGTTGTAGCCCTTGATGCTTTACATAGAGAAGGAATTGTGTGCCGCGATTTGAACCCAAACAACATCTTATTGAATGATAGAGGTCAGGAACTTTTGCAAATGCATTTCTTTTTATTCGCTGTTGCTTCCAATTAACTGAGTAGGCGTTTTATCTTGTAATTAGTATCTTCATTTCCTGTCTAGAGCTTCATTATCAGTGCAGCAAATTCACCCCCAGTAATAGCTTCTAGTACTTAATGATGCCATTATTCTTAATGATACTGTTTTTAGCTACAAAAGGAGTAATTACAGTTCACTTCTGCAGAAAATGGAAGGGAAAAATGTTTTGATTTCTCCTGTCGTTTTGTTTTTAGGACACATTCAGCTAACGTATTTTAGCAGGTGGAGGGAGGTTGAAGATTCCTGTGACAACGATGCCATAGAGAGGATGTACTGTGCCCCAGGTTAGAGCAATCACCTACAATGTTTCACTTGGAAAGTAGATGAGCAGCTTTTGCTTTCTCACGGAGCCTCTATAGCACAGAGCTTGAGATCATGCAATGTCTGAATTTTCTTTTTCCTGAATGTCTTAAAAAGCCAGAGGGTTCATAACTGCTTTATTGCTGAGCTGTGGTGGTGGTTGTTAGATCATTTCCATAAAGTGTAATTTTATTGAATGTCTTGTTTAAGCAAATTTAAGGAATGTTTTGTTTTCTTGCAGTTATTTGCTATGTGTGAATACATTCTGATAAGTGAAGAGAGCAAATAAGGGAAAAGGCAGGCTGAAAAGACAACACTGAGAGTCTTAAAAATACAAAAATTCATACATGCAAAGAACATGGGGAAAAAAACCAACATAGCAGTTTGAAAAATACAACCCTAATAGGCTCAGAGATGCCTCTGACATTTTTGATGAGCTACAGTGGGCTTTGAAATAGTTTAGAAAGCTCTTTTCTTAGAACTGCTTTCATCAATCACGAGGGTGATAAAATCAATATCTCTTGGGTTTTTATAGCGAGGATGGCACTTGAAACCTAGCCCTCCCTCTTTTCCTTTTTCCAATTTATTTTCTGCTAATACAGTGGTCAAATGGTAGTGACAGCCAAAAGTCAGGTGTCTTATAACTTCACATTTTAAAAATTTCATAGCTCGCTTAAGAAAACTAGTTTTAGAGTTGAAATGAGTACTGGGAGGCTATTCAGATTATCAGTTTTTCTTTTTTTATTCTGAATTTGAAATGGTAATGTACTCTCTCTGCTGAGCACATGGTCTGGCTTGGCATTGCAGCTTGGCGTGCAGGTAGTCCTCAGGCTCCAGTCTGCAAATAGGCTCAAAAATGCAGCTAAAGAATAAGAGTTATCAGCAATGGAAGACAAAAGTTCTGAACTTAGAATAAACACTGGATGCCAAAATGTGTCTTAGTCTCCCGACCGAAATAAAGTAAGGAACTGATCTCTGTGAAAAAAGGTTGTAGAATCTCAATAAAAATTTGAATGCCAGCATCTTGAGATTAACAGTAAATAAAAATCTTTGCTATCCAGGTGCAAGTCAAAGGGGAAATGGCAGGTATGACAGAGAAACAGGAAAGAAATTATTTGTATCTGTCAAAGCAAACTCAACACCTTCATTCTACCCTCGCCTCACTTGAATTGAACAAGAAAATTGAGGCATCCCTGCATTTGAGAATCCCAGCAATTCTTGTGGTTGTGAAATGAGAACCGTGTCCTGGTTGCCAACCCGCCGTGTTAGAAAGCGGCGTTCTCCTACCTCCCCGGCCTGGCCTTGCACAAAACTCTCCCCAGCCGGGCAGTAGCAAAGATGGAAGCGCAGCCTTTTCCCACCTTGTCACCATTAATGAGCTGTGAAAGTCAAAGCTTAATTTTTCCGTATTTTAATGAGGATCCAAAGAGAGGCTTTTTTTGCCCCCTAAGCCCCAACCAGCCAACTCCTGCAGTAATTAAGTGTTTAGGGAGTGGTTTAAATAATATTTAAAAGTCCCCAAATGCAAGAATAAAGTTTTCTGTGCCATCATTATTTCCACCTCGCAGCACAGGTACGGTGTCCACCTGGGCTTTCCTTGGTTAAGTTGCTCTCTCCTCTCCGCCCTCTCTGCCCTACCCTGAGCTGCCATTTGCGTTCTGTGTCTGTGACTGGTGAGCTACAAGATGAACATTTGCAAATGCAAATATTAGATATATGCAAGATGGCTGAATCGATGCTGCTCTGTGATTCCTACCTTTCATATTTTTTGATCTTAATGTTATCTGTGCGAAGTCTACTCTTATTTTACTGTAGCTATTTCAAGCTAATTTTTGCATAGGAGAGTAATACTTGGTATAAGTTAGCAGTACAAAATATATTTTGGAGCTAAGTGCCATGCTATTCTGAGCAATGATTTAAAACCTGTACCTTCAGTAATGGTGTATAGCTGAGTCCAAAGCAGCTTTCTTAGGGCTACTGCTGCTGGTAAACCTTGCTCTAGAACTTTTGATCAGTATTTAAAAAATAGTCATGTTAGTGGGCTTTCTTTAGGCTCTGATGTTAGGGGGAAAACAAACACACAAACAAACCCAAACCAAAACAAACCTAACAACAACAAAAAGCAAAACCAAACCAAACCAACAAAAAACCCCCAAACTTATTTGGATGATTGTTTTTCATTGTAAGGAGTTTACCATGTCCCTGGAACATGTCTCCCCTTTAGCATGATAGCATTGCTCTACAAGCTGCTTCTTGCAATAATGATTTTGAAATTATAGTTGTGCTTCAATACGCTGAGAGAAACTGGCAAGTTTGTGGGTTTTTAAAAAATATTTTTAATTTTTTAAATTATTTATTATTTTTATTATTTATTATTTTTTATTATTATTATTTAATTATAAGTTGCTTTTTAAAACTGATCGTAACTGTTCTTCACAGCTTGCTTTTTTCCAGCTGAAAGAAGGGCTGCAGTTTTGTAGAGATGAACAAGTGATCTTTCCAAAATTTAATCAGATCTTTTGATTTCTTGTGCTACAATACAGTGACTGAATAAAGTGACTCAAAGCAAGTCTTTATCTTGTTCTGAATTTTCCTGGTGTTGCCAGTACTGTGTGCTGTTGCCTTCCCCCTGGGTACTCAGCCTTCCCTCTCCTTTTCTCTCCTGACTGAAGGGTGCAGTAAACTTGGCTGGTACAGTTTTGTTTCCATGTGTTTAGCTCGGTGTGTGTTTTCATTGGAGTTCAGGATAGAATAGGATTTGAATACAATAGCTTCCATGTTATGTGATTTCAGTGTTTTGTTATTAGAAGTGTTCAGTGTTTTGTTACTTGCACTCAAAATTATCCAAGAAAGGGAAGGTATCTTTATCAAAGCTTTGCCTTTTAGGCTTTGGTGTTGGAGACTGAGAACAGGTGATGAGTCCTGGGATGCAGTTCTGTTTCTGCACTGGTTTTTGAAGAGCAAATTTCGTAGGCAGAAGAAGGAGAGGATGAATGTGAAAGTTAAACAGATTGCAGGATATCTTCAATTTAAAATAGTGGGAAATAATATTGAAGAGTCATGTGAAATACATAAAAATGTATTTGAAATGATTTTATCTTTTTAATCAACAAGATTTCAGGTGTTACTGTTCTACAGCACAAGTTATAAAGTGCTTAGAAGTGAAGTGCCGCCTAATGACATATTTAAATTTTAAGGTGCTTTATTGGTTCAAGGAAAATATGGAATCTAAATTTGACAATTTATAGATCAGAATCTAATTCCTAGAGGGGCGAGGGATAACAATGTATTAACGTTGAAGCTTTTGAGACCCAGGGGAGAACAGAGGTCCAGCTATGTGGAGCTCGCTTTCAGGATCTAGGATTTTGTGTTTGGGGCTTTCAGTGCCCCAGGTTGTGACCTTGTATTAAAGCAAAGCAAGAGTAGTTTTGGTACAGAAACAGTGATCACACCCTTGCCGTGGTGAACAGCAAGGACTTGCCGCACTCTTGTTATCCTACAAAAAGTAGAGGGGCAATGTGACTGCAGATGTAGAATGCAATGTATGTATAAAAGACTAGAACAAATGCAAACATTATAAATGAAGAAGTGTCAAAAAGATGAGGGAAGAGAGGGCTTAAAAAGCTGCATACTGTTCCCTGCTAGCAATACAATTAGTTTTGTGCGAAATAGCAATCGTGACTTTATATCGTGCATAAATTAAAAGCGGGGCTGAATGCGTTGCAAGAAGCGGCACTTCTGCGCTTTTGACGGCAGGTGGCATTGTACCATTAATGCATTTTGCTACTGCACTTGCTGCCTCCCGTTCGCCTGGCTTCACTGAAGAACTGGAGACCGAAGATGCGGTTTATTTGTAACGATTTGCATATCGAGAATTGTGCTCTCAAGCTCGGAGTCGTGGTGTGTTGTAGTGCTGTTGAATCTGTCGGTAAAGCTGGGTAACTCTTTTTACTCCTGCATAGTTCTACTCAGTTTAAAAAAAAAAAAGTTCGTGCTGAACCAACTACTGCAACAACAAAGCTATCTGCAGATGCTTAAAAGTAGCGCCTGTGTTATACTTTGATTAATGGCCAAACTAAATCTTTGCTGTTCACCTATGATAAGTCAAATGTTGTTTCTCTAACCCACAAGGGAAATGATGGATTATAAATCATCCCCTATAAACTCAACACCACTTCAAGTAAAACTGTGGGGCTTTTGGCCAAGAATAACCTATTTGCTTTTAAAGAAGAAATTATGCACTTGTAACTGAGAATTTTTGCTGCATTAATACAGTTATGGTGACTAATATGAGGGGTTTGTGTTTGTGTTTTTTTTTTTCTTTAACTTTCCTCCTCTTTGTAGTAATTTTGTTTTCTGAATGTTTTAAAGTGTAAGCAGCTGATGTCTGAATATCAAGTTATTAGTGGATCTGATGAGAATGATTCACTTCTGTTTAAACAGCCCTTTGCTCTCCGTGCCCCCTGAGAACTCTTATCACATATTTGTCCAAAAAACCCCACAAAAACTAACAGAAAACCCCTCGCATTATCCACCTGCCTGGTGGCTGATAGTATCAGCAATGTATCTCTTTATCTCTTGGTTAATGTGCCTTGGTATTCTGAAGGGGGGAAAATTCCAGTAACAGATTCAATTTACACGGACAGAAACTTGAGCAAATGCCAGCCTAGCAGGGGGGCCATTATTCTGCTCTATAAATAAGTTTAAAAAAGAAACAAACACGCACACAAACCTGTAAATCAACATGTTTTGGTCTAATTGAGGGAAAAGCAAGATAGATGAATTTTGAAATGCAAATGATCACCTTCTGTTATTTAAGTATTGGTTTTGCCAACTTTGTGATCTTAAATATAAAGAGTTGTTACCTTTTAAATGAAGTAATAATTATGTTCCATGCTTGATAGTCATGATTTTTAAAACCAAACTGGTAACTTTTTAAAAAAGTGCTGTCATAGTATGCTTAATACCTGTGAGAGAAACAAAATTGTCTACAGCCACAGCCTAGTCAAGACTATTTTCAACTCAAACAGATTAAATTGAAGATTTACTCATAAAGAGAAATCTTTTATGTACTTTTTCGATCTAACCTGTGAAGTGTCATGCTGTAGAAGCGGCTTGCTGGTCTAACACCTTGTGTAAACACAATGTGTGAATGAAATGTTTTATTTACGCTCTCCGAGTTCTCGTTCCAGCAGCGGGGATGTGTTCTGTCACATCCCTGTAGTGTTTTCAGAGGACAAGATTTCACAGTGGGGCTGCCTTCGGAGTCTTTTTTCTTTTTTGTCCGAACAATGAGTTTTCACCCAACTGTATTTACTAAAAACTGGAGATTTTCATGTTGAGATCATAAAGCCAAAGGGAGCTTAGCTTCGTAGAAAATTCAAGTAGGAAGCTGGCCATCAGTAATTTATCATATTATTCTAATGCCTTCATAAGCTGTGTGCTGTAATGAAACCTTATTTACAAAAACTAGCCTTCACAGAAACCTGCACAGAAATACATGGTATATTTAGTTTTAACTAACCTGCTACTAATTGTACACAATGCAAAACCTAAGCAAAAAGATGGCTTTGTGGGTAAATAATTTTGTCCCGAAAAAGACCAAAATGTTTCCGTGTGCAGCCTGATTTTCGTACTTGCAAATGAAGATGTCATTCCTGGTCTTAGACAATTGAAAATACAGATGTGGAGCGCAGCTGATAACCTAAAACATATGGCATGAAAATAAAAATTGCGAGGTTGCTATTATTAGCCTGTATGCAGTAATTTTTATTTACTGAATAAGGAAAAAATGCTCTCCCTCTGTTTACCAAATAGATATTTGATGCTGGAAAACCTGCGTATTATTTGTGCATGTGTTTTTCAGTAAGAATTTGCAGGCACTCATTAAATCTGCTGTTCTGTATTATAGTAATTCAATTTGAGTAGGTTGTTTAAGAAGCAAAAATAACTGTGGTAGATTAAAGTGCCATTGACCCCGAGAGGTGTCGAGGGGTGGGCTGGTCTCCTGGTTATAGTGTAAGACTGGACTTCCTAGATTTTACCTCTGACTCTGTCCTGGCTTTTTGTGTGACAGCAATGTCTTAGGATAATCCTGAAAAGGAAAGGAGAAAACAGGGCAGGTGAATGAACTTTGAGCAGCAAAAACAGAAGGACAAGCTGGCTTGATTTGGAAAGCCCTGGCAATAGGAAACAGGCCTAAACATTAACAAGAAAAAAATATGTAGCTTTTGTGAATAACACTGCAGGAAAAAAAGTACTGATTATTGGGAAGCTGGGAGTAACAACTGCACAGCAACCTTTTTGGAGCCGTAGAGCTTTCCAAAGGCACCTGAGTGCCCCACAGAAAACAATGACGACTGACTGCTCCCAGAATAGCAAGATGTCATGAACCTGGAGCAGGTAATTGAATGCAGAGGTTTGGGGAGAGAATCAGGTATTTTCTGAAAAGAATCTGATGTGGTTTGGCACTTGGGCTTGTTGTAAGAACACTCCATGTTTCAGGTGAAGTACCTGTTCTTGTGGTTTTTCATAGACCTTTAAGTAGAATAAGCGGTAAGATGTACTGAAGCTGTTGATTTGTAAAAATCTGGTGGTTTAGTCTGGCTGGCATAAAAGCCAGTTAATAACTGTGGAAGAAACTGTAATTTACCTGTGTGGTGTGAATGGTTTTGGTTTTTATTTATTTTCTTTTTTAGTTTTTTAATTATTATTAGTACGGATGGGGCTAAAACTTGAAGGTAGTATAGAAGGTGCCTGTTGAAAATAAATGGAGCTGGCTGAAAGGTTAATTAGTGTTTGCTTTGTTTTGATGACAGAGCAGTAAAAAGTTTCTTTGTCTCCTTTGGCACCTGATGGTTTTAGAGGAAGTTTTAATTCCAGTTTGGGCTCCTAAAGGGAAGAAAGAACACAGTTCCCTCTATTAATTCTTTTTCTTTTAGTGACATGAGGAAATTTCTTCCAAAGAGGAACATAGATGCTCATGTGTTTTTAATACCTTTAAGATGAAACTTCCTATTTTCATACTCCATTTGATCTTAGCAGAGGTTCATTGGACTTGCTTCACTACTTTATTGTTTAAAGACCATGATAAACTTTTTCTACTTAACCATACATGGTTCAATACTGTGTTTTATAAATTGCTAAAGCCTTTTAGGCAAGGCATTATGGCCATATTGCTTGTGTGATCTGTTATTTAGTGACTGTATCTTACGATATCTTGGCTGACTGAGTCTGTCTAGAGTAAATTAGCTTGGACTCATTTTACTTGGTTCTCTGCAAATGCTTCTTTACATATGTAGATATTAAAATATGATAAAATAGTAAGCCTTTAAAATTAAATGAGTGTAAGGTAAATAGAATTTCTGAAGCATCTCTAATGTGGTGTGGTTGCGGTGTGGTTTTTGTGTGTGTTGTGGGGTTTTTTTTTTGTGCAATACTGTTTATGTTAATGGCCACAGAACGGGAAACGTTGTGTCTGGTGTTTTCAGGATGTTGGACAAGTCCATTTCCTCCTGAATGGTTTCGGACACCTGATGGTAGTTCAGATGGGTCTTTTTATTTTCTTACCGATGCAGAAACGATACTGGAAGGTCTGCTGTTTCTGCTTGAAAGACGGGGTAAGGGAAGGCGATAACTCAGCTTTTGAAATTTTTGTCAATCCACCGAGAGTCAAGTGGTTCCCTTAATTCTGCGAAAACCACCTCAACGCGAAGCCTTTCCTGACGCTTAGGTGTTTGAATAAGTAATACTTCCACCTACAGCCTGTTTTCTTGTGAGCTGATTTAGGGTCTCATTCCTAATTCAGATGCATGGGGTTTGTTTCAGTGTTACAGTTTATCCTGCAAAGTTTTGAATGAGTTTTTGTTCTGGCGATTCACAAGCAGTCTGGCCTCATCATCAGAAGGACATTGAGGTGCTGGAGAGAGTGCAGAGGAGGGTGACGAGGCTGGTGAGGGGCCTGGAGCACAAGTGTGATGAGGAGCGGCTGAGGAACCTGGGGCTGTTCAGCCTGGAGAAAAGGAGGCTGAGGGGAGACCTGATCGCTGTCTGCAACTACCTGAAAGGAGGCTGGAGCATGGAGGGTGTTGGTCTCTTCTCCCAAGTAGCAGGTGATAGGACAAGAGGAAGTGGGCTCAAGTTGTGCCAGGGGAGGTTTAGATTGGGTATTAGGAAAACTTTCTTCCTGAAAAGGGTTGTCAGGCACTGGAACAGGCTGCCCAGGGCAGTGGTGGAGTCACCATCCCTGGAGGGGTTTAAAAGGTGTTTAGACGAGGTTCTTAGGGACATGGTTTAGTGCCAGCGTTAGGTTATGGTTGGACTCGATGATCCTGAGGGTGTCTTCCAACCAAAATGATTCTATGATTCTAAGTTGCACAGTGAATGCCCAAGCCCACCTTTAAGCTTGGCTTCTGTTGTGTTCGCTAGTATTTCTGTGTGTGGGTTGGGAGGTCTTATTGTCAGCCCTGGAGCAAACTGTATTTGGGAGAAAATGTTTGAGGTGTGATAGTAAAAGCCTTTGAAATCCTTCAGCGTGAAGGGTATGTTTTAGGTTAAGGTTCTGTAGAAAGAATGAGAAAATCAGCCTTGGTGTTATGGTTAATAACTTTATCGAGGATGTGTGTTCAAAAGAGGTGAAGTCCTGCTTTTCTGCTTTAGAACTGGTGCTTCTGTTCAAAAATACAGAGTGTTGTCAGCTACATATCCCTTTTCAGGAAGTAAGGTGTTACTGTGCGTAATGCAAATATTGAGAAAAGTATGGAAACCAGAAAGAAATGGCCTTTCAGTTGAGACCAGCTGCTCTGGAAAGACAGTGCTGGGTAGCGAAGGTGTTTACCTGGACCATTGATCTCGGTCTGGACCTGACAGCATTTTGCAAATCTCCTTCCCTTCATTTCCCTGAGTGGCTGCTGCTGGCATGTCCTACCTGGTGCTACATGATGTATGAGTGTGCGTCAGGAAGGGAGAAGGAAGCTAAAGCTCTGCTTTTGAATGAAGTTGCAGTAAAGTTGGAAGAGCTGGCGATATATTTTTTTTTTCACCCCACTTTTTAAATTTCTCCGATTTAAAAGGATTTTGTATTTGAAAATGCTATTAATGTTTTTTTTTTTTTTTTTTTTTTTTCTGCCAGTTTCGTGCTGCTAGCCCTAGAAACACCAACACACTGTCCATGTGGGTGCGTACGTTTGTGTTTGTACAAATGTGGATAAGGTCCTTGATTTCAAGGTTCATGAAGTAAAAGAATTGGCACAAATATCCCCATGTTATTCACTTAAGCTTATGGGTCACTACCATTTATTGTCCAAATTACTTTGCTGATGGATTGAGATGAAAATGTTTTCTTAGTGAAGGCAGATGTTGTAGTTCAGATTTATTGCAATATTAGAGCTTTTAAAAAAAGCATATGCCTTATGTGGTATATTACATTAGCTGGCTACTCTGTATCACTTGAAAGCACTTCATAATCTATAGTTTCTAAATTTTCCCATGATGTGTAGTCAAGATAAAATGCAGTAATATTGATGTGATATCCTGAACTTATTATGATCAGCGAATTGCATCAGAAGTAATGTGACCTGTTCGAAGTAAGGGAATGTAAACAACACATGTTTATTTGTAGCGTTCAAGATATGGTGGAGGTTTTTTTTTGTTGTTGTTTGGTTGGTTTGGTTTGGGGTTTTTAGGAAAATATTTATTTTAATCCAAAGTAAAGAAACTTTGGGACCTAGGGAAAGCAGCAGGAAAGCAGACATTAGAGAACAGCAGAAAATTTGAGCTAAAATTTAGTTTTTGTAAAAAAGGATACTCGGATGTTCCCCTCAGCTGAGTTTTCCATTTTCAGTTCTGTGTTGGTTCAGGTGTCTTGTCACGCAGTTTCTACCTTGTGCCCAAGAACCCAGCCAGGGCCCTTCAGCCCAGGTCAAAATTTGTGTTGACTGTTCTCATTTTATCCCACTTGCGTCCTTTTGCTCACGGTCAAAAGTGGATAGAAGAGTTTAAAGCTGCTCTTGCAAGAGATCTGTAATGACATTTGTTTTGACTTGGCATATATTGAAAGTGTTGGGTTTTGGAGAAGTGGACTCTAGTCTACTTTTTGACTCTTTTGGCTCTGTGTCCATATTCTTCATCAATGAAGTAAGGTTACATCAGCTTCCCGTAATGAACAGTGTGTGATGCTGCGAAAGTCTGAAACTTCAAAGAACTGGATCAGCATCTGTGATTGCCAAAACAAAAGGAAATAATACCAAAACTCAGAAGTGAATTTTTGTGATATTTATTTTCCCTGTGCTCAGAGTGATGTTTGTTTTTTTTCACCTTTAGAATATTTTTTTTTTCTATTGGGCTGTAATTCAAGAGGCTCATCCCCACTGAATGTCTTTGTGGAAGGGTGGATTATCTCCTTTTGTGGCGTTCTTCTAAAATTTAAGATGTGTCAATACAGAGAAGTTAATGGCAGTATAGGAACTGAGAATGTAGTAGTCAGTCCTAATCAACTCTTGGCTTTGCTGTCCTTTTTCTGGAATAAGTGTGGAATTTAAAAATAAAAGTCTTCACTTGTTTGTAAGAAAGCTCTCTTAGTCTACAATATCCACAGGATTAAAGCCATGTGGGAAAGAAAACTCTGCTCTAAAGAAGCCTAAAGTATTTGATTTTAGATTTTACTTTCCATTCATATTACGTGGTTATTAAATGTACATAATTGGAACATACAGTGCTAAGAAATCACAGTCAGACTGCAAAAGCATTTCCATTCAGTAGGTTTCACTGAGGGATGCTATGAAAACCTTTCGCCAGCTGGTTCATGTGGAAAGGCCTGAGGTTTGTTTTGTTTTTCTTTTTTAAAGGGCAGTTACCTAAAAGGGTTTTCTTTTCTGAAGGGACGTAAAACTAAGTTGCAAGAACAGATTTTGATTTTTACACAAATTCTCTCAGTTTACCATAATTTCAACTTCCTCTGGATGCTTGCCTGGGATCTTAAAACATTTGAAAAATGCGTGTAATTATGCTGATGCGGTTCCTCATGTGGCTGCCACTATATCTTTGTAAAAGTTTCCCCATACTGGTAGAAGTATTAATCTGTAAGGAATGGAATAAATCCTAATGTGTGTCACCCTTATAGTGATGTATTGGGTGTTCAAACGCCATTAACTCTAACAAACTTTTCAATGTGAGGGATGTCCTACCTCAAGATACAACATCTGACCCATCCTTCCTTGTTGCTCTTGCAGCAGCACCCTTGGCCTGGTCCTATGAGGTGCCCCCTGCTCAGCATCTCGGTGCATCTCTGCATCTGGGGGGACCTGGGGCCGCCGCCTTCCTTCCCTTGACCCTGCAGTGTCACTGTGCTTCTCCTTGGCCACGCTCATGCTCAGCTCCATAAAGTGATGAGCAAGATTTTTCAGGCATGCCACAATGTTTTTCACAGCAACGGCTATGTGACTATATGCTAATTGTTGTCCTCTGCTGGGAAGCTGGTGTGGCTTTTGCCACCAAAGCTATTTTAGTGCAGCTTCTGCATTTTTTTGACAGTCGAAATGAAGATTTCATGTTCACCGCAATCCGTTTTTCTGCCTGTTTTAGAGCAGACAGCGTAGTGTGCTTGTATTTAATAATTTTGGTAGTTTAAAGCCTGAGTCAGTGAAGGCCAAGTTTTCTGCATGCATCATGCTATTGCATATGTGAATGTGCGTTGCCAGGGACTCTGTACCTCCCACCTCGCCTCTCCACTGTCACTTGTGCGTGGAAAGGAATAAGAGTGTTGGGTGCTGGCTGGGTGCCTTGGAAAACAACTTTTTGTACCTCGGTACGGTTTAGGCTGAGCTGTAGCAATACACAGTTGCTGGCTGCGGTTAGGCGATGTGAAGTAAGTTCAGCATCCATGTCTGGTTCCCAACAGACGAGAGAGGCTGTTGTGGAAAGCCTCCCCATGGTGATCCCAACGAAGGATGTGGATTAGCCATGAGGCTAATCCTGCCCTCTAAAACAGAATTCAGGCATGCAGTAGACTATTAGAACCTCCCTTGTGCTGCTTTTATGGATGCGTCGGGCCACTCTGGTCAGTCCAGCTCTTCTGACCAGGGTAAATTCTCTAGGTATGTTTTGCTTTACTGTGTGTCACCATCCAGTTTTAGTCCAGTGTAGAAGAATCCTAACTGTAATGCCTACAAGCCTTGAAAATGCCTATGTATGCACAGAAAAGGCAAATTATGCATGAAATGTATAGTGTTGCTGTGTTTGAACAATGCAATCTGTAGGTGGCTAAAGGGCTAACTAAATTGCAGGCATAATGAAAGCTCTGTGGTATTTAGTAGATGTTCTGTCAGCATTTAACAGTCACCTTGTAAATATATGTTAATTTTGAAGGTGTAACTGACCTTTTTAATATTAATTGAAATGTCTTGTCTTCAGAGGTTGGCGCTATCCTAGAAGAGACAGAAGCCTGTGACTGGTGGAGCCTGGGTGCCATTCTTTTTGAACTCCTCACCGGGAAGGTAGGGCTGGGGGGCAAGTTCCTTGATAGAACTGTCATCTTGGCCACTAGTTTCTCACAAGTAGTGTGCCCAGTTGTGATTTTCTTGCTTGTCTTTGTCAGATGTACTTTGCTGAGCTGAGTGCCCTCACTTTACCTGGTCTGTATGGGACCAGAGAAACCAAACATGCTCAAGCTTCAGCAGAGCAACTTGATAAAGCCATATCAAACTCAGGGGTGAAAAAACCCCCTCAAACCATGCTGCCCTCTTAACCACAGGGAAATCAGAGTTCTCTTACATTCCTTCTGTACATTTACAAAATATTTGTCCTAATGGTTTCAATATTATTTCCTGGTACAGTGTAGAAGCCATATCTTGCTGTTACACATTAATTCAGTATTTTGAGACGACGAGTGCTCAGCCAAATCAAACTGGTGATTAGTTGACGGTTCTGCATGAAGAAAAGCAAAGTTTAGGAAACTCCCAGACTATTCAAGTTTGAGCAGTAGAGCACAAGCACTAAGATGTCAATGTTCTAAAACTGTGTCTCCAGGGGGACGTCAGTGCCCGCAGACATTCCTCCCAGAATCAGTACTTCATATGAGGAATTGCTGAAATTTTAGCTGTGTGTGTTATTTTGCATGTAAACTAGGAGATAATCCAACAGTACAATTTTTAAGTTAATAAATGTATCTGCCGCCTTTGATTTTTTTTGTTTTGTTTGTTTTCTTCTCTTCTCCTCCAGCCTCTGGTTGAGTGCCATCCATCAGGAATAAACACCCACACTTCTTTGAGTATACCAGACCATGTATCAAAGGAGGCCAGATCACTGATTCAGCAGGTAATTGAGGGGAAAATTTGTTTTCTATTGGTACGTGTGTAGGCTGGACAAATACTTCTCTACCTAAGTTGTTCTGGTGAAGTAAGTGTGAAAACAGAAAGCTGCTGGTGGGAACGTGAATGGATCTTTTGTCAGCGCTGGTGATTTTTGCCCAACTGTCTTGTCGTATCTGGAAACTTTAACTTCTGCTGCCAGCTGCCTATAGAAAACAAAAGAGCTTTGCCATTTCTTCAAAGAAAAAGTTTGGTCAATACTGAGTGCTTTGGTAACACCTGCTGATGATATATGACTGTTTTAGGGGTTTTTCATGGAAACATTTGTTACAGATTGAATTGAACTCAAAAATATTGATGCTTGTTTGGCAAGATAGCTGTAAGTACTATGAAACCTGTAACACACAGATTAGAAGTTTTGGCCTTGTTGTCCTTGAAAATCCATAGCTGTCCTCCAGGAAGCCTTCTGGATGCCATTTGTTAAGAAAAGTACTTTAAATTGTTAATACAGTGACACTTATAATAAGAAGATAACTGGTATGTTGAACAAAAGGCAGAGTGGGAAACCTTAAAATATGGACAACCTTCCAGACTGATACAGTTTTCAAACTAATGGAAATAGTACTGACTAGGGGTTTTAGTTCACTCTTAGCTTTAGGGAGTCATGACTGAGACAATGAACTTGTAGTACAGGGTCTAGAATTTCAGGTAATGGTATCTTCCTCCTTCTAGTTAATTTTGACCTAACTGAGGAAGTGGAGCCTGAATCTGGCCTATTCCACTTGAGTAGAATAAGTGATATATGTGAACGGTGGTGTTTGGCTTTGAAGAGTATCTGACTAGTGGGTGCATAAATAATGACATCACTTAGATGTAGATTCGAACAGAACAGAGTGGAAAATATAGTTCTTGAAGAAAACGAAGGAAAGAGATTTTGAAAATTCAGTGAGTCAATAGACCCAGTGACAGATTGATTTCTCTGCTGTTACTGTGAAGTGATTAATGGAAATGGAACTGGATGTTTGGGCCTCTTATTTTGACTTGGTGACATGAATTCACTGAAGATGAAAGCATGTGTCTTTGTGTTTCTGGCAAAGGTAAAAAGGGAAGTGAGAAAAGAAAAATCCCATTTTTGTATAATCTGCATTTATATTGTTGAGATGGTAGCAAATTGTTACCCTCACCCACAGGTGCTGTGGGAGTCAAAAGGCTAAGGGAAAGCAAAACCACACTTGACAAAGGGAATTCCTCCCATTAAAACTAGAACTGAAGACAAATGAAGTCATCCATCCACTTCTCTCTGCCAGTGTAGGATTGTTCTTCGCTGCAGACTAATGTATCGCTTATTTCAATGTGCTAAAGAGTGGCTCTTTTGCCACTTGTGGTTTAAGTGGCAAATATATCTCTGCCACTCGCAGGTACATTATAAGGCCGTAACTGTTCAGAGAACAGTCACCCCAGTGCCTGTTAGGTTAAGCCTTCTAGTGTTGGGTGGTGACTTATCTGGTGGAGGTTCGGTTATATGAGCTAGTAAATCACATTTTTGTTGTGTGACTATCCAAGGAAGCTGCCATTCATTGTTGAGGAAACCTTGTCAGGAAAAGGAAGAAAGCTCTCTTGGCATGGATAGCAATTTGTCATTGCGACTTTCCTTCCCCCCACTGCCAAGGGTAAGCAGGTCAAAGCACCACAGAATAACTCTCCAGGATCAATGTTCAGCTATACAGAAAACTGTGTCAGATGTTGTCTCCTGCTGTGGCTTCCAGTGCAGGTGACTTCATTGTAAACACCTTCATTTAGCCAGCTTCTAAGAAAACTGAGATCTGTTTATTTCTGTTGAAAGATGAAGTTGTTGTTATTATGTTGGTTTAGTATTTTGTGCCCAGTATTTTTTTCAGGCACCTCCATGCTTTACTACCAGCAGAATATGAAATGTGACTTTTCAGTAGGTTATCTATTGCAGTTTGTGTTGCATCTGCTTTCTAAGATGAAATTTATTCTGGAAGGGCAAACCCCAGAAAACAAGCGTCCATGCTCACTTTCCCCCAGCTGGTGCTGGTTGTATTTCGGCAGAAGGCAGAGAGGCCCTGGCTGCATTGGTTTCTGCTGCCTGGTGGAAGATACTGGAGCAGCACTATTCACTGTCACCGAGCTACCTTTGCTATGTGATGTTATGACTGCAAATAGCAGAGCCGTCTTAAAATGTGTAAATTCCTATGTTTATGGATGTAGACTCACTTAGATGCTGAATGCATTAGGATATGAATACACATTGTTCCAACTGACAACTGGGAGAAGTTATCCTATTAGCCGTTGCAGAAAAATCAAGCAAGAAATCATGCCTTTGTACTGGCTGTAATTGAATAGAGTATAAACAGTTCTCTAAAACTGCAAAATATTTTTGTGTGTCTTTATTAGTCTCTTTGGAGTGTTACCTTTGCATTCCCTTTTATACGGATTGGTATCTTTAAACAGATGTAAATATTGTCATTTCCTTTTCACGTGAATTCAGCATGTGATGTACAACTAAAAAGCAAACGAGGTACGGAATTTTAGAAAATTTCCATGAAGCCATTACACTGTTTTGTTTCTTTCACTGGGTTTATGATTTTTCAGTTTTAGTCCATTTGTAGGACTCTTTACAACTTTTTTTTTTTAAGGAAATAGAGAACTGTCTGTACTATCATAGTATTTTAGAACCAACTCAAATCTTATGAGACAGAAAGTTAAGGACCACTGTAGTGGTGTGAGTAAAGGTTCACATGAAGCAAATGCGGTGTCCAGAGTTCTACTGACACAGGCTCTGGCTGCTGCTCTCTTTTTTTAAAAATGAGGTTACCCTTAAAATGAAGTCCCAATGTGCAGTGCTTCAGGGAATTGCCTGCTGTGATCAGTAGTCTCTGAAGACTGTAACACTGAGACTCAAGGAAAGGAGAGTCTTCTTCCATTTACTGGATTTTAGGAATTTCAAGTATGCTTTTGCACTCTTGAAAGTAATTCATAGAGCAGGAAAACAGTAGGATGTCCCTTACCTTAGACCTTTCTGGAACTTTTAAGCAGTTGTTTTTGTTCTTACTCACTGAATCATCTGTATTTTTCTTTTTATGTCAAGCTTTTGCAGTTTAATCCTGCGGAGCGTCTTGGTGCTGGCGTTGCTGGTGTTGAAGACATCAAATCTCATCCGTTTTTTGCCCTTATAGAATGGGCAGATCTGCTGAGATGAGAGATGCGTGCCCTCTCAACAAACTCAGGTCAAGTGGACAAGTTTCCCTGGCACAGAAGCACCCCAACTGGCTTCTTTTGGATGTCCCAAACCATTTGGACATGATGACTAAAGGACGCTGGAGCAATCAGGCCAAAAGTGAACATTTTTAGCAGGAATCACTGGTTGTACAGGGTGCTAACTTATTTTTACAGCAACTGGTTGCTGCGTGTGTGTAAGTCTTTCCACCAGAGCGTGGTTTGGGATGGAACTCCTGGGCAGCGTGTTTAACGCTGCCAGCTTGTCGACTACGTACGGCCAGGAGTGCGCTCCTGGTGCTTTGTCTGATGATGGAAGTGTCTATAGACTGCGCCAGTTGAAGGTATCTTTTATAGTGTCAGTAGAGCATTTCCCTATGCTAAGTGCAGCTGGGGGAGACCAGGGGGAGGAAGGAACAAATAATTTATTAATGGTATATACTGAATAAAATACTAAAATGCTTTATGCGAAAGTTGACACGTTAAAAATAATATATCCATTAAAAATTAAGAAAGCTGTTGCATAATACTGTGGAATGTGTCTTGAAAATGGCATATTGTTTCCAACTGCGTTAAGAGCATATAAAAGGCAAATAATGCTGTCAAATGTTGTACTTTGTTGGCTGGCAATGTCTGTTTAAAACTCTTAACTCCGTTGTATTTGATGAGCTACGTGTTAAAGTCACTACAGAAAGGGAAATCTTCTTTTCCTCAGCTGGATAAACACAGCTTTAGCACTCTAATAAGGAGCAAGAAAACATAATGCTAAATAAATGTATAGATTAAAAAAGGAAAAAACTCTTCTCTCATCACTGCAGCCACCACTTTATCACTTTATGAACTTTACTTCCTCTAAGTGTCCTATTTTTAGCTGCCACTTCAGGAAAAAACCTTTCTGCTCGTGTTCTTCTGCTTGAGAAAGCTTCTGAACTCTCCTGTTTGTTTGTTAATAGTCTTAATAAATCAAAGCAAGCCTTCACCCACTCTGCTGCTGGAACAGGAAGAAGCCTGGGATGTGCTCGTGCCAAATGACTAAGTGACATCTCTGAGCAAACCCTAGTGGGTAAGAGTTGGGCCCGTGCCAATTAGCTGACCTGGTTGTTTGCTAGAAAGGTCTGGAGAATGGGAGGAGAACATAAGAAATGCAGAATATTTTGCTGTGCGCTGCTGTTGCTGCTAAGCAGCCCTGCTTGTATGGGTTCCTGATGTACAAACACTGTATGCTGCGATGCTTGTCCAGATTGTGGATTTGTGGGTTTTTTCCTAAATGTTCCCTTCGCTCTCACTATTTTTTTTTTTCTTTTTCTTCTTCTCTCCAGCTTTATCCGGAGAACAAAGGGCAAATTCCTTTGGGAAAGTGAGGTGACAGCAATGGTTATTGAATTTACAACTCAAAAAAAAAAGTATCCCTCCATTTGTATTTTAGCAGTGTATTTTATGGGCACTCCCAAAAGTGCATCTGCACAGTCTCCATCTGTTAGACACCAGGTCGGTGTATTCAAATAAAGTGGAAAAGGAAAATGCTTCACTCAAACAAAGGAAATCTGGAAACTTTTTTTTTCCTTTTGAAATTATTCCACTCCCCTCTTTTTTTTCTTTCTTCCCTTTCTTGTGATGGCCAGGCCAGCAGAGGGGCTGTCACAACACCGCAGGTTGTAGCCAGGTCACTGGTATCGCTGCCGACGGAGCGCTGCCCAAGATGACATCACCCTCGGAGACTGCGCCTCAACCTACCACCCTCTGGCTTCATAACAGGAACTCCCTCAGGTGAGCCACAGGAACGACTTCCTGCGCCGAGCGGGTCGGAAATCTCTAATGCGGAGACCGAGCTGATCCCGAGCTTCCTCCCAGCGCTGCCCGGCCTCTGGCTTTGGAGACGACTCATTGCTCAAGGGAAGCCTTCCTTCCCTTGGCCACCTGACTCCATCCCTGGGCTCTCCGGCCTGGCCAACAGATAATCTCATTGCCTGTGTTTGATCTCTCCCGTTGCATTTGCCTGGCGATAACTGTAAAAAAAAAAATATTTTCCATGTGACTTTGAAAGGCCGTCTTACTCAGGTTGTGCCCACGTGCTAGTTGCAAGTAAAGGCAGGTTAAGATATAATAGCAGAGGAGCACGAGCTGGTTTCTGTGAGTAGCAGAAGGAAAACGTTCTAGCAGAAGCCAGATGATCAGTCACTCTCACTGCAAAGATTTGGTTTAGTTACTTGAAACAGAAATATTTCTGTGTCATTATGTTGGTAGAGAGTAAATCCAGATCATAAAGACTAGAATGGAATGGGGCACTTGGCAAGACGGTTTAGCCAGAAATGAGCCTTTCAGGTGCTGCTGGTTTTCGTAATCTTACCACTGACTGAAATAATGGTTTTGCTAAAGCAAGCACAGTCTGGAGTTAATTGCACCAAAAATACCCTGCTTCTTTGTGCTTATTTGTTTTTTTTTCCTTTTTTTTTTTCCCCCCTCCTTTAACATGCATTATGTTATATTGGTGTTTATATGTATTGCTTTAATAAACAAAACCTTTCAAGCCTAATTCAGATCTTGGGTTTCTGAACTTTACATTCAGTTCTTGAAGACAATCCTTCCTGCCTAACCAATGCTTTTTGCCCATGGCTTTTGTGACTTGAGATATTCTTTTTGGTGCTGCTTATGAAGCCCCGTGGTGCACATCTTTATTTTGCTGACTATTAAGTAGCGCAAAGTCCATTCCACCTTCCTCTGTTACACCAAATGGGCAACAGTGAAACAAATCGGTGCTGTTTTGTTCACAGGAATTAGTGAGAGTCTATGTAAAATACAGTAAAATAGTCCTATAGATTTTTCTGTTCTGTGGGTGTTCAGGTAAGGCAGATAGCACACCTAGGATACCTCAAAATGGTAATTCATTGCGCCCTATTAAACCGCTCTAATGTTTTTTGTGTCCTGCTAAGAAAAAGTGGGAGACAAAATCTTTGAAGGCTTGCACTTGGTAGAACTGCTGTGAGGTGAACCAGGGACCCTGCCCAGACCTACGGAAGATATTGCGTCTTGTGAAAGACAAGGGGCGTAACTTTGTTCGCTTTTAACGGCTGTATTCACAGCTTCTGGGCTTGTAGCACAGCTCCTCTATCTCCTGTGAAAATCACCTCTCAGACAGCAGTCGCTGTTGTGCTGACTCTCCGCGCACCTTTGGGATGCTGAGTTGGCAGGGTTACCTGCGCCGGAACATCCACCCGGCTCCGCGCTCCGGTGCTAAACCTGTTCCTTGGTGCGTCCCCGCAGCGAAGGGCACGGGGATGAAGAAGGCTGGTGAGGTCAGCCCTCTCTAAATGAAGCACTCAGCATAACAAGGTACAGGGAAGTGCGAAGTAAACCACTGCTTTTTTTTTTTTTTTTTAAATGTGGTGTCATTTGTTTTCTCAAGGACACTGAGTGGGAAGCTGGAGAAACAGAAACTTCCTCTCTGGTGAGATTTATGGTAGGGATTTCAGCTATGAAATGAAAAAGCACATTTGTTGATTTCTTCAGGCTTGTGGTTTCTCTGTGGGTTTTGCTGAGCTGAGCTCTGGTTTGTGGCCGCTGCCCAAGGGGGCCTGTACCTGGTCCCCAGTGCCTGCCAGCGGCTCAGCCTGCAGCCAGGTCTGTCCCCGGCCGAGTGCCCCGAAGTCCTCTCCAGTCAACAGCGTCTGCTGAAGGACTTTACGTACGATCCCATCTCTGGGGCAGGACCCTGTGGGGGTGTCGCCCCATGGCGCTGCAGGAGAACAAGCATCTCGGCAAGGTCCCGAGGCTGGGGAACAGCTCCTGCGTAACTGAACCTGTGTGGGGGTGAGACGGGGGAGCCAGGGGCTCAGCCGAACAGCAGTGGGGATGCTGGCAGCAGTGGTGGGGGCACGGGGTGTGTGTGAGGGGCTTGGGCAGCCCCCCAGGACAGGGTACCTTGTGCTGCTCCGGCTGCAGAGGGGAGGTTTGGGAAGGGGTGGCAGAGCCAACTCCTGGAGGCGGAATGAGACTTGCTTAAAAGGTGCCGAGCAGCTGCTGCTGGCAGCAGTGGTTTAGACTGGCACTGCACAGCCATCTCCTGTGCCGCGGGGCCGGGAGAGGGCTGGTCGCTGCCTGAGCCATCTGCAGGAGCAGAGCCGGGGAGCCCTGGCCCAAAGGTGAGGTGTCCTCGAGAAAATTCCAGCTCCTGCGGTGGAAGTGGTCTCACCTCCTGCTAGCACCCTGTGCTGCCATCTCCCTGGCCCCTGCTGCTGGGCAGAGGAGGCTCATCAGGGCGCAGCAGAGAGGATGCTCCGGGCTCCCGGCAGCGGTTGATGGCTTAACACGCTGCCCCAACAGGACCTCACTGCCTCTTGGCAGACCAGAGGTTCTCCTTCTCCAAAGGCAGCTCTGCCTCTATTTCCTTGGCCCAGGGACCTGTCAGGAGGGATCAGAGCTGCTGCTGTAGGGCTGAAGTGGCACGGTGACGGGCAGGAGCGCTGGGGAAGCGTGCAACACCAGGCAGCAGGGAATTAGTGTCCTCTTGGGAAGGCTGTGGGCAGTCGCCTTGATGCTTTGCTGCTGCAATCCTAAAGTTGGCAAGTCTGGGAAAAGTCCTTCTGGGGGCAATAAACTAGACAAGCCAATTGGCAAGAGGTGAAGCTGGATAAACATGGGCCAGCCAGGGAAAGAGCAGATGTTGTGGAGGTCAGCGGTCCTCCTCAGCAAAGCCTTGCTAACCTCGTTTCGCTTTGCCTTGGAGACAGAGCTGTTTTGCCTTGGTACCACCTCACCTCTGCCAGCTTCTCCCATCTCCTTTCATGAGCTGAGCCATTTATCCTCATGGTATTTTCTAGGTTTGCCCAGCTGCCTCCATCCATGTCCTGTGTTACATCCTTCAGCTACTGCCACAGATTTTCTCGCCTTTTCTGTGCCTTCAGTTCTGAAATGTTGCCCCAAAATGCTGCGACCCAGCAGTAGATTATTAGATGCAGCTGTTATCCCCACATACCGATGAAAACAAAGAGAGAGGATTACTCCCACAAAATAAAAGCGCGAGGATTGTAAAAAGGTTAGGAAATTGCTTACTCCAGCAGTGTGCAAGTAATGAGAGTTTTACGGTGCCCTGTAGAGTGGTGGGATAACAAAGAAGGAGCCTCCATGAGAGGGGCTGATGCTGTGCCGTGATTTAGAGCTTGGTGCTGGCTAGCTATGCTCCACTTGCAGTCTTGCCTGTGGTCTGACATTTGCCAGCTCATAATCTTCCTTTACAAACCAGGCATGGAGAAGAGATACTTCAACAGCGTGGACCATGAGCCAAGCGGCATATGTATTTTCTCCAGATTTTTTTAGTGTTTTGTTTTGGTTTTCAACCTTCTCCACTACTCTGCCTCCTTGGGCTCCTTCCTTTCCAGCCTCACACCTGCTTTGACCTCAGAGAAGTCCCCTGTGACCAGTCCCTGGTCTCTCATAGTGTCCTGCCAGGCCCAGCAAAGCTGAGACCCAGTAAAGCAAAGCAAGAGGTGAGTTCCCATGATGGGAAGGACATTGGCTGCTCTGGCTCCTTGTAGGCACCCCAGCAGGTGCTCTGGGATTGTGCAGAGAGTCCTGAGCTAATTGGGTTTCTACGGTAAAGTAAGTGCACAGCATGAAGTCCTGGCCTCACTAACATTGGTGCGAGTTTTTCCACTACTTTGCTGGGATCAGGAGTTTACCCTTCAACCACAGAGAGAAGCTAGTTTTGTGAAAACCAGTACAGAGAGCTTATTTGCTTTCCTGCTTTAAGCACACGTGTAGTTTCAGCCTCAGTGTTAGAGAAATAAGGTGGTTTTTTGGGTTTTTTTGTGTTTTGTTGTTTTTTTTTTTTTAAATTAATTCTGTGCTCTTCTGTCAGGTGCAGTTAACATGGCCATCCAGTCACCGTCCCTGGCTGGAGCAAGGTCTGCAACTCTTCTCCCTCAGCCTTTCAGGTGCTGCTGGTTCACTGTGGGACGCCCCTGTACAAGACGGAGGGCGTTTTGCTGAGTGGCAGAGATGGGAAGAGTGAATTAGCGCCTGCCCCGCGTTTTGAGGCTGAGAAGTCTTTGATGAGCAGCACTGCACATGCCCTGTCAGGGTGACTGGAGTGCAGAGGGCTGAGAAAGGCAGGCATCTAGTTTCCTCATTATTTCTTTTCATAAATAATCCGTTGTCCTTGCACCCTGGACTCTGACAGTATTTAGAACATGCTGGGTGTGTGGTGTTGCTGCTTTTTTTTTTTTTTCCCCACCCCGCTCCAAAACTTATTCATTTGGAGAGCAGTTAAACAATAGGTTTTTGTCTAAATCTTTACCAGTTAAATTGTCAGGAGAGATTTCCGCCCCTCCCCGCTTCTCCCATCTATCCTCCTTTTGTCTCCTTCAGCCGTCGCCGGGGTCGGGATCCGCCGCCAAACGGAGAGCACGGTTGCTTTTCCAGGCCCCAGATGCCAATATGTGGCAGCATCTGGCTGGTTGGCAGGCGCCGGGGCAGCGGTGCTGGCTGCGCCGCAGCCTGTCATGCGGCGGCAACGTTTGATGGGCGCCCTGCTTCTTGGAGAATACGGTCCCAACCAAGGAAACGGATGATAATGAGATCTGCTAAAGGAGGGGAATTATCGGGTAGGGCGGCTGCCGTCGGAAGCTGCGCCGTCTCCCAGCCCTGGTGTTTTTTATTGCGGTGGGTTTTTTTCTTTTTGTCCTCTTCGGCAGCGGCTCGTGTAACCTCACCTTCTTGTGCTGTGAGCGTTTCGGGTGCCTTAAGGCATGGAGCTCCTTGAAAGAGAAATACAAATCACTAAAAATGTAGAGATAAAACCCTCTCCGTAGAGGCCATGTGTTTGGCATGGGAAACACATGATAACAGCTTGCTTTAGAAAGGTGACATTTCCACTGAAGGCTGAATAATAAAAAATGCATTCTAAAAGCTGAGCTTTTCTCTCTGTTCTCATGTATTAGACTTTTGTAATGAAGACAGCTTCTGGGACTGGGGAATCTACTGCTTCCTTGAAATATATGTGCGGGAGCTCTCCCTGGCCCTAATGGGTGTCGCATGTGGCTCTGGCTACATTAATGTTGCAAGCTCTATTAAAAGCAATTGTCAGTAGCCCTTCACACGCCGCCGGGAATCAAAGCTGTCTTTCCCTAACTTTGCTTCAGCTCAGGCTTGTGCGTGTAGACTGACTTGCCCAGGGTTAAGTCACTTTTAATATTAAGATGGATAGAAAAGATTCTAATACGTGGATTATTTTTTTTCCCTCCCTTTTAAATCAGAGCTTGCTGGTGAAGGACTCTGGAGGGATGGGGAAGGAGGAGACAGCCAGGCAGCTTAAAGAGGCCTCTGAGGGTCATGTTGAGTCTGTGCTATTATGTTCCAGCAAGGAGAATAGCTTTATTGACAGACAGCTGTTTGACTCCTGCAGCCGCACAGTATTTGCTGCAGATCTGTGTAAATACTGAGCCCACGTTGACAAATTCCTTGTCAGTGCAAGGTAGTTAAACCTGCCTGTTTAATCATTTGCATGCTCTTACCTCCGCAGCTTGGAAAAGAGCAAGCTGCTGGTTTACAACACGATGCATGAGAATCCTGTAAATGCTCAGAGTTGTTTCATGTGAGGTTTTCAGGGTGCCTTTGTTGACCCTCTTAGAAATACAGTACTCTATTTTTTTTATTATGGTTACTTAGTTCTTTTTTCCTCTTCTCTAAAAAGTGTATAATTTTTTCAAATTAAAAAAAAAATCTGGCAAGCTCTCTTTACAACACAGGTAACAGATCTCTTGGCAGAACTTAAGTCCCATCTGTGATGCGCCACCAGCGCCGGCATGCCCCCATTGGGCGTCCCACGCCTTGGTTTGCAGCATGTGAGCAGAGGCACGTGAGGATGTGTGTTTTGGTTTGGCTTTTCTGGCAGGAGAGTATGGAACCTGTGCTACCGGTCGCCTCCTGTCCGTAGCGCAGGGGGTGGCTTTTTGACCTCCCTCCCGTTTCACAATAATATCCGCCTTCATACCAGCATTCTATCTTGTCACATTGTTGGCCTCATCTCTGGAAATATAGTAACTAAAATTAAGGATTTGCTTCTGTTTCGGAAATTTCAAATTGACCTTTGTCACTTAAACAGACAGTGGTGTAAGTTGGGGCTCCTGCCACACAGTCAATGGGGAAAAAAAACAAGACATCTTTTTGAGACTTTCTGCAGACCCTCTTTACAGCATAGTGTCTCTGTGGTCCTTTCAAAATATTTCTGGTGTGTGAGTAATTTTCTAACCAGAAGGTGTATTATTGAGGGGTGACTGAAAGAGGAGGCCTCACTGAAAAGGGAACCTATTGTTTAGTCAGAGACAAAATTAAAACTAAGATGTCAAATCGGTATTTAGAGAGATCGGTCTCTGTATCTTTACGTGGCAGTGAAGGAGATGGACGTTTCATTCAGGATCATATGTAAGGCTGTGGATGCTTGAAGTTGTTGGCAAGTGACAAGCCGTCCGTCTTACGGCTGTGACTACTGATGGTGCTGCTGGTTTTTTAAACTTTTTATCAGTTTTCTACTAAGTGTAGGGAAAGCCAGTGTTATCTGACATCTTGATTTTTTTAAGTACCAATGTCAGTGCAAGACATTAGTTATAATGAAGATTTACTCTTGAGTGACGTGCACTTGTGAAAAATCCCATATATCCTATGGAAGGACACTTAGCCTGGTCGGCTGTCTCTGATGAGGCTGCAGAGATCAGCATGCAGAAGAAATCAGATTTCCACTGATTTCAGACCATGCAGGTACTTTTTTTTGGCCTTAAATTAACTAAAAAAACCCCAAACCCGGAGTAAGTATATGGTCTTATGAGAATGGCCAAGCTTTGCCTGTTGCCCAGGCCAGGCAGCCTCACTTGAAGCCTTTGGAGCCTGGACAACTCCCACGTTACTTCCAAGGGAATTACCACCTCCTCCTCTCTCTGTATGTATGCTTGTTCGGGGTTTTCCAGTTATTAACCAACTAATTTATTGAGTGTTCTTTTTATCATTCATGTGACGGCAATTTTGACTCTCAGTTATTTTCGTAGTCTTTTTCCAAGGGGACTTGGTTCTCACTTGCCTCCTACCCACTGAAATGGTGGCTTGCTGCAGAAATTGCTTTCATTCCATTCAAGCATTTAAAAAGCATGTTCCCTTCTTTTTAGTACATCCCCATAACTTGTATGTTGAGGCCCAAGAGCTGTACAAGTTTATGTGGCTGATGAAAATATTTCCAGACGAATGAGAAATATTAAAAAAAGGCCAAAACCCTGAAGATAATAAGGAGCTTTGGAAATAATACAAACTCTTTTGTCTCAGGGCATAAGCCAACCTTCAGCTGGAAGTCTTTTTAAACAAAACCTTTCCTTCTGTCCTACATGTTTCATCACTGTAAGAAGAATAGCAACCAATCTTTACATATAATTAATAAATAGATCAATTAGCCACTTGAATAATTTTTAAGGGCGTGACAGCCACAAAGACCAACAGACAACTTAGCCTTTTGGGGGACTGAGGATAGGTGATCTTGGAGATCTGGCATAGTCAGTTGAATTTGGGGTCTGCAGTCAGTGGAGCTTCCAGAAGCTGGCTGAAAGCAGGTCAGGCTTCTTCAGGTTTGTACCTTTCAGCCCTGCAGTCGGTAATATGGCTGTTGTCCCCACTGGTTTTTTTTAAACGGGATTTTGGGCTGTAGGCTAACTAACTTTTTTTGGTCTATAAAAGCCAAAGCCCCAATGATTCTTGCTAGTTATGGGACTGGTGTGGTCCTCGTCTCAACCAAGCATGAAATGGACCTGCTGGAGAAAGACACCAAGCCAAAAGGCTGGTGGATGAGAGAAAGAATCTTGTTCTGTGTTCAGAGAGATACCACTGTTTTGTCTTTATGCTGCAGTCTTGTGCAACCCATGTGCAAGCCTGAAGGAAGGAGCATTCCCAGCCTCAGAGAACTGACTGTTCAAATAGCCTCATGACAGAGGGCCTGTAAAATCAGGGCTGAAGCCACAGGATTTTGTACTGTTGATCCTGCTGGGATTGGGCTGTTCAGTCTCTCCTTTAGGTGGCTGGTGTTTACCAGATGCTTCCTAGCTCAGTGCCACACTCACCCTAATAAGAAAGGTGTAGATGATTTATATCCACCATAATTTTCTCATTTATTTTCCTTGTTCCTGAACGATGAAAAAGGCGGCGTCCAGGTGCCTCTGTGATGGGAATCTCAGAGGACGATGTATAGCAGGTCTACCCTGAACAGTGGGTGACCACAAGCGCCCCAGGAAGGCTATTGAGATTGCCACCACGTCCACCTCTGCTCTTAGGAAGTCTGAGAGGTTTTCTAGCATGGGATGGGGCTCTTCTGCAGTCATGGAGGAGCGAGTGCTTTTCTTGATGTGCGTGGCTCATTCGTTATGAAGCAAGCTGTATTCCTGCTGTGGGTCTGTATGTATAACATTTATTACAACCCTTAATCAGAGCTGGGTCAAATTCATCTAAGGAAAACATAAACGTGTTACAATGGATTTTTTTAGTAATTAAAATTGTAGCTTCTTCTCTGAAGTCTTGATTAAACAGCACTAAATGTCATAATGCTGTGAGAAATAGCCATTATCAACTGAAATCAAACCAGGTATAAACTGCTAAAGGAATTTTGCCTGGTGCGGTCAAATTTCAGTGCAAACACAAAGGGTCAGCCTGTGACACTTGGCTCCTGTACGCTGCTCGTAAGCATCCCAGCATATTTGCTTTGCTCTCTCTGTCTTTTTCCTCTTCTGTTCCCCTCTCCATATATCAGTGTCGGGGAGTTCAGACATCACAAGGGCCGGTGGGTTTTTTATTATTATTGTAGCGCCTAATGTGGAATTTTGCATGAGCAACACTCCTTCCTGTCGGTACTTGGAAACTCTTTTGTGTTACGTCCGTCCTTTCTCTGAAGTAATCGCTCAGCTATTTCTAGCAATAAAATATTCCTCTCTAGCCACATCAGATAGGTTAGAAAGATTAGTGCAAGATCTGAAGGCCTTGTCCAGCTAAGTTCAACAAAACTTCCATGAGCTTTAATGTTCTCCTTTTATTTTACTGCAGATATCACCTGAGGACAAAATATAGGCAAAAGGTACCCAGATACTGCTGGATAGGAGCAAGCCATATATTCTATAGCTACAGCTGTATATTATCTGAGTGACACAACTCACACGAGCAGCCTGCCAAAGGACAGGAACATGAAGAACAGGAGTCTGTGTGTATCTGCATCCTTCTTCTCTACGTTTTTTAATTAATTTTAAAAACACTACACGGAAGATTTGTCTAAAAATGTGGTCTGAAAAGGCAGCGTGATTCTTGTCTCTTCACACCTAGGGAACTGAGGAGAGAAACCATTCTCACTAAGTCAGTTTAAAAACCTTATTTGGCACCTAAGATGCACTTTGAGGGAGGGAAGGTTTTCCTAAGATATTTAAACATGTACCTGGCTAGAGACAAAACAATTCACTTCCTTTGCTCCCTGCTGAGGGACCGACACTTGTCGGAGCAGAGCTGAAACTCCCGACTGCTGTTAAAAAAAGCTTAAAGAGTGGAGAAGTGCCAACCTCATCACCAGTTGCACCAGCTGGAAGTACACACGCAAACAGGACTTACTTTCAGTGGTCGCTTTGCCCTGACTTTGGGGAGCAGGCAGTGAGTTGCTCGTAGGAAAAAAAAAACCAACTCCTCACCGGGGAACCAGCTCTTCCATGAGATGAAGCACTAAGGATGAAACTGCTTGTTCCTTGGCCTTTCTTTGGTCTTTCTTCAGCCAGACGGAGGCTGTAGCTCCAGTTTGGGGAGGCTGTCCCCGTGCAGCAAAGCCTCTGCTCCCCGGGAAAGGGCTGCGTCTGGGCAGCTGCCTGCGCTGGGGCCGCTGCCTGCCCCGCTCGCCGCCTCACTCCGCGCTGCCGTCTCCTGTGGCTTCAGCTCTAAAAAAAAGTTTACTTCAGTTTGAGGGTATTTTTGTGCACTACCTTTTTATATTTTTTTTTAATTTTTAAAAATTTTTTGTTTTGTTTTGTTTTGTTTTTGTTTGACAGCCGTGACAGCCTCTCCTCATTATTATGGAAAATACAGGGTTGGTGGTAATTACTATCTGAGTATGAATGGGAGCAGAAGTGGGCATAGCCTGCACTGGCCTTTCTTTGACAAGGTATAACTTTCTTCTGAATTTCTGTGTTAATTAATGCTTATTTAAAAACCACTGTAATTGGCAGTAAACACCTCAACTTTTTGTACTCATTAAAATGCACCCATTGATGTGTGATGGATTTTTTAAAGCTTAATTAACTTTCTTCCTGTATATATAACCTATAATAATGACAAATACTGGAAACTGCCTTTCCTCCCACCCATTTTTGGCCCTCCCCGTCGATGTTGCTGTCACTTGAAGAAAAGCTGTGAAAATGTACCCTGACTTGGCCAGGATGGGGACACACTCTGGGGACAGTGATTCAGCCCCTCTCAGAGCCCCCGCACACTTTGGGACAGCAGCTGCCCCGCCTGCCCCTGCCCTGTCCTGCCGCGCAGCCCGAGATGCCCACCCTGCCCTCACCCTTCTCCCTCGCGGCCACAAATCAGATCCTTCTCCCATCTTCAATGAGTGCCATTGACCAATTTTGGTTCGTTTTGTTTTGGTGTTTGTGTGTTTTTTTTTTGTTTTTTTTTTTTTTTTTTTAAAAAAACAAAAAGTGCTCTGCAAAACTTTTTGTTGGATAAACTTGCAGGCCTGCTCTTCCCCCCCAAACCAAAATCTTTTAGTGAAAACTGAAGTGAAAATTGATTTCTGAATCTTTTTTTTTTTTTTAATTTTTGTTTCTTTTTTTTCCCCAGGTAGATTCTGCTGGGTTTATCCACACACATATCTCTAAGTGCCAAGTCAAAAGAACCAAGGGACCTCTAAAGGGCTTTTCTCTTTCTTCAATTTTCAGCCCACATCTCTAAGCCGCGGAGCAGGATTTCGTGTAAAACTTTCTAGCACGATGAAGGGAATGGTGATTTCAAGCTGTATTTTTGAAGCGTCTCAGCATTTTGGACTCTGAAATTAGACTCCCGAATCACTTCTGAATGTGGAGGCTGGTACTTTTTGCAACTGTGATCCTTCATACACGATGGAAATTATCAAGAAGCAGAGCACGTTGTAGTAATTCATGCAAAATACGCAATTTACTTGGTTCAGCTATTACACACAGATCATTTCCCAGTTTTCCTTTGCAATTTCTGGAATATTCTTGTTTAAGGTGGATAAATCAGAAGTTTTCAAACTGGGAATCTGTTTTGTGAAGATGACTATACCGATTACATTTTAAATGCATGAAGCGATCATTTAATTTTCAAAAGTGCTTCATTTCCAAAAACTTCTACTATCTTTGGTGAAACGTAAACTTGCTTGAAATACCTTGTAAAATGCTTTTCACTCTCCTTTGCTCTCTTTGCTTTCTCTAGCTCAGTTGATAACTGTACTGCTGCCCAGTTCCTTTCTTTTCACCTGTCCCAAGGAGCGATTAGGCCGACCACCTAATTCCCCACTGCAATAATAAATATCCTGAGATATTCCCTCCTGCTTTGTAAAAGGCTGCATGACCAAGCTAGCACCAATATTTAGTGGACACTTTTTTTGTTGGCTTTACAGGAATCCGCCACTCTGTGGTAATGCACACAAGTCTTTATAGCTGTAGTTTACGATTCAGTGAAGCACCTGCTTTTTGGAAGTATATAACTATGTATACTATTCCTCTGGGGGCAACCAATCTCGTTCACCAACTTGCGGGCACTCCTCAGATCCCCCCTGGCTGGCTGTGTTCAGATAAAGACTATTTATTCCTGGCACTCTCCCTGTGGCTGTGCACACTTAAAACGAGGGAGCTTGCTAAATTTCAGCTGCTGAGTGGTTTTTCTGTACGGCTTGGGAGTAGAGCAAACGAGATATACATTGATTAAGAACTAGGTTTCCCTCACATGCTCAAGGCAACTTAATTAGGGTGACAATATTTGAGTATTATTTTAAAATATATATCCATGTGGATAGCATTGCAGTATCTGAACATTAATGCTAACTTTCTTACTGGGCTGATTTCAAGGCTATCATTAAAATAAAACGCTGCTGCCTGTTAATTTGACCATGTCAATAAATAAAAATGTCCGTAACAAGTGTATGAGGCTAATTAGGATTTTACGGCTGTGTTGTTTGGGTTGATAGTTGTGCTGCCGGCTTGCTGGGTCTTTATGTTTCACTGATGTACACCTCATTGATGCATAACATGTAACACCTGTTGATGCGTTAAATGTTTAGTCCTGGCAATTGGCCCTCCCATCACTTCTGGGTACGAGAGCTCTGCGGAGCAGACTGCAGGTCTCATAATTAGGCTTCCTCAGTTTTGAAGAGCTTTTCCTAAAGGAAAACATTAAAGCTTCTGTAGTCCTGGAGAAGTTTCCTGAAGTTTGTGAAAAAGGCCAGCGTTATTTTCTGTCGCAAAGGGGCAAGTTTGGAGCCGTGGGCTGGTTTGGTCCTTGCCTGTGAGGCAGGGCCAATAGCAACGCTATGAATCCCTGAGCCATAAGCAAACATATGAATTCTGAAATAAGTTCAGCGTTCATTGAATCACGTCTCTGTTTTTCAGCACCAGGCCTGTCTGAGACTTGTGTCTGTATAATAGAGAAATATGAATTAATTTTCTTGTAGGTGGAGTTTCCTGCGAAGTCCAATTAGTTTCAGACTTTGCTCTGAAATGTGAAAGATTATACCCATCTTACCTTTGTTTAGTTGAATGGCTTTAACTAGATCTGCTTGAACTGTTGTTAACATTTATTTGGTTTAAAATATTCCTTTATTGTTTTTAAAATCCTGTTAACTTCTTGGTTTTAACAGGATTTTGTGGCTGTGGATTGCACAAGCGCATTTAACACTATGCTCGACTAGAAATGCTGTCTTTCGCCCGGAGCTGAGCTCTGCGGCAGTCGGTGTGTTCATTAGGAGGGACACCCTCTGCTAACGAAGGGGCAGAGGCACCTCCCAGCCAAGTACAGCTAACCAGGGCTTAATGGTGACAGTGGCCACACACCTTGGGGTTTCTGCTTCGAGGAAGCTCAGCATGAATGAACAGGTTCCTCTGCTCCCTATTCTAAGAACACCAGAAATATATTCTATCAACCTGTTAACCATAGTTTTAAAATAACTGCTGCATTAACAGGACAACAGCGTTACTCATCGGAAGGAAAAAGTGGGTGAGCAACCAAACTTGGTATCAAATTCAATAAATGAACAGAATAAATAATTCCAGCAGTTTATTTTCCCCACCTCAATCTTGTCATTTTGTAACATTTCAAAACTTCATTTTTCAGGAAAGAGTGTGGCTGCCAAAAGAAAATAAAGCTGTTACAGAAGATTTTCCTGCTATATTTCTATGGGATACAACATCAGAAGTGTATGAGAGAGCAAACACTAAAGCAGAGAAGAAGGAGAAAGACCTGAATAATCAATTTCAATGAAAGGTAGGTGTATTCTGATGAGGAACTCAGATTTTTCTTCCTCGCTTGTTTTTTGGGCAAAAGTTCTCTCCTAAAGGAAAGACCACATTTTTTGACTGCAAAGGGATTTGAAGGGACAAAAATGGGGTTCTAGTTTTGACAGCGGCTCTTGAAATGATGCAAAGCGAAGTCCTGAGCAACCGTGTCCCTGACCCCTGCTTGCTGTGGGTCACCCAGTGCCTGCCACAGGAACCTGCCACTGGCTCTGGGAGTGGTTTGTTGGTGGGACTATTCTGCTGTCAAAGTCATCTTACTTCTTAAAATGTGGTGTCTTCTCATCTTCCTTCTTATCCTCACACGCTACACAAAGAAAGTTTGTGTTTGCCTGTGATGTACTTGTTACTGAGATGTTATTGTCTTGACTCGAGAGATGAGTTGTGTTGAATGCCATGGTGGTTATCACAGCTCCAACCAGCAGCTGATCCTCGAGCAACCAACCCAAGCCAAGTGCCTGGTTTTGTGGTTCAAAATCTGAAACCCATCTCACTCCCTCTGCAACTGACTTGTGGGTGTACGATGAGAAGAGTTGCTGGGTTAAATGGGTCAGGATGGTTCAGGAACCCAATTTGGAAATGTCGGGGTCACCGATGTCAAGAATTTTTCAGATTTTTGACAAAGCAAAGGGGTAAAAAGTTTGATTTTTGAAAACTAGAAGACAGCGGTTTCTGGATTCTTTGAATACTCTCCTTAAAATAATCCTATCCCCCACACAGGAAGACAAAAGTGCAAAACTAGAGAAGAGAAAGTTAAAAGCAAAATAATTTCATTTTTTAACCAAGTAACTTTTACCAAAATGAAAAATTTCTATAAAAATTGATTTTGTTTAACAGACCATTTTGATTTGATTATTGTTTTTATTTTTCAGTGGCAAGTTATTTACTGTTTTCTTTTCTCCTCATTGTGTGGCCCCAGGCCTTACTAAATGTGTTCTATTCAAACTCTGCTCTGAAGACAGAAATATTAATTTCCATTTGGGCTTTTCTATAGAACTCATCACTATGGTAACTGAATGTTTCATAAACATTAATGAACTTATTTTCACTGCGCTGCAGTGAAGCATTGGGTGGTAGTTTTATCCCCATTTCATGAGGAAGAACTGAGGCAGAAAGAGATTAAGTACAAAAGTATTCACTAATTTTAAGTTCCCAATCTGAGATGCATGGTCTGATTTTTCAGAGGACTTAGCTTGTTATCTGTTCAAAGCACAAGCCCCATTGCCTTCGGTTGCAGCTGTGATTTCAAATTTCTTTGTGCTTTCTTTGCTTGGATTGAGACTGCTCTAATCCCGTTCATCCACAGCCTTTTAAATTTATTTCCTCCAAGATAATCAGAAGGAACTGAAACTTATTAGGTACTGGCCGCATATTATTTCTACAATTTAACTGAAATGACAATAGTTTACATAATTTTATCCAAACAACAATTTGTAGCTTTGATGTTATAACTAAAATAAGAAATAGCCTTATCCTAGCTTCTCAAAGATTAGAAAACATTGCTTTGGTGGAGTTTAATTTTAGCTTTCATGAAAGAGAGCAAAACTCCTGGGAGTCACTTGTTTTGAGGATAACCTGGAAGCTGCTGATGTAGCTCCAAACAGTTAAATTGGTGTTTGGAGTCATGAATCTTTATCCAGAGTCATTAATTTAAAAAATAATCCCCACCCTCCCTTAAGGAAATGTATCAAACAAACTAAATATGTTAGATATATTTTGTTATATGGATTTTTGAAGTAGGTGAATCAAGAATCTTGTTTCAAATACACCTGGGCTTTGGCAAAGTTCAGATTCATAGTCGTTCACCTGCAGACATCCCCCCACATAGGAGGGCGTCTATTAAGATCGCTTTCTGTCTTCTGCCTTTAGGCAGTGGGGCTTTATGGTGGTTTAGGATATCTTGAAGAGCCAGGCCCTAATTTGCATCAGAATACGTCACTTAGACCTATGGCTCCCCTCATTCAGAATAATTTTTCAGGATCCTGCCCCACTCTTTCCTGTAGACCTACAAGTTGCAAAAGTTGACAAATGCAAAGTTTACTCTCAGATCTTCCCTGAGAGATTTACTTCTGGAGCAAATTTTTGTAGATGTTTTTCCGAAGCAGTGGTTTAGAAAGCAAGCACTGACCCCATCTTAACCACAGAGGTGCAAACAGGCTGCTGTAACATTGTGTTATTGAATTTTTCTTCCACTGATGAATGAAAGAGAGCTTGCCCTTTTCCTCAAATCTCTCCCCGATCGAGAGATGAGCGAGTCAGTAACTACACTATCCAACGGCTTCACCAAGTCGAGAATGTGATGTCTGTGTAATAACGCTCAATTTTACACACTTCAAATCCATTAGTAGCAATTACCTTACCTGAGGTGTTTTGAGTTAGTTTTAGCACAGCATTCTTGCAGTTGGTAGATAATGAGCATAATAATGTATACAGCATTTTCAAGTCTCTGTTTTTAGCTACAATAATGCCATTAGGATTCTATTTAGCAAATGTGTGCTTCACGCAAAAAGTTAAGACTTTTTTGTTCGTGTTTTCCCCCCCACTTTTTCTATTGCACCTCATGTCCTATTCTGTGCAGCGCCGGCTTTCCTGAAAGAGCAGGAAAGTGTTTTAACCACTGCACATGTGCAAAGGCACTTGGGCCTAGTACATCGAGCACAAAAATGGGATGGAGGAGAGCAGGGTTTTTCTTTAGTCCTGCCACAACCTGCTGGGCACCCCGGGCAAGCTGTGTGTTTGTGTGGTATTGTGACATTGCTGGTGGGCTGCATGGTGGAGAGAGATGCAGGTGTTGCAGCGCCTTTCGCTCGGGATGCGGCTCGGTCATCTGCACATGGGGGTCCTTGGGCACTGCAGATGTGCAGTGGCTGCTCTGCCCTGCTGGGCTTTTTCTTCCTTTAGAAAAAAAGAATTTGCAGCCTGTATCGTATGGGCCCCTCATCACAAGAATCACAGAATCACAGAATCACAGAATGTTAGGGATTGGAAGGGACCTCGAAAGATCATCTAGTCCAATCCCCCTGCCAGAGCAGGAACACCCAGATGAGGTTACACAGGAAGGCGTCCAGGCGGGTTTTGAATGTCTCCAGAGAAGGAGACTCCACAACCTCCCTGGGCAGCCTGTTCCAGTGTTCCGTCACCCTCACTGAGAAGAAGTTTCTTCTCAAATTTAAGTGGAACCTTTTGTGTTCCAGCTTGAACCCATTACCCCTTGTCTTACTGTTGGTTGTCACCGAGAAGAGCCTGGCTCCATCCTCGTGACACCCACCCTTTATATATTTATAAACATTGATGAGGTCACCCCTCAGTCTCCTCTTCTCCAAGCTAAAGAGACCCAGCTCCCTCAGCCTTTCCTCATAAGGGAGATGCTCCACTCCCTTCATCATCTTTGTGGCCCTAAGAGAAAGACAAGAAAGACATTGAGGTGCTGGAGAGAGTGCAGAGGAGGGTGACGAGGCTGGTGAGGGGCCTGGAGCACAAGTCTGATGAGGAGCGGCTGAGGGAACTGGGGCTGTTCAGCCTGGAGAAAAGGAGGCTGAGGGGAGACCTGATCGCTGTCTGCAACTGCCTGAAAGGAGGCTGGAGCATGGAGGGGGTTGGGTTCTTCTCCCAAATAGCAAGTGACAGGACGAGAGGAAATGGGCTCAAGTTGTGCCAGGGGAGGTTTAGATTGGATATTAGGAAAAAATTATTCAGGGAAGGGGTTGTCGGGCATTGGAACAAGCTGCCCAGGGCAGTGGTGGAGTCACCGTCCCTGGAGGGGTTTAAAAGTCATATAGACGAGGCTCTTAGGGACATGGTTTAGTGCTAGATTTAGGTTATGGTTGGACTCGATGATCCTGAGGGTGTCTTCCAACCGAAATGATTCTATGATTCTATATGGGAAGTTACAGCTGAGATGAGACCAGTTTGCACCTGGGGGATAATAAGGGGTCGATGGTAGAGGTGTCTGCCGTGCATGTTGCCCCATGCCTGCTTGTTTCCAGAAGGCAAAGGTGTCGGACAGCTCTGGTCTGGGTAGGATCACCCTGCCCTCATTCTGGGCTGAGGAGCCACCTCAGTACGTCACAAGATCCCTCTTCAGCAGGTAGACCCTGCTGTCCTTGTAGCGAAGTAACTTTTTCAGGAAACCTTTAAGTTGGGAGAATCCATACTCCACCCGATTTTTCCTTCCCGCTGCCCACTGAATGGGAAAAATAATAGTTCTGATTTTTGTCTGTCATCTGAATCAAATGATACTGCTAACCTACCCCCCAACCCCACTAGTTTTCTAAGAAACAAGATTACTTTGGTTTTATGTTTCCAAAGAATTCCTTACCAGAGAATGAGAAAAGAGATGGGGAGATATAATTGATGCCTTTCCACATGTCGCTGTTAAGGTCATATCAGCACCTTAAAAATAGCTCTAAAATGTTACAGTGTTACTTCCCTATTAAACTGACCAAACTCAAGAAACAAAGGGTATTTGGGCAGCCACACAAAATATTTTGGGAAACTGATTTGTATTTGCAGTCAATGTGTTTAGAAACAGACAGGGTAAGAGCTTGGAGAGGCGTCACTGTTTTAAAAGGGAACAAGTGACCATGTCTTTGGTAGATGTTCACCTTCTCTCCAGCTCTTTTGCACTTAGATGCTCTTTTGAAAAAGCAAGCTGATTCTTCCAGCACTGAATTGATCCTTCTCACTTTTTAGTTGCTCTGGCACACTGAGTGCATGCCCACCCAATGCCTCCTCCTGCCCTGTGAGCGCATGTTCACCAGACTGGATGCCCCACGCTTGATGGAGAGCGGTGGAGAGCTGTCCTGGTAATGCTCAGCAGGGAAAGCTAAGCTGGATTTTATCTCTCCATGGACAAGGACAAAATGATGGAAAAGCACCCGGCCGCGTAAAGATGACAAAGCGCGTGTGGCTGTGGGGTGGATGTGACGGAGGGGAGCAGAGCCTGTCCCCGCTCCTCCGCTGCCGCCCCTTCTCCCCGGCTGCCAGGCTGCCGCGCAGCCGGTCGGGCCGTGACTGCCGGTTCCTGGGGCTGAGGTGTTTGCTCACCACCTCCTGGCCCCATCAGCTGCGGGAGTGACTGTCACCTCCATCCGTCTGCCGCCCCGGATCTCTGCTTGCTTGACAGCGGAGCCCCACGGCTGACCCCATCCGCAGCCTGCACACCGAAGGGGAGCCGGGGGAGGCAGATATCGCCTCTCAGTCACAACGTGCCCAGGCTGCTCCGGGGGCAGCACAGCAAAGCGCTGGCCCTGATCTCCTTGCGTCGCCATCACCTACCCTGAAATTAGTAACAGCGTGTCCAAGGTTAGCGGCAAATTCAGATAACCAAGCTACAGAGGAGGAAGGTGAATAAAGGACAGTGGTTGCGTACAGTGTAAGCGGTTGCCTTAGACAATGTGTGACCTCTGAATTAAAAAGACCAGGATTAGCAAAGAGCTTTTTGCATTATTGGGCCCATTTACAAAAAGCTTTAGTCCTAATTGTATGGTACCACAGAGCTTTAACTCAAGCATATATTGGTTTTGTAACCTGATCCCCACATAAATCATAGCTGGTGAGAGCAGAACAATTAGTGCCTTAATCTACTGGAACTGCACAGTATCTTTAAATCTGATTTTTCCTGATCATTACGGGTATTACAAGAGTCAATTAATTTATATTTCACACAAAATGTAATTAAATCCCACCATAACCTGACTGTGAAATGAATGGGGGGGGAGGGGTTAGAAATAAGGGGGAAAAGGCCTTTCCTCATGGAGCTGCCATCAAACGTCGCGGCGTGCCATCGACAGAGGCGATCTGCCTCCTCTTCCACTTTACAAAGTACGGAAGTCTTGGGGTAAGGGGAGGGTGTCGTTTCCTAATTTCATACCGAGCAGCCGTGCGGTCACAAAAAGAGTTTGCCGCCGCGCACTTCCAACGCAGCCTGCAAGAAAAGCGAACTGTGTTCGCTAAGCCGTTCAAGTGCTTGGAAAAGGGGAAGGCCTTGATGTTGCAAAGAGCCCAGTGCCTGTAGTTGGTCACCTAAGGGAATCCACTTATGACTCTATTACCCAGTAAATTAGCAGAGTGGTTCAGTCAGGTATATTTATCATGAAGAGAACTGAAGATAATTAATACACTGCATTGAATGCAAATTGCACCCACAGCACTTATCTCATTTTCAATTAGCACAAATGTTACAGCACTGCAGGCTTGTTATGGTTTTACCATGGGCTGCGTAATTAATTTCTGTGAGCTACATATCAGACACCTGATAATGCCGTTTATTAATAAATGTCACCCCAGGTATCTGTTAGGAGAGGTAAATAAATTAAATGTTCAGTTGTCTGCCCTGTGCAAATCTATTCTTACACCTCATTGCATCTTTTCACTTGTTTGTTTATCAAGGAGAATGACTACGGAGATTACAATGGCAAACAAAGGAATATGAGGAACAATAATCTGTACCCAAAAGCGGTGTTTCACTCAGAGACAGCCCCACCGCCGATGACAGGAGCCCGTGCCGCTGCCACGGCACGTGTCCCTCCTGCCTGGGGACAGGGCTGCTGAGGTAACCCTGCCACCCCTGTGAACAGGAGAAGAGAACGGCTGAAGTGCCCCACAAATCCTCCGCTTTCAAGGAATTTGCCAACCATTTACCAGCACGTATCACTGTCTTTGAACTTGTCCCTCGGAGAGTTTTAGCCACCCCCTGCCACAGTCCGCATTTAAAGCCTCAACGGCTGACGTGATGCCTGCGCAGCTCCCTGTGGCATTTAAGCTCATAGACTCTTGAGGTAATTTAGAAGTTTGTGTTTTCCCCTTTCCTCCCAAAACTTCAGAAAAGGCTGGTGGGTGGGGGTGAACCCACTGGCTTGTTTGCCATGGCCCCTGGCAGCGGTGAAGGCTCCTCCGGCTGCCTCAGGGCCGTGGCGGCAGGACAAGGCCTGCACCAGGCTTTTTTGGAGGGCACTCTATGCCTCAGGAGCAAAATAATAACGATTATAGGAGAATGAAGCCGTTGCATATCGTCTGATCTGTTCCAGGTTTTGGGAAAAGAGAGGAGCAGGAGGTGGCATGATTTTGACAAACTGACGGAGGATAAAGGTGAGTAAGGCCCTTATACAGGAATACAGGAAGGTCAGGTACCGCTTTTTCCCCCAAATCCTGCACCACCTTGTTCTGAGTGGGTACATTGTATCTGGCAAACTTTATGGCTAGCTCCTCCTTTCAAAAGTTTCAACATCAGTCTTGTCACCTTCATGAGGAAAGGTCCTTTTTATCTCTCATGTGGTTTTAAAATTACAGTGAGTCTTGTTAACAAAAGTAGTTGAAAATGCTCCAGCTAACCTGAACTTAAAAAAAAATATCCATTCACTGAACGCTTAGAAAGGCTGCTAGGGTTCGAAAATTTGTGTGGTCGAACCAAAGCTCTCGTGCCTCTTAGCTTCTTTGCCAAGTTCTTTCGCTGGGTCTGTTCAAAGAGTTTCTGCTTCTCCTTTATTTTTCACAGCAGATACCTGTGCCACAGGTGCTGGTGGTGGCTTTGGTGACCCCTCTCCCCGAGGAAGATCACAAGCCGGTAGCTGCAGTCACTTTAAGCAAGTTTTGCTTAATCTGTCTTAGACCGTGCAGGCCTGATTAAATTAGCACAACCTCTGCTGATAGAAAGATGCTTTATGCTAGTAACATCTTACTACAACCACAGAATCAAGGCAAGTAGAGCTGTACTATATAAATGTATTCTGGTATGCAGTAGGAGTTGCACTGGCTTGAATACAATGGAAAAAGAAATACGTCTGACTATTATGTTGGTAGAAATCTGAGTATGGAACACGTGTCAGTCTTTCCTCAAGATAAAGAGTACTTACAGCAAAAAATTAGGTGCAATACAACACTCAGTTCCCCAGATATAGACATATTTAGGAATAGCTGCATTATGAGTGATTTGTAAGTTAGCTATGGAAGAAGAAGCCTCTAACAAGTAAGTCTACCACAGCAATTTAATCAGCGTGAATTTCAGCAAAAACTGCTCTTAAGCGAAGTGCTTTCATCCCTTATGCAGATCATCATTATATTTCCTAGTTTTTATGTGGTAAATAATTTCCATGTGCTTCCTGGTCGTGTGACCCACCATCTTAGCATCATCTGCTGTGATCTTTTCAGATTGCAGGACTCAGAGATAGCTCACTATTTGAAGATGAGATTTACAATAATGCTTTAAAAATACTGCAGCACTTGAAAAATCATTTAAAAGAGAGTCTTGTTTGGATTAAGGTTCATACTCCAGAGAAGAACATGTGACTTTAAAGGCCAAACGACCTGCCAGCATCGTTTAGAACCACATTTACTATGCTGAGAAAAATGTATAAACTCTCAGTGGTAACAATTATGATATTATTCATACTGAGAAGATGGCAAGGTATAGAATTCATGTAAATTCCTTATTTGAACAGGGACAGTATATACAATAAAAATAAAGATGGTGAATGCGCTTTAGTATTTGCGTGAGGCAGATTTGGTTTCTTGGTGGTCAGATCCAGGTTACCTCCCAGGCATGACAGGTCCAGTGGGGGCCCCTGTCCCGAGTGTGTGCCCTTCATGCTGGCTCCCCCCAGGTAGCCACCTCGCCCTGGGAGGAAGGCCACAGCTGGTGCCGCGGCCATGCCAAGCCAACTGTACCATGCCGACCAGGCTCTGGCTTTGCTGGTGGGACCGGTGCAACCTGCAGAGCAAGGGTCTGTCATGGGGAACAGGTGTTGTGGAAAAAGTCCTATAGGAAGGGACCCTGCACTGTTTATCAGAGCTTTCTGATGGAATCGTGCAGCAAAACAAGGAGATTTTACAGGGAGAGAGGCCCAGGAAAGAGTCGTTGGTGGCTGAGGTCAGTACTGAGCTGGTGAGGAGTGAGCTCATGTGGCTCATCCGCATAACAGCCAGCTGCCCCCACTGGATGATGAGCCTTGTACCTGTGTATCAGTCACATGCTGATGCCGTCTCCCACCTTTCCACAAAGAGAGGAATGGATGTAATGGAGCACCTGTTTTTCATGTTTCTGATGTTATTATTTATGTAAGTCAGATAAATATGTTTGGTGAAGGTGTGTGTTCTCTGAAGATGTTCGATCCACAGGCTGAGGGCTCCAGACAGTTGTGTGTGATTCTTTGTGCAGAGAGCTCACACGGCTAGTGGAGCGAATCTGTCAAATGTTTCCTTCTCTGCAGCTTTATACAAAGTGTTAGATGTGACGAGGATGATAAGAATGAAGACCATGAACTCAATTAGATATTCCATGGGAAGCTGGTGCCAGGCCCAATGCCAGGTTTGATATGCCTTTGTCACTGAAGAGATGCATTGCAGCAGCAAATGAAGTTTTGTAAGCGTGAATGCTGCGTGCTTGCATATTTCAAGTGACTATAGTCCAGCTGAGAAGTGACACAGCTGTGAATAATGGAGACAAGGTCATCACCTGCCAGGGTGGCAGGGAGCCTCCTGGCCAATGGAAGAGAATGGAAGCATTACTTGAGGAGGCTGCTGTGGGAAAACTTAGCATCAGTAGCAAATCCAAGAGCACTCCTAAATTATGAAACAAACACACCAATTGTGGAAATGCACCCTTGTGCCAGTCATAATGCACTCAAGTGACAAGCTCTCAAAGATGCTTTCCTGTCTCCCATCTGTCTTACCTCTGCTTTGCTTGGATTTAACCAGCTGTTTTTCTTCCACTGCCATGTTGGCAGTAGCAGTGTGTGTATATCCACAGAAATTTAGGTATAGCTGTATTTCACCTGCCTGCTTCTGGAAATTCAAACCATGCTATATCACCTAGCACCTCTGTGTAGGCACAGGGAGGCACTTCAAAGAATACAGATCAAGAGGCCACAGGAGAGAGGAGTGTACTGCTGGAGAGAAAGTTTTTTTCACAAGTCACGGGTTGTGTTCCAGCAGGAATGACTCGAATAATTTTAGTACATTACCCTGGATTTCTGCCACCCATCAGGCGAGACAGCAATATCTCATGGTTAATGCTGAAGTCAAGGAGGATGAGGATGGATGTCTGCTCTCTCCTCACTGACAGGAGGGTGTCATCCATCAATGCCACTCGAATAGCTCCAGTTCCACATCCTGGCTTGAATCCAGACTGTGCCAGATCTGAAAGATTCAGTTCTAGGAGGTTTAGTCCAAGCTGCCCTTTGGTGAGCAGCTACAGGAGCTTTCCTGGGTATGGGGAAGCCTGTTGGATGTTAGTTAGGAAGAACTCATGTCTGCAGGGTGGATCTCCTCAAGGCTGTGCAATGATCGATCCCAACATGTTGCTAATTGTTGGTCCATGTCCCCAGCTCCCCTCTTTCAAGACTTCAGCCTTCTGGGTTGGGCTCTGGAGCAACCCTGGGCAGATGGCAGTGTCAGGAAGCCAGACAGTGTTGCCAGGTCAAATCCAGGACAACTGGATACTGAAACAGAGCGAGTTCTGAGGTGCAGCCACTGCAGCCAGAGTGCTGTCCTGTCAACACATTGGTAAACACCTGGTCCTCCAATCAGCTGGGTGAGAAGATTTTCTAGGATTTTAAGACAAAGATTAGTTTGACTAGATGTAAAAGAATGCCCTTGCTTTTCACGGGATGGGGAGGAGGGAATGAGAAGCATTTACAGGTTTTAAAAATATTTGGTCTTTGGGTCCTGTAATGAAGATGAGTTGAGTTTCACTTACGAGGAAGTGACGGGTCCCTCCTGTTAGTTAAGTTGTAGGAAAGGACTCTGGGAGGGGGTGGCATTGCACCCATTCATCAGCGTGATGCCTGCTGCCATGAATGAAAAGCAGGTGTCTGCTCTGATGCTGGCAGTACCTGTACGTACTGGTACTGGTGATGGCAGTGTGCAGTGGTGGTGCCGGTAACAGGATGGTACTGGTAACGGAGCGCTACTGGTAATGGGTGGTACTAGTAACGGGATGGGTGCCCTGTCCTCAGGTCAGCGCAGCAGGGCAGAGGCGAGCAGGGCTGGCTTGCACCACATCGCCCACGCCAGCAGGACCCACTTGTCCATCGTGCTTTGCCCCAGCTTGTAGCACACTCGGCCGACTCCAGCCATGCTCGGCTGCTGCAGAGTCTGGGGGAGCCCTGAGCCGTTGTGCCTCTACACAGATCAGCGTGTGCTGAAGTGCCTTAGAAAGAGAATTGCAGAAAAAGTCTATTACCTGCCTCGATTTAGCTCCCTATGATTATTTATGTCCATTTGTGAGATTTCTTTTGTCTCCTTGGCTACTTCTGGAGGTTGATACTGTAATGGAGGTCCAGGGAGGTGGTTACTATTTACTACTAAGTTGGGACCAAACGCTCTTGGCACTGCAGGAAAATAAATGTGAATAACCTTAATATGCAACAACTTCTTCCTTCATGCCTTGTGGGTTTATGTCAAAGCCTTTGAGTCTTTATGTTCCAGTAGTTTTTCTGTAGCTACGTGTTAATTACGTGTTTGTATTCTTACAAATAGGGATTTACATTTACCTGTGTTTCAAGATGATTAGTGGGTACCAAGCAACTGATTACCCTTGCAGCCAATCATGTACCACTAACAGTTAGAAATGGCAGGCATTGTTGTTTCAAATCTCGTTTGGTTTGGCAAGGGTACAATGGTAAAAAAAATAACAGCTAAATCAATTGCTTCAATATACAGGTTTTTTCACTCTCAGGCATCTTTATCAGCACAGTTTTGATTTATATCTGTACCTTGACTGGCATGTTCCTATTGCCATTAGAGAAAATTTAATAGGTTGTTCACTTCTTATCTTGAAGGGGTGGATTTTAGAAAAATAAAAAAAAAGAATTAACCTAAATTTTATGTTTAGAGGAAGTCAATCAAAGTTGATGATCCTCGTATTTGACTCAAAACCCAAAGAATTATTTGCAAAGTTCTGTGAGCTATATGGTTTTTCAAATTACAACACTATGTTTATTTTTATTTAACAAACAAAAATTCCAGCGAAATATTGTTTGCCCCACTACAAACACAACAGAGTTCATAATAAACATACATGTAGTGAAGGTAAACTAATATTAGCAGGCAAAGGAGAAGCTTAAATGTTTAATCTGAAACTGAGTTCTTGGTTAAAACATACAGTTTTCTGTCAAACTAAATGAGTCAAGAATTATTGCTGCTTTTAGTAAGTTGTTTCAATTTGGGGAAACAGTAAAAAAGTGCCAAAAAAACCTGTTTCATTTCAGCATTTCTAAACATTCCATGTTGTTTTAGAGTGAAGAAAATGCTGGCATAATTTGCCATTTTGCCTTTTTTTTTTTTTTTTTTTGCTAATGCTTGCCTTTTTTTTTTTTTTTTTTAAATAAAAAAGGAAACCTTCTGGAAACTCGTTTTAGGTCAAAGCAACAAATGAGTACCTGTTATTTTTTCGTTTGGCCTTGATTTGATTTGTCCGCTTATAGCCACTTGTGCAAATCTTGTAGGAAGAAATGTGAATTTCAAGTTCCCCAGTTTCCAGAAATGGAGAAAATGTCCCGGTTATTGGAATCAGGTAGGAGAGTCAATGGAGTGGCGGGGACTTCACTTCCTCTGGGGCCAGGAGCTTTGGAGTTCAATCTTGCTACCGTGAACATCAATGGAAAAATGTGTGGGCAGTATCTGGTCTATTGTAACTAATCCCTTTGCATCAGAAGGTCTGCAGATCCAGAGACTTTGCTGTTCTTATTGCTAATGAATCTAGGATATAAGAAAATTACCTTGACCCTGTAGTATATGCACTTCTTTGCTATCGTTAACATGGTTAAGATCCTTGCAATCCTGCTCAGTGCTGTAGATACCACGCTTCACCTCTTGTTTTAACTAAGGACTATTTTTTTGGTAATCTTTGCTCTAACAAGGAAGCAAAGGTTGTTGTGAGCGAAGACGAGGATGGGGGTGGGGAGGACTTTAATCAGCAAGTGATCTGAGAATAAAGAAAGGTTACCTGTTTGTTTGTCAACAGGATGAAGTAAATAAGAGTTAAAAAAATCTGAGACACCAGTCAAAGGCAATCAAATATGTATTTAATTAAAGCAAACATAAAAATTAAAGTTACATGTTGAATCAATAAACAGCACTTTTTTCTACATGCATTTTGAACAAGACAGATCAGAATCTTGCATGATGAAGACATAATGTGTCATAATAATTAGGAACACAGACAAAAGAACAGCTAATCAACATGCAAATTTATGCAGTTCTGGCGATTCAGATGAGGCAGATTTCTACCTCTTTTTTTGCTTGATTCATCTTCATTGCTAATCATCTGAAGGCTGCCAAATGTTCACTGACACTAATGTATTATAGGTCAAGAGAGGCAGGTCTTCACCTATTACCCCCACAAACAATATGCTTTCCTTCCCTGTTTCCTCTTCAGGATTTTCAGCAATTACTGCCAGATGCAATCAGACTCCTTGAATAGGAGCAACTGGGGCTTGTTTGTGGCTTGGATTCATTAGAATCAGGAGGATGAAGAAAGGAATAAATTACTTAATTGCACAAAAAAGTTGCAGCCAAAGTGATGGTGAGAGAAGCTGATTGTGTAGTTGCGTATTAGGCCACTCTTGGAATGGAGGATCTTAGAATAGCTGGTAGTTTGGCCTTCCTGATTCAGACAGATTTGGGTGTCCTCCAAAACAGATGGCTCCACACACCATCTATTCTTCTCTTTGTCAGGTTTTACCATTTATTTGATCTTGTTCATCTATGATGCTAGTTGTATTAGATGTAACACAAATATGCATTCAGATCATATCCATTTAGTCTTGCATCCCAACTTTTATTCTTTTAGCCTTGTTTGATGAGATGATCAAGTTGAACAAAGACCTTGTTGTCCTATTCCCGCACAACATCCGTACATAAACCACCAAAAACTGTGACTAAAGCCTTGCACAGAAAAATTGGCCTCCTGTGTCACAGGTTTTAAAGGTTTATTTCTCCCTGTTTTACCAAGCAGCCCCCAGCTCTGACAAACGATAACCAGACACAACAAATAGTTAATTTTTATTTGATCCCATAGAAACAAACATTTGCATATGCCTAAGCAAAATTGCCTGCCTCCCCTCCTTATGTTGAGACCCCTGTTCAGATATTCTCTTCAGGTTCCAGGCCATGTGTTATGCTTGTGGGTGGTCTTAAGATCTTAAAGAAGAGCTTTGCTCTGTGAAGTCATGCAGCACTGTATGTAATTAAGTGGCTTTTTTTTTTTTTTGCAAAACCCCTCTATGTTTCCTATTTTCACTGTTGTCGCAAATGATCAACACTTTGTGGAAGAGCTGCCTTTCAGGTGATGGTTGAGCATTAACTTTTTAAAAATGAGACGTCTGGTTAGAGATTCACTTCCCGGGGGTCCCGCTGAGCACAGAGCCGCTCCGCAGTCCTGCTGGCGGGCGGGGGCTGGACCGGGGGTCACACAGACTTTCTTGTCACTGAGTCTAGAGCGTGTGTTGCTGCGTGGGTGCGTATAGGACAGCTGTGGCAGCTGCTATAGGTCTTCCGACTGAGTGAGCTGGGATATTCCTTGTCTGCCTGGCTATTGTGGAGATCTGTGGTCAGAGAGGGGCAGGTCTTTATGTAATACGATGTGGTCGTGGATTACAATGAACTTTTAGGGTCTGTATTAATTTCTCTTTTGGCCCAACATCTGTTGCAGCCTGATAGATGCCCAGCAATGCTGCAATCATGTTTATGTCTTGAGTGTACAATGCAGGCTTTTTGGGTACCTTTGAGGCCAAAACTGGAGTTTGTAAATGGTGTTGACATTTTTTTCAAAAACAAAACCCCCATGTGTATGGCAGTACAGCTGTAACCCTGGAGGGAGAGCTCAAGCTCACAATTTCCAGCATCAGAGCTGCAAACACCTTAATGTCCTGTCTTCTTGGAGACATGTGAGACGAGGAGATGCGCTGGAGACCCATCTCTAGCCAAGGTTGGCATCTAATAACTGTTTGCATTGTCCCTTGGGGCAGCCACCACAGGGGGCCTCAGAGGCCTCCTGTAGTCTTTTTAGGGGCCATGTGTTGACACAGGTTCATGAAGAATTGTGCCCTTCAGATGGCAACTTTACTTTTGGGAATCTAGCTAATGGAAATTTTTGGCCAGAACCCCTGCTGCACAGCACCTGGTAGCTGTCTTGTCCTCCCCTCAGCCTCTCAATGGTGCCCATGGCCCACTGCGGCTTTGGTCACATTTCCCTGCTCCATTTCCTGGATGTGAGGGGAAGGAGCATCGTGACCATGGGGAGCAACAGGATCCCCCTGCCCTGGCAGTGCAAATTCTGCACCGGGAGCTGAGCCCACTGCAAAAGCAAATGTAACACCCTGCTTTGTGCGCTGCTTTCATTCCTATGAGCAAGTGTGACTTTTTTTTATTTGGGATGTTTCATAGGGCACTAGTGAATGAATTTTATTTCAAGTCTTGGAGACTTTATTTTACTACTTTGTCAGCACAAGTGCATTTAAGTGCTTACCTCTCTTTTGAAAGTCAACAGGAGTTACCCATCTAAATGTCCTTTGTGTCTGAGGGAAATATTCACAGTGAAGTAGGGAGAGCCCACGTATCTGCTGCAAGTAATAAAGTAAAGGAAGCCGATGGATGAGGCTATATTGGACTGTTTGCCTTTTTTTTTTTTTTTTTTTTTTTTTAATTACCCTCAGATCCTTCATTTCTTACATGCTGGGGTTTGTTTTTGTACAGAGCCTTGCCACACCTTGTCTCCTCAGCTGAAATCCTCCTAGATCGTTTTGGGATAAGAAGACTGAGAAAATCCACACAAGGAACTTGTCTATACAGACAATACCTGACCACTTTTGCATCTAAAGTTATAGAGATTCAAGAGCTGATGATGTCTTACAAACGTTCCCTCTATCTGAGGGTCCCCTCAGAAAGGCGGAGGGAGCTTTGCTTCGACAGGCTTTAAAGCCTGTGTAATGTCTTGCACAATGGCCTTTGCTTTCACAGCTCCTCATGTTGCACCATGTCCTGATTCCCGCACTTGTATTTGTCACTGAAATGTTGCCCGAGCAGCTTGGGTGAGCAGTGCTCAGTCTGAGGGCTACTCTCTTTGGGTATTTACAATTTTTTATTCTGTTGTGCCACTAGCTAGCCCAACACACAGAATATTATCGATAGCATTGGAGCGGGTGACTAAACTGTTCTGAATGGAAACAAGAGGGAAAGTGAAGGATGCAAATGAATACTCTTGTCTGCCTGGAAATCCAGGAGCACTGGCAAAGCTTTGAGCAAATAAAAGGCTATTTGTGCAAACATTGGTGAAAAGGCTGTGTACACAGAGCAAAAAGTCCTCTGCAATGTGTGCATCTGCAAGTGATGCTTCAACTAGTTCCAAGCACCTATAGTGGGCACCTGTGGCTATCAACATCTGCATTTGCTATTAGCAGTGTTCTATAAATGCTGGTGCTTCCTATCAGAGCAAGGCACAGGCTTGGAAAATGGAGACAGTCTTTTTGTGTGGAACTAGGGCGTCTATAGGCAGGCCACCATACTTTGTGTGTGTGCGAAATGGAGGTTAAAAAGGTTGCTGTTCTTTTGTGTCAGGAGTGGCATACGTCACCCTGCTGGTCTCTGAAGGCTCTTGAGGAACTTCTGCTGATTGGTGAACTCATTTGTCCTGACAGTCTATTACCTCCTTTGTTTTGACATATTTTCACTCTCCTCTTAATGTTTCCTGTTTTCATGAATCTTCCCCTTCTGCTGTATTTTCCTGTGTGTGTTTTTTGTCTCCCAGATGTTGTATGGGCAGCTATTTCAGTAACTCTTTGCGTACTACAAAACTGAAAAAAAAATGCAAGTGGAAAAAACCCACATTAGATGATAGTGTATTTTCCATGCACATGTCACACGCTGGCTGAAACATGTTCAACTGATAGATTAAACATCTACCTAAAATATTGCAGTACAAAGCGCTTAATTAGTATACGCATTCAGTATACGAGTTGCTATCAGTTATTTAAAAAGCAAGAGGCTCTTTTAAATTAGCAATGATTTGCTAGCGATGACGGATTTGATTTTTGTTCAGTGCTTGAATCCGTTTAAGCACAGATTTGTTTGATATATGTAGTTTAAGACTATGTACTTGTGTCGAAAAACTTGATGTGCTTATTAAATGGCCAAAATATATGGATGTAGGGCAGGGCATTTGAAGATGCACACAGTAGCTTTTATTCTATCTTCCTGATATCTGACACTTCTGAAAGTCAGGCTATTTATTTAGGTGCCTAGCTGCACGTTTCTACACTTGAAAACGTCAGCCTGCATCGTAAAGCTCAGCCATGCCAACTCTTTGCTTACTGAAGTAATTCTATATATACCCATGCAGAATTATCAGGGTTAGGTTCTTTTCTTGTATGGCATAGTTTATATGTAATAAACCCTTGTACTAGAATGTGGTGGTTCCTGTGAGAGCTGATCTCCTTAGTTTTACATGTCTGTATTGCCTGTCTTTGACAGCTGGTTGCTGAAAACTTTGCAATGGTAAATATAGATAAACCTGGCTCCTACACTCCAGAGGTTTTGTCCATTTACCTCCAAGATTTAGCTGCGATGCATAAATGTCAAGCAATATTTCACATTGGAAATGGATAACTAATGTAAAAAACAGGTTATTTGGAACAGACAGGAACTGTATCAGGCACTGTATCGCAGCTCTGTCAGCAGCCTTCACCTCAGTTCTCCAAGTTAAAGACTGCTAAATGTCCTTGGAGCATGCTTCTCCCCTCGCTTCACTTGCCTGATATATGGGTATCGCTAGCTGAAATGGTTATAGAGTGTACAAATACACTTGGCAAGATTTTCTCCAAATCATAACTGTTGGGGTAACCATTTAATCAGTACATAAATCCCAAGAAAATGTGAGGCATACCCATCTGTTTCAAAAAAACCGGGGTATGAAAAATGTACTGCCTTTGAACAAGCTGACCACATGTAAATGGTGAGTTAGGTGCTGCTGGAATGCACTGTTAGGCTTGTCATGCCTATATGGCCAACAAGATTTGCTGAGTTGGTTCAATGTAGGGAAGTTTGATCTATGAAACCAGCAGAATCGAATTCCTTGTTGGTATCTGGCCTGGCTAGTCTGATAAATCTTGTCCTTACCTTTCAGTGAATTCAGGTTTAGTTCTGTTATGTAAAATCTCTGCTGAGTTTTCCTTAGCTCGGCTACTTTACAGTGCACCTCCTCCTGTTATGAGAAACTGCCTCTGGCCTAACCTCTGCCACTTCACTAGCTTTGTAATGCCCTCACTGACAGGTGAAGATGGGCATTACAAGTGGCTCCTGAAAAACTCTTTGCCACGAGACAGGATCCCAGAATTTCTTCCTACTCCCTTTCTTCTCAGGTCACTACTTGAGTGGTCCAGAATGCTGAGATCAGAGGAATTCAGTCTATAAATGCAACTAAATTCTTCAGGGCTGAAACTTTCCATTCAGGCGTGTTGCTGACCAATGGAGGCATTCAGTCCTTTGCCCATGGAGCTGGGAACTGCATGCTAGAGCAAGAGCTCCCAAGTTGTGATACACTGGTAACTCCTGACATGCAAGGCACTTCAGAGTGGCAGGTAGTGTGGCCAGCATAGAGGTGGAACCCTCGGCAAGAAGGGTTTCAAAGCTCTTGATTTAAAGCCATGGCCCACGTGATTTTGGAAGATAGTCTTACCGATGAGAGGCTTCCTAAATCCCTTGTTACTTTCCATATTTTGAAAATGCCACTGTCAAGTGGCTGGAGTGCTATCATGCTGTCACCTGATTCCTTTGCCAGATGGGCTCGTTAGCAGATGAGTAAAGAAGTCCAGGAGTCTGAACCCTTGATGGCAGCAAAGTCATCTTCTCTTTAAATGTATAACATGTTCTCTATGCCCTCTTAAAAGATAATAGTACCTGGGATTTCTTTCAGATCCAGATGGAAAGCTTTTGTTAAAGGGAGTGGTAATGAGGCTTAGTAAGATTTTTGTTGGGTTTTTTTTGGTGGTTTTTTTTTTTTTTTTTTGGTTAAGAAAAGATCATCTGGCGCTTGCTTTTGGAGCTGGTTGCTCATGAAGGTTTCTAATTCAGGGTCTTAATTTTTGTAAAGCGTGAATTACAAGAAGTCAGAAGAATGATGCGAAGAGCATTTAATAATGCACATTCACAAAGAAGTGGTGTAACTACATTAATTAGGCAAGTCTTGCGTAAAGATGCAATGTAATTATATATTTGAGACAGTTAATTAGGGAGCTACTTGGAAATTTCACTGAATATTAAGGTAATTATACATAAATACTATAACCATTAAGACTGCACCCATAATGAAAGCAATAACTAATTACATAAATAACAGCATACTTATGTTTTTACATTACCAATACCTAACAATACTTCCTCTCTTTCCCTGCTCTCTTTGCCATGCAAATGACAAAACTTCCATTTTTAATTCAGATATTCTTGCAAATTGTCAGGGAAACAATGAACTTTCCTCTTGTTCTCTTTCCCTAGAGAAGGCTGGACAACTGGTGTTACGCACACCCAGTAGGAAGACAGTCAAGCATACTGCAGATGTCTGCAAGCTACATGTGGAGTTTTTGGTGGCTGCCTTTGGATTTCAAAAAAGCCCAGGTCCAACAAGCTTAAAAAGAAATTGCATAACTGGTAATATAGTGATTTAGACTGTTTAGGCAGCTTTGAATGAATCAATGCTGAGAGTTAGGTGAATGACTTTTGTTGAAATTGGGCCATGCATTTCGTAGTGTTGGGCCTATGGGCAAATGCCCGATCCTTGCTAAAACATTTCTTAACATTAATTTTTGAAAGGTTTGGGATATCTGTCTGCTATCACCTTCATGTTCCGCTAAATCTACCAGCTAAATCTACCACAAGAGCGTGGCAACACTTAACAAGCTGTGCATAGTGCTATCCTTTTCTCATGCTGCCTCAACAAGACTGAAACTCAGGCTCTCCAACCCCATAAGAGCTACTAAGCTAAAAGCTTTATATCAGGAGCAGCTCTACTGACTCAGATGAAACAGAGAATTGTTGCTTCCAAACACACTGAATGGATGGTGGTTTCTAGCAACTGTCACCTATGGATCTAAAAGTGTCTCAAAAGCTCTAATAGGTAAGGTCTCAAAATGAGTTTGTGTTTCGTGACCTATCATGATGGAGACATTATAGGTGGGGAAATGGAGGCACAAAGAGCTCAAGTGACTTGTCCAATGTCATGAAGAACAACTGGAGTTCCACTGTAACTTTCTCTGCTGTGTTTTAGTCACAAAGTCGTCCTCTCTCCTGCCAGAGGGATGCGGCACATGGTTTGGGGCCTAGCAATGGTACATTTTTCTCCCTTTGTTAATCTTCTCTGAATAATAAAATTGACCTAGTGAGACAGTGGAGTTTGAAAAGGAAAGTAATTTTCAGCCAGTTTTCCGTATTATTATGTTTCCATCAGACATTGGGCATATCTGTCTGAAAGGGCCCACAACAGCATGGGCTCTGTGCATGTTTGTAATATTGAAGCCACTGTCCTGCAGAACAAGGTCATGGTTAGAGCTGGGCTGGCACCTGGGAGTTCTGCAGACTTGCATGTCCTGCCATTCTAAAGAAACAGGGAAGGCAATTCTTCCCTTGCTAAGTCCCATTTCCATTAAGATATCTACGCTAAGGTATAAATGCTGAGGTAGAGCTAAGGATGATTTAGGACAACACAGTAAATTTTGCTATACTCCCATTGCAGGCTCCAGGGCAAGCAGCTGTATGCAACTGAACCATATTTTCTTAGCTCAACAACAGTGACCAATGATGTTTCCTGCCATAAAATTAAAAACCTGTCGAAGGCTAGTGGAACCTTTCAAATTATTTCGATTCTAGATAGACAGTGTCATAAGTTAGAGATGGCTAATCCTCTGAAGCTCTATAAATGATCTTATTGTTACAGGTTTACACTGGGGCTCATGTTCCAAGGCAGATCAGGTTTTACAGCTTTTTTGTCCTGAAGTAATTTCACTAACTTTTTAAGCTCTTAATTTATAGCAGAGTGAGACTTGGGAGAGCTGACCTTTGTTGCTGTTGTAATACATGGACACTGAACTTTGCATAGATCTGCTGGAAGGAAGATTAATTAGCAAATACTGTAGCAGCAGATAGGCTACTAACAATAAATTGTGTTAGACTGCTGTGATATCTTTCTCTGAGTTTGTGACCAAGAGAAATATAGCTGCTCTAATTCATCAATATTTCTGTAAATGTTTAATGCATTGCTACATAAAAGAAAATATTTTGGGCTGCAGAACATAGGACACAATAAATGTAAGTAAATGGCTATAGGAGGATTGCTGAGAACTGAGCTGAAAGAACTGTGAAGGGACAAGAGCAGTAACTAGCAGAGTTTATTAATGATCAGTCTTCTGACCTATCTGAACATTTTTATTTGTGGCCACAGCAGAAAATGTGTGCAAATACAAAGTCTGTAAGAGACAGAAAGCTGAGGCCTTGACAATTCAGAGGACTGACCCTGACAAGAGGAAAAATGGAAAACGGATAAAATTAAGTACTAATAAACCACAAGGTCATGCAGATGTTTTTTTTTTTTTTTCTCTAAGCAGAAGGCTCATCAGCTGGAAGTAACAGAGAAGTGTTTTGCTGAATCTCACAATGACTGTCAACTGCTGGAGCTCTGCAACAGCAGAGGGAAATATTCCCTGAGGTGTTCCCCTGGATGTTGCATCAGGGGAAGCATATCCAGGAAACATGTGGGATTCCTGAGTACTTTTGTACAAGACACTGGGGAGATCCAGAAAAAGACAGAGTCCAGAAAAAGGGCTATTAAATTGAGTTAGGAAACGGGGAATAAAAGACTGTGTCTTTAGTTTAGCAAAACTAAAATTGAGTAGGGGTATTTTGCTCCCTATAAATATATCATCAGGGTAAGTGGTGAGAGAGAGTTGATTAAATTAGGGGTGCACTGAATACCATAGGAACGATTGATAGGAGCTAACTAAATAAGTGTTCTTTGGAAAAGGGAGGAGGAATTTAATAACATAAAGTTTTGGAGCAACTTTCCAATAGGAGTCACAGGGGCAAGAAAACTACCTGGTTTCAAGGAAAAACTTGAGAAATTTATCAATGAGATTGTGATGTTGTGATATCAATGAGATGTGATGTGTCAGACATAGCAGGGGATGACCTGAGAGGACTCTTCCAGTCCTATTTCCTATGTAAAACTATTCAATAGAGCCCCTGGTCTCCAGAGTATTTTTTTTTGTAAAAAGACTTCAATAGTAAGCTAGGGAAAATGGCCTTTCCTTTGGATTCTTTGTTTGCCCTTATCTATACAGGAGACATAGATCTGATCAAAGCGCCAATGAATCTTGTGGTAGGTTGGATGCAGATCTCTATTATCTGTATGACAATACCTCTCAGAGGTCCTGCTCATTACTGGGGCCCATCTACTTTCCATGACCTGGCTTTTATGATTCCAGTTCATCTCTTAGCTAAATCCATCTGAAGCTATGTTTCCTTGATAGCCCCTTTAATATTTTACAGGTTTCTTACAGTTGTTGTGTTCTTGTAATCTTCTGAGATCCTTCACAGCAAGCCAAACAATCTTCTGCCTTCCATGGTGCCATCAGCCAGCCAAAGGTGCGAGTAGATCACTAATTCTCCAAGATAAGATCAGCAGCAAATTGCCCTCCACTATCTGGACAAGATCTGACAACTCAGTCTGGTTGTAGCAATGGAAAGAACTGTTAATAATGGATGATGACTGACAAAATCCATGGGTGTGAAAGGAGGTTTACCAGAAACATGGTATTCATGCATACTGCTTCCTGATTGACAGCTCCAACAGGTTAGAGGTTACCCATGGAATACAGCCTTGATGGCCTAGGATGAAATGTTCCTTCTGACCCTTCTGTAAACTAGTGATATACAGCACTGGCTAACATATCATTAACTTGCAACACCATGATGATGGGATTAAGACCCAGAGGGCTTTATCTCTACCTTATTAATGGCAATTAAAAGCTGCGTGACAGTTTTAAAACTTGTTGATGTAAAGAAAGTTAGTACCTGTCTTATAGTAGCACAGTAAATAATTGTCTGATTGCTTTGCTTTTCGTAATCTGTCCATGCAGCTGTATATTATCATTATTTTGCTGCAAATACAGCTTTTCGATTTATCAACAAAAGAGCAGGTAAGGCTCTATGTAAATAATAATGAAGGACACTTCCAGGTTGGATTTTTTCCCATTTAGACTTCTGAGCATAAAAAGCAGCAGAGGATTTTCAAACTGATGACAATATCTGTTCGAGCTGTGTTTCAAAACCAAATTACCCCCAAAAAGTTTTAAATTCAATTTTAGTTACTCACCTGGCTCCTTCATATGGCAGGTACTAAAAATTCTCCCCACCCTTCTTGACATGGAAGTGGATATTTATTCCCTCTTGGGAGTTAACCATTGGTGGAGCTATGCTGGTTTCACAGCAAGAAGTTTCATACTTCTTGTCCTGCATAGTCAGGGAGATGTGATGACTGACAGAGCAACACTGTGAGTGCTGTGAACAAGAACCAGCTCTTTTACATGTTGCTTCTGTTTAAAACTCAGCATACATTGGAAAGAAACGATCAAACTCATATGTGTCCCCTGTCTGGAAAGTCCACTCTCACTCAAACATTGAGTGGCTACTCTTGCAGTGCTACACATCCTGATTATTTAACTGCTCTGCTTGTGGCATCTCACTTTTGGGACAATATTTCTGAACCACCTTCCTCACTCCTGTTTTGTTGTCCAAACATGCTTTGGGTGCTGTTTCACAAGAACTCGCTGTCATGGCATTGGGAAGACCTCATATTCTGCGACTCCTTCTTGATCCCTTGCGAAGCGCAGGCAGGTTTTGTGCTCCCAAAGCTCATCTCAGCTCTGCAGAGTGACAGAGCAGAGCAGGAGCTAAGGTGCTTGGCCTACCTTGCTCTGTAGCTAAGTAGATTTGCTGGGTCTTTTCCTCAGGGTTATAGATGCTGGAGAACCTTTACGTATTTGGTGTTGCTCTGTTTTCTGACTAGAGAAAAGGATTCTTAGCTTTCTTTCAGTGGTGTAGGGATCTGTGCCTGCCTGTGCAGCTCTGGCTGTGCAGAGTGGCTTCAGAGCGGCTTCAGGATTCCCACCGGGTGCTTTATTCTCCCAGAGCCCCAGAAGCTGTGGGACTGGGAGATGGCACTTGTCATTTTAGCCTCTTGCCACTTCAAGGCAGACATCGCCTTATGCTTGTAGTTTATACAGCCCCAAGCACAATGTCAGCATTTCACATTAATTAATAATAGTGGCTTATATTGCTAATCACTTAATTATAAATTATGTGTGTTGGTTATGCCTGCCATCGCATATTACTTTGTAGTTACATAGATACACACATAGTGTATCTGGGCTTTTGTAAATCAGCTTGTAGTTGTTCAATGATACAAAGGCTATGCCAGCACACAAATCCGATGTAAACTGCTAATCATTTTTAAATGAAGACAAAGCAATCTGAGTTTTAAATCCATAATGCAAGAGAATTACAGTGCATGTGCCTGAAATTTAGGAAAAGAACTTGCTTTGCAGACGTTTCAATTGTAAGCAAAATTCTGACGTTATGCGCATTACATGGTATTTTACTGAAATCACACTCAGTGGCAGATTTGCATAAATGAATGTATTGTATTTTTTATAACTGTGAAAGCTTTAATTACCTAAACTCTAATTAGGCTTGCATTTTTCAGGAAACACAAGATATTAGCTTATTTTGTAGTTGGCTCAACTTTAATGTTTTCACACATTTGTAACTCAAACGCAACAATATACTATAAAAACACAGGGAAAACACAGAGACGAAGGCATCCCTGGAATTTCTGAAGCTGATTGGTTGTTTCTCTTCTTGCTGTATTTAAGCCTCAATGCATTGACATTTTCTTGAATGCTGTCCTAGGGCCAAAATCACACCTAATGTAAATTTGCTACAGCTAAATTTGATAGTGTTGCATCAAAGATGAATCTAAATGCGGATCTTTGAATAATTTCTATTTAAAAAGTTCTGGTGTGAAAGGGAGTTATTGATGGTATTGTTTTATAGTGGAATTCGTTTGGTGGTTTTGGAACTCTTGCAGAGTTCTACAGATATTTTGTATAGCGAGATAAAAGTCCTGTCTGGGTACTTGGCCTGCTGGGATTGCACCAAAGATGTAGGCATGTGACACTGATTTTGCAAAGAAAGGCTCTTGCAATAGGACTCTCACTTGTCACCCTGTGTAGCCTTCCAGATGCTCGGGAGTTCTGCTTTTCTCAGTGGAAGGGAGGTGAGGATGCTTTGCCTCTTGAATGACTGAGTTGAGAGAAATTGTATACATCTTCCAGTTTTATTCTAGGTGCTGCTTGCAATGGTTCTGTCAGGTGGAGCCAAACAGCACCGCAGTGCTACCATTGCCTGAAGTGAAAAGGAAGACTGTTTTATTTCACCTATTCTTATTACTGAGGGTTTCTACTATATTTTGTCAGAAGGAATGATAAAAGGCAAAGGAGAACCATATGTATTTCCACATTTTCTCCTCCCGTACTGTTTTTAAACCTTGCATGACTTGCAGCAGACAGATTTGAGGAATTCTAAAAATGAAGTGTTTAAAAGCAAAGTAAGTGATGTAAACTGTTGGCATCTACAGGTTATATTTCTTGTTTTCTTCTCTAACCTCAAGGCTTCCCTCTGATAATGCTGAGTGTGCCTTTTGCTCAATTAAGCATAGTGCTCTGGGAGTCATTCTCCTTTTCAGTGCAGGACTGGTGGGAATATATTACAGTTTGTGGTGTGTTATTGTATTTATGCTAAGTAACATCAACTGGAGTGATGGACAGCACATTATTTAAAGTGCCTTTCTGCTTTTCCTAGACCTGCTTCTTAGGCCTCTCAGTAACTTTTGGGTATTACGGTTGCCAACTCCTCTTGTCTTTAAGTAGTTTGCTTTTCCTTGTTGTGTGAAAAGAACCTGGGAAAAGTAGTTCTATAATGAGAACATTAAGTGGATCAGGAACTGATCAAATGCAGAAAGTAGACACATATTTAGAGAAGAACAAGCTAGTCCCTTCCCACTCTTACGAGCAAAATTTTATTTGCAACCATGTGTATAAGAAAAAGGAACAAGCTCCAGAAAAAAGGAGATTGATCCAGTATTTAAGTCTCAGCCTTGGCACTGGGAAATTTGGGTTCAGGTCCCTCAACCCTCGGGCACATTTTCTGCACTACTTTTGGCAAGGTCTTTTGGCCCCACTGCACAGATATGACAACACTGAGTACCACAACACCAAGTGTCACAACACCTGTCTTCAGTGAAATCAGAGGCCTGGAGCTGGGTATGTAGTTTTGTTACGAAATCTATATGGAGTTCATAAGCTGGTCAGCTAGAGACCATTGCGAGGTGCGTCTCCCCAGGCACAGACTCTTTAATCAGGACTATTTGCCGCCTCTCTGTACATGCGCTTTTCAGCTTCAAAGTCTCTGCTGAAGCTCAGTGTCTGACTTTTCCCTCAAGATCCAAGGAAGCAGAAGTACTTCTATCTGGTACTTTACTGGTTAGCACATTCATCCAGGACACCTGAGATCACTTTCCTTTTCTCTTACCTTAATCCCTGTGTCTCTTTTCTGGCAGGATTAGATCCTACACATCAAGCTATTAGCTAGTCTTGGGCAGGATGAGGGGAGAAGACACTCTTCATGCTTCTTCTTCAGACAATTTTTGTATTAGAATTCAGGACTAATGGGGACAGAAAAAGGATGTAAGAATAGCCTGACTCTGTAGCACAGTAGTTAGCACACACATTTGGGAAAGGAAGTTTGCATGGCCAAGACTGTGAAGCAGGTAATAGAAATCAAATGCTGCCATTACTGCTAGAAATGTGTTCCTCCTCTAGCCATGGTGTAGGGAATGGAGGGCAATGACAGTTTTGTATGGAGCCCCTTCCACTAGACATGTTCCAAAGGTGCCTCTAAGACCGGACTGTTCTTCTGAGATAGATAGAGGTGTGTGGATGCCTGCTGGGGCATAAGTACTTGATCACCACCGAGTGACCAAGCCTTTTCAAGACAGCATTTTCTAGGCATGCACAGAAACAAAATTGTAGAAACTGGGAAAAATGCAATGCAGTCAATTGGTGTGCCAAAAGACTCCTGGGTGTTCTGAGGATTATATCTTTTCCATGCAGGGTGGATGTAGCTGCCCAAGCCCTGCTGTGGGTCTGGTCTAGAACCTCTGCACACCAGTAAAATGCAGATAGTGTCCTTGTCTCCCCAAGGAGTTCAGGTATTATGACCCATTATCAGATAAATATCTAACATAAAAAGGACAAAGAAAAGTTAACATTGTCCCATTCAGTCTGCAAGCGGGAAGGTAAATACCATTCCAACTTGATGTGGCATGTTTAGAAGGGCAAAGAGGTAAAAGGCCAACATTTCAAAATTGCAGGTAATTTGTGGGGAGACAAATCTGATTTTTCCAGACTTGGTTCTGAGTGGTCCTGAGAAGTGAATAGGAGTTATCTATTCCCAGGCTTTTCGAGACCAGACCCTAGGAGCTGCACCAGAGTCCTCTAAAAATTGATGCATCTGAGATCGATGTGAGAAAAATTTTGGCGGAGTACCCTATGTCACACAGTAGGCTTGTGCTGAAGCCAGGGCCCAGCATCCTTTCTCCAAGTTCTCATAACAATAAGAACAACCTCCTCAGCAATTGCCTTACAAAAGGTTTGAACATCAGGTTACCCAGAGACATGAGCAGATAGTAGAGCAGTGATGTACAAATGAAAGTCCTACACTTTGACCCCCAACCACATGAAGCCCCATTACAATAAATATCCAACAACACATCCCTTTCCACACCACATGGATGCTGCCTTAGGTACAAAGGTACTAAAAGGACTGTTCCATGTAATAAAACATGGTGGGAGAAATTATGAAGTATAAAGTGAGGTTATTGCCTTCACTGCTAATTAAAGTTTACTGAATCTTCTTGCGGCTTTGTTTAATGGGCTCCAACATATCATGGGGTGTTTCTTTAAAGAATGAAAAGAAAGCTCTTTTTAAGGTCACTCACTTGACCTCAATTCATTGTGTTGTGAATGCCGTATTGTAGTAGCACATATTGTGTGGGGTACAGCACCATGTGCTGCTCCAAGACTCCCGTAGTAGAAAAGCACAAAGGGCTACGTTAACGATGGTGTGTCAGGCTTAGCTTTGAATTTCCTTGCTTGAGTGCTAGTTTTCATTACTGACATATAATATATGGTGTTAACCATTTCAGCACCAAACTGTGCACCAGGGCCACGCCACTGTTTGTGCTTGGAAATGGCCATTTCTGAAATGCCAGTGATCTGAGGCACAACTTTTATTTTATTACTTAATAACACCAATTAGGGCAAGCATTGTCAACTAGCACACAATGATCTCAGCACCATAGTGTGATATAACTATTACAGTGAGAATCATAGCCTGATACTTATGCCATATAGGGAATAAAAAGCTTTCAGGCTTTTCTGTTTTCTGATTTGGCCAAAAATTCTGTGTTCTGAGGTTTTCGCTTTGTTTCTTTGTGCCTTATTTTCCTCCTCAGATAAATTCTGAAAAGCTCTTTGAATGTTACTAGTACTTTATGCAGCATGTTTCCTCCAACAAAAATTTTCGTATTAGTAACTCATGTGGCACTGTCCTTTGAATGGCTAAATCCTAGCTTATTTTCTTTTTTCCCTTGCATCCTTTCCCCACTCTGCTATCTGAGTCTAGGTCTGTGTTTACGTCATAAATCTCAAGCTGCAGCTGCTGTGGACCCTCTTGTTTGGTGGAACTCTGTTACTTTGGTATCTTGGCTCTTTATCTGGCTTGGGTTGCTTCCTCCTCAATACATGTTCCACTCATGAGGCGAGTGATCCAAAGCCCATTGAAGTAAATGGAAAAATTGCTGTTGATTAAATTATTTCACATCTGCACTCCCTGGCTCTACCAGCTTCTTCCATTGTCCACACATCCTGATTCACAAATGTTTCAAATGACTGCTTTAGGAACATGAAAGCCTTTGGGGCAATGGACTAAAGAGACTGCAGAGGGTAAAATTTGTGAGCATTATAGTGTTAAAGCTGTAGTACTTCCATTAATCAGTACTGAGCATCCAACTGAAAAGCCTGCCTCAGTCAGGCAAGGAATGCTTGTTTGCCACACACTCAGACACATAGGCAGCCCCCACCTCAGAGGGTAGTTCATCGGGAGGATTATTTCCTTCCAAATCCAAACTGAGCATTGACTGTTCTTTGCCGGAGGATTTGGTTTGCTTTGCTGTTTCCATTTCCATTCCTCTTTCATGTGAATGGAGGGCAGCAATAACACCAGCTGCCCAAGAACCCGATTAAGGGTGTTGCAGAGGAGGAATATGCGATAAGCACCTGATCTCAGGGGATGTCAGACTGAAGGAGTGCGGAGGAGCAATGCCAAGGCAACTCTGCCGCTCTCCTGTGCTCCTGTGGGGACTGTCCCTGCTGGGCCCCAGCCCCGGTGCTGGCAGATGTGTCTAAAAAGTGGGACCCAGGGGTGCTGCCCAGCTGCATCCTAATGACGAGTCTGGATGAAACCTGGAGGGCTTCATTCCCCCCTCATCCCCAAATACTGGCATTCACTGGAGGGAAATCTGGGAGCATGGGGAGGGAGGAAACCAGATCCTACACATGCTCTCAGGATCAGAGGTTCATGACAACAGGATGTACACACCATTTAGGTGCTGTCCCCCATTCCTTCTGTAAAGTGACTCCTTGGAGCGACCCTTTGTAGGTTGGAGTGTAATTTATACCTGGATTTCAGTGGACTCTCCAAAACTGTTAATATGGCAGAAAGAGGTAACTGTAGACCTCGTTTTCAGGCGTCAGTAATGGAAATTCAAGTGAATTTTCAAAAAGAAGGGGGTATTTACCAACATAATTTTTGGAAGCAGGTAGGATGCAATATAGAATCATTTAGGTTGGAAGACACCTTTGTGATCGTTGAGTCCAACCATAACCTAAATCTAGCACTAAACCATGTCCCTAAGAGCCTCGTCTAGATGACTTTTAAACACCTCCAGGGATGGTGACTCCACCACTTCCCTGGGCAGCCTGTTCCAGTGCTTCACAACCCTTTCTGTGAAGAGATTTTTCCTAATATCCAATCTGAACCTTCCCTGGTGCAACTTGAGGTCATCTCTCGTCCTATCACTTGTTACTCAGGAGAAGAGCCCGACACCCTCCATGTTCCAACCTCCTTTCAGGTAGTTGCAGACAGCGATCAGGTCTCCCCTCAGCTTCCTTTTCTCCAGGCTGAACAGCCCCAGGTCCCTCAGCTGCTCCTCATCACACTTGTGCTCCAGGCCCCTCACCAGCTTCATTGCCCTCCTGTCTCCAAGGGCAGCCTGGAGCATTATTCCAGGCACAAAAATTATGAGGTAATTACATACAGCTAAACACAGATGCGAAGGGTAGAAATTCAGCACTATGTGCTCACCTCTTCCTAGGAGGAAATTTACAAACTTTTAGAAGCAGTTTAAAAGCATTTCCAAATCTTTTGAGGTTTGTCATCTTCCATTAGGACGTGGATTCAGCTTTACCAATGGAAGAAATGCTGGCTTGTATGCCTGAATTATATAACTTTGTATCAAACCTTTCCGCTCATTAAAGGAATAGCAACATGATTACAATTTATCCATAACTGACAGTTTCTCATAATTGACTATCCTCGTTTCATTCTTTATCTCAGTTTCTTGCTTTTTAAAATTTTTTTTCTAGTTAAAAGACATGGGATATGGTAAACTGCTGTCAAGCTGGCTAACTTGTTGATCTACATCTTAATAAAGACAGATAGATCTTGCCTGCAAGGTTTAAATCTAGATTTTCTTTTTTTTTCCTCTTTAGTTTTTGGGACTAGCAGAGGATTCTGTCAGTTTATTTTGCCCAAACTATTGAAAGGTTACTTGGATTTACAGTACTTCCAAATTAGTATGGTACCACTAAAAGCATAGTGAAGGAAAGAAATTCTTGGCTAGCAGTTGGAATTAGCTCCAGCGAAATGTTTAAAATAATCAAGGAAAAGATGTCATATCCTGTGGTAGAGGAAGGAAAGGACTTGGCTTTCTTTGCCAGGACCTTGAAGCATTTCTTTTCTACAGCAATTGTCTGGGGGGTGATTTTTTCGGGTGTCTCTGGTCCTGATTTCCTACCTGTGTGGCAGGTGTAAGCTGCCACTGATTGCTGAGATCAATGAGATTACTTGCACAAACGGAGTGAAACAGTTGTGTGAGTGATGATGGGAACAGCCCCTTTCCTTGAATTACTCTGTATCGTCATTTTAAGATAGGTGAAAGCTTTAGCTTTAACTGAATGTCACATCAATTTTATTATGTCTGTAGGCGTCTTTGTTTTTAAAATTCATGACAAGATCCTTGCAATACATTTTTACTACATTACAGCCACCTGTTCTACTTTGGTGGGTGGCTGTAAATCTGGGACTGTCCTTTTGTGTGCATGTACATGACTGATCGTTTCTTTATACAGCATATTAAGAGCTTCCAAAAATATATTCATAGCCTGGGCCATCCTGAGGGGACACATGCATGTTTTGTGGATCAGCTTTCCCCTCTGCCACTGCAAAAGGGTCACCTGGGGTCCCAAAGCAAAAACGTCTTGTCCTTCCAATGGAGCACCTTTTATCTAGACCCAACATACGCATTTTATCCATTCCTAGGCACAGGCAGTTCCCTTGTACTCTATGCTACCAGTAAAAACAGTTTGCTCCTAGATCAGCTTCAAACAAATAATTCAGATTCATGTGAATCTTGACATGCCTTTACATTTATTTGTCAATATCTGACCTACGTAAAGAATGTCAATTATAGATACTGTGTGTTAGGAAAATATGCAAGCACCTCCCTAGTGTCCCTTTGGTGCTTCTGGAGTTGGATTTGGCCAACCCCGTTCAGCTGGAGCCCTCAGCTCCTGTGGAACCACAGGCAGGTTGGCTCAAGAAGCTGTTTCTGCTCCGTGGTTCAGTGGTGCAGCTGGCCTGTGGGGTGAGGTGTTGAATATGAACCCAGGATGATCGACATCCAGTTCCTGGCCCTGCGTCAGACTTGAAGCAACCTTCATGTGCCTCAGTTTCCTATTTTTAAAATGAAGATAATGATATCTGCTGTCTCCATTTTTCCCCCTTTCAGTTCTGTTGCTGCTCTTCTCGGTGGTGTTACACCTGAAAAACCCTGTAAAGCTGTTTGTCTCAATACCGCAGCTTTTTGACACCTGTTAAAGTGCCAGAGGCCTAAGAGATGAGTGCATTTGTTTCAAGAGATGAATCAGAAATAAACTAACTCGATACATTTAGAACCCTGGGCTGACTTCAGGTAGAGGTTTACAGGCTTGCTTTGTTCATAGCCAATGGAAATTCCTGGGGGCAGAGTCTTCTCTCTCTGCATATTTGCTTGTAAGAGCTGTGAAACAATATCATTATGCAGAGGCTGTCCAGTTCTTTGTGCAATATTGTAACCCAAATTCCTGGGCCACATGGAAGGCTCGTGATGATCGAAAGCGGTCTCAAGAGTCGATGCTGCAGGCTAGCCTTTTATTAATCTCCTGCAAAATGAGGTCCCATAGCAGCAAATCACACAGCGCTGACACATTTAGTGCTCATCTTCCCCAGTTCACATAAGGGGAAGAGCTCTGCATCCCCATTTCTGAGGGAACGAGGTGCAGCATGCGCTGTGTCTAAGGAAGAGGTCGGGTTTGCCAAGAGCACCAGATGAGACATTGATGAAATCCTGGGAGCGCCTGTGTACTTCTGGTGGTGTGGATTGTAAATCACAGTAAGGGATGTCGATGCTTTAATTATGTGTATGTGATGGTCTATGTGTTTGTGCTTGTGGGTTTTTTATAAGTATGGTAAATGGAGAAGAGAATCTGGCCTGGCTCTGAGGCTGCTGCTGCTACTGGCGAGGCGGGAGAACATTTTGGCAAAGCAGTATATTTATTTTTTTAAACCTCCCTCCACAGCCCCTCCTGCCGTGCTATTTTTTTTTTTTTTTGGTGTTCCTTATCTGAGGTGTTGCTGGGACTGGCCGTGTGCTCCAGCTTACTGAGCTCTTTCCCATTTATCTGGTGTGGTTCCCAACCTATGATTTAACAGTGGTGTGTGCAACAGAAAGAGAAAAACAATATTTGATCTGCTAAAGCATACCTTAAGAGCAAACACATACACATTGATGAAGGTATCAGCTGGGTTCTGCCTACAGTTATGTCAAACAAAGTATGCTAGGAAGTGCCAACTTTCCTTTTGTGCTGTGACACCAAGCGCTGCCAAAAGATATTAAAAAGCTTGCGTGAACTAGGTGATGGCAGCTGTAACTATCTAAGTTATTGCCTGGCAGCTGTAATGCTTCTTCAGTGCTGCTGGCTGCTTTTTATATTTGGTTCCCCATTTGTTTGCCCTTATTCTAGCAACCGATACCACCAAAGCAGGCAATCAGTGTGTTACAGCACATGGCCACTTGCTACTGCAAAATAGGCAGCTTAGTAGTGGCAATTGAGAGACTCTCATGCAGCAGCTGATATAAGTCATATTTCTTTTGGAAGAGAACCAATCTAGTGTTGTTTTTTTATTTTTTTTCTTCTGTTGTTGTGTCAGTGTGAATCCACGAAACCTTAGATGAGTTGATGGCAAAAGGCAAACACACACACATGCACGTACACGCACGCACACTCACATGCACACACACACAAAAATGCAGCTTTCCGTGTTCTCTCCGTGTTGGCTCTAAATGTGATAGAACAATATAGCCAGCTCCCAGCCCCTGCCAATCCTACATCTGCTCTCTAAAACCTCCAGCAAATAAGAATTACTGTGGGTTGTTTAACCAACGCTTACAATATACACACTTTTCATTTTTCTGTTGCTTCTATCTGTATGCTGGTGGCAAAGGTTTGAGAGATAATGGAGAATGATACCCACTGGATGCTTGCTTTTTTAGTACTGTGAGGTGGGCAGCAGCCACCTAGATCTCTCTGCTGGCAAGTTTTGGGGCAATATAAAATGTTTCTCATTGTCACTAGCTTTTGGGAAATTGTCTGCACTGTGGGGGGTGAGTTTCTGCTGCTTTTAGGGTGTGTTGTTGGGGTTTTTTTTGTGAGGGGAAGGCTTTATATTTTGTGCTTTTCTTTTGAGTTTCCTCTTTTCAGTCATCTCTTAAATAATTCCTACAGTTCATGAATATAATATTTGTGGGAGATATGTTTCTTCTCTTCTCCTTTCTCTTCCTCATTTCAAACCTAGCCTAGTTTTGAAAGTACTGTAGCATGATAATATTTTTGCAGCGTGATCAGCCTCAGAACGTTTTCCCCAGCATGGAAAATGGACTGAAGTAGTAGCTGCATCTTGCAGACGATAGGGCAGAAGATCTCAGTTGAGCTTTTAGATTTTTTTTTCCTTTACCATTTAGGCTCAGCTGTTACAGAGACCTGAGACAATTGCATGTTGTCTCACAGTAATAAGACACCATAATAATTCTTTCCACCAAAGAGTCCCAAAGCATTCATGAGTGTTTAATTACCTATTCCATTTCACAGATGAGGATGCCGAAATGCAGGGCAGTTAAGTGATGTGACAAAGGACACCTAGGTATTTGATAATGTAACTTGAAAAAGAAACAATGTGTTATTAATCTGTTTCCCATCACAGTAACCGGACTGTGCTTACCATCAATGTGACTAAAGAAATTTGTATGGCTTCAGAGTCTTGCCTCCAAATTTATTGCTTAACATTTTTTTCTTTTTTTCCCCACTATGCTGTGAATTTGAAAATCCCCAGTCACCTCTGTATCTCCTTTGTCTGTGTATTTTTCAAGAAGACAAATGCATCATTATTATTTCAGAACGTTTAAGAGATTTACAGAAAGTGCTGCAAACGGTAGTGTGTTGGTAGGAGTGGGGACAACTTGTAATTCACCCATAGAAGGCCCACATCTGGCATTACAGATTATGTCACTTCTATGGTGAGTACTTTGACACTAGGAAAGGCCCACGCTGGCCATCTAAATTGTCTATGAATTTCTTTCTGTAAGAAGAGATTTGTGGAAAAACGTAGTTACTTCTGTTGCAGAAGTTATACATCTCTGCAGCAGTGAAGCATACTGAACGAGTGAGGGTTTATTTTGGGAATTCAGATGAGTTATGTTAGTTCAAAGTTCTCTTGGACCAGGTGGAAATGTGCACATGCATAATAATTTCATGTGGAAAGGCTGGCATGGCTTAAGGAGATAAGAAATCTGTGGGGTCTGCAAAACAGCCCTATGTTAGTTAACATGATGCGTGTCGCCTTCCAGAGGGGTTTCACTGCCCAAGTAAGTTGACCAGTTCTCTGATTGCCTCAGCACGTGCTTTGTTCTATCCACTTCTGTGGCTAGAAAGCAATGCTCATGAGTCAGATGTGCTCGTGGGCAACGGCTCCCACAACGTGAGAGTGGGATGAGCCTGTGCCCTGCAGACTGCAATGAGCATTACTCTGCATATCCCACACGTACCAGTGGGACTGGGAGCTCCCAAACCCCTTCTGGTAGCAGAGATGTTCTTTACCTCTTGGTGTGCTTGGCTGTCTGCAGAAAATCATTCCTCTACTCATTATCACTCAACTTAGAGATCTGGGGCTCCTGTTATGTATTTAGAGTTGGTCACCCACAATCAATAGCCTGTCCATCACACCTTGCCTGGGATGCTTTTAAAGTAATATCCTATCATCTAAATTAGTTACCTAGAAACTAATAAAAGGAGGTGCTTGGTATGGAATACTTACCTGATTTGGTTTTTTTCCCTCTGTTTTCTTTTTGGCATGGTTGGTTTCTCTAAGGTCACAGAACAATCTGAAACAACTTTCACCATTATTTTCCATTAATAGATTCAAAATAGGTTACTTGGAACCTCTTGCATCTCCATTTTTTTCCTCTCAAATAATACCATAAAATCAAATGTATAAATGCTTTCTTCTAAGACTGTCATACCATTTTCAGCCCCAATACTTTCCTGTTTGGTTTTTTTTGTTGTGTGTTTTCTTTCTTTTTTATTTTTTTTTTCTTCCATAGAGGTGGATTTAAACAGTCCCTTCCCTCAAGAAATACGTGTGTGTGTGCGCGCAATGGAAATGCTGACAGACCCTTAACTATAACAGCACGAAAGGCGCCACTAAAATAACAGAGGAACAGATGCTGTCACCACTGCCCCTGGTGGGGAAAGAAGATGAAACAGAAGGGCATTAGAGTTGGTAGATGGCAAATTAATCCTATTGTACTAGCAGCTGCAACCACCGAGATGCTAGCATTCATGCTTAGACACTTCCAGTACACCAAGCTCTAGTAGGGGTGGTTGGAAAGGATGAGGCAATGAAAGGTCACCGGAGCTGTTTTCATCTGAATAGTAATAATAAAAAATGTTCTCTACTATGACTAGGCTCTTTTTACCGTGGCAACCAAATCAGGAATCTTTCTGGTATTTTGAGAGTCTTAGTATTTCTCAAATGCTAAAGTATAATGCTAATGCAATTTGTTTTCTTTTTTCTCCCAGGCTTTTGATGCTGAAACTCTGATTTTAGAACATGGTAATGAAAGCTCAAATCTCTTTCTTATGCCTATATTAGCAGGCAAAAAAAATCACTGTTATTTTTAAACAGTGAGTAAGGAAGCTGTAATTGTCATTCCTAAGACAATCTGGGTGATTTTGTGGGGATGTTGCAGAAATTGAAACCCAGAAAGACCTGTGACCTGAAATGGCTGGATTAGAAAAAGGAATCTTGTTTCCAATGAAGGCTGAGTGGAGATGGTGTAAATCAGAATTTTAGGGGTTCAATTTATCCCTACAGGACTTTTTTTTTTTTTTTTTAGTGAAAACTTGTTGAAGAGAGCTGTGCAAACAATAGCTTGTGTAAGCCAAAGCTGGCATCCAGCAATTCTTAATGTCTGAATGAAAGTGCTTTTTTTTTTTTTTTCCCCCTCCACAGTACATGTTGCCAAGAAAACAAGGAGTAGTTGCTTTAAGCATTTACAAATGGTAATGCACCAACAGCTGGTCTCAATCCAACTGAGCAATTGTAGGGGTATTAAAAAGACAGGCCAGAGTTTGAGATCTACTGCCAACCTCCCTTGCAGAGTTAGGGAACATTTTACTTGGAAAAAAAAGGTCTTCTCTTCCTGCAGAGATCCATGGCTGTATTCTCCTGCAGAGCCTGAGCCCTGCCTGGCAGAGCAGGCAAAAATACATCGGTAGGCAAACTGCTTCATTGACATGGAAGTGTAGAATCCAATAGGTCTCCAGCTAGATTATTTATCTCAGTCTAATATTATAGCCTTCATCTGTGTTTTTGACATTCTGTTCATTAAATGAATAGTTGTTTTGTGTGACTATATTTTTATAAATTTTCTTGTTTTCTAGAAAAATCTTATAATTAAGTTAATTTAATAGTTATATTGAAGAAATTAAATTAATCCACCTGAATTTAGGATTGTTTTGAAGGGGATTTCATCTGAAAGACTTTTCTGTTTTCTGCAGAAAGGGCTCACACTCTTTTCCCCATCCAGCAGGAACTGTAAAATATTTTTTCAGGCTTCTAGGTTTGTAGGTAACTATAATACTATATAATACTTCTTTTCGAATATAATTACAGATGAGCCATGTTTACAGCAAATGTCCTAGAGAGAGCAATAAAAATTATTATTTTTTGTTCTAAAGGCCTCTGTTATTAGCATTATGTTTTATATATGCTGCCTTTTCTGAATAGAAATGCAGTGTTTGGCTTTTCCCTGGAAGATAAATGAACCTATTTGTTGTTGTGCCACACTTGAGCTGGACATTTATGTGAAATAAAAAGGGCCAAATTAATTGTAAACCAAAACAAAACACTACCCCCCACCAACATAAAAATCCCAAACAAACTATCACACAGGCAAATCTGAAAATGTACCTTTTTCTTCCTTGCTAGAGATATTTGTATTTCCAGGGTGTTCACAGATAGTGGCACAATGCCCACTTGTTCAGGTTTGTGTGTGTATGTATTTTATTTATTTATTTATTTTACAATCATATGGCTTAGTCCTGTTTTTCACAACTTGTCCAAGAGCCGCTATTTGAAATAAAAATGTTTGTATCCATTTCCTCATTAATCATTGCAATACAACCTGCTGCAGCTAAATGACAAAACAGATGCAACGATGAAAATTAAAAGTGATGGATACTTATCTTTGGCTATAAAAGCTGCTAACAATTTAGAGAACTAGAGTGCCTTTTGGAGCTAGAATGTGGCAAATGAGAGAAACAATAATAGGGCAGAAGAGTTTGCTGTTTGTAAACCAGATAACTATGGGGAGGCTTCATTGCTCTCTAGCACCTGTTTTATGTGGTTTGCCTTTTCTATTGAGTAAGATCAAGTGAGGTACCATTTTAATGTCTGATATGCCTTGTATAGCATTGTTGGAACTGGATGTAACCCAAACCCAACAAAACCACTGGAAACATGACCCTGCTTTTGTATGATGTTTTGAACTTGAAAATAGGCCTCTCTCTTCTTCTCTGCCACATGCACTGGCATGGCTTGTGAGCTTTTCTCTGTAAAATGGACTCCTTTTCCCTAATGAGGAGACTTATCGTGATATGAAATGTGGTTTTGAAACACAACACTATAAATCTGACTTCCTTATGTTTTCTTTGTCAAAATACCAGGTTTTTTTTCAATGCACTTTGTGGTGATGCTGATCCTGAAGCATGCAAAAATACAAGGGTCAAAATCTTACAGTGGAAATATATATGGCGGCTCCCTTGGGAACTCCATCCCTGTGCACAGTATGAAGTATTGTCCCATCCTTCTCCAGTTCCTCTCCCGTTGCAGCTGGGACTCTGTGCCCTGCTCTGTGATGTGGCTCTGTCTGGGCCGTACGCTTCCAAATCACTAATATGCAACTCTGAAATTGCCAACCAAAACCTACCTTCAGGTGTTTGCAATGATTGTTCAGATGAAGCTGTTGAAAAGTGCATGATAATACGTGTAACCCTGCTTCAAGTCTATATTGTGAATAGTCCTAGATTGTACAGGTATTTTCCATTCATCCCTACTTGAGAGGGTTGGAAAGGGGGTCTCTGGTACGTGAGATCTGATGTCAATGAGGAAGACGAGTGAAAGAGGCGAGTGTGGTGCAATTACAGAGGTTGTTTGGGGTGCCAGCTGAATCATGGATTGGGAGGTAACACAGGACTTACAGACTCAGCTTCCTCACATGGAGGAAACTCATTGTCTTTGGTTTCCCTTCTCACAGCACACCTTGGACTTTTCGTAAGACTCGAGGAGCTCTTGCTGGTTATTACAGACCCTGTGGCATTTTTGATGGATGTCAGGTATGTTTCAGGACAAGTCAATGTAGAATAATCATAATTTGAGCTGAATGGATGCTCCTCATATTTTGTACCAAACCCGTTCTCTAGTGCTGTTGCAGACAACTGTGAGGTCCTTATGTGGTCCACCCCAGAAGCAATGGCACATCAGCAGAAGGGAAATTGATTTTTTTTTTTTTGCTTATGAGGCAGTCTGTGCTGATGGGGGATGAAAGGCAGAATGGCATTATAAGTTGTCCTGCTCATAGCTCATGCTCTGTATCAGATGCAATTTCTCTCTATACGTTGCTTTTATCCACGTGACCTCAAGTTTCTCTTGCAAATGGAAATGGTCCTGAGGCTGAAGAAAGATTTTGATTTCTCCTTTGTCCTTTATCATGATTTATTTGTTTGTTGCCTTTAATGATTTCCATGTTTGGGAATAGAACAAGTATTGCCCTGCAGTGCAGATGAATTAAATAGAAGAAGAGCAAAGTAGCGCAGGGCATTTTTAACAGGCTAAGAAACCTTTTTCTCCAGGTCATTAGTTGGAACCCACCCTGGGGAATCTAAGGGGATGAGTGTTTACCTGCCAGTAAGGGCGAAGTGATATCAGATACTGAGCAAGGAAGTAAGAGGCTGGTGTGCATGGGAAATGATTAATAGAGGGCAAGAGGTGACAGAAGATGTGACATAAAGCAGGAGCCTCCTTCTTTTACTTCCCCATCTGTCGCTAGGTAGCTTACACTGTTTGGATTCCTTTCAGATCACTTCTTAAGTTGCTCATTTTTCCATGCATCACCTGTGATCTCTTTGAAACACACTGACGGTCTTACTCCTGGCTACAAAACCAGCAAACTCTCCCCAGGAAAAGGGAGCAGAGCATCTCTCTGGATGTGCAGCGATTGTAGTTGTGAATGATGAGTGAAACAGGCACTTGTGTTTCATTTAACTTCTGCAGGTGCCCTACTTCCCATGGCAAGCTGCCAGCAGAAAGGTCCCAGTACCAGGCTGCTTCCCCATTCTCCTTGCACCAAATCGTCACCCTCTTTGCAAGATCTTGCTATCCTTTACCCTATTCTACCATTTCTGATTACCTAGTACAAGCAACCACACTGGAAATTATTAGCCTATGTAAACCAGCAATATTGATTAACATGTCTCTGGCCCATACAGAAAAATGTTTAGAATATTATAACTGAAGTTGCCATTTAGAGTTAAGGCTGATGATGTTAGACTGTCTTAGTAGATATGGGAAGTTTCCAATGAGTAGTGCTTTATTTATATTTTAAAGGCAGACCTTAAAACATACAGACAAAATATAAGTTACTTCCCTTTTTAGTCTCTGTTCATTTTAACCTTTCAACTAATCTGGAGTTTGTATTCAGTCACTATAACTCCCTTGGTGTAAACGGAGAAATTCAAGGTATGAACGGTATGTAAATCCTGAGTTGTGTTTTCTCAGATTCAGCAGCAAGTCAGAGCTGAGTATCCTGACTTTTAGAGCTCGGGTCCCAGTGTTTAGCACTCAGAGCATATATTTTTGAGGGCAGAGAATGTCTCTTTGTTATGTGAGTGCATGATTAGCATAACAGATACCCCACATCTACTTGTGACCTTCAGGGAGCAACCATAATATAAAGCAATAACAGCATCACCTTCTGAAATTTCAAAGAGACACCCCGAAGATGTACCTTCCAAGCTTTCAGTGATCAGGACTTCAGAAACTTTCTGAACTGCTGGCTGCATTGTATTTAATAGCCCCTGGTAGACTTATTTCTCCGTCAATTTGTCTAATCCCTTTTTGAACCCATTTATGCTTCTGGATTTCACAACATCCTGTGACAGCAAATATAACAATTAAATTGTGTTGCATGAGGAAGAATTTCCTTTTGTTTATTTTAATTTTTCTACCTGATAATTTCATTGAGTGTTTCCAACTCTGTGTATTAAAATAATCATTCCCTGTTCACATTCTTAATACCATTCATGCTTTTGTAAACTCTATCATGTCCCTCTTTTTTTGTCTTTTTTCCACTCTGTTGAATTACAGTCTCGTTGCTTACTGCAAAAAAGCTCTTCTGTGCCTATGGTCAGCTTTTCTACTCCTCTTTATAATAGTTCTATGCATTCTGTGCTCTGAGATAGAGACTGGGAGTATTCAAGATGCAGGTGCATTGAGGATTTATCCTGCAAGATGATTTTATTTTTTTTCATTCTGTTTTTCCTCTCATCATCTTTCCTAGCAGTTCCTAAAAGCCCCTCTGGGCATTTCTGACAACAGCTGAACACTGAGGTGACCTTTTCTAATTATTCTAAGTGACTCCAAGATTTCTCTCCTGAGCAGCGCTGATCACCATGTACCTATACGTGGTGTTATTTTTCCCCACATGCATTAGTTGTCATTCACCACTGCTGGATTTCATCTTAGTTCTCAACATCCTTCTGCAGGTCTTCACTATTAGCTTCCGTTTTGGCTGCTCTGAGCAATGCCGTATCATCAGCAAACTTTGTCACTTGTACTGCTTTCCTGGGTTATTTATGAATATAGTGAACAACATATTTGAAAGCTTTTTCCGCTGCGAAAACTAATTGTACAGTTTGTTTCCTGCTACTAATTTCTTCTTATTCTGGGAATGCTTAGCTTCATTGCCAGCAGAGATGTTCACACTGTATTGACCAGGTAGCACCCTAGGCCTTATGCTCATTGAATACCTTAATAAATTTTTGGGACATGACTTCTTTTTGCAGAAACTGTTGGATCCTTCCCCAGCATATCATGTTTATATGTGTATACTAATTTTATTCTCTATTTTGGCTTCTAGCAATTTATCTGCTGCAGAGGTCAGGTTTACTGAGTCATCATCCTGTTAGTCTTCTATAGAGCTGTTAGGAAAAAATGCAACATTTTCACATTTTTCACCTTTCTCAAGACACTGAGGTAGAATTGAGGACTTGGTTACAGGCCTTCATCAGTAACTCAGTAATGTCTTTGTTTCAGAGCTCTTGGATATGTACTTTCTAATCCCAGTAACTGGTGACTATTCATTTATTGAATTGTTCTAAAAGTTCTTCAACGCACCTTTCATTTTCAGTTTAATAATTTTTCATTTTCTTTAATTATTTTGTATGAGTTTGGCTGAGGTAGCAACTACTGAGAGTCCTCTGAAGGCCTAGAAAACAAGAAGTGTTGTCTCCAATAAATTGTGAATATTTTGGACTCTTTCTGGGTATCTGTGCTTTAAGAGTAATGATTAATGCAAATACTTTATTATGCTCAGCAACATCTCCTGTTAGCCTTTCCATATTTTGAGGGGGGAGCGTTTCATAACCTCACATTCTGCTTGTGCTTTTCATGAGCAATTACGTGTATCACAAGTGCTATTTTGTCTCTTATCTAAACACTTCATCTCAGGCTAGAACATAATCTCTTGCTTTTTGCTTATGTTTTTCATCATGTTGAATATTGCTTTTTATTTTAATGCCTGTGTCTTTTTCCAACACTGCTGGATAAGCCAGCAAGCATTTCTCCAAAAAGAGATGAGTAGATTTTGTTTTGGAGTTTAATTCTGTTGCTTCTCTAGGCTGTCTTTACAGAATTAATAGCTACCTGTCTGTGGTTTGGAATGCAGCTTATTTAAATAAGCAAGAGATCTGCACTGTTATGTGTTTTATATTTGTTTCAATTGGGTTGATGTGAGATGGATCCCCTCTGAATGTGCAAGGGGTATTTTTGCATCCCACTGGTATTTCGCACTTGGACTGTATCTTTGCAAATTTAACATTACATGATGAAAAGCAAATTTTTGAAAACAACTCTCCACTAGTTCCAAATTGGCTTCTACAGTTATTTTCACTCCTAAGAGAATACTACTAGGATTTAAATTAGTTGTACATAAATTCCAGCATCATCATCTTGATCTTCCCTCTTCATTTAAGGATCTTAATGAAAATGCAACTGACTGCTTCTCTTGTGTAGCGACAGCACCTAATCATTCTGAATTTTGAAGACACATCTTTCAGTGGTGCAACTGATTTAAGTAAATCATGATGTTTCTGATGCTGGTGGATTGATGATCCATGTTTTTACATTGTTCAAATATCTGCTTATGACCATACCTTACATCAAGCAAAGTCACTTTGTAACATATGCTTAAAGAAGCAATGAGTTTTGCCAAGTAATTTTGTTATTACGAATTTCTATAGATCATCCCGACTTTTTACTTATCTTGATCACCAGTTGAGACATTCTGCACTATGTCAGGTGAAGTTCACATTTGATGGGGACAGAATTTTAGCAGGACCTGTTGTGACAGGACAAGGGGTAACATTTTTAAACTAAAGGAGAGGAAACTCAGGCTAGACATGAGGAAGAAATTTTGTGCAATGAGGGTGGTAAAACACTGGCCCAGGTTGCCCAGAGAGGTGGTAGATGCCCCATCCCTGGAGACATTCAAGGCCAGGCTGGACGGGGCTCTGAGCAACCTGATCTAGTTGAAGATGTCCCTGCTCATTTCAAACTATTCTGTGATTCTACGATCTCTTGGGTCAGTCACAGACTAGATGAAAATGGACTGTGATTGACAAGGTTTTTGTTTGTTTGTGTGTTGTGGGGTTTTTTAAATTTTTCTTCTTTGTTTTTGTTTTATTCTGCAAAATTTTGACCTCAAATTAAGCTTGCACAGCTTGTAATATCACAGCCCATGTGTTAATTTTTTGTAACACCCCATAAGAGTTAAAAAATAAGAGTGTATTGAGCCTCATTTAGTTTTTCTGGTCAGAAATAAAGCCCTATGAAAAGAAGTGAAATATTTATTTCTCAGGACTTTTTCACTAAACATTTCTTATGGTCCTCAGTGCCAAAAAATGTTTTGACTGTTGAGTGAACAATTTTCCATGAAACATTTTCTATACGCCGAAATGGTAGGAAGGAAATGCTTCCAGCTTTAGTCCAGTGATACATGTAAGAACATAAATCTGAAGCTGGTAAGAGAAGGACTTCCCTGCTCTGAAACGTCTTCAGAGCCTGAGAACAGGTCCCCTTTTGCCTGAAATTCCTCTTTCTAATTTCAGTACTTTACATATTGAACTCCAGACAAGTGCTCAAGAATCAAATTTGCACTCGGGCCTAAGGATTTCTCTGCCAGTAACTCTGAGACTTAAGAGTAGGAAAGTCTATGTGTCTTCATACAGAAGAATGAGGAGGAATTGAAATTAAGTGATTTACAAGGGAAAATTGTGGTGATAATATTGATGTTCATGGTTTCCTGGCTCTCAGTCTTGTAGTTGGATCCTTTGGCAACTCTTCTTCTGTCCTGTACTTGTGCTATCCTGGGTAAAAATGAGGCCAAATCATGAGTCTGAATCTCAGCATCCCTAGAAATGGAGAAGTTGCTTGTAAGTTCTTTCTTAAATACTTTCAGCATAAAATCAGAATGTGTTCAGATTCCTGAAGAGTTGCTTGAGTTTTTATTTTTTCTACTCGTTTTCAGTTATACTTTTTTTTCTGATCAATGTCTGAACTGTTCAATGATTGTAAGTCTAGGGAGGGGCTGGAGGAAGAGAATAGCAGGTTGGTACCAAACAGTAATTTTAGCAATTGCAATGAGAAAATTTCTGATGAAAACTCCTCAGCTGGGCAGCCTTGGAGGAAAAACAGATTAAATCATTTTTGCTAAAATGGATGTCTGCAGCTTCGTTAAATCTCTGACAAAGAAACAAACCCTTGCCTGATAGTTTTTACAAAGGCAGGAGCAGCCAGAATGCCAAGAGAAAGCTCAGTTCAGACAAACACTTCAATGGTATTTCAGTGCAGAAACTCTGCTTTCCTCCTTGTGCTGTAAGAACCAAGAGCAACACAAAGTCTCGAGCTTAGAATTCTTTTTTAGTATATTTTTCCCTATAACAGTCAGCTTAAACTCAGACATGAGGCAAATGCTGGATTTGAAAATGCAGCTTTCAATGAGCAATGAATCTGGCACCCGCACACTGCATTGTGCTGCCAGTCCTTTTTTATATACCAACTCGTGTGCTTCCTACCGCCTTCTGAGCTGGGGCTGTCTGTGCCATGATGTCGCTATTATGACAATGATATCGCCAGTTGCCTGCACCATCCCATCCCTTTAGATTTGGAGTTCTAAGAAACAGCAGATTGGGAAAAACAAGTAAATGTCAACTCTCTGGACTTAAAATTAGTCCTTTCTTCTGAGGATCTCATTGCACTTTATACACCCAGGCGAATATTCCTGGGAATTGTAGAATTAGATGTTCTCATCTCACATGCATGAGGCACCACACAGCTGAGCAGCTTGCCTGGGAGAATACCTGCAACATGTTACCTCCAAGAAGAGATTCACCCCTCCTTATTCCCACATTGTGTGCTAGCCAAATAGCTGTTCTTGTCCAGCAGTCCTCTGAGATGAGGCCTGATGCATCCAAATCATGAGTTAAAGTCCAGCAAAATAACTTTCAGATGCAGTGTTGTAGGACAGGTTTTCAGAGGAGAGCAGCTGCCTTTGATGGCGGTGAGACTTATGATTGGGAGCTCAGGACCTCTGAAAACCAGAACGTCTGCTAATACATAACATCCTGTGCCGAAATACAGATTGTGCTGGCTTGGGATCCCCAACTCAGCTGTGGAACGAGGAATGATCCTTGTGTGCTATCATCTGTCTGCTCTAACAGTGATAAATGCTCTAACAGGGAGAAAGAAAAATACATCTACTACATATCCTTTGCTGTTGTCTTTCTGAACCTGGACAGCTCATTCTACTCTCCTGTTCCTCATGGGCTCAACTATTCCATGGAGTCACCTCTTCCTCCTGTTATTTGCAGACTTTGTTCTTCCCTAACCTGCTGATTATCCAGAGTTACATCTGACTTACCTGTTGGACTTTGTTTTTTAGTGTTCCTCCTCCTCTGCTAGTTCCTCTCCCTCCACCTTTCTCTCTACATGGTTTCCTTGTCTTCTCCTTCCTGTGCTTTTATATCTTTTCACTTCTGTGTGCCGTGCACCTCTTCAGTCCTCCCTGCCTTCATGCTGGGTATCTCCTGTTACATCCTGCGCCTTCAGTCTGTCTCCCAAGGATGGCTGGACCATGGTGATGGGATGTGGTTTACACAACCTCCCAGTTACTCAGATGCCTGTCAGGGTCTCTGCAAGTGCCCCTAGGAGGGCTGAGGGAGTAACTGGAGATGGAGGAGATCTCTACGAGCAGATACTCAGAGGTCAACTAACTGAAGTCTGTAGTCATGTGGTAACGGAGCACTGCTAGCACTGTAAATTGTGAGAACATCTGCCGAACCCCAGATAAGTTGTTTTGTATTTGCATACTTGCAAAGTGCATCAGCCGAGAGTGGGTTATGCAGAGTATTTTGCAAAATGCTCTAAATAAATGAACTTGTATAACTAGCAAATAAACTTTTCCACTGGCTTTCCAATAACCTACTTCATTTCCCTCCAGTGGTTTCCAAGGTTAGCTGCAAAAGTGGTCATTTCACTTGAACCAGCCTCTGATAAGCTCCTTTCTCAGATTGATAATACATTCTGCCTATTCACGTGTGTTGTTTTCACCTTTTCCTCTGTGTTTTCTATGATCCCTGGTCATTCTCTTTTCTCAGTATAGGCTGTTGGCTTCCGTGTTATTTGCGGGGCTGCATGAAGACACGCAAGTTAGCCTGCTAGCTCCAGGTTTTTTACAGATCAGTACATTTCTTTTCCTGGGCTAACAAATTCTCCAAGTTCTCTGTCTCTTTTTTCTCTCTCTCTCTCTCTTTTTTTTTTTTTTTTAATTCACAGGTTGTGTTAACCTGGGAAGACTGTTTCTTGGACCTGTGCTTGATCACTGAGAGTAATCTCAGGTATTTCTCTGTGCAGATCTGCTGTGTCCCAGCCTCGTCTCCACATCCATCTCTGCAGCTTCTTTCAGGTTATTGTAATGGCTGGCTTCATCTTCTTCTTCCTTCAGAATTCTTCTGAGACTTCATTTCGAAGATCCTTATAAGTGACAGTTTCAGTGACAGGTAAAGTCATTAACCTACCAATAAAAGTAACTCATAAAAAAAAGAAAAAAAACCTCAAACGTTTTTTATATCTTGTAAACAGGTCCATAATCAGTCTAATCATGTGCTGATTTTCTTCCTGTATTTCTATGTTGTCCATTCTTAGCTCATCTAATTCACATCATGGCTGAAACCATGCTTATTTCTGCTTATTTTTGTGTATTATTAATGTGCATGGGAGTCCTGACAATACAGCATGTACATGTGATTTGGAGAATATACGCATGTGAATATTGCCTTCCAACAGAACTATACCCAGAGAGAGGGACTGGAAGGCAGATCTTCTGCTCCCCCAGTTAGTGTGTATATGCAAAACATCAGACTGAAGGAGCATCTATATTATTGCTTGTTCAAAGCTACAGAGACTCTGTCATACATAATACAGAGACATCATTACTAATATAAAACACTGCTGGGGAGAAGGGACACATGGGCGGGCCAAGATGGCAGATGGCTTTTAGTGGCATGCTGCTTTCAGTTCTTCTACCTTTGTTATTTGTGCAATTTAAAGCCTTTGGTTACTGTTTTTAGTCTGCTGTCCATTGGCCCTAGTGGGAGCTTTTGTTGTTGTGCAAGAATGCAGTGTATTTTTAGTGAGGGCCGCAGCCAATAGTATGTGCTGTGTTCTCCTGGCGACTGGTGTTACAAAGGCAGGCTGGTCAAGAATAGCTTTTACGATCAGCTGGTTTGCTGAAGAATTGATGAAAATAGCAGTTGTCTTGGGCATATAACCTATGCTCTGCGGTGCTGCAGGATCTTGCAGTTGCTCTGTAAGGCACTAGTACTGAGGTAGAAAGCTCTTTGGCAGCTAAAGAGAGAGGACGGAAACAAAATATACCTTGAAGAGAGGCAGGTTGTAAGTGGCGATAGGGACATATGAAAGTATCTTCCCTGCTTTGCATAGTGATGGAAAAAATCTTTGTGGGGCTGAGGAAAGTGAAGGAGCCAAGTGGCCCTTCCTATGCTTTAAGAATGGTGTTCAGGAAATTTGAGGTTACTTCTGGCCCTGTTGCATGGGCCAAAATCACTCAAGTTCCTTTAGCCTGAGCCTTCCATCTGTAAAATGAAAATAAGACTTTTTCATTTGAAAAGGTATTGAGTCATTCTTCATCCCTTCATTCTGTGGCAGCTCTGATGCTCTCTGAGGTCTGCTGATGGATGATGCTGGAGGAGCACAAGCTACTGGTATAGCTGGTGCCAGTGGTAGCTCCACTGGGCAGGACTGTGACTGCCCTGCGTGCAGCTGTGGAAAGTTTCTCTTCCATTTTGTGCAAACTGCACAGAGGCACTCACAGCCATAAATTCTGTCCTTCCAATCGGTGCCTGCAGGCAGATGCAGCAAAGGAGGTTGACTCATTTTCCATCCCCAAACTGCTTTTTGGCTCACTTTAGAACCATAAAATTTAGCATCCACTACATCTCATGTGGGGAGGACTACTCACCTCTAGCGTCCACAACAGACTTAATTTTTTAGATGGTTGAACTGCCTTGTTGTGGCTTGGCCCACAAGTGGAAGCACAGAAGTGCTTTTAAGGAGCCCATTGCTGTTGGAGAACCAGGAAATGATGAAGACTTTGTGAGGCACCCTTTCTCCTGAGGATAGATAACTGCTTCAATTTCTAGGCTGAGGAAACTGAAAGAAGCAACCCACCTTGTGGAAGTTCTTGTGGATACTTCTGAACTAGAAAGAAGCCCAAGATGCAAAGCCTGAAATTTGGATTTCTCTCTGCCTTTCCTCCTATTTTGCAGCCCTTCTGCAGTTTCTAATGTTTTACTTCCATCTCTGATTTTTTTTTTTTGAGGCCCTCTCTAATTAGAGCAGGTAAACCCAGCTCAGCTTAGCACAAGATTTATTATACTGCAATGTGGTTTTTAACTTTACACAGTATGTATTTTAATGGTTGTTTTGATATCAAACCAAGTCTGCATATGTACAAATATATACACATCAGTTACTATGTGTGGGACTCTTTATACTGAAAAGTCAATGCACAAGAAAGCAATCTTGCCAAAGAATATTCTTGCATTTCTGTAATAACAAGAACTTTGTTTCAGACTCACAGCTCAGTGATGCATTTTTGGAATACCTTCACATATATATGTTGGTTCTTTTGAGCTCGGAAGAGTATTCAGCCTGAAGCCTAAGTACCAGATGAATTCCTGAAATCAGTTTAGGAATCTCCAAGGCATGCTTTTGGATTCCTTTTAAGCTTCCTGTGTCCTAGATTTTTAACCATTTCCCTATGCTCTGGACATAGATTATAAGCAGATTTTTAAATCAGAATTAGAGTGAACATGAACCATGAACATAATAGCCTATTTTAAACTCTATTTTCAGGAGTTGTTTTCATTCACAATGCACACAGTAGCTATAAAAAGACATATTATATTTTCAAGGTCTGTCACTTCATTTACAATGTGAGAACATAAACCCTCTCTGATGTTTCCTGATAAACAGTCAGACCCAGTAGCACAGCTGAACAACAGGTTAGGCACATCAGGTGCATAACCAGCTTCAGGTGGAGTAAAGACGCCAAGGGTATAGGAACACACTCTCTCTAGAGGACAAGAGTGCACTCTGATACCTACAGTTTCAAACGTCGGAGTATGTGGGTTAACAGAAACATTTCTGGTATGTTGTGGCCCAGCACTGCTACCTTCCAGGCAGCCAGTCATCTAAGCAAAATTTCCACATGGGTGGCTGCTGAAAAACACAATGCCCCTTACCCTAGGGTGAATCCTAGTTTTGTTAAAGTCAATGACAAAACTGCCTTTGACTTCAATGGGGTCAGGACTGGTGATATCTAATTTCCATTCAAGCTTAGAATTGGAGATATCTTGCAGGAAAATAACTGAGGCTTCCACTCAGGGGATGGAAGAGGTCCATGGATTTGCAGATATTTCACCTCTGTGGCCAAAGAGGATTTATCGTCCTCTGAATCCAGATGTACCTATAGAAGAAATTACTGCCTTCCTCTCAGATGTTACTGCTTCCTGACACTTTAAATTGCTTAAGAGAAAATTAGCCAGGTTAGTTTGTACAATTAGAAATTGTGTTTTCAGATGGGATATTTGACCTGGAGTGAACTGGGGAGTGATCACACATGCTGCATAGCCTGCAGATCAAGGTAAAGTGAAAACCAGGAGGCTGCAGAGTCGGCTGTGGGTGTTAAATTCTGGCTCAGGACAAGGACATGTGCCCACAGTTTAGGTCATGAGAAGCGTGCTACTGCCTTGTGGCTCCTTCGTGTGCTCGATATGGCCAAAGGGCACTGCCGGCCAGAGCTGCGTGCACACGGGGGTATAATACAATGGTCTAATTACTCTCAGGAAGGACCTTACAAAGATAGACGACTATAGGGGTTTGACAGCTTGCCTGAACCAAATCATTTTCCTAAGGCTAAGTGAAGAACTTCAATCTCCAGGTCTTACGTTCCTGTTGGAAAAGCTTTTTTCCTTGTGTTCCTTCTCTTCTGGTCCTGGTGTTCCCACAGAGCCGCTGCCACAGGATGAGGCTCTCAAGGCTGTTGCTGTGAGGTCTGCTGGTGAAACGGGCTGTCAGCCAGTGAAATATTCTTGTGCTGCAGGTCCAGAGCACCTTCAGAGGGTGGGAGGTACCTCACAACCGCTGTGTTGCAACAGCCAGCCACATCATGCTCTTTCTACCTTAATGTAGCTTTTGTTTTCCGCTTGTTTTTGGTAGTGCTGCAGAAGGACATTTCAAATAGCAGCCTGTAATATGGCTTTCCGCATTTGCATTTAGAAGCCACCCTCAGACCTACTAGGTGCTCATAGAAAAAGGTGTGTGTCGTTACATACACACAATGAAAACAGAAGCAGCACTTAAAATGAGCTGTTTTCCACATGTAAGTGCAAGGCCCTACTGGGCATAGCTGTGCCCAGGTATGGGTTCAGGTGCTGGTGAATGCTCTGGCGCACATAACTGAACTGATGGGTTGGTACCTCGTGTCTGCCATTTTAGTGCCCCTGCCATATTTTATTTTTCTGTAAAATGGATGCTGCCGGGCTAAATAATTGGAGAATGGTATAAATCAGAAAACCCAAAAGAAATAGAAAATACAAAGAAGTTACTGGAACAACACAAAAGGACTGCTGCAGCAGGGATCGGAGCTTTAATATATTTCATTGGAAAATGACTGACTCATTTGAGCAATATGCGCTCTGGATCTCTTATATGTGCAAATGGCTGACGAAGGCAGGCTTCTTGATTTGCAAGTGACAGAAGTAGTTTTGTTATGCCGTACAAGCTGCAGGACTTTGGGCTCAGCTGTGTTTTACAAAAAGAAAAGGTTTACCCTCGTTTTTATTATGTAGTTCTTCAACACTAGAATGTCCTCTTTTGTTATGTGCTGCATACCTATGTACGAAGTGAACAGTCCTTGATGGTTGACCATAAACAGCATTTGGTACCTCTGATCTGTGTCTCCCTGTCTGTGGAAGAAATATAATCTTATTTACAGAAAGAATTTTATGAACATTTATGTATCATACAATTTACTTTCAAAATGATTCCATAACTCCATAATTCACAGACTGCGCCACTTTGGTGCCAGCATTTCTTTTGCATCTTGTTTGTTTGCAAGAAGGTTCTTCTGGCATTTTTTGAATTATAAGTTGGCAAGCAAGAATTTTTTTCCTCTTAACTTCAAAGCAAACGGAACAATAAAGACTTAATGGCTGGATCCTTGTGGGAAGCCTGCTGACACCTTATTTAGTGTGTGATTTTAAATTATATTAAGAAACGAGAAGAAGAGTTAACTTGTTTGACGTACTCTGTGCCATTCAAATTCTGACTGTGAAGTCCCGTATCCTATTAGAGGAATGAAATTGTGTCCCTTGTGCAATTGAGGGCAGCTGGGATCTTCAGGCTGGGATTGTGGTAAGTGCACTGCAGCCCTACAGAGTGAATCTGCTGACCCCTGTGCACCCAGGGAGGTTTTAGGACTTAGAAGGAGCAGTGTGCTGAGGCCAGAAGACGGCACAGTGAGCAGAAGCGATGCTACGCTTCATTTTGTTGTAGCTTTTCTGCTGAGTGGGTAGATCTGCAGGCTAATTTCCAGGACAAACAACTGAAACAGCAAACTCACAAGGGATGTTTTGGACTCTTCTGTGAAGGTTTTTAAGTCCAAGTTGAACAGCTATCCATCAGAGAAGGTCTAGGTGTAGTTGATCCTGCCTGGCTGCAAAGAGCTGGGCCAGCAGATCTCTTGAGGTTCTTTTTGGCTGTAAACTTACCTAATTTTATTAGCATAATGATGAAATTCTGGGCAAGAACAACTGAAATTCTATTAGCTGGGCAATAACAGAAAAGGGAAATGTTTCTCATTTTTCCTTTTACTATCAGATGATCACTCTAAATTGAGCAGTTGCTGTAATACTGTAACCTTTCCATTAAAATTTCCTGTGTCACTTATTGGTGTTGGGTCAAAAGGTGACCCAAAAGGCTAGTGAAATTCAGTGGCTTACAGTTGGCTTCACTGGGGACTCAACTTCTCAGCCTCAGGAAATTCAAGGGAGTTTTGTGCTACTTGTTACATTTGTGTAGCTGTGATCCAGCCATGATCAAACTGCATCAGAGGGCTGGGCAGCACATCTTTGAGGTGATCCTCACTATAGGAAAGACATTGAGGTGCTGGAGAGAGTGCAGAGGAGGCGATGAGGCTGGTGAGGGGCCTGGGGCACAAGTCTGATGAGGAGCAGCTGAGGGACCTGGGGCTGTTCAGCCTGGAGAAAAGGAGGCTGAGGGGAGACCTGATCGCTGTCTGCAACTACCTGAAAGGAGGTTGGAGCATGGAGGGTGTTGGGCTCTTCTCCCAAGTAACAAGTGATATGACAAGAGGAAATGGGCTCAAGTCGTGCCAGGGGAGGTTTAGATTGGGTATTAGGAAAACTTTTTTCCTGAAAAGGGTTGTTAGGCATTGGAACAGGCTGCCCAGGGAAGTGGTGGAGTCACCACCCCTGGGGGTGTTTAAAAGGCATTTAGATGAGGTTCTTAGGGACATGGTTTAGTGCTAGAGTTAGGTTATGGTTGGACTTGATGATCTCTTTAGCTTGGAGAAGAGGAGACTGAGGGGTGACCTCATTAATGTTTATAAATATATAAAGGGTGGGTGTCACGAGGATGGAGCCAGGCTCTTCTCGGTGACAACCAACAGTAAGACAAGGGGTAATGGGTTCAAGCTGGAACACAAAAGGTTCCACTTAAATTTGAGAAGAAACTTCTTCACAGTGAGGGTGACGGAACACTGGATCAGGCTGCCCAGGGAGGTTGTGGAGTCTCCTTCTCTGGAGACATTCAAAACCCTCCTGGACGCCTTCCTGTGTAACCTCATCTGGGTGTTCCTGCTCCGGCAGGGGGATTGGACCAGATGATCTTTCGAGGTCCCTTCCAATCTCTAACATTCTGTGATTCTGTGATCTTGAGGGTCTCTTCCAACCAGAACAATTCTATGATTCTATGATCAGCTTTTGGGCTGGTCTATTCTGCCATACTAGGTTGTTGCACATTTTTGGTAGAGAAAGTTTTACTGCTGTTGTTTTCCCACCCAATTTTGCATTTGATTGTCAAGTGTAGGTCAAGGCAGTTGAATTGTCTTGAAGATTGTGGGTGGAGATGTCACAGCTAAAGCATCTGGATCCTGCCCGTTTGTTGACGCAGAGGGTCAGGGCCTGGCAGAGGAGGTGGACTTGAAGGTTGCCACACGTTGTTGCTAATATGGAGGCTGAACTTTGCCTGGGGAGCATCTTTAAACTCCCAAGGTGCAGCAGGCACAAGAGACACCAGCATCCCATCACACTCCCTATCTGCTGGCTCGGGGATGAATGCTTCATATGGAAGCCAAAAAGGCAACTAGTAGAAGGAGGTGTTTCCACCTCCATATGGACTCAAGGACGGCCTGACCTATTATCTATTTCTGTGTGAGGCAAACAAAATCACTTCTCACCAAATGGCAGTATCCATATGGGTGATCAATATGGGGACCTCTGTGGCTTGTTCCTTTCATGAATGCAATAGTGTCTTCTGTTTTCCCTCCTTTGATATTTTTATCAGAATAATTCAGTCTGACAATGTTTTTAAGTTAGTGAGAACAACCAAGGGATAAACAGTTCAGTCACCTTGGCCTCTTTCTTCTCCTAGTATTAAAAGTGAGGCTAGCCGTTATTATGATATAGTATTTTACTCATTGACTTTCTTTTGAAGGTTCATAATGTGGAAGCTGTTTAAAAAATCAATTTGCATAAATGCTTTTTAATAACAAAAATGCGTTTACTCTTCCTTGACTTATTAATAATTTTCTACATAGCAATTATATACAAAAACATGTGTTTGTGTAGATATGTACATATATATTCACACACACACACATATATATATCCACAAAACTTGTCTCCTGTAGCTGGAAACAGTTCAACTGAGAAAAATAATGTGCCCACCAAAACAATTGTGATTTTTCAACAAGATCCCAGTGTTTTCTTTGTAAAAAACTGGGATTGGAAAAACATGAGGTTTTCCTGCCAGATTCCATTCATTTTCAGCAGGAACAATCTGCTCCTCTCAGCTGAACATTTTACAGCAAGAATGGCTGGAACTGAGGAACCAGCTCCTGTTTGGAAATAGTAATTGTTTTTAATGAAAATGCCTGCCTACCATTTGGAGTTAATACTAGAATCACGATTCCACTAGGACAAAGCATCAGCTGGACAAAAATATATAATAATGCAAAAGGGCAATATGTCATGTTACCAGGAAAGCAAAGGAGAAGCTCTTTCTTTTTTTCCTGCTTTTTCTTTTTCTCTCCTTTTCTATTGGTTTAATCTGTGGTTCCCTAAGAGATACCAGATAATAAAAAGGGCAAGGGCCAAAAATCACCTGGTGGTGACTGGAGTCATGCCAAACCATTGTATGTTTGAAAACAAAGCTGATGGTAAAGGAACAGTGTGTTAGACCTCCCTGATAGTTAGAATTTGCTTGGAAAAAAATATAACCAGCTCGGCAGAAGTAAAGTGATGTACAAGGAGATAGATGTGATTGAGAGAAGCTGGGAGTTCAGCCTTGTACAACCTTGTCCCCTCACTGCAGAAACAAACATCTTAATTCAGAGTAGTTTTTTAAGCAGAGGTAGAGACTCAGTGGTTTCTGAAACATCTCTATAAAATGAGAGAAGCAGAATATGTCTGGCTACATTTAAAGCCAGATGAATTTTTACAAAAACAAGGACTCTCAAACTCAAAAATCTATGGTGGTGCAAAACTATTAATGGAAATACCTGGTTTTTACATAACACACTTTGCTTGTCGATCTCGGCTTTATGCCCTTCAAAGCGATGGACTTGGGTGAGGTATCTAATGTAGTGTCCCTCTTCTGATGACTTTAATGGTGCAAGTTGCCATCACTAAATATGAAAGACATCTCGCTATTAACATCAGAAAGTTAAAGCTGACCCTTTCACCTACCCTCGCTGTTTATAAACTTTTCAGTATTTACTGGCTTTGCTGGCTCAAGCTTGGTTGAAAACATTAGATTCTCTTATTTTACTCTGACAACATTTCTGCAATTCAATTTATACCAAATTGTTAACAAGCTCAGAATGTGGTCTATTAGCACAATAAGTCACTTATTTTCTATTATTTATTTAGGTTTTATTTTAGATGGGAGGAGTATATTAGTTGAAAAGACATGAAGTATAGAGTTATATTTGTGAAAGTCTAAGAATATTAGAGAGGACTGAGAGATTTGCATGGAGAGGTCTTACCTTTATTAGATGAGCTGATATAATAGAAAATAATAGATAAGGTTTCAGACACAGAACTTGCTATTTGACCAAATCAGTGAAATGAACTGTCTAGAATTCAGGCTTTGATTTCATCTATTAGAGAAAATATCTATTTAGATACTTTAAAAATGCCTAATACAATGATGGCAATATTTATTTTCACAGCAGATGCAGGATGGCTTTTGATATCAATGACCATTGGAAACAAAGGCAACCAGAAGTGCGAACTCACTCTCACCCCAATAATTCCACTGTGATAACACAGGTTAATGCTGAAAATAATTCGGGTCACTGTGCGAATCTACTAGACGATAGCAGGTTCTTTACAGGCATTTCAGTTTATCACACAGTATTTTAGGAAGTCAAAAAAAGGCCCCTTAATCTGTAGCTGTGACAGAAAGCTGTCCCACTGACAAATTTGAGTTTCACCTACAAGTCCTTAACTTATCTTCCTCTATGTTCAGTGTGGCTTCGAATAGCAGAGAAGGAAATAAAGGTTGTAGCCAGCTTTGCAAATGCCCAAATTTCCTGCTGCAAAGTGTCACCCTGGTCTCATGGAGGAACTGTGTGTACTCTCGGGATGTTCTGGGGAGCACAGGATAGCCAGCTTGGATGGTTGCAACCCAGGCTTCAGCTGCATGATGGAGGTCTGAATGGGTATCTGTACTGGAGTATTAGAATACATTCCAAGTTGGCCAATTTGCTTAGCAGTTAACCAACTTATAGTCATTGCAATCAAAATAGGTTCGTGAAGTAGTTCTTAATAGCTATTTTTTTAAAGAATGCTGCTTGGTAATAAAGCCTTACTGACACTCAGATGGAAATCCTGAAGCTAGAAAGACAAACTGATGCCTTGGCACTGTAGAAATAAGCCAGGAATCCTTTGAAGAATCATCTCCTCTTTTGCTGATTTTACTGGCAACACAGAGGAGAATTGTGGGGGTAATGACAGATACACTGAAGCATTTTTATATGGACCCAGAGAACAAACTTCAAAACGATTGGGTGCTTACATTTGCTTACAAGTCTGACCTGTTGATTGAGCATCCAGATTTTGCAATTTAAGCCCATATCTACAGAAAGCTGCTCCCAGAAATCTTTAGTTGAAGCTACCGATGGGCCAGACGTACTGTCTCAGCAGGAAGGGCTCAGATGAACAGCACGCTGTCTTGGAGAGAACTGCTATGTCTTGGATTCAGAAAGATGGCTTTTCAGCCAAGATTGCATCTCCAGCACTGTAAAAATGCCAGCCAATGGATTTTTGCTCTGAAACCTAGATCTTGTGTTCAAATAGGATCTGGCATTATGAACCATACATTTTGGTTCAGATGCTTCAGGTAGATCTTGGAGTATCTGAACACTATAAGACTACAAACTTGCAGGTCAACTTCTGGGCAAGCAGTAGATAATAATTTTCTTTCTGTTTTGATGAATGCTGCTCGTCTGGACAGAAGTTGTTCTGCTGCTCATACCCAGGTCTGCCATTCAAGGAGGATGAAGAACATGAAATATGTCTTTTCTAATGTATGTTTTGTTAATAAATCCCAGTTTATTAGTCATTTCCTGTTTTGCTCTAGTAAAAGCTAAAAAGAATCTATTAAAAGCCTCTCCATTGATTTCCAAATGGGAATTAGAAAAGATGGTAAACTATGCAATTGCTTCTTTGAGTTGGAGGAATTAGATCTGACACTATTTTCTTGTTTGCGGGCCTTGCTGGAAATAGGTATTTCTCCACTGAGTGCTTAGAGATCTGACATAGCTGAGCATGTTCAGATCCATTAATAATAATAGCTTTGAGTATGGAGCAGTTTTATTATGTTAAATGGAGTAATCTTATGTTTTGAAAGCTTGTAGTAGATTTTGAGGGAAATAATGGTGCAAAATGACAAGGTTTTATGAGTAATTTTCGTGCATGTTTTTCGAGTTTTATTTGCTTCTGGCATTCTCACACCAGTTTTGAGCATTTACTGCATCAGTTAGGTCCGCTTGGATTCTTCTCTTCCATGAACCCTATGCGAGATCCAAGCAGCAGAGCTTTAATTAGGGCAGCCCAAGAAGGCTTGCCAGGTCCCAGCTATTTCTTTGAAAGAGAACAGAGGAAGGCAGCATCTTTGTGCCCCTTTCTGTGCTACCCTAAGCAGTGGGAGAGTGTTAAAAATGTGGGCCACAATCTTTCAGGCAGACTCTGCTGGGCATGTCATACCCGGACCAGTTACAAGTGCAGCAAGTGTCCTGGCACTGATGTATCCTTCCAAAGCTGAATACACTGAAGTAGAAGAGGGAGCTGCTTACTGAGGAATAATGTATGATATTGTGTTGTAGGATACAGTATGGTAGCCAAGCTTTCTCTTACTGGGCCTGAAGCTACTTCTCTCGTGACATGATGCTTTGACTACATCCTGACTCCACCTTGGGGCATCATGTCTTCCCACCGCCCTGGTTTCCATGCAGAGAGAAGCAGCGTGTGTAGCTCATGTGGGTTTGCACCACTAACCCTCCCGCCCAGCTCACTGGGACCAGTGTTTGCTCCTGCTTCAGCAGATTCTGACATCGTGTCCCTGGGGAGAGGCAGTACCCTTGCTGTATCTCAATACAGCTCTCTGGTTTTCTTAACAAATTTTCTGTGGGCTGTGCATATAAAGGGTTTTCGAAAAAGGGTTGGCTTAGATAAACCACTACTTTCTCAGTTCTTTCCTTATTTCTCTGCTCTCTCCCTTCCCTCTATAGCTCAGTCTGTGCTGTCTGTATTGTCTTGCACATTATGTTCTCTAGACATTATGCTAGCAGGTTTATTTCTAACTTGGGCAATGACAGAGTGTGTTTTGGTGATTCGTGTTTGGCTGTAACAGTGGGGCCCAACAGTATGCTCAGAGTTTATGCAGACAGTTCCTCCACCTCCTGTCTGTGGCAATGTCCCGAAGCTCACTGTTTTCTTGGGTATTCCGAGGTCAAGGAAGATCCACTTATTTTCTCTTTCTTCTCTGACGGTAGAAATTATTCTGTCTCTAGTGACTTATATTCCCTTGTTTGGATCAAGCTGTGGTTTTATTTAGACAGAGTATTAAGAAAAGATAAAACAAATTAACACATGGAACTCTTCCTTATCTGATGATGCTATCAGACTACACCAAAATGTTTCCATGCTTGGTCATTTAACTTGAGAGAGATGACACGGACTTTGCATGAGGTAATACGAGAAGAAAGTGCAAGTATGAATCAGGGAGCCCAAGAATGTTATTTTGAAAACATGAACTCTGAAGTATCAGTCCACATCTTACCCATATGGGATGACAGCTGCTAGATGTTACATGCTGGAGAGCATGTATTGGGACCATTGCTTTCAGGTCTAGACAACTTACTTGGATTTCTGGAAGAAGCGGCTTTTATACGACCTCAGAAATCAGGTACCAATGTCATGACTGTTGTCAGATATGACTTTTGCTTTGTTCCATAGTTATAATTAACTTTTCTGCCTTTTTTAACATTCCATGACTATAGGATTTGTGATTTTCCATTATTCTGTTTAACATGGCTGAAAATTCTGTCTTATTTCACTGCCTTTGATTGACACTTCTACATTTTGAGGTATGAGATCAGATGTTCTGATTATTTCATGTGATAGTTAGGACTTAACTGTATTTCTATCAATTCCTTAAAGGTCTTCTGTGTTACTTGAAGCTGTAGTACAAAATTCTAGCTATATATATATTTATATATTTACTGAAGACCAACATTTCTCATAGGAAAATACTCCTAATTAATTACTAGTCAGCATTAATGGTTATTTTCCTTTGACTTCATTGGAATTGAAATTTTAGTTTAAATGGTACATTTTTCAGAGTTTGCCATTTTCTTCATTTATCTTCTCTTGGTTTTGATTTTTTTAAAAAATTTTTAAGAGCAGTTTAAAAATGACAAAAGGAAAAATAGAACCAAAACTTTTAAAAAATTAGAAGTAGTGGTGGAACACTGCAGTTCACTTCTTCGAATGGTTGCCTGGAAGAGCTTGTTTTATCTCTCTTGGTAGTGCAAGATCTTAGTGTGGACACCTAGAGTTAGATTTTTAAGTTAGAAAGTGTAAATCCCTCCCATATTGTTTCACATTTAAGGTGAATTCTTTTGTGGATCAAAGTTCATGGTCAGGGCCCTTAATTAGGCAACTTTAAAAATGTCTCTATAGAATAGCAGACAAAAGAGAGGACAGTGTGCTTTTAGAAATATGGTTGTGAAGTCTTGGACATCATGGGAAGGCTAAACCAGAAAATCCTCAACACACTCTATTATGCTGGCATTAAATTATGAGGTCATTTTCTTGGGTTGGAGTTGATATGGATATTTCTACATTTTTACATGAAACATTATGAGCCCGATGCCCTTCTCTAGGCCGCGTTCACTACTGAATTTGCTGTCTGTGGACAAAATCTGGGTTCATGCTGAGGGTTAGGATGATGAAGTCCTTTGTTTTCCAAATGGCTTTTTCTGGACAGTACAGCTGTTTTGCAGATTTGCCCTTCGTATTTTAATTGAGCTTTCCTACTGACACTGTCTCTGTATGCTTATCTCAATCACTACAGGTCAAGATATGCTTCTCAAGTGTATTTTATTAAAAAAATGTATGCAGCTAAGAAAGAATTAAGACAATATAGACACATCTTCCCTTAGCTTTAGTATTACGATAAACCAATAAACAAAATTACAAAATAGTTGGGAGAACGTGGAAGATAGCCTGTTATTCAGCTGAGCAGCTGCATAGGAGTATTATCCTTCGAATCAGCTGAAACTGCTGGAATACTCAGTGCCATCATCACCAATGTCCTACAAAAGGGCACATGTACATGGGCGCTCTTTACCGTACATTGTATGTCCTGCAGCTTTCTTACCCCTGTGCTCTGAAGTCAGTCAACCCTTCTTTAAAGTATTTGGCCCTGGGCAAGTACAAAGTTGTGTGGCAGGTGAGGGGTTAATGACATGCATGCAGCTGCTAATATATAACTTCTGAGGCAATATGGTCTTCAGGGGTAATTTATCCAGGCAGGCTCTGACATGAGATGTGACATTTACCATCAAACACAGCTAGGGCTATTGCACATGTTCTTAGGGCTATCAAGAGCTCCTGGTGGCTTTCTTCCTTTTTGCCTGCTTTATAGATTTTCATTAACCAGTTGGAGTCTCTCTATTTCTACATCTACTTCTGCTAGGCATCTGTATACATACTGGCAAATCTGAGCTTCCTTGACTAACTGGAGAAGGCTGTTGTTACTTGATGACTTACCAAAGAATATTGAGTCATATTTCCACAAAATGAGGTGGGCTGAAGAGAAGTAATCACGAGATAAGACATCAATAACCAAATACGTAGTGTCCAGACAGCATTAATTGTAAGAGGAGCTCAGGAAATATATGGATGTTTAAATGTACTCCTGAAAATACCTTAGAAAGTTTTTGAAGTAAATCGGAAGGCACAAAGAAATATTGACTGTAAGTGGAGAAACTGAGGCTCAAGGACAGAGTGATAAGAACACTTAAGTCTGATATATATTTATTTGTCCAGATCTCCAGATCCATTAGTCCACCATGAGGCAAGCCTACCATAGTGGCAGTAGAATAAAGGTGGCCTGTAGTTTGACTCTTGTGATGCTGAGCATCGGTGGCTTCATCCTTACAATTGGTGTAGTTCAGGGTGGCTCTGTGGAGCGGGTGGATGACACTACACTTGTTTATTTGCCAGAGTTACCTCCACAGGGCCGGCAAAGGGACCTTGAACCAAAAGCAGCACAAGACCACGATGGTGCTGTGGGCTGAGGTGCGCAGATACGCTTGGGTTAGCTTTAGGTGTAGCTGGTTCGGATGAAAGCCTTGGGAAGGCAAGGGCCTCATTTGCAGGTGCCAGAAGCCTGTCAGTCTTATTCCACATATAATGAAGCCTGGGCAGTATCTACAACTACGGCTGTTTCACTAAGGGGAAGGCAGGAAGGTTCTGCAGTTGCACGCCTGACCGCAATGCAGATATATCTTTCCTTGTGCCGCTATCTGGCCTATCAGTTCTGCTCTCTGGTACTGCGAGTATAAATCCACAAGCACTCTGACACTCAGTTTGTCACACAGATGAAGAATTAAAAAAAAAAAAAAAAGAATTAGAATAAAGGGAAGCAAGGTAATTGCACTCATCTTCACAATATTCAATTCAGCTCCATCCAGATCTCTAATTTAAGGTCGGCCCAATAATTCAGTGAGCAAAATAGAAGTGGATGCCATTAAAAACTGAATATTTACCAGGCTTCAGTGCTCTCTGAACATAGCTGTTCTTTACCTTGGTAGTTTGTTTTTTTTTTTTTTTAATTTGCCAGGCTTAAAATTGAAAAATTCTCCAAATACTGTACAAAATGTAACTACAGTCTGGATTTGAATGGCATCAGTGCTAGTTTTTGTTGATTTTTCACACACAAGCTTACCTTTTCTGCTTAATTCTTAAATGGAATATTCACACTTATGCAAAGAATTTCTGTTTACTTTTCTCAGGACCTGCATGGTCAGGAACGGATTATGGAACTAGAGCTGGTTTATCCTTCTTGTGAGCCTGAAATTTGTTACACTATGTGAAGGTTATTCATTGAGGCATGTGAATGAATGGGTGGTATCTTAAATTTTTAATCTGCACATTACTTTAGCTGCCATCTTTGATGACGCCTTCAAGAGAGAGGCCAAGGGCTAAGCAGATATTGCAGCACAGCAGCCTTTTTCTACATTAAAAATTCCTACTGTTACTAAATAGGTCCAAGCACAGGTCCCAGAAGCAAAAGTGATGAATAAGCAAAGCAATGTCATCCCACCTGGAAAAGAGAAACACTAGAAGACATAATCATTAAAATGCTGGCAGTGATGAATATCTTGTCTACAGTAGAGCTCCTGTCAGTAGTAACAGTAATGAGGAATTTTTAGGAAAATCTCAGTGGTATGGAGGCATTAAAGTTGTTACCTGTAGCTCAGGACTGAGGTGTGTTTCTGCAGGGCAATTTCAGATGTGATTGCCTTGTTCCTGGAGTACCTACCCTCTGAATAAATCAGGTTTTGGTTTTCTTTGGTCGGAGTCCATTTATGAGTATAGCATTCATTTATAAACAGTGTAAAGCTGTTTATGAACTGAAGCAGGTTCCTTCTTCCTACTGATGTGTCAATGAACTTCCAGTGCTCTCTGTCTGTGATGTTCAAGGTGTCTCTTTGCCAACAGGCTATACTGTGGCATGGGCAGGACTCTGGCTTTCACTGCGAGATCTAAATGAGGGAGAGGGAGGCTGAAGGGAAAGAAGTACGTGCTCGGATAGTCACAGCTTCAATAATTAGCAAACAGTAAAGAGAAAGCTATGTAAAACAATAGGTCATACGTGAGGTCTTTTATTTCAGAACTCCCTCTGTTTCCGTACTTGTTGCAATGTGAAAGCCGAGTCTTCGAAAGCCCTGGCCAAGGCGTCTTTCAGCAGAAAGATGGTGTGTAAGATAAACAGGACACGGCAGCCTGTCTAGTCTCAGGTGCTGCTGAGTAGATGGTGCTAGCAGGTTTGTGGACTTGTGTCTGTAGCAGGGAAGCTCCTTGTCCCCGATCACACTCCTCCCTGTGTCACTCAGAGCTGGTCTCTGAGTGCTGCACTACTGAGGTCTGAGGGGGAAAGCGTGAGGCAGCCCATTTCAGGTAAGTGGTATCACCTGTTGTAAATATAGACATTTGGATTTTAGAGGGATGCAGGAACCAGTTTTCTGGATCATCTGACAGCTAACAGTCCCCTGAACCCCCAGAAACAAGGGTGGTAAAAAGTTCTTTCCCGCTGGGGTAAATTCATGACATTCGGAGTCTGAATGAATGGTGCATATCTATTTCCTCTGAAAATTAGAAACACACTCCTCTTCCCTTGCATTTCAGGGCTAAGCACAGGTGAGGAGTGTGTTTTGTGGGATGGGAGGCTGGGGGGAATTATCTGCTGTATGGGGTGGTGTGTGTGTATGTATGTATGTACATAACAAAAACAGGGCATTTCTCCTAGCTCCTGAAACTTATGGGTCTATAGAAAGACCTTGGGACTTCTCGCAGTAGTCACAAGGTCCACAACACTAGACATTGGAATAGTTTACATGGTTTGAACCTAAGAACATTGCTACAAAAACCACTGAAGCATGTAAGCTTTTCAAAATTTTCTGTGACTGATACTTCCTGAAGTTTCTATTTTATTAGCATCAGACAAAGATAAAGTATCAGTGTAAACAGGCAGCGGGTGTTCCTTAGGCCACGCTTGCTGATGAGACATTTGCATTTCTCTCCGTCTCTCTCTCTTTCAGAATGCTCAGTAGTTGCTATTAACGTGGGTGAAGTTGGCCATATGGCAAGCAGCAAAGAGTGTCGGAAGAACTTTCACACATAGCCGTACCAGTGCTTTCATTGCTAAATGAGGATTTTCTTCCTTGAGTCCAGATTTCACATTCAGATCTCTGGGGTAACGCGTTAAACCACAAACAAGACCGAAGTGCTTGTATCAGCCCATTTTAATGCCTAGGAGAAATCCACCTTCTCCTTCTCTTTCAAGCTATGAGGCTGTTGTTTTGAAATCTCTCTGTTCCAGTCGATATGGAAGCTGGGGGAGGGAAGTATTCTGTTAGATGTGGTGTTAAATCTACAGCAGGTTCATCAACAACTTCTTCACCAGTAACTTCTCTTAACGCTGTCCCTGAGGAGCTTCTCTGAATCCTCCTTCTCTTTTGCTTGCAAAAGTATATTGTGCTACTGTAAGTTTGAGATTAATTTTTCCATTTCTCAATCTACAGCATGTTCCTCTAAATCACCTATTTCAGCCAAAGCATCTGTTCGAGTGTGATTGTGTATACATGTTTTTCTTTGTATGACTTAGTTTGTCATATTTATTTCAATCTCTCTGTGGTATCTATCCATCCATATGTCAAGCTGCAAACCAATATTGATTTCAGAGGCCATATGCTATCCTGATGTCTACAAGTATTTCTCTGAGTAGTATCAGTGGGAGCCCTCTCTGTGGAGACTGAGAGCTTTCCAAGCTTGGGTAGTGCTGTTGATACTTCTTGTGTTGGCTGATCAACTTTTCTTTATGACAGACAGAAATTTAGGAACAATTTGAAATAAAACTTGCTTAGTCAAATAACTATTTACTTGTTGAGAAGAACAGATTTCCTTTTAGCAAGATTTAACTGCAAACCTTATGAACAAAATCTTGCACTATGAATATGTAATTTGGGCACCTTGCCCTGCCTCACTCTAAAATGAGTCTTTACCTCCAGGGCCCCACTTGGTGTAGGTCTGTCTGCAGGTGCTTGGGCAGCCCTCAGACCCTGCTGGCATGGATGGAACACACGAGGTGGTGCAACGCACAGCACGGTCACCTCTATGAAGTTCAGGACTATTTAGTAGGACTGACTCTCTGACAATTTTTGTTTTGTTTTTGTTTTATAAGAGGCCCAGCCATATGGGCTTCCTTCATTATTCAGTCATGAAGTGCAAATGGATGATTGGGAACTTTGTTGAAGTTCACAAATTAGTTGGATGCTGTTATGTAGCACCCTCCCCAGTTAAAAACTATATTAGTGTGCCCTCGTCTCCTGTGCGTGTCTTTGTGCTAAAAGCTGAGTGATACCCTTCCAGTCCTGTCAGGAACGTCCTTCAGTGACCCCTTGACCCCTTTTCCTCTCTTTTTAAAATTTTTTTCCCCATGAAATGCTGTGTTCTTCAGCATTGTGCTTCTGCAGCATGAACACTTGCCTAATCCTAATGTGGTTTTATATGATAAATGTTAAGAATTTAAGAAAATAGATATTTTTTCCTGACACAGACCTTTATTGTACTGTCGTTTAGAGGCAATGTTTTCTCAGAAGAAGGTCTGGAAGCCAGGCAAAAATAAACCACCTGCACAGCAAGTGCTGGATGTAAGAGGCAGGTCATGCCACAGAATTATAGAATATCTTATATTGTAGGGGACCCATAAGGATCATGTGTTTAATAACTAAATACATACTCAAGCACAGACACAAGACTCTGGTCAAAAACTTTATGGGAAAGGATCATGCTCCTCTGGGCCCAGAACAGGACAATGTTGAGAGAAATACACAGATTCCAGCCTATCTTTCCATCAAGGCAAAAGATCTAGTGCTGAATGTTTTTATCTAGCCCAGCTCATGGTCATACCCAGCCCTTGGTCATAGCTACTGTGGTGGACATTGCAGTTGTAGCAATAGAGTGGCTAGAAACACTAGAATGTGTACATCTTTGTTCATGAAAGTTTGTGCAGTCTTGGTTTGTTGGACTGTTTGAGGAAAATTCCTCCCAGACAGTTGCAGAAAATTAAACTGATACTTCTTTGTAGCCCACAAATGGGCATCTATATGGCATCAGTCTTTAGCTTCAGGTGGATGCACAGGCCTGGAAATGAAAGACTTCGCAACCTTAAAACATAGTCCCAGAAACACAAAATTCTTCAATAACGCCATATGTATAAGCTGTCCTGTGCCACTTTTTTCAGCCAGAAATCTAGCAGCCTTTCTATAATATCATCCATTCTACGTCTACCATGTATCATGTCCTTCTGAAAGTGGTGGCCTCTTACCAAGAGGGCAGGCACATTTTTCCAAGTGTCACTACAGAGAGAGTTTTCTCTGCATAAATTAACCCTGTCAAGAAAACAAAGCCTTCTTCTGCACAGTGTATGAAAAATCATTGTTTTTTTAAAATTTGTATTACATTGCTGTTAGCAAAGACAGCTTTGCTTTTATCGTACAGCAAATGGAATTAAATTTTACCTGTAAAATAAAACTTCCAAAGAGAAAAAATCCTAAGATGCTTCCTTCTAGGTTTCATCATCTGGTCAGTCATAAGCTTCTAACACTTACAGTCTTTTATTTATTGCATTTATACTATTAACATTGCTGTGGTAGCCAAGTACTCTGTACAATAATAGAATTGAGCTAGTGAGAAACAAATGCAGTCTGCTTAGTTTATTTTAAAGCATCTCTCAGGTTTACCAGTTGTATCTATGGAGATGAACTGAAACAAGGATGAAAGGAAATCTCTGTAAAAGGTAACAAGTTCTCGTTGCCTCAGAGCGAAATATGATGAAAATACTGTCTTGGGTTTGCTTATCTGTGCTTATGTTTTCATTTATTTAGTTAAAGAAAGGGAGCGCTGGTTATGGAGAAGGATGGGACGGGTCTGGGAGGTGGGGGGCAGGGAGCAGACCTACTGAATACCATGCTCAAGAGCTCTCCTGCACAATGAGATTAGCACGATGTGATCATTTTGGTGCCAAGGTGCTAACACAATAATACAAGCCAGTTTGCCAACTTTTCAAATTGAATGTATTTGATTATTTGCTTTTAATTAGTGTGAGTTTTGGAGTATGTACAGGATTGTTAGAGATACATGAAAAGCCTCCTATGGCAGGAGAGTGTATTCTCAGTAAAGACGGTACAGCATTGTTCTTTTTTAGCTGTGGAGAATGAGATTTAACAGCTATGTTAAATGTTTTAGCCTGTTTCTATTGTGCTTCCATTTCAACCTATTGGCAAGCCCAAGTGATCCGAGAAAATAAACCTCTCATTTGATCTGAATGTTGAGCACTTTGCTATAAGAAGAATTTCCAGCCCAACTTCATGGTACAGAAAATATCACTGGTTTATTCACAGGAGGCTCTTACTCCCTCTTTCTCTCTTAATAAAAGATCTTGAGTAAAATCATGCTGTCATTTTTTTTTTCCATGCAGTACACTCCTTTGTGTTCGTTTACCTTGAATGCCTTCATCAAGACTGTAGATTTTTAAATGTCCTTTTAAATAGCAGAAACAGATTGCAGCTCTGGAGGAAATATAGCAAGACAGAAACTATTTATTTTGACCTCTTCCTTTTTTATTCTGAAGTAAGAAGGCAGACTGGAGGTGTCTTGGGGGTTGTTTGGATGATTTGCTACTGGCTCACTTCATGACTTGCCAGTCACTGAAAGTAACTCACCTCCCTGGACCAGGCGATGCGTCAGCAAAAGGAAAAGTAACTCTCGTTGTTTGGCAGAGATTGTAAGTCTGTGTCCATTTCTCAGTTTTGGTCATTACCTGCCTCCACAGAGTTCAGACTCTTGGTTTTCAACCATCTGAAGAACAGGAATAAGAAAGACTTCATACATTCTGTGTGCAGTAACACAGCCTTCTACCTATGCTGCTCTTCAGTCATTTATACACAGTTATATATGCACACACATATATATATTTTAAATACTCTCCCCTTAAACAATAGAGAAAAACAAATGGTTGACAATAACAATGGCAGCAGCTCTCCAACAAAAGCATGCAATTATTACAATTATACTATCCTTGATTAGGCTCCCATGCATTGCATTTCAATGTAATTGATGTTGTAGGTTGACACATTGGACACCAAATATTCTCGCCTGTCCCTTCACTCTTTTGTTTCAGAGCCTGATTTGCATTTTCTATGCTTTTAGTAATGAAGACTTAGCACTTTTCCTCCATTAGAAAAAAAAAGAGAGACACAATAATCTGCAACTCGGCACTTGTTTAAGGATTCTGACCCTCAAAAATACCACTTTGCTTCACACATTAGCTGCTTACAAAGAAGGAAGCTAATGTATCATCTAATTGGGCAAACCACTGCATCTGATTTCTCTCAATCAGACTATTAGCTTCGTAATTACCCATCTGCCTCATGTGGAAAAACGGCAAGGCGAACACCCAGCTAATAACATTCTCAAGAGCTCTCTACCACAATGAGATGAGCATGATGTTGTGGGATATAGTCCCTAACCATTTAAGTGCCAAGGTGGTCTCACAATACAGTGGGAGTCTGCCAACCTTCTCAGTCTGAATGTGCTTAATTATTTGTCTTTAATTAGTCTGAGTTTTGGGGTCTGTTCAGGATTGGTAATGAAAAATGAGCGGTAGGAAAGAAAGCCTCTTGAGCCCCCTGGCAGTCTGCTTTATGTCCTCTTGCCTGCTAAAACATGGTGTGGAAAGTGGGATTTGTCTCCTGAGCAGCTCAAAGTTTCCCCTCACTTATTTTTATGGATTAGAAAAAGTTTTCTATGTACCTAAGTTGGGAAGCAGCCTGACCAGAATTCAGATAGAGGGTGTTCAAACAAACCTCAGGCTTGAATCTTTTATGTCCTGCAGCTTTACACTCTTGACCTTTATGGAGCTATTGCCAAACTACACTCATTTAAGTGGGGAGATGCTCAAATCTAGGATTTACTCTTCAGCAGAGAGAGGTGCAATTCTCTTCTTCCAGCCCCGGTTCTGCCTCCCCTGGATAGTCCACAGTGTCTCTGAGCACGTCTCCCACTCGGTCAGCTCGCAGATTGCAAAAGGCTGGAATGCCCTTGCTACCTGACTCCAAGGTTGAAACCATATGGTCAAGTGGCAGGTGATTCTCTGAGAAGGGCCCTTGGCTCTGTTTTCACTCCCACATGTGGTTTAGTAAAGCCCACATCTGGTTGCAGTAGAGCACAGAGCAAGATGCCTCTGCCTCATCTGTTTTCTTTTTGTTGATTTGGAAGCTTAGTGGAGATTCATTAAAGATAAATCCAATATTGATTCATATTGACTAATTGCAAATAATCAAGTCTCCTTCATGTGTCCTACCAAAGAGCATATAGTATTCCTTATTTTATTGTAATTTATTCTTTTGTCCTTGTACCTAGAATGCTGGTTATGGGCTTGACCATCTAAGTGCTAATGAACCCAGCAAGGGAATTAAGAACTCTTAAAGAAAATCTTAGAGAATAAGGAAATCACCCACCCATGAGATAAAGCTTAAAAATTCTTGTAACAAAATTGTCACATTACCAAATTATTTTGTATATTGATATATTTCCAAACAGAAATGTTCACACTTTAGCCTTCCTCAGAAACCAGTATCTGAAATGCTGCCACAACTATTGATATCAGTATTGGTATATAAGACACAAATGCAACTATTCATTAGTAACTTGGTACTTCAACAACCATCTCTGTCTTTCTAGCGGCAGGACTAGCAAGATGTGTACACAGCAAATGGAAACAACCAGATGGTCTTGCAGTTATGACCCTCACTCTCTTCTCTCCCATTGTTTACTGTTATCGCTCATTGTACTATGTCCAAACCCCTTTACAGGTCTGCCAGCATGGATTGCTGGATAGAGGCCCTAAACTGCAAATTCTTCTTGTGCCTATTTCTGATACCGCATAAATGCTAACTGTCCAGGACACCGCGGATGATCTGTGAACGTGATCGTATCAGGCTTATGCAAGGTAGGAGTTCTTTGTTGTGTGAATCACAGTGTTTACTATGCCTTCATGGGTGGCTCGTGTGAGTAACATCGCTCATGTAGGGAATTATTGCATGCAGGTTTGGTTCAAGGTTTCTCAGCAATGTCAGCACCACTGAACACACATGCCCATAGCATGAGCAGACAGAAGAGACCACCCCAGTCCCCAGAGGAGAGAGGCAGGAGAAACAGCCACCCAGGGTTGATTCCAGCGATGGAGCCCTTCACAGCAGGTTTGGGAGGAGTAGTGTCTCTTCCTGGGGGGAACCCTCTTCCTCTCCTCGGCAGTAGCAAATGCCCTGGGCACTGAGATATTTCTCTTGGAGACAGAAACAGCTGGTCTGGCTTTCTGGAGAACTGACATAGCCAAGTCCATGCTGCCCTTGTTTGCCTGTTTCGCTCACCCTGACAGTCTCGCCACAGACGATTGCCTGCATTGCCTTTGCACAGAAACAGCTCTGTTAATTTAGTGAGGTCCTGTGTTTTTTGCTGCTTGCTACTTGTGTCATATTAAATAATATTTTGCAGCTGAAAGGCACCTAGCATTTTAGATGCCCAAAACCTTCACCAATACCATCAAGGGATTCCCAGCTGCATCTCTGTGAAATAGTGTCCCTGTTTTATCAACTGCAAAACGGAGGCAAGGCCTTGGGCAATGCTGTGTAGTCATGTAGCTCTGTCAACTGCCTGAGTGTTTACCTGTTTATCAAAATGAATACAGTGCCTTAATTAACTTTGTCTCTCTTACTTATGCATGTTGTCCTCGCTCAGGTGGCATTCTGCTCTTCAGCGTATGGCTTGCATGAATAAGGACTGTGAGACTGTTATTTCAAATGCCTGTGTTCTCTGTGTTTTATCTTCACCTTCCCTCTAGTGATCTCTTTGGGGGGAAGGCTGTGCAATCTTTGGTGAGACACATCATTTCAGAGGAGGTGTTGAGTCACTTGTGGGTTCAGATTAAACTGGTATGGCTGAAGTGTCGTTGCTCCTGACCACCCACCCTCCCCTTCTCTATGCTTCTTTCTCCTGCAATCGCTGCCTCCAGAGTAGGGATGACCCAGCAGCTCTTGAACTGTTACCATTTATAGGCCAGCATATTACAGTGAACTGTCGTGGGCTCTACTTTTCTTTCTTTCTTCTGTAGATTGCAGTAGTTCAAGAACTGATCCTTCTCTGCTCTGAAGTCTTTATTTTCAATCATAAACTGGGTAATCCTGGGATGAGGGACAGGCAGGTGTCCAAGGGCAGGAATCACTGCGCTGTCCCAGCTGAAAGCATCAGCAAGTGCAATTCAAGACTCGCTGTGTTTGCTGCTATGCGGCTGTGTTAACCTCCTGCCAGTGACAGCAAGGATTTATGTGGGCCATACATGGGCTTGTTCTTTGGAAAGACCAAAGACTCCGTTGAGAATGACTTCATAGGTGGCACCACCATGCTGCTGGACCAACAAAAAGTTTCTTCCAAGTCACTTTCCAGATGTTACTGCTGAATGACTCACTTTTTCAGTCATACATGCACATTAACTGGCACTAATTTTGTGGGAAAGATGATGATGGTAACTGTCTCAGGTGTCTTGAAGTGCTTGAATGGCCTGTGTCATGGCTGAGCAGATACTCTACCTTATACCCTGACAGGCAAGTGAACTTTCTACATGAATGAGGAGCTGGCTTTTCAGGAGTTGACATGCCATATCTTTTAATGTTGTCTGTCAGACTGGAGGGTTCTGAACAGGATAGCATGAGGTGGTCAAAACATATAGTGACCTAGTGTTTACTGAAGACTTCAAAAGCTGCACTGGTTCCCTTCTGACTTAGAGGATATATTGCAGAAGAGTTGTCTAGCTAGACCAGCCTCTGTACTCATCTGGGAGTTGTATGTTTGTCAGGCTAAATAAAAACAATTGGTTTGAAATGGCTGCTGACTTTGAGTTCTGACCTGTTCCTTACGGATCTGCAAAGTTGCACTATTGGTGCTATGGTTTGGTTCCCTGTTTGACCACAGTGTTTTGGTGTTGTCTTGGGGTCCTCACTTAACTCTCGGTGCATCATAATAGGACCTGTACTTTCTTGGGTTGGTATGTGTTTCACATAGTTGTGAGATTTTTGAGGTAAGAAGGACCATAGATACGCCCAGGACAGGCAAAAATGGGCTCCCTTCAGAGGTAATAAATGTAAAGGACATAATCTGAAATGGGTGAGGGTACGGTGTGTGTATTCCCAGAATCCCTTGTCTTTCCTACATTCTGAGAGGTTGTGTAGGATTTGAGCACATTTTGTGAATATCGAACATCACTGTAGTCCATCTTAGGTGATCAAGCACCTTTATCAATCCCAAATTTTCAGGGAACAACAGCAGATCCAGTGATGTTCTCGATTAATTTGACTCAAGCATCACAGAAGTGCAACAAGGAACTCGGTCAAATGAAAGTCTTTCTCATTATTCCTTTTTCCTCTTGCAACAAACTGGCAGGGCAACTGCCCAGAACATGTGAATCAATGTATTCATAGTTCTGGGAAGTCATTTATTTCCTTTATTATTTTTATCATTAGAAACTGTTGGTTAATTAGGCTGAAATACAGAGTGGACAAAGGAACCAGAAGGGTGTGTTGTGACTTTAGGCAGAGCAATCTGGGTGCTGTTCCCAGGGAGAGATTAGCAGCTCTCTTGCTGAGAGATTCTGGTGCGCAGCCAGCTCTGAACAGTTGGTACCGTATGCAGCCACCTCTGGAGTGGAGAGAAAGTGAATTTAGGAGAGGAGGCCAGGACAAGTCTCTGTTCTTATAAGTCACATGAACTGTAATGCCAGACACAATTTATCTGTGGCGTCTTACCTAATTCAAGAAACTACTCTCTGATTAAACAGAAAAAAAAATTGCTGAGATTTGAACCTTACTAAAAGTATTAGAATTATCAGACTTGCACAATAGAACCCTGCTCTGCATCATTTGACAGCACTGCTTCCATGATTTAGTTTTTCTAAAAACTGCTATCAACCAACCGGTTTTGTTTGAACACACAGGATACAGTGTACTCCCCGGAACTTGTGTTTGGTGCCAGGCTACAAGGTCACTTCACAAAAATAGGACACTGTCATAACCTAGACCCATTTGCAATTCACCCCTTTCACCTTGAATGCAAAGCTGTTTGTTCTTGTTATGACATAAGCTGAATATTTATAATAATGAGTCTTTATTGAACGGTGGTGTCCAAACTCATGGTATTACTTGCAGCAACACTTGGGGTAATGAAGAGTTCAATATTATCAGTCACAGACTTGGTTTTGATAGCAGTGTACTGACTTCTGCTATGTGGAGAGACTAATGTAGCCGGACTGAAAAGGACTTTATAAACAGCAGTTTTGCTTAGGGCATCAGCTGTCAATCATTTACTGTGAGAGCTTGCAAATGAGGTTAGTGTGCTGGGTACGCATGTTATCTATTGTTTAATCAAGTCCTTGATGCAATCTTCATGGTCCTTCTGGATTCCTGGAGGAGACTCTGGATAGGGATCTAAAAAAATTGTCAAGGAGTGCACCTGGAATGACAAAGAAGGATAGAAAACTCTAGTCAGATGACATCCTTAGAGACGTTAGCAAGCCTGACTTGGTGACAGATGAACTGGAGGGCGACGTCTGATTTCAAAGAGGATGATTTTTATGTTTTTTGTCTGACAAAAGGAAGCTGGATGAACCAGAATTTATGAAAGATTTTTTTTTCAAGATTATTTTAATCCATAATGAAGTTTCCAATCCATTAAATAATATTTCAACAGTTTACACTGCAAATGGGCTCCGATTCAAACTGAACTGCTAGGTCATTAGTTAAAGTGTGATGACTTTTATATAAAAGTTGAAGACACCCATGTCTACCCATATTGCAGTGGCAGCTACTCCCTTCTTGGCTACTAGACCAACTGATTGCTTTACAATACAACACTATGTTTTGTACCAGCTTGCTCAAGCCTGTCCATCTCCTGGCAAGGGGACAGCCTTCCTGTAACACCTTCTCTTCTACGAACAGGTAAGGTAGCTGCTGTTGTACTGAAGGACAAGGAAGCATCCAAGAAATTTGCCAATTAGGTCTTGTGAGGAGGGAAGGTGATGATTTCTCTCTGTTTAATAAGAAGGGCTGAAGCCCTCTCTCTTCACCTCCTTTTGCCCTGGTGCAATTTCTTGGTGGGATTTTGGCTTGGTTGCACAGCAAAATGAGCCTTTTGATCTTTAGCGAGGCCCCAGGACCTTGAATAATAAGAATCACTTTTAAAATTCAACCTTCAACATGAGACTGCTATTTTAAATCAGAAAGGACTACTTGTTGGGAGAGGAAAATGCATTTGGTCCCATTTGGACAGCAAATCGGAGCTGCTGCATGCCTGGTGCAAGTGGAGTAGCCAGGGGTGGTAACCTGAGCAGTGGCGGCGCAGTCGCTGGCACCCAGGGAACTGGTGGGTCTCTGCCCATTTTCGGTGGACAGGTGTCATTTCCACATGGTGAAAAAAACAATCCTCGGAAGCAGGCACTAATTGGCCCCCTTGTTGGCAATCTCAGCAGAGATGCCAGAGTGAATGGGCATGAAATCCCACTCAAACCCTTTGTGGTTTTCTCCTCAGGTCAAGGTTGAGGTGCTTTGGCAGAGAAGTGTGAGGAAGGCTGACACTGCTGCTGTCAGTCTCCAGGTCTGCCAAGCTGACACTTTTTTTAAGCACTGAAACACAGAGGTTTGGGCTTTTAAGATGTGTTTTTATCGCCGTGTTAAACTTTGTGCTTTCACAAGTGTTTCCTTTGTCCTTTGGGGGGGATTGTAAATGTCAGCAAACAAGGGAAATTTCCAACCTGCTCCTAAGGCAATACATACAGCAATTTATTACCTACCTGGAGTCTGCCTTCCCTAACATTTCAAACAGGCACCGTCATAGCCCACCACCTTCTGCTACACAGAATAAGGGAAATCCCACTCTTTCATATGTGGTCCGTGTGACCCAGAATAGTTCAGGCCTACGAGATATGCTTTTTTATTAGATGCCATATAGGACCCGAGAATTTATCATCTAAATAGAAATTTCATCCAATACACTACTTCAGTATCAAATATATCAAGTGTAGAAGCTTTTTAAGGCAATACGATGACTGTAGGGAAACTAATTCAAGACACTTGAAAGTTTGTGAATGACATCATTGGTCTATAGAAAGACACTTACATAAAAAAGACTCCCTGGTTCTTCAATACACACAAACAGTTTGGAGGGATGTAGATTTTAAAAACTCCTCCAGAAGACTGTGTTGCAGCATCCTCTGGCACCGCACGAAGGCTTTGGTTCAGTTCTGTGTTTACACACAAGCTAACAAGGGAGTCTGTGGGGACAGCACACAGAGCAGTCAGTCGGTGAGACCTAGGACACCAGCTTTTGCGGGGCTTGCTTTCATCCCTGCAAGTTATTTCTTAGAAAAGATAAACAATCCTTTAAAAGTTGTAAGCATCTTGACTACTTTTCTGTTTTCTGAAAGCTTCTGCAGAGAGCCTTATAGTCACTACTAATGCTGTTTTAGTATGAATTTCTGGCCCAGACCCTGAGGGCTCTTTACTTATTGTTGGATTTTTAAAATTTTCTTTTTTAACTAACGCTTTGCAAAACAACAGAGGATATTAGCTCAGCTGAGAGCAGGTAATGTTGCAGAGGGAACTGTTTTCATTGTCATTTTCCTCCTTAATGTTCTTTGAAGATTTTGTGCTGCAACTAGCTCAAAGAAGCACCCTGCTTTAGAATTTGTGTCAGATAACAGGTTTTCCCAAACTTAGTGCTCTCCTTGCAAGAGCTGTACACTATATATATCAACCGTTTTCCTGCAGTTTTTTATCATGTGTTTTTATACTCTTTATCTAACATAGGTTATGGGGAACTATTGGGATGGGGGCCTGCCTAAGGACATGCTGCATATGCTTAGATTTTGGTGCTTGCAGGTCTGCTGTGGCTCCTTCCACTATAACATGAGTGATACAAAGGAAATTAAGCCCATAGCTGCAGAAAGCTGCTTACAAGCTGCACCTGTGCCCAGCTGAGTTCGGGACAGCAGAACCACAAACCAGGCACACAGACTTGCCTTTCTTATCCAACTTCTATTTCTTTTTGCCTGGCTCTTCTAATAGCCAAAATCACATCACGTCGCAACGGAATCTGCTGAAATCCCAGCAAAAAAATTCTGGATTACGGGTGGGCAAATAGCTGAATGTGGCCAGAAGAACAAATCCCTGGGCTTGGAGAGAGGGAAAGGCTTTAAGGGGGAGCCCCTGCGACCGTGTCCGCTCGAGGGGCCGCGCTTCACAAGGATGTTAAAAAGGTTAGAGTTCAGGGAAGAGTGACAGAAAAAATTACCTGAATGGAAACCTGGCTTGGAATGCAGTAGTCAAGGATCTAAATGCATTTTCTTCATCAAAGAGAAGGTTAAACAGTGATAAAAATATCTACAGGGGGAAAAATACGAGCAGTAACATGAGCAAAAGGTTTTAAGAGAGTCCAGCACTGGAAAGTGAGGCTTGACTAATTCAGACTAGATATAAGGCCCATTTTTATCAGGGAGGATAATTAACTGTTGGAATAACTTAAGGACTGAAGTGGTTTTTCTGTCACTGCCACAATATTGCATATTGTGACTTAAGATGTGCTGCAGTTTAATCATGGCTTTTGGATTCTAAAGGGGAAATAATGGGGATTCAGACAGTGTGGAAGAGATCGAAAGAAGTGATAAACACTAGTGCTTGTCTATTTTTAAATATCTGTGAAGTTTATCAAGTTTGATTTTCACAGTATGTATTTTTTTCTTTTAAAATTATTGTCAGAACCAAAAATTTCCTTTTTTGTTCTCTTTTAATTTTTTATTTTGTTTTATGACGTACACGGTGTTTCCACTAATCTGAAATAACAAAACTTTAAAAAAAATAACTATTAAAGAGCTGACCTGTTTTAGTGCCAAACAGTTTTAATGTACCCAAACTGGAGAGAAGAAGATTCTGTTCCAGGAGGTTTAAGTAGCAACTGTCTCCACATTATTACAGTGAAGTACAAAACCCACCAAGTATAATTCTATGTTTGTATGTGTAATGCACTATAAATATTGACATGTTAGAGAAAATACCGATAGACTGACATAGCATAAAAAGAACTTATAATGTAATTCTGAAATTAAGTAATTCCTAAATGTAAAGTCTTCAAAATTAAATTTTATTGTGCCTTTTTTCTCATTAATTTTTTGCCAAAATTCACATTTTTTTTTCTATTTGCATCAAGATGGGTATATTTGTAGGAGTGCCTGTTTAACAGTATAATTTGGAACAGCTGTAAGTGTGACAACTTTGCATTTGGAAGGATGAGACCTGCATTCCAAGGGTTCAAACATCTTTGTTTCCCTCTCGAAATCACTTGTATTGTAGATATAATCCCACTTTGATGTCTTATATTCTTGTTTAGGTTTGTCAGTTATTGCATTTGATTAAAGTAGTTTTGAAAAAGAGGAAAAGAGAATTGAAAATATGAAATGTGAGATCAAACAAGACAAAGGCTGGAAACTGTTATTGCAAGGCTATAACAAGGTAAATTTAAATAAAGGCCAATTAGGCAGCCCCAGGGAGAGGTTTAAGGGAAGTTATCATCCTGCCTGGTCAGAAGACAAGCAATAGATGTTTCAAGTGCTCCAGGCTCTGATCCATCGAATGAATGCCCCTGTAGTGGCAGCACTGCCCATACGTGTTCCCAAAGTAGTATTTCCTCTGAGCTTCATCTTTTAAGTATTTCTATAACTTAGAGGGCGTTTCATACTTTTGGTGTGTAAAGTCTCTTTCTGTTTTTCTCTTTGGGCTCAGATGTATGACCAATATACCATGTATCAGATGGGCTGTGTTCATTGCCTTCACTTTAGTTTTAGTTGATGTGTTTTTAATTTATTTACCGTAGTGGAGGTACCTATCTGGTCAGGTACCACAGAGTAGCAATGCTAAGGCTCATTTACTGCTTTTCCATGTTGAGTGGTGGGATGGTGCATTGTAAAACTTCCGTAATCAGTGCTTCAGTCAGAAGCATCCAAGGATGTTGTCTAGAAAGTCAGTGAATGTGATTTAAACGTAGGTGTGTCTGCCAGCTACTTGCAGTGTGAAGCAGAGTAAGTACATCTTTGTATTAGCTCTGATAAAACAAATAATTCAGGGTAAAAAAAAAAAAAAGCAAGCAAAGGTTTTACTGGTGATCAGCAAGCATTTAAGTAAAATTAAATTTCTATTGATTTAAACAGAAAGGAGGTATGAGTGATGTGAATTACATAAGGAAGTATAATAGGAATTACACAGCTGCATTAATTTTATGTACTGGTAAATGTACGAAATATAATCTTATTATACAATGCTGCTGGGTATATAACCGTGAATAAACTCTTCTGCTGCAATGCCTACAAGACTATGCCAGTTCATATATATTTTGGGTTTATTTTGTTTGTTTACCTTTTATTGTCACCTCATTCTCTCTTGTCTTTCCCCTCCCCTCATGTTTGCTTTGCCCCTGTTGCGTCTGGTTGTAACCTGGATTGTAAATTATCCAAGGTAAGAGGCCATCCGCTTAGTAAGTGTGTGTGTGTAGTGGCTGATGCAGTAGAGCACCACAATAATTATATCAGTCGTGCTGGAGTCCAAGAGACTAATGGAACTGTGCCATGAAGGGAAGTTTGTAGGATTAGATTATTAATATCCAGCAGAATTCATACCAGTTGGGAAGGAGCAGCAGATCTATGGTAAATATTGCCCGGAGCATATAGCTTTGGCTAAAAGGGCCAAGACGGGGAAAGGTAACCAAGCAGGTCTTTTCATAAAGATCCCGACTTTGCAATCGCATTTTGGGAAAGAGTTAGCTTTGCTTGAGGTAGAGGATGGATTTGGAAACAGATGTAGTCAAGAGTAAGAGGAGCTGTGCTTCTAACCCTACACCACTGAAGTCAGTGGAATATTTACCTCTAATGTCCATGGATGACGTTATGGATCAGTTCCCGTGGGATTAGTGCCACCTCCCTGCTGCTCACTGTGTGGCTCCTGAAAGACGGTCCGAGCTCCTGCACACCCAGAACACGTGGGGACATTCCTTTAGATAGTAAAAGTGTCGGAGAGGCAGCCTTGAATAGTGACATATAACTGAACTACTGCAAAACTGTGAATTAAGTTGGGAACTTGGAACTTTTCCTCATTTAAAGAACCATGAGAGAGAACAGGACAGGGACTAAGCAAAGTCACTGGCCAAAGTGTTGAGAGAGAGAATTTCTGAGGCATGGGAAAATCACAAGATAACAATATCCTTGGGAAGCAGCATTTACAGCACTGGATGGTGCAAGAAAATAAAAGTGGAAGAAGTTTCTAGAGGAAGCATCCTTAAAATTATTACAGTTTTTGATGTGATAAACATCATTCAAAGCAAACAGAACAGCTGCAAAATATGATAAAAATCACTTGAAACTTCATTGATTTTGCAGTAAAACTGTAAGTACTTCACTTTATAATAATTGTTCCTCTCATGCTCTCAAATCTTGTACTTGAGTTACAAGAGTATTCAGGTCAGGGTTGAATTCAGAAAATAGGCACAAAAAGACAATGAAGCTCAACTAGAGAGATACTTTAATCATGAGCTAATTTACAAACCAAAGCAAAACAAAATCATTTTTGTCTAAGATTATTAGAAGATGCTAATTCTCTGCCTAAAATTATCTTTTTCCGTAACCTAAAAAAAAAAAATAAAAACCCAACTCTTATCTTCATAATTAAATTTCGTGACTTGGCTTACATGGTTGGTTGGACTTTTTTTTTTTTCTTGTCTGAGGACAATATGCATGTGTTATTCAAATATGAGCTCCTCTGTAGTATAAACTCATATAAACATTGTCCTGATGATACTAAACTAATGATAGTGCTCTTTGTAATCATTTTCTCTTGGCTTGTAGCTATATTTAAAATAAGTGAGCAGCTTTTATGGAAGAGAGACATGTGTGAGAAGGGAGCCCTGCTAAGTGTATGCAGACTTGTAAAATTCGTAAGAGACTTAATCTAACAAAACAAAACCGACAAAAACCACCCAAACCTAGCAATTTAAAGTGATGTTGGGTAGCAAGAACATTTCTGTGATCATATGATAAGGTCACTCAACCATCAGAACTAGGCAAGGGAAGAACAGAGAATATTCATTTGAATTAAAAAGGTGAGTATATCCTTTGTAATTATTTTTATTTTCTGGAAACATTTACCAGACCTTTTTTTTTTTTTTTTCTTTTAAAACAATCAAAACAGTGACTCTGTGCATGTGCGCACAAAAATACTTACACGCAGTCGCTTGCAGACGTTTTATATTAATAAATTGAAGTATTTTGGTGCACATTTGTAATTTTGCATTTGTAGTTTTCTTTAGATATCATTGCATAGCCATCTTAAAGGCTCTCTAGAGCCTTTACACACATCTTCTAGCCTATTAATAATTTGTCTAATATATGAGTCTGTGGCTCAAGGGGCTATTCATGTACTTAGTTTAGACATGGGCTTAAGAACTTGACTGAATTTGGTCTTGTGGGGTTGGACATCATCCAGTCTGGAACAGTAATGACATCATGTACTTTAGGAGACCCTTATGCGCTACAAGCAGTGGGGTATGGCAAGTTAGAAGGCTAGCTGAGTGCACTGTGAACGGGAAGAAATATTTTGCACGAGCTCTTAGCCAAATCTGCAACACTGCACCCCTCCCAATACATGAACACCTGAGTGTGCTGGCAAGCAGAGGAAAATATGGGTGAAATGACTGCCAGAAGCGGTTTAGTTTCTGAGTGCTTTCAAGTTTTTAAAATCATACAGCCCAATATCCACATGGGGGTTTTTTTTGTGACTCAAAATGCTTGATAGTGTTCATTTCTGTCCTATACTAAGCGATGATATACATTTCATGTCTTTCATATTAGTAAAGCTCAAACATTAATAATATAGCCCTTAATTTCAAAAGACTGTGCTTGCACCAAGGCAAATGTCAGCAAAGGTACAAGCCCATTATTTTTCTTTTTTTGGATACCTCGTGGCATCTTTTCTGAGGCAGCTCGTCTTGTTTTGTCCTCCTCTTTGTTTACAGGCTGTGCAGTCTGTGCCTGCTGCAGCGCTGGTGCTCTCGGTGCGATATCTCCTTCTCTCCATCACCCAGGGCAAAGATGGACCTAGACCTTGTACCAGCTGCCTGAGCTTCAGTTCCCGGGGACTCCTCCAGCTTTGTCTTCTCCAATTCATTCTGACTGCTGTGCTGCTGGCCAGGCCTGCTGCTGCACCCAAACGATGCCCCACCTTGAAGACTCTCTCTTGCCCGCTTCTCTTTAGTTTGCTCATTAATTAGTGCTCTCTGGATGTTCTTATTTAAGCAAGCGCTCCCCAAGTAGCTGATTGTGTCCTCTTTCCACATTTCTGGTCAATTCTTCTAACTATATGAGTCTGATCACCCTGGTGTACTCAGTAAAATACATCTTTCATTGCTGCTGTCAGCAGTCTGCAATCCTATCACTGCCAATTTGTCAGGTTTCCCAGGGGCCAGGGCTCCAGGATTTTTTTAATGCTCCTATGTGCACATCAGACAAAGACACAGTGCAACTGAGAGTACTGAGTGTTGGAGTGTTGCTATTGACGGTTGGAAAACTCAAACCCTCTGTTCTGCTTCTTGCCACTTTAACCTCAGGGTGATGCGCTGTGCACCAAGTTTCAGAAGTGCAAGGTTGCGATAGACTGAAAAGAACCTTTTAAAAAATGTATTTAATATAATACTGTTAAATCTGTGAGCCTGTGTTTTTTATGCAGAGAAGCCAGAGGAATGGGGCTATTATACAAGGTCATGTGTTTATATGTCCTTTTTTCAAGGTCTATCTGCAAACATTTGAGGGCAAGTTTAAATGATGCTGCTGAGATAATCTTCCCATCTCTTTTATGAAGCGAAGGGTTTGACTGCTCTCAAGTAGCATAAAACCACTTGGCATTGGGAACAGCCAAATACTGCTTGGTCTGCAATGAATTCAGAGCAGCAGGTTTTTGAGTAAGAGTGTGCTGTCACTTTTGACTCTGAAAGCTCTCTAATTTCTCCTCCCTCTTATCCATGTGTTTGAGTTTCTCTGAATGTAAATGTTTGTACTTTAAGAGTTTTTTTTTCCCTTTTCATTTGGTCTTACAATACGTAATACTGAGTAATGCCAGTGGAAGAGTACTCAATGCACTCCTGTTTCTGCTGACAGTCAACGTATCATGCAGACAGCATAGTTAACTATAGTGCATTGAAGTTCTTCCACTAGACATATGGCCTATATGCACTTTATTCCTGAGCTTTGCCTTGGCACTAAAAAAAATTAGTTGTACCAAACCCTGGTATTTTGCTCGTGTTGCCTTTGTAGACGTCCTGCTGCAAGAGGAAGATGAAATTTGTAGGCAATGCCAAGGCCTGGGCTGATTTTGTAATGATGTCCCTCAAAGGGCAGATGAAGCATAGATGAGTTTCTGGAGCCTTCTCCCCATAGGGATGGTGTTCTTGGGTGCCTCTAAAAGCATAGGACCATCCCGTAACTTTCTTCGGCTCTTCCAGTGCACCTGTGAAAGAACCAGCTCTAGACTAACAGCCTGGGCAGTGAGTAAATCTGGCCTCAAAGACATTCATAAAACAGAAGTGGCTACTAAGTTCTTACATTTTAATAGAATAGCAGGACACCAAGCTGATGAAGAGACTAAACCATCTACAATGTGTGTCATTTCCATGTTAATCTCATCTTGTTCTTCCAATAGGCCTTCAGCTATTATTTAATGAAGTGTATCTACTAGTCACTGTAGATCAGTCTCTTCAGAAGCTCTTTGAGTTACCTCTCACTTCAGGGCTGAGATGTGGTTACAGTTGGCTCAGTATTTGTGTTGTAAGCCATTGCATGAGACTGTCAGCAGAATTACTCCTCTCCAATTTGAACAAATGTTGACTCTCCTTTTTTCTTAATTTAAAGGGATTATGCAGCTGCTTATTCTGTCTTCTGGAACATAATCAGTCTTCCAAGGTTTGAGAAAACTTGATGAAGCCAACACCTGAAATCAAAAGCTCTGCATTATAGTCTCTCTGATGAAAAGTTATTAAGAGTCAGTGATTAATCATTTTGTAACCTTTCGACTTAACAGTCACTGTACTGCTTTCTGCTGGATTTATTATTGGGTCGCTTGTAATTCACAACTGGGTAGAGTTTGGTTCATTAAATTGCAAAACTTTTCAAGCCAATGCTTACATTGTCCATCAATATCTTGGCAGAATTATCCATGATTCTCCTTAACTGAGGGAAGTGGTGAGAATGGGCATCCAATTAGGGCATTCATTGTCTCAAACATCCATTTCTGTTTACGCTTCTTGGAAGCTTTCTCAATGTGCTGTGTTGTACTGTCCTGAGAATCACACTGGTCCTGACCTACTTGGCCTGTTCATCTCGTTCATCCTCTGTCTGTCCCTTTGTCAGACTTTTGTTGTCCAGGATTCTGGGACAAAATATGTAGATGTCTTTGTCCTTCAGGTATTCCTTGAAATGCCAAGTTTCTGGGCACTCTAAAACTGATGAGCTTACTAGGTGAGTGAAAAACCGAGCCTCTTACAGTTATTTCTCATGAGAGAAAATTCTTCTTCATGAGGTATTTCTGGAGCACCCTGACAACCTGCCCCAAAGCGCAACACTGTACACTGTAGAGATTACCTTACTGCTTGTGGTGCAGAGGCCAATTTGCCTTTTTTTCCCTAAATGTTGAATTAGGTCTCGGGTGGGATGGCTTTGTACTGAGCTGCACACTGCAGTGCTGCTGTGCACTGTGGGGATCCCTAGAACGTCGAGGAACCATCAATCATTGATCACCCACAGCAGCCAGACAGGCTGGTGGCCAGAACAGCATCTCACACCACGAGTTCACCAGGACGTAGGGATGGATGTGGAGGTTGAAGGTAGAGAGGAGTGTGGTTGGCTGGGCTGTTGTCTCCACAGAAGTGACCTTTTCTGTACTAGAATTAATGTAATATCACTGGTGTGCCCACTTTTAACAACTACATGGCTGTCATGGCATCCTGGGTTCTGTGAGGACTGGGCTGGGGAGTACCTTCTGCCTTAGTCACTTTTGCCATTGCTAAAATCAGCATTATATCTTTTACCACAGCTGTCTAGTTTGCTTCTTTATCAAGATTCACAGGTTAACAAGATTTAAGGCTATTTATTCCTTTAGTAATAATACTAGTGTTCCTCCTGTGCTAATTTTGTAGCAGCCTGGCATTGCAGGGACATGAGGAGCGCTGTTAAAACGCACAGGCTCAAGACCCCTTGCTGGAGACAGCCTGACAGACGATGGCAGGAGCACTGCCTGGGCAGAGCCCTATGGCAGATCGACACATTGAAAAGGAGGATTGACACCCCCTTTGCTTTGCATCCTGTGATTTGGGATATTTTCCTGGTGTAAAAGAGCCAACATACACTCAAACGAGATTCTAGCCCTGTGCAAGTGAAGCCAGATTTGGCCTAATGATGAAAATCCAACTATCTGCCTATGACCTTGTGTTCGAAAATGTGACTGCAGCATTCCTCTGTGTAGCTGTGATGTGAGTGTATTTTTAAAATACACCCATTTGAAATGTCCTTCTTAAGTATAGCGAGAGTCCTATAGTTAAGGGATCTTGGTTTAGGGGAGGAGGGTTGATTGGAAATAATAATAAATTCTGTCGAATATGTGGCCATGCCACATTCAATCTGGTAAACCTCTTATGTCTCACAACCCGATCATGAATTTTCTGTGTCAGTGGGTGTGTAATCACTCTTAATACAATGATTTACAGTTTGTGTGCAGACAACAGATAGATACACTCAAATTAAGAAGGACTATCCAGAAAATGTCGTATTTATAATTAAATAACATTCCAACATCGTATGTGCAGTGAGACTAAAATCTGTTAGAAGTCAGGAAAATGTAGCAGTAATTTTCATCTGAAAATCTGTATCATTAAGGAATTCTCCAAGATTAGACCCCTACAAGCATTAGCTTGTGAACACTGGGGGAAAAAAAAAAAGAGCACCAGCTTTAAGCATTAATGTGGTTAATCCCACAGCGTAGCACTTGGTTGGAGTCAGGATTTGGAATTATAGCTCAAATGGTGATATTTCAAGGGGAAGGTCAGTTTGAATCAGTGATAATACTTTGCATTTTTACAGTGCCTTCTGAATAAGAACCTCAGAGGGGTTTATAGACATTAGTGAATTAAGGTTCTCAGATCTCTGCCAAGACTGCAGGTTTATCCCTGTTTTATAGAGGGGGGAAACTGAGTTACGAAGAATTTAAGTGGCCCTGCAGCAAGAGCAAAGGCTGGTGCTCTGCGAGGTGCTCCCAGATCAGGACAGCTCGGTAGGGTACGACTGTGGGGAGTGGGACATGGCCCTGGCAGCAGCAGGGATACGGTGAACGGGAACCTCAGGAGGATGAGTTTGGCGCTGGCGTTTTGTGGCTAAGAGTCAGCGGTTTATTTCCTCTTCTTACCTTGTGATGTGCTTTGCTGCAGCTCTTCAACACGGGCTTCTTAAGGCACTTCCCATCCACAGTGGCTGAGCTGTTCCACAATGCTCTCTGTCCTGGGAGAGCCCGCTTCACTTCTACTCAACAAGAGTTTCTAAAAGAGATCTTTAACTATTGGGATTCAGTGGGAAACAGGTTTTCTGGTCTTTTGGGGGAGAACAATGGAATTCTGTGCTGGATAGGAGTGCTGTTCTTACGCAGCAGGAAGCAGGGGTAGGAATTGAGGATACGGACAAGCATCCCACCTCAGAGTTCCTTATTTCTTTTTTGATATTGGTTGCAGTACGTGGCTTACAACACAACTTATTGTTCAGAGTGAGACTCAATTGAAATCAATTGCTAATTAAATTTATGTCTAAATTAATAAATCACAACTATTCAGATCATGTTCATATGAATAATTTCTATTATGGTGAACATAATTATTAGATTCAGCATTTAATGAACCATATTGTTCAATGAAATTCTTGTGACAATTGGGACTAATAGAATATGTTAACCTTTATTCGCCTCAGCTTGACACCACATTAGACCATGAATTAATATACAAGTGCCTAGAAGAGTTTCATAATTAAGTAGCCATTGTGATTCCTTTGGCCTGTCGGATGAGTTACTTATCCCATGTCCTTTCTTTAGAAAGCAGCATCCGAAGCAAACCAATAAAGGTCTGCGAAATGTGAACAGGGTGTTCTGTTCTTTGTTGTCCCTCTGCCTGTGCAAGTAGCGTCCTGGACAGTTTGTGTGCATGCTAGTGAGATCCAATTACATGCGTTACCTCCCATAAACACTTCAGCTCAGCTTCCTTCCTCCCCTCACCCTGCCACAACCTTGAAAGAAGAAAGAGCTGGGAGCTTCCAGTCTCTGTGGCTCTTAAATACATGCAAGTCCTAAAAATGGCTGTGTGCTAGAAAGATATTGTCCAGAAATGCATGTATGCAAATGTGCTGTCACAAGTAAATTCCTATGTTAACTACCTTTGCCTATTTTGCCACTTGCATTGCAGAGGAGAAAGCCTGGAAACAGTTTTTCTTTGGCAGGCTAGAAGGCAAAAAAGGAATAGGTAAGTAGGAACTCAAGGGATTCCATTCCTCTAAATGCTTTGCAAATAGGTTTACAGGGAAGGGAAAGTCTGGTATGCTGGAAGCTGAGTCCCTGTGATACAGAGCTTTATGTTATCCCATGGGCCTGATGACTAGAGCTTAAGCCCACATAGCCCCATGGAAAGATTTTAAACCCCACATGCCACGTACTAAGGGACTTAGTTTAAGGATTTTAATGTGTCTTGTTCCACTCTGAAGAATGTGATCCCTCGCACTGAACAACTAAAGACATTTAGTAACTACGAAGATATTTCTAAGTGAAAATCTTTATGTTCTTGAAAAAAACCCCAAAATAGCAACAACAAAAAACTGCTGAAGAAAATGAAGCAATAGCACTGAGCTTTGCAACCTAGAAAATGAAAGCTAGGAGTCCACTCAACTTGATCAACTTCAGTTGTGCCTCTGTAGTAGTCCCTGGTTTCCATCTCACCCACTGGGCTCCCGCGTGTGAGTTTGTCTGCTGGGACTCAGCTTTCTCAAAATTTAAAGACATTTTCGTAAGACTTATTAATAAATGCTATTGCTCCTCTTATTTTAAATGATGAGGCGGGACAGGATCATCATCACAGTCCCATTTTTATAGCTGGAGAATCAAAGTATTAAGGGATTACTCAAGTATCACAGAAGTTTAACTAAGACAGAAAAAACTCAGGATCTAGGGAAATGTTTTCTGTTGTTCTCCTTTGTAGAGTGTCAACAAGTTAGGAATAAAAAAAGATATATACTTTTTTATTTCTGGATTCTTTTCACATATATAAGCAGCAATATTTTGTGGCAGTTGCTTTTATTCTATAACAGCAAGTAGTAAGGCACCATGAAAATAACTTGCCGAGTAGAAGGAAGAAAGGCCAAACTTGTTAAGGAAATAATGTTACTTTCAAGGTTCTCAGGGGATATTAGAAACAATGGAGAGTAAAACAAGTATTAGAATTGCATATAAAAGGTACTTGACATTTTCTATCTCTAATGGCCCAAACAGCATTACTGCAAAATGCTGTGATGTTATTCTATTGGCAAGAATACAAAAGGGAGCAGGCCTAAGAGATGCCAGCTATTATTTTATTAAGAACTCAAAGAACAGAAAAAGAAATAGGTAAATTAAATCGTAAAAAGAGCTAGAAATATAAATGTGGTTAGTTATTAAAGCCCACTTAATAGCACAACTTTCATAATTAAAGTGACTCACCCTGCAGCTAGCAAGAACACAGTGTCACTGCCTGTAGTTTGCGTAAAAGTCTTCATGGACGTGTTGTGCTCTTTACTCAGACTTGTCCACATAGAAGATGGAATCCATATCTGTTACATAGTACAGATATCTACTTGTATCTCTAAATGTATTAACAGTTTCTTCTTTTCATTTGTTTCTGCAGGTTCTCTTCTTTCATGCCACAGCTGCTCATTCTGCTCGGTAATGCTTCATCCACAAGCTTCTGCCAGGTCAGCAGCAGGTGAGCAAACACCATCTAAAACCAATTCTAGTAATGGGTGGGAGCACAGAGCAATATGGTGGTGTCCTTTCCTAGACGAGTTTAAACAAAAATTGCGAAAATACAGGCTTGGAAATGTATACTAATGCAAACAGCTGTGCTTTTTTAAGGAATACTGTCCCGCCCCCTGACGAAACTGAGCATTTTACCCCATCCTTCTCTGTTCACAAACTAACTCTGGTGTCTTATTAACAAGTCTGTCTTTAGAGGGAATTTCAAGCCTTGGAGTAAAGTGGGCAGGCAGTGGTGGTGAGACTGTGCAGTGTAGGGTTGGATGATGTTTGTTTTGTTTGTTTGTTTGTTTGTTTTGTTTTGTTTTGTTTTGTTTTACCCTTTAGTTATCAGTACCTTTCCTTTCATGTCCAGGGCTGGTAGGTGAAGTAAGACACATGCCAGTTAATTCCTTTGGTCAGACTCAGTCTGATGCAGATGCCATATTTTTGCTTTGAAGAGCAAGGGTTTGCCGCAGAGCAATCAAGGCAGGAGTGAGGCAGGAGCAGGTAGGACACAGAAAGCAAGCTGCCCTCATCCGCATACACCTTCCATTGGCCAGAGGTGCCAGGCTGGGCGTGTGGCAGTGGTGACTGCACACTGTGAGAAGCAGCAAAATAACTTCCCAAAGTCAGGGAGAGCAGGGTAGAAAACTGACTTGCTGAGTCGCAATCTGCTTTTGGCAGAAAAAAGCTACACAGCACCCCTTGCTCTGAGCAGATTGTACAGTTACCTTTTAGCCCTTTGCTAGTTGTTGACAGAGTTTGTTCTGTTCACACTGCAATACAGGGACATTAGCTCACAACTTCCGTTAATGTTAAATTTGGAAGTTTAAAAATAGAAGGCACATGCAAGGATTTAATAAATACATTATTATTGATTAATCATTTCCAATGTCTTTGTTATATACTACAATATGAAAGGATTCTGTAATACAGATGTCTGTCTGTACAGTCCTGGAGACTTGCATTTCTGTCTTTTCCACAGGAGGTGGCCTGACTTTCAGGACAAATATTAGTCATTAATGCTGAGTTTCCAGTATAGTTTTAGCATGGGTCTGGTGGAATGGAGGTCAAATACATATTCAGACCTATATCAAAACTGTTCACTTAACATATATGGTCGCACAGTTTCTTCCTTTGAAATTTGATTCTTTTCCTACTTGAACTGTTTTGTTGTTGTTAATTGCTGGCCTTTATTAGTTAATACATAAACTTCTCTGTTTGATTTACCTGCAGGCAGCTTTGTAATTTATTTTGGATGTAGTATTGTTTTTGCATTACACTTTGGGCCAGATATTGCTCGATTAACTGCTTATGCTGTTGGAATGAAACTGATTTACCCCAGCTGCAGGGCTGCTTGGCATTATTTCTTTTTTCTGACCAGTGTGCATCAAGGAGAAGTGATGGCAATGGGGCACCTTGACTTTGTCAGCTTCTGGCCAATGGTCCTGTTCAGGCTGTGACAGAGGGACAGTTACATAGGAAATAACTGTGGAAAGCCAATTCTATTTTTCAATACTGAGTGCTTTTCTTATCTTTCTTGCTCTGTTTTATATCAGCTGAAAGGAGAAATGGGTTGCCATTTTCTGTGCTTTAAATCAACATCTCCCTGCTATTAAACTGCTATAGCGTTGCTTCAGAATTGAAGAAATCTGATGTTATTTTTTAGTTGAGATCTTACATTCTGAGCAAAAATTTTAACCTTCATTTTATGAAACTCTTTCCATTCTCTTTCTCCTTGCATGTCAATATATGTTCAACATGTATTCATTGACAGCTGTGAGATGGAAGAGAAAAGGATGGCCATAAATGCTTTTGGTAGTTGCGACAAAGGGCTGTAGAGGTGGAAGGAGGGTAAGACCTGCTTGGAGCAAAAGAGAACTTATGCAAAGCTGGAGCCTGCAGTGTCACCCACAGTTTATGTGGTTGTTACACGTCTCATTTTGTTATGGAGGTTGTCTAACCATTGGGATTATCTTCATTTCTTTATGGAAAAAGAGGGGAAATTGCACGTGTGTGTGAAAAGCTAATAGAGCCAATGAGGTTATTTTATTTGGGTTTGTGACCAGATCTTAGAAAGGCTCAAATTCTTATTGTAATTTGGACTTTATTCTGTGGCCCTATCCATTCCACCTCAGTATCCCACCAGTAGACCTGATGCTAATTCAATAAATCAGCAAATGTTTCAAAAATAATATCTTGAAAAAGTCCAGCTTTACTTAGGCACTAGATACTAATCTCATGCTGATTCCCTCAGCCCATAGTTTGGAAAAAGTTAGGAGCTGGGAGAGGATATAGATATTTGTTTCCGCTTGAAGGTCCCTGGCATATTTGGAAGGCTGTAGACATGAAAAGCCAGCACCTCTGCTGGGGCAGATACCTCCTGTGTTCTCAGGAAGGAACTGCAAGACAGTCTCATGGGCCCACGCTAAATCAAGGACATGTTCTACTTGAACCAGGCTGGTCTCCCCACAGGCTGTGTATCTAACCTGTGGCTTAGCCAAGATCCCATCTGGCAGCCGTTTTCCTGCTGCTCTAGGCCAAGGCTGAAAGCAGGAGAATTCTTTGGCCTCCGTGTTGTCAAATGGGTGCTGGTGTGCCGTACCCCAAATCTCAACACCTCCGAAGCTCACGTGTGTATGGAGCTCCCCTAAGCCTGGCTGTGAGCTGAGCTATCCCAGCTGCTTCCTTCAGCTCGTGATATGAATTTTCATCACAGTGGAATTTAGGAAGGAATTGCTCTGATTCTAAAGCTCATTGGTTGCTAATAATAATAACAACAATAAAAAGAGCCATTTCTTAAGGACTGAAAACTAATCAGGGAATGTATAGTTTCTGTGTCTCCTGCAGGTTCTTGTCTTGTGGGGCCGCCAGACCGCCTGAGCCACGTGACTGGCTGTCTGATTTCCGACTCAAGCTTTTCATTTCCTAAATGATAACGGATAAAAGATAAAATCTGGCACACACAGGTAATCTTTGCCATCTTAATATTTGTTAAGCTTTTTGATTTACTGAGAAGTTAAAGTCACTGCAGGTCACAAAACCTGCACATTAGATCTGCTTCATAAAACACTGTGAGTGAATGCTTTAGTCATTCATTTCACCATCTTTAAAGCAATGTAGCTGAAGAATTGCACCTCCAATTTATAAATCTTTCAATTTATTTCTGATTCCAGTTTATAGGATGGGACTATATCCAGCTTTTCCCAGCCATTTGTGCAGAGCTAGAGAAGAAACCTAACATATTTCTTGCATAATGGAGACTTGATCCAGCTTACATTTGTTAAATCATCCAAAAGGAAATATTCTCACTAGGAAACTTTTGCACATGGTTAACGGATCCAATCTGACCTGTGTTTTAAATTTCTGCCATTCTTCTGCATATAATCTCTCTTTATCCCTCCCCACCCCAGTACACACACTCACCCCTCCTTTCTGTGAAAGAGAAATATGATTATCATAGTCTCTCTGTTTTGCACATCTGCTCCCCACCCTTTTTCTGAAGGAGACACACGATCCACAGAGAAATTAGAGATGATCTGAATCATTTTTGGATACCTACTGCTATGGGATGTGTGGAGGCCCATGGGTAGCTCAGGTTTCACATCTGCCAGCTTTTCAGAGGATGTGATCAAGGGCAGAAACAAGCGGATGATGATGATGATGCCACGGAAACTGGTGTGAAGGAAATGGGATCCCTCCTCCCGGAAACACATGTGCCCCCTAGCCTGAGTCAAGATCATTTGGAGGTAGTAATAGGGCTAACACAAAGGAAAGTGTATTTTAAATAATGCATTATTAAAAAAAGGGGAACCTATGTCTTTAAAATACAGCATCTGATTTACTGTCTGCTTTAAATTTGGGCATGGTCTTTGACCTTGGAACGCTGACAGAGTAAAAAAGAGTGGAATGGGTCAAAGAGTCTGTCAGACAAGGTGAGAGATACTGAGCTTGCCTCTGATCTCACACCAACATGCAGTGGTGTAACTCCATTGCCCTCTGTAGATTTATGCAAACACATGGAGTGAAAAACCTGCCCCAGAATGATTCAGTATTAAAACAGACCCTTCTTTTCTATGGCAATGTAAAAGCCTTACAAGAGGAACACACAAGGTTCCAAAGGGTAAAATTTTGGCTTGGATTAATACTGCTTCCAGCCACCCCAATGCAGAAACTTCTATCCAATTAGCTGACCTTGATGGATAAATTCCTCCTTTTTATCTTCCTCCAACCTTTCCCATATTCCATCTCTTCTTCTCCTTGATCCTCCTGATAAAGTCAGGCTGTCCTTCCAACTGTGATCAGCAGAGCCTTTAGCCAGTGCATAGCTCACTCTCCAAGGACTCCTGATGCCAGGGGCTCCTTTCATTTTCTCTGCAAATACTTTTTAACAAATTCAAAAGGCCTTATTGGGAAAGGAATGAAATACATTTGTGTGTAGTGATGTATCTGCTAAACGGTGTACGCTTTTCTCCATGTGGTTCTCAAGGGACTTACAGGCACGTTCTGTGGGCAGAGCACATGGAATTGCTTAGATGTATTGTTTGCATAGTGCAATATTTTTCTAAGTACCAGGTCCTAAGAGAGAACTAGGAACACACACAATTTTTTGGAAACTTCCTGAGCTGAATGGGCTAAATGCAGACTGCCCTGTTCAGAGCCTCGCTTCACCCTTGCAGTACAAGGCAGGTAGGTGTCTGGCCCTCACAAAGAGATTTAGAGCACTTCAGCCAAGTATCCAGGCTCCCTCCATCGCCAGTGCAGCCAGGAGAGAGCAATTCATCATGTGGCATCAATCAGACACTTCTAGTAGTTGGTTTTGGGACGAGGCATTCAGCCCAAAGTTCTTCACGTATCTCACTTGTCTGGTCCGCCAACTTTCTTTGGATACTGTGCAAACAGCAGCAAGTGGTGGCTTCAAGTGCGAACTAGAAAGGCTGCTTGAGCTGTGAGAGTTTCAGCAGCTCACAACTCAGTCCTCCTGTTGTGCAAAGGGGGATATTAGTGGAAAACAGATAGCGAGCTGTAGGGACATGAGTGGGCACCTGAGGGTCTCTGGCTTTCAGACCAGGACCTGCGTGTCCACAAAGGAATTTTGTCTCCTTGGATAGGAAGAAAGAGAGAGACAGAGAGAGAAAAACTTCAAGAAATCTTTTGATGAAATAAAGAAGTATGTGTATGTTTGCACTAGGACATAGGCAAGACAGCTATTAGATGTGCCAAATACCAGGTGCTTTACCCCGATGAATTGTCTACTGTGTTGTAAAACCAGTTTCTGTTTTCTTTTGTCCCTCCAACATTCAACAAAGAGACATTTTGTTTGAACCTCCTGATTTACCTCCGAGCGGTCTAGCTAAGAAAAAAGCCCCTGAGAGATGTGACTGCACAAACATGCAAGGACAAGAAAGCAAGAAATGTACCAGCTGCTGGGATAAAAAGAGGAGAGTGCTTGCAGTCCAGGAAGGGCTTTCAGTATTTCTTTTCTACATGTTTATTAGTTCATTGCTCTTTGACGTCTTTTCCCAAGCCACTACTTCCAATAGATTTTGTACTGGTTTAACAGCACACAATTACCCTTCCTCAGCTTTGAACCACCTCATGCACTCCCATACGAAGTTCCTCATACGCTCCTGTCTTTGGGTTCACAAAAATTTTGACTGTATTTTTTATTAGTCTTAGGTCTCCAGAGTTTTCCTGTAAGCTTTTATGTTGTTCACATTTCAGATAACACAGGCCAAATTTGAATGACCCTAGCCTCAGTTTCTAATAAAATATCTTTTTCTCGAAGGTACTGGGAAGAAAGTGGTATCTGGGATGGAAAAATGTGAAATGCGTTCATTTTTTTGCCTATCCTGCACCTCAGATCAGGCAGTATTGTCTCATAATGAGTTTTGTCCTGTTTCTTTCTGAAGCCACAAGTTGCCTTCTACCCTGTCTTGACGAGGTTATATTCAGCCTTGACATTTGATTACTGAAATTTAGCCCCACTTTTGCTGAAAGGTTTGTAAACGTGACCCAACTTTTCTTTGTGTTACAACCTGCCTGGTTTTCGATCTGTGGCAAACCCTCCTCACAGGTTTCAGTAGCACAGGTGTTGTGCTGAGCATGGGACCGCAGTTCATCCTCGTGCTTTCTTCTCTTGGTCTCTACCTCGACAGCAGGTAGGTGGCTCTGCGATGGACCACTGTGGCTCCCTCTGTGCCCAGATTTCCTCCTGTGGTGGGGACAGGGAGGGCTGGTGTCCACCCTGATGAAAAACTGCTCTGCACCTGAGCTGCGTGCCCAGGTTGGAGAAGAGAATCATCACTTGTCCCGTCAAGCTGGACCATGTCTTGGAGCTGCAGTCTCAGCACAGCAGCTGTCCCTTCTCCTGGCTTGGCCTTGCCAAAGAAATGGTGAGGGCTGATGTGGGCAGCCAGAACGCTCACTTATTCCTCTCCTGACACCTCTGTGGCGCATCCCTGAGGGTCTTCCTGAGCGAACCGAACAGGTATCACCAGAATACTTCTGTGTGAATCTACATGACTTTTTGCCAGTGTTCCTCTCCTTACTGAGAATAATTCTTTGCCTTCATAAACCAAGATTCATAACTCTGGATTTTTTAGAGAATTTAGGATGGGGCACTGGAGGCAGACAGGAAGATTTAACTTAGATGTTCTCATCTTAAAAAGTAAATCTCCAAGAAGGAAAATATTTTTGAAAGTCCTGTGACTGAGTTTTGGGAAAGTTAATTCATCCATTCTGTTTTACACACCACAACTTTTTATATTGAACAAGTTTTTCTTAGCTCCTGGTGACTTTCATTGTTAAATGATTTGTGTATGCTACCATCTCAAGGTTTTATTTCTAGTAAAACATTCTCAGGGATTCCAGCGATCAGTAAAATTACCCATCTAACTTCTTCACTAAAATGTATATGTTTCTGCCCCACAAAATAAAAAAGAAAAAAAAAGAAAAAAACGTGTGTTCACCCAAGACCTTTCCAGGTAGCTTTCAAGTCCTTTGTTTTCTGCTTGGTCTTGAGTTGTCAATGTTACTGTTCATTTGCATTTCACATCTCTGAGTAAGACAATGTCCTCGGGGTTCTGACTCGTTATTGGATGCCAGAGCTAAAAACTGAGCCATACCTTCATATTCTATTGTATTTGATGGGGGATTCTCAGCAGTGCTGTGTCTCTTCCTGTTTGGAGGATATCTCCTTTCCTGACAAAGTTTGATACCTGCTGGTGATCAAGGTGTATCCCGGAGTTAACCCTGTTCCTGCCAAGCCGAATGTTCCAGTTCGTTTGTACGGGAAGGGCCATAGTGTTTAAAGGAAGGTGTGAGGAGCGGATGCCTGTCCTGCGGAGGGTTGTAGCTGACGGATTGTAGCAATCTGTTCAGGGCTTCCTCTCATCGTCAGTATTTACTCAGGAAGTATTTTATTAGGCACTGGTATATAGCAGTGTGGAGGGCAAACTTTGCTGTCCTGATGCAAAGACCCTCCGGACAGTAGTGCTGGTGCTGAGATTAGCAGTTTTGTTAAATTGCGGTTCTTGCTGCTTCATACCTGAAGGTGGACAAGGGCTACTGCACTGTTGGATATAATAACAGAATCCATTTTAAAGGTCTGCTGAGGGATTGTTAAAGTCGATATCATAGAATCATAGGATACCAGGTTGGAAGGGACCACAAGGATCATCTAGTCCAACCTTTCTTGGCCAGGATATTTTGGGTATTTATCCTACGTTAAATAAAAATACTTTAAATTGCTAAAATACCACAGAATAAATCCTGTTTTCCAATTAGCTCTATAGAAAACTATGTTCACACAACCTCAAAGATTAGTTCTGGGATCAAATTTCCCATTTTGTACTCTTAGAATCACAGAATCATAGAATAGTTTGGGTTGGAAGGGACCTTCAAAGCTCGTCTAGTCCAACCCCCTGCCATAGCAGGGACATCTTCAACCAGATCAGGTTGTTCAGAGCCCCGTCCAGCCTGGCCTTGAATGTCTCCAGGGATGGGGCAGCTACCACCTCTCTGGGCAACCTGGGCCAGTGTTTTACCACCCTCACTGTACAAAATATAATTTTATTGCAGGTTTAAGTGCCTGAAAAAAATTCTGTTATAATACCAATTTACTGAGACTTAGGAAGACTGTGAAGAACCAGAGAAATCACTGTTGGGGGAAGGCAATGGAAGATTTTTGCAAAGTTTGTTGTCTCTGTCTACACTGAGATGCTATGGTTGGTGGGCTTTCAAATATGAGGCAATAAAGGGCTCATTTACAGCAATTTCAAGTTAGTAATAGTCTTCCTTTCTGTTTCTCTAATAGACATTTCTTCACTTACTGTGCTGTATATTCCTCAGAATAATTCTTAGCTTTCACAAACTAAGATTCATAATGAATTGTTTCAGACATTTACATCTGCCATAAAAAAGAACATTACCCAATGGAAAATTAGATAGGCAGAAACAATATTGCTCCATCTTTCTGCCTAATTAAGGTGAATATTTAGTTCCACCCAACTTTTATATGCATGATATCATTTAATTGTTTAGTTACTAGAAGAGCCCAGAGAAGATTGTATCCTGTTTTTCTGCTTACAGAATCACTGTGATTTCCTTGGTTTGGTTTCTATAACTATTTAATAATAGACAGTTAATTCTCAGTTCCAATGAGCTGCCAGCTTGCTCTCTCTACCTCTACGACAGCTTCCACTGTGAAAAGCAGATGAAGCAGCGACTGAGTTTGCTGGTTGCCTCCTGAATATCTTAAGGAATCAAGTCACTGCTCATAGGATAAGCCATTTCTCCTGACAGTGCTTTGGAGTAGGATGTATTGAGAGAAAGAGCCTTCGGTTTCCAAACACACAGAAATTATCTGTGGAAGTGCAAAATGGAAATCAAATTGCAGGACTAGCATGGACTTTGCCCTGCAGCTGTCCTGGGCTGACATGAAGCTCATAGTTTCTGTCCTCTCTGCAGCAGGCATGTGTCTCTTTAGAGCAGGGATAGTACTTCACATGCTGTAGTAAATACATTATTTAGGAAAAAAAAGGTGAATAAGAGTCCTCTTAAGGTGTCAGTAGGATACTTTTGGTGTCCTGTCAGGTATTTTACCTTGTCTTTCCATACTGGCATGTGTCCCTCAAGCCTCTCCTTTTGGTCTCTCCAGCTCCCAGATATCCTGACATCCAAATCCTTTGGATCTATATTTTGCTGTTTTATAGACTGACTATTTTCCTGCATCCTCTCTGGATCCTTACCTTGTATTTTTCTTCTGTTTTCAGTTACCACCTTATATTCCCTATTGCCTAAAGCATCCCTTTGGGTTTCACCCACATCCTCCCTTATTTTTATTTCTTAAGGACCTCTCAGAAATACAGGCTCATAACCAAGCACCCTTGGCTCAGATGTCCATTTGGTTAATTTTGAAAATGGAAGGTACTGTGGCATTTTTGTGCCTCTCTTTTACATCAAGTAATCATTCTACTGGGTGCGTGGAAAACCTTCCACAATTAAACTGGTACATTTTGGGGGAAAAAATGGTCCAATTTTTCCAACAACAGCAGTTCCTCATTTGATTGGAAAACTCAGGTACCCCAGGGTGAACGTTATGGAGAAGCTTGGGATGGCCCTGCACAAGGTTATGCGTGTGCTGTGCTTCACTACAAATTAATAACGTCAGGTGTGTTGACCTTGAGAAGTGGGTCTACATGTAAACAGAGGTAGCTTTAAGAACATACTTCTAGTTGCACTTTATTTTGTTAACTCATACCTTCACACTTTCAGTAAGTGATTTTTTTGCCCCTGGATTGTCCTATCTTTACCCAAATTATGATCATGTTGATTTTCGGTTCTTCTAACATAGCTGCGATTCTAATATGGTTTTGTTTGAGTAAGGGTAAGTAAAAATATGTTTTTGTAGTGTGTTAGAAGTAGTCATGTTGCTAACAGGATGAGTTGTGTGTTGTGTTTTCCTGGATAACAAAGTTTTTAAAACTGTAACATGGCTTGCAGGTATTTTCCTGATCTTTGAAAAACAATTAAAATTTTAAAAGTACTGTATATACACTCTACATTAAATATTTTCATTATTAATTTATTGTTTGTAATAAGTTTAACCCTAATCCAATGTTTATTAAAACTGGACAGGATTTATTAAATTGGTTCAAGATTATCAAATATGTGCAGATCTTTACAAATATTACATTAATTCTCTTTCTAAATATTTGCAAAATTTATTAAGTCTTTGCAAGACTCCTAAAAATGTTACACGACACTCAAATTGACCATATTCATAACACTGAGAGACTACACAGATTATAACGACATCTGAAAACAGCATCTGGAGAATGGAAAAGCACAGTATGGCGATTCTAAAATAATTTTGATATGTTATCTTTAAGAAATGTATTTTTGTTAGGGAAAACTCCTTTAGACATTTTGCGTTGTTTTGCAAGAAAGTGTCCTTCACAGACGGAGTGAGTGCAGCCGTGTGTGTATGCCCCTTTTTACCCTCCCTGGTATAACTGGGAACTTTTAGCTGACGCTGTGGTGTAATTTAGGGGAGTTTTGAGGCTGCTTAACCCCAATCAGTCCTGCAGCCCCGGTGAGCCATTCTGGGAAGCATCAGTGCCCATGAGGTCAGTGAGGACACTGGGTGCAGAGTCAGGGAATCTGGATTCAGACTTCTTATGGAAATTCGGATTAATAATATTTAGGTGTCTTGCACTGAGCATCCAAACTCCAAGATTATACAAATCACTGGGAATTTTCGAAAATCTTAGTATTACTCTTCCTGTGTCTCAATTTTTTCTCTGCAAGATAAGAAAGATGACACAATCCTGCAAATCAGGGCAGGTGGCATGGAGATGAGCTGACCCTTGCTTATTACCATTTTGAATAGTGTATTGATCATGACCATATAAGTACCACTTAGGTAAAACAGACTTTTTTTACACTAACAAGACATTTTCAATGTAGGAAACATTTTATTTCAAATGAAGGATTCACCTGAAAATTTCATTTTATGGAAAAGTTCTTGATATTTAGCAAAGCATGAATATTCAGTTTAAGGTTTTGGTTTTTTCCCTTGTCCATTCTCCACTGTGACATTTATCTTTTTTTTTGCCAGTAGACACAATACAATCAGTGATGTCCAAGATGTGTTTCCTCAGGGGGAAAAAAGGGTGGGTATTTACCATTAAAAGCAAAAAATAAAAAGGAGAAATATAGAAACTGTACATGCTGAGTGTCAATATTTCAAAAGCTGCATTTCCCATTAATGACTTTCAGTAATATAAATATATTTACTTCTATTTTACACTAATGTAAAATGAATATAGACATTTTCGTATTACTTTCTGGACATTTTTGTTCTGTCAGTTCGGTCATGCTCTCAGTTTACCTTCACCTCACCCCTGAAATTGATACTCCCTTTGTGCAGCTCGATTAGAAATGGCTACGTAAAGGTATACAAACACTAGTGATGATCAATCGGAAGTCTGCAAATCTGTCAAGTGAACAAATTCACTCTTCAGTTTATCCAGATGAAACCTTAGTCTTGAACTTTGATGGCACAAAGCCACAGTCTAGCATTGATGGCGCTTTAAGCTGTGACCTGAGCCACAGGCCCAGCCTAGGCTGGCCTCGTGCAAGCTGATCCTAATTTTCCAGTTGATTTTTGCAACCAATTTTCCCTTTGTGGTATAAACAAGAGGAAACCACTTCAGGAATCCTGAGAATCAGCTCCTGGAAAGTAAGTTCTGGCTCAATAGATAAATGATTGCTGGGAATAGTAACATTCCACTTTTTTTTTCTCAGCAGATCCTCAGAAACATTATCCCAGAGACTGCCAGAATGCAAGGCTAATTTATCTTTTCATAATATTTCTTTTAGACATCTCAATTTAAATATATAATGCATTTTTCTGAAGTACACATGGAAATATCTTCTGTTACAGACAAGATCATAGTCTGATGCAAACTAGAACAGGACTATGCAATTTCATTGGAGCTGGGGCAATTAACACTACTATGTGTCTCAATGTGAATGTTAATCAATCTATTTTAAGTCTGTTTTCTGTTGCATTTAACCTTTAGGTAGGCTCGTTAGAGTAGACATTGTGTGCATCTTTTTCTGCGCTATTCATTTAAACAGCCTTCCACATGGTCTGCGTGCATTTTGCTTTGGGCAAAGAAAACACACACTTAACATTTCTGTTCTGAACTATATTTTAAACGAACCCTTTTGTAGTTATGTGATATTTAATTAAAGCTGTAACCCAGCAGAGCACTTAACTGTATGCTTAAGATTCAGTACAATTTTAAGGAGCTTCTGGGTATATTTACTAAGAATATATTACTCCTGACCTAGCCTACGTTTTGTTTTCATGCAGCTGGTACCATGGCATGACAGTTGGCTTGCAAGGACATATTTAATCCAGCTGTGGAAAAATCCATGGAGAATTCTTATCAGTGGGAGTCAAACCGATGAGGAAGAGGCCAAATCGGATAACAGTATGTTCCTGAGGTTTTTCACATTGGTCATACAATTGATTAATCTGGAGCGCATTTCTGCCTATAAAGCAACTGACTGGAGTCTTCATTGAAGAACTACAGCTCTAATTCAAGACAGGTGTGAAGACCCTCAGACATCGATGTCCAGCCTCGAAGAGTCGAGTGGTCCATCCCAGGAGTGACAGCAGAGCAGAGTTCAGTACTCAGGGCCCAAAAGCAGCATAGGAGGGAGATTTGGGATTCTAGACGGGGAATCACCTGTAAGGTAACAACTTCTGAGACACATCTGCCAGCTGCGAGGAATTGCAGATGAGATGATTTGTCTGGAACTATGAACTATGGTATCAAATTCAGAACCACAGGCAGTTATGTCTGTAAACAAGAAATTCTGAGTCTTTTTGCAGGCAGAAAACATTGCTCTCTTAGAGGTGACGAGAAGAAGTGTCGCTTTTTCACAAAAATCCAATGACTGTAGCACTTGCACATGAAGAGGAATGATGGGTTCTAGTCTACTCATGCCAGGTAGGGCTTGGGGTCACATTTTTTCACAACTCAGGAATATGTACAAAGCAGCAAGTCGTGAGATTTTCAAAGAAAAAAAAAATATTTTTCATTTCTCTTGCTGGAACATGACTGCCAGTCAACTGAGAACTGAAGATACATGGAGCCAGACGTTATGGTACAGAAGTAAGGCCACTCCTGTGGGGGTGAGACTCTGATTTATGGTAGCTAATTATTGATTGAATCTGGAAACTTTTCAGAAGGAAAGGATGAGAGACCTGAGCCTTTCATCTCCTAGCTGAGTAGCTTAACCACTAGATGAGGATCAGATATTTCTGGCCCTGTGATTCTTCCATTCCTGGCTGCACAGCGGTTGCAAAGTCTTCTGTAGCTTCATGGTGTGTGCGCTCTCATGGGACTTGTAGTTCAAAAGCCTCAGGCTAAAGTGAGGCCCAATATTTTATCCTCACACTTAGATAAATGCTGTAGGCACCAGACTATTTGGCAGGAAGTAGGCACCATCACCAGTGTGAGTGAGCGATGAGTGTTTGGGATATACCTAGCTTCTCCAATGACTTACATACTGGGATTTGTCATCCCTAAATCCCAAACAGCTTTAAGCAGGGTTGCCCAGGTGGCCAGCTCAAGAAAATATAGATATCCTTTGGGACATCCTCTGCAGTGCAAATATAGCCATAGTTCTGTGAGTAAATTCCTGAACACTTTATTGAATGCTGACCTAAAATAGTGCATTGTAACATCAGAGGAAACCATTTAATTTCATCCAGTCACTTCACTATGGAGCCATACCAATTTGTGTTTGGCTAGAACATATCAGCCAGAAAGTCATCTTGTTTTCATTTGAAGGATCTAAAAGATGAAGCCACCATTTCATCCAGTTATTTATGCTCATGTTAAATTATGCGCCTTATTCCTCAGTTGAATTTGCCTGGCTTTCATTTGCAGATGATAGGAGCACGGTCTCACGGAGTAGCTGCAGTTGCTTTGTAACAGTTGTGTGGGAATAGTTTTTCAACCCAAGCATTTCTTAAAACTGCAAATCTCTTTTCTTTGGCTTCTCTGGAGGTCTGTAGCTTTACATTTACAACTTGTTTACTAGAGCATTTGAGCTGAATATCACATGAACAGTATGTGTGAGTTTAAGAGCTAGTGGTGGAGTAGGAAGTTATTGTTTATTAATTGTTCTTCTGTATTTGTTAACATTTGATCTTCTGTAACACACAATGAAAATGCATTTTTGGTGGCACAGCTTGCCCCAATTTAGATAGATCAACCTGGTATATGAAAGGCAGCTTCATTTACCGTCCTTGACATAACTAACCATACATTAACAGGAATGCTTCTTCCTACCTAGACTTTGTTGAGAATCTTAATAGATGAGCTTTCTGCTTATAAATTTGTAATGCTGCTTACTCTATATTTAAGTCAAAGTGGATCTTTCTGTTGAGGCTTCTCCACCTCCTTTTTTTTTTTTCCTACAAAAGAGAGAAGTGTTTTCATTCACCTTCTGTGACTTACAAGCTATTGAGTAGCACTCGTTGTGTTTGAATGTCACATTAGATGTATTATAGCTGATAAAGAAATGTCATTTTCCCTCTGTTGCTAATATCTCTTGAGACACTCTTAAAAACAAGATGTTTTGACTCTAAGTGTTTGTCTGGCAAAATATGTTTAAAATAACATAATGAATTTGTCGGAGAAGATCAAATGGTAGTGAGGTTCTCCTTCCTTACTTGTTCAGTGTGCTGATTCCCTCTAAAATAGTAAACGTCTGAGGACCCAGTGTTAAGAAACGCAGCTAGCCCGGTATTAAAACATAGCAAGTGCTGTACTAAGTTAGGGAGAAGATCCCTTTAGCCCAGTGCTTTGACTCACACTAAGAGCCAGTAATACCAGTAAAGTGTATGCTGTGCAAGGAATGTAGGTTGAGGAGGCCTTCACCTTGCCAATCTTTCTATATAAACATGTACGTATATCTACACATAGTGACCATCCCCTGCTACCGAGCTTCTGGCAAACAATTTCCACAGCTGGAGATTGCTTCCAAGCTATGTAGTTTATAGCCCCCTCTTCACTAATCCTCACATTAGCCGCCTGGAATTCATCAAATCCCTTCTTGCACCTTTTCTGCTTTTGCCCCTCTGCAGGAGTCCCCCATTTTAATGGTGAGTTAGATGAAGAAGAACTAGTTTCCTTTGCTTTGAAACAGCTAGGGGAGGTGAAGCAATTAGTTTTGCACATGCAGAGAGGTCAAACAAGCAAACAGGACATCTGTGATGGCATTCTATCATGTGCAGATAGTATAGGTCCATGGCCCGAAGTCAGAGTATGTTTTCTAGGGTTAGATTTTCCACTACGGCAAACGTAGCTTTTTTTCTGAACTGCCGCTGTTTGTCACATGAAGGTGAATTGTATTATTCTGCTTTTTTAGTGTTTCAGAAAGCCACCAAAATAGGCCCCTTTCTCTGTGTTTGTTGGAATTAATCAGTATAGATTCCTTCACGGCCCTGGGCATTATTTTCCCCTGTGCCCATAAGGCGAGGAATGTGGAGAAGTTCTGCCATTGAGAGGAATGGTAGGGGCTGGTCTGCTTTCCCTGAGCACTCGAAGAGCAAAATCCCAAACAGGGCTTGTGAGGTGAGACCCATTCTCTGAGGTCCAGGACAGCTGGATTTATGTGCACTCCTGCCTCATCCTTTCCTATTCAGGAACTTCTGTCTTCCTGTAAGGAATGGGTAGTGCAGAGTGAGTCATCCTGGCACTTGGCCACCTGGCAATGCTCCTTTTTTGGAGGAAAATCCCCCAGCTTTTGTATGGCACTCCTGAGACCTAGCACAAAGGGGCCAGAATCTGGCCCAGGAACCATAACACACACACAGCTTACCGAAACTGCTTAACGCTATCCCACAGCTACAACACGCCATTGTCTGCCCATCCTATCTTGTGGAAGCTCGTGGTGAATTTTTCCATGCATCTTATCCAGCTGTACATTGTTATCAAGTGCAGCTTCTGTTTGTTAGTTCCTTAGATAAAGGCCTCCCTAAGTCTGATCCACACTCTGCTATTGTGCCTCTTCCTATATCGCTGTATGTGGTACATTTCTTCTTTTATGTCTCTTCCAAGACTATCTCAGACCATCCATCCGTCATCTGGTGATATGATTTGCTCATTGTGATATTCTTTTTTCCAGAAATAAAAATGTATGGCATACATAGTATTTAGCAACACTGTGCAGAACTCTGCTCCATATCTTAAAGAGATTAATGTCCAATAATAAACGTAATACAATTTCCAGCTGCAGCCATAAACTGCATTGTTATTAACTGAAAGGTATGTATAGATGTATACTCTGCTATTCTGTGTTTTACATCTGGATGCTACTCTTTTCTCAGCCTGATCTATGTCAAGTTTGGCGTAGCTAAGAGACTATTTCCAGGGAAGGTCTGGTCACATCTACAGACATACTACACACGTGAGAGACCCCAAAGTGAGCAAATGAGTAGGTTCATATGCCTGGGGCAATACCATTTTGTGCAGATTTACCAGCTGGAGTAGCATAGGCAGAGTAGCTGCCTTAGGGCAGCCTGGTGCCCATGCTGATTAACCCTGCCTTTGAACAAAATTAACCTGGGTCTCAGGACACTGTGAGGTGGCCATACTGCCTCTTAGTTCAGCACTGTCTTATTTGGTACTAACTTACAGGTTGAAGTGGTGCATGGTGTTAAATTATACTTCCCTTTGTGCAATATAGCCAATACTCCCTCTCAAGCATTTGCTGGGAACTCCTACAACCCAGTTCAGCTTGCATGAGCTTTTTGCCGGTGGGGAATGCACGGCTTATCATCAGACCTCTGCATAGTGGTAAGAATCACAACACAATTGCCTAATATCTAAAAGTGTTAGGAAAGGGGAAGATAGATGGTGTTTGCGGGTACCCTCATTCCTCTGCTTGCAGTGTAGTTTGTGCAAAGTCTTTGATCTGTACTTTAGTGCCTCTGTAGACCATCACAATAAACTATTTCTACCTTTTTTAAGGATATTGAAGCAAAGAGAATCCCAACGTGTTTAAAAATAAGATCCCCTTTGCAGAGCGTTTCTTGAATTTTTGTCAGGTTTAATAGTATTTGTGGTTTATTTGTGAGTCCTCTGTATTTTTACTTTCTATAGCAACAAAAGTTCAGCTGCAGACACATCGATATGAAAGACTTCCCACTTCTTTAAGTTTCAGGATTTATTATGAAATGTCTTTCTTTTTCATGCTTTGTTTCCCATCTCTTCAAAATGGTAATACTATGAAACTGATACACATAGGGATATAGCCTTATTGGGCTTGCCCTGGAAGATCTCAGATTTTTGAGCATTCTGTGAGTTAACAAGAGGTACAAGCTGGGATATCTAGGAGTGAAGTCACATGCCCTGAACAAGCTCCATCTGGAATGAACGGCAGCAGCACCCATTTAGCAACACAGGTCAACATGAACACAGGAGCCTGATGTCCATTCCCTGCTCTGTTTTTTTCAGTCAATAACTTGGTAAAATCAATAGAGAAGTGTTAAGGAAAATAATGGACCATTTTAAAAATAGTTGCTCTGGAAAGCCCCTGTGTTAAGAACATTAGAAAAAATAAAAACACAGAGGCAGAAATAATAATTAAAAAGTCGTTTTAGATATGGAAAATCTCTTGCCGATTTGTTTAATTTTGGTAATGTTCTTATAAGTACAACAAAAATAAATTTCCAGTGGAAGCATCAGACATCTTCCCTAAAACCTGACACAAGTTGTCTTTCCTACCACATTTATATGTACAAAACATAGTCAAGTCCTGCAGGCAGTGACTTGAATCTCTCCGTGTTCCTGTCTGCACGTGATACCTGATTCACACATTGTAAAGAGTGAAGGACCTGAAAACAGGAGCTACTGTGAGGTCTGTCTTTCGAGGCTTTTCTCAGTTAGGGTCTGAGCTGATGTGATTCTTGAAAGCCTTTAACCTGGGGGTCAGTCAGCAGGAGCTGACAGGGCTTGGTATGTAAAAGAAGCCAGTCGTGGTATCTGTAATCTCCTTGCGTTCGTTGTAGGTTTTGTACAGGCTGGGATCAAGCGGTGTCCACAGCATTCGAAGAAAATGTCAGACAGAGTCAAAGCGCTGGACCTAAGTGCATGTGTGGAAACTGTCCGCACCCTCATACTTGTCTGTGAATTAATTGTGGTTCAAAACTGAGGTAAGAGATCAGAATCAGGATGAAAAATGAGAGCTAGTCTGCCTCAGACTATCTGATGCTTGGGAATTTAAAAAGTGGTCTAATAGCAATCTCCAGCCACGTATTTAAGGTTGTCAGCTGGTAGATTTAGCATTAAGTATTTGCAGAGATGTTTTTAAGAAAAAGAACAGTACAGAGGTATGTTTTCAGCAGGCCTGCCCCAGTTTCTCTTTGAATTTTCATTTTAGAAAACAGGCCCAAACAGTCAACTCTGAGGAGTTCAAATTCTGGAGCAGACCAGAGAGGAGGAGATGTGGGTAGTACCTTCAACCTCAGAGCATTTTCGTGGTCCTTCCTCGCGCGCGTTCTGTCGCATGTCGTGACTGCAGCAGGACCGCTTCTGTGGTTTACTCAGCAATTTTACTGTGCAGCCCTCTGGGTTCTTGCGGCCTGTGGGCTTTATGAACTTTGTAAGCGCTACAGTTCATACTTGGGAAGTATATGTTCAGGGTAAGGGCCCAGCTAATGTATAATGAAACTAAGCAGCGCCAGTAACGTGCGGTCACCAGCATCCGCATTTTTTAAGTTTTGGTGATCTGTTCTTTGTTTTGTCTGTCTGTCTGTGTAGGCACACGAATGCACATTAGATTAATCGAGTTAAATATATCCCAAAGTTGCTCGAAATAATGCCTATTTAATTTTTTCAAGAGGCTGAACAGAAGTATAGCGTTGTACCACAAATAAAAGTGTTGCCACAATGCCTGTAAATCAGAGCTTTAAACTATGTTTCAATTATCCTTCTATTATCCAGCTGGTGTTTAAACATGTTTATTATTCAAATCAGTAGAGAATGTGCTGCTGTTGTGTAAACAACTGTCAATTGCTGAAACAATGATTACAAGGCACCATCTCTTTCAGGTGTACTTAGAGGTACTTATACCTCAACCACTTGTATTTAAATAACATGCAAACACAATGCTTGAGTGACTACTTTCACTCCTGTTTCCAATACCTCGTGCCAATTCTATTACATTAAGAGGGAAATCTATTACATTTTTCATTTATACACATCTGTACTCTGTTTTTAACCATTGTATCATTAAGGCTTGAGTTAATATAATAGATATGCCAAGAGATGCAGTACATATTGAGAAATCCTGTTCAAAATAAAAGCCAATTTCTCTGCATTATTTTAGGGCATTTGAAAGCTTTTATGAAAACAATACTAAGAAAATTATTTTCTAAAGAGGAAGCCTGAGAAATGAAAGATTTAGTCATGGAACTCTGCTATCCTCCAACCTCTATTCATTTTTATGTAAACTGAGTACATTACAAGTTGGTTGCCCTTTTTTTTTTCAGGTAGACATTAACAAAAGATAATATTGATGGCATTGAACTGTCTTTTCTGTACCTGTGACAGTATTCATTAGCTTTACACAAACCTACTGCTGGACAAAGGTAGTTTAACAAGTGGTGTTTGCCATGGGAGCTTTTGAGGCAACTCTCTACCAGTTTGTCACAAACTGGAATGGAGAATATTTTAAAAAACTGCATTTGGGAAATTGCTGATAGGATCCTCAAAAGGAGCAACTGAAGGAATGTTCTCATGAAGCAAAGATACTACCAGAGTTTTTGTCTGCCTTCTATATTCCTAAAGAAGAAAACCTGGAAAATAAAAGCAGATATTAAGAAAGTAAAAAAACCTGAGCCTTCTGGCTAGTGATATAGCCATTGCTTCCCCCCTCTCCGCCCCCTTTTCTGTCTTTTAAACTAAATGCTTAAATATAGAGCTAATGGAAGAAGCAAACGCTACCACAAGGATAAGCTGTTATACTGTGCTGATAAAATATGGCATTCTTTTTCAGAACTTAATAGAGATGCTTTGACTGTTGTTCTGCAGTCAACAAGGCTGGTCTAATTGGTGGCCATGGCAACAAAATCAGGTCATACAGAGGTTCATACCGAGATCAAGCATATGTAGATCTTCTTGTTCAAATATACATAAAGATAAGAACCTTTAGTGAGAGTCCACAGTGAAAGGCTGAAGATGGATGCTCCCACGCACATCTAATATTACTTAGAAATATTTACCTGTTTGTAACATAATGATGTTTTGCCGAACAGAAATAGAAAAATCCTTCATACCCGTTGGAAAACAATGATTTTTAAAAGTCAAAGTAGGGTGTGTGCATGCACATTGCTTCATAGCTGTTTGTAATTTACTCCCTGGGGTTTTTAGTGAGCCTGACTTATATTTTAGATGTAATTAAGTAATCAGTGGTGTACACTGTAAAATGAATATTTAGGCTGCTTAAGGTTGAATTTTCACAGCCATAGCAGCTGCGCAGTTATGGCTCCTGCCCCTACCTCCCTTAGTACAGTCATCCATTTACAATTATTACTTGAGTTATTTACATAGTTATGATATTTCATAGAAATGAAATAGCAGCTACCTGGTAACGGCTGGCAGCAAATATGCAGTAACGCGCACGATTGCATCTCTCTTATTTCCTACTAAGTATGCACGTAAGGTACACAAGACTTGGGTGGTTAGTCCCCAAGTAACCTAAGCCTTGCTCAGGGAAACCAGAAGCTACCGGGTCTGTCCTGTCTTCAACAGATCTCCTCCCTCTGACCAAGTGCATGTAACCACTAGGGAAGCTGGCGATGACCTCTACAGCCTTTCAGCCTCTCCATCTGTATTTACAAGCCAGGCTTGTAATAGTCAAAAGTTATAATATTATGGTACTCAGTAGTCTAATAAAACTGTCTTGGGCAAGTGCAGCTGAGAGCAAACCCACACCCAAAGCAATGTCTAACAACAGTCCCCACTGAAAATATTCCAGCTCTGGGTTCTGAACCCAGCTGTTACATAGATGTGTCAACACGTTGTTGGGAAGGCTCTGTCCATGCTCTTCCACTCTCTCCACCGTTTATTGACATGCCGAGCTGAGGTGACGCACAACCATTACCTACATTCCCAGCTGGATTCATAGTACCTAAAGTGTGGTATCTAAAATCATCATGGTACCTAAAGACTATGGTATCTAAAATGATACTTTAAATACCATTTGCAGTAAGATTTTGAACAAGTTGAATCAGGCATAGCATAGTAGAAAGAGAGGAAAACATTTCGAAGTGATATCTACCTCTTCTGGCCAGTTCTCCAGAGATTTGCAACAAGGAAACATTTTACTGATTTTTCTGTTTCCTACTGATCTTTGCTAAAGATACTTGGCACCTGCAAGTGCATGGGCCTCCCCTGTTCTTTTCTCAGCTTGTTTTGCCTGATGTTATCAGCAAAGCCCCATTACCAGCCCCTACTACCACATTCTCAGCAAAGCTGTTTTCTTAGCTACAAGGATATGTAAAAAAATTGATTTTAGTTATCTGTTCTGCTAAAGGCAAGGATTAAGATTAAGGTTTAAACATTTTTTTTCCCTAAAGCAGAGTACTTTGGTTCACTCCCTGCACATTCCCAGGTCTTCCCACACTCTCCAAGGAATTGCATGTTTCAGGTCTAGGTAATATGTTGAAGGTCTTTTCCTCCCTAAATCACTGAATTACTGTGTACACCCAACGCCAGGGTTGGAAGCTTTCCCTTTCCCAAAACATACTGCTTTTTAAAGTATTTTACATTCATCTGTGATGTTTTACTTTAGTTTCATTTATTGATATTCTTTTCCATTGGTATAAATCATGGCTATTTTAGAAGCTACAAGAATAAGCTTTATTCATGGAACTGAATGATAGGTATATGTGGTTAAATCTTATTAGTGAAGAGGGACTGATCTGAACTGTGAAAATAACCAGATTCTACAGGTGAGATTTGGGGTGGTGATTCACCTGACTATGGTAATGTGGAAAGGAGAAGCGGTGCTAGCACAGACCTGTGACAAGCTTGGGTGTGCTTTTGGAAGACCTTGTGAAATAAATGTTAAAAATCACAGAATCACAGAAATGAGCCCTTAGCTGGGACATGAGAAGAATACAAGGTTTTCATAGACTTGCACTTAAATGTATGGATGGGACAAGGGAAGGGGAAGGGGAAGGGGAAGGGGTGAGGAGAGGAGAGGAGAGGAGAGGAGAGGAGAGGAGAGGAGAGGAGAGGAGAGGAGAAGGGAAGGGAAGGGAAGGGAAGGGAAGGGAAGGGAAGGGAAGGGAAGGGAAGGGGAGGGGAGAGGAGGGGAGGGGAGGGGAGAGAAGAGAAGAGAAGAAGAGAAGAGAAGAGAAGAGAAGAGAAGAGAAGAGAAAGAAGGGAAGGAGACAAGACATGCCTGGCCCAGTCAGTTTTTGTCTCAATGAGCAGATGGTTTCTTCATTCCTTTAGACATACAGATGTAGGAAAATATAAAGATGAAGAAATATTCCAGGCTGTGACCCAGTGTCTGCTTGATGCACAGGATAATGATTGAGCCAGGGGCTGACTGTACTTCCAGGTAATGCTAATTCCTAGTGGGGAGTTAAGAAGCCTGCAAACTCCCTTGTTCAAGTGTTCTTTTTTTTGGCACGGAAGTGTCAACAGGTGTGAACAAGTGTATGGAGGTACAAAGTGCCAGCGTTTCATTGCTGGCACGGAGTTGGCCTTCATGCACAAGAGATGACAATTGCAGTGTTGTGGAGCCTGCCCATCAGAACGCATTGTTGCCTGGCACCTATATATCATTCAACTTGTGAGCAGGCACCATGCCATCAGAACAGATGGTAGTGAGAGAAAGCAGCCAAGCTACCACGTACAGTAGATGCATTAAAGTATAGGTGTGGAGAGTGATTTCCAGCCAAGAACGTCAAAACAGCTCTCTCTGTCTTGAATTTACATGCCCAGAGTTAAGGGGATGGGCAAGCATTTAACTGCTCTCCCAGCTGGATGTGGTTCCACATACACACAAAAAGCTTCTACTTCAACTCACTTCAAGTGAGATTTTGGCCTAGCTGAATTAGGAGGGGTATTGGAAATGACAGAGAGAAGCATTTTAAAGTGATCTCCACCTTTTCTGGCTCTTCTCTGGAAGTACCCCTCTATGGAATAGGTGAAAAGAAACTCTCATGACCGACTGTTATTTATGGAAATTTGCAGGGTGCTGTAAAGTACTCTTAGCTTTCTAGTGTAAATGTCTTTACAAAGAAGGCCATAACACTTAGAAGTAATGGCATATTTAGGAAAAAGAGAAACAAAAGGCACGCAGTGTTTAAAGAGCACTATATTGTGGTTCTACCCTCTTCTATCTCTCCTAGGACTTTAATGCAGCACAAAAAGCATTTTCAGATAAAGATGATATGGAAGCTTAGAGCATCCTAGTCTGGCATACATACTGGGAATATCCCTTCATGTTAATAAAACAAAGGAGCATTAATGATATCCTAACACAGAAAAAAAATAAAAAAAGGTTAATATACTTTTTCTTGAGCCATTCGGCTGAAAACTGGACTCCTAAAATGGCATTGCAGCCTTCTATGTTTGTATCTTTATGCTTTCCACAGCACATTTACTTAGTTTATGAATAAAAAGACACTGGATTGGGGGTTTTGTCAGCCATCAGTTTTGCAAAATTCTGCCTAGGAATTTAAAGCCAGACCTCATCTACCATCGCTGTACAGAACTCAGGCTGAGTTCTGTCCCCATTTTCACTTCTGAACTGCACTGTCCTTGGATTATGACCTCTCTCACACCTGTAGCCTCATTGTTTTCAAGATGAAATTTTACTTCTTTTTTGTTGTTGGCCTGGTTTTGATAGCAGTGTGAAGAAGGGCGTGTTTCTCTGACAAGCTGCAGGTGCAGAAATACTTTCATTTGAGTCTCTAGAGCTCTAATAAGCACAGATGAAGGGAAAGGGGATTTTTTTTTTTCAAAAGGACCTTGTGTTCTGTGCCTGCCGCAAGACTGCTTAATGTCTTTCAGAATCAGCCTTTAAAGCTGGCACTGGCTGGAATTTTCTTAGTTGCCGAACGTGTTTGGAATTGGGGGTTGGTTTGAGCCCTGTTTGTTGAATGAATTAAGTGAATCTTGATTTAAGAGGAAGAGTGGAAGAATGAAATAAATTGGCCTGAATAAGAACAAGGTATTACTGAAGATGAATTCCCGCATTTTAACTAATTACAGGAGGATTAAAGGATTGACAACAGTTATTTTTCTTTCAATAAGGTAGAAGTGAAAAGCCCTTATCTTCTCATGGGGAAAACCATTGGACTCTCTTATAGGAAGTTTATTTCTGCACAGGGTTTTAAGGGAAAACCTTCCTTAAAGCACACAAGGAACACTTCAATTCAAAATACTGATACAACAATAGATGTTTTTATTGTTCATTTATTTCCTCAGTATTTGACTTCCTGTTTTTTTCTATCCCAACTGTCTTCCCATAATGCCATTTCAGAAAAGTAAACCTGTGTGCTAGGTCCTTCTCTGTCTCCCTACCATCTTGCCTATTTGTGTAAGTACTTAATAGTAACCAGCAGTGATAGGTTCTATGCCTTGGGAAAGGATGTGTGTGTTTAACGTGTAATTCTTCGAAGGAGAAAGAGGCTTCACTTGCCTGTTCTGAAAAAATCCATGTCCATTCAGTTGAGTGAAGGTGCAGGCATCTTTGTAGTCCTGCTGTTAATCAACATTCCTTGTGTTTAATGTGTTATAAATGTGTCTGTAGGAAAAAATTCTCCGTTTTGTCTGTGGGGAACTCCATGTGCACCTAGAACAAATGTTTTAGATAGGGAGAGGCAGTCTAGGCGTTGGTGCCACGATCCAAAGTGTGAGTGGAGGAGGTAGCTTCAATACCTGTATGGTTGCAGCCCTAGGAGACTTGGACCTGATGCTGTTATCATTCCTCAATGTTTGGCGACAGACTTTCACTCTCATAAATGTTGTCAGATTCAGGTCCCTAGATATTAGAGGCGTGCTCAGAAGCAAAGTCAGTTTGATATTGTACAGCTCACTTCATGTCATTGCCCTCAGTCTTCCCATCTACAGACTTAGAAATACTAGGATATTTTTCAGAGGCGTGCACGATCTTAGGCTTGGATTTCAGTGTAGAAACTCTCTCTTCTGCAGTACTGAAATTGGAGAATGTAATGCAGCTATGCTGGTCATGTAAAATTATGTTTTGAACCACTGCAGTTTTGTTGTGAGTCTATTGTTGGCATCATTACAACTGCGGTCTTCAAGTAGTGCTTCCAAAGATCACTGGTATATACATAGAGCCCAGAGCCTGTACTCTTCTGTAAAGTATATACACATTTACAAATGTACGGATATTTTTACAAATATGCTTAGGAGCACTAAACTGAGACTCAGGATGTGTGGTTTCATTTCCTGATGAACAGAGACTTCCAATGTGAACTTGATTAGCCTGCAGAAGGTATTTTTTTTGTGTATTTGACAGCTACTTTTTCTTGGCTAGTCTGAACTGGTCTACTGGTCTAATTAAAATTAATAACTCAGGTGCATGGTGCTGTATACGACTTAATAAGCCCAAACAGTGTGGGTCAGCACTTTCTTACCCTCGGCATACAGAAGCAACAGCCCCAATGTTGTTGAGCTGCTGCCTGGCTGTCATTCCCAGGCACCAGAAAAGGGAGAGCTCTGGACAGCTCCTGGCCAGTTTTAGTAGTTTAGTAGTTTAAATTGCTCCCTAGAGGTTCTTGTCTCTGCTCCTGTGGATACATTGACAAGAGGGAGCCCAGAGTGACTGTAGCCCTTAGTGAGTGCCTCAGGTACACAGGGTAGTTCCAAACCCGGCAGGAAATGTAGGCAGTGTACCCAGCAAATTTCATATCAAAACCAGATGGGAGGCAGTTACTTTCTCTTTAGACATCTACTGATATTACTGTGTTGACTGAAATGAAGCTGTGGGTTTGGTTTCCTGAATGGTGTGAAATGGAAAAGGTCTTACTGTAGCTGGGACCAAGGCTGCTGTGCCTCGGTGCCGAGTTTAGGTGGACGTGGTTGTGTGGCTTCACTTCTGAGCTCCCTTCCATCCTTTATCTGCCTGGCTGCATCAGCTGCATGTAGAAGACTGTGTCTGGCTCAGTAAGGATTACTTTAGTTGGGACAAAAGAGTAGTAATGTAAAGGCAAACAGACATTTAAGAAGAGGGTTTATTTTCTGTATGAATACAAAACCAGGTAGTCAACTTTTCTGGGTTCTCTTTGGAGTCAGTCCCCTGCTTTATGTTGGTTATATAACTGAAAAAGTTGCTGAGTTTCTCTGCGTCTCCTATTTATTTGACAAATAGGTGTTACATGTGTGCTCACTGTATGGAAAGTGGCGTGATTCAGCACCATCATATTGCTAGTGCACCTGCAAGACCCTTTGGTGTTTTTTCTCCTGTTTGTGTTCAGCCATTCCTTCCTGTCCCTGAAGGACAGAGGAAATGTTGGGCACATGTAAGAGTTGTGATGGGCCAGTTTCTCAGGCTGGGGTGGGCTTTGGCTTGTGTCTCAGTTAAACTCCTTTTTCAAATCGCTGTGACTCCATTTGGAGGTATTAGGAATACCCCAATTTAAATGCAGCTGGGGCAAAGGCAGCTTAAGCCTCTGAGGGAGGTGATGGCTTTGCCCATTGAGTTTCATCATTTTGGCACCGGTTGATTGAGTAGCAATCTGAAAAGCATGCCCCTTTAGAGGCAAAACAGAGAGAGACTCATGGCCCTGTCTTGCATAGTAATTTCAAACACTATTTTGGGTAGATAGGGGAGGTAAGAAGAGAAATATCTCAAGGCAGTTCTCATCAGAGCGTACGTGTGTCTATGCATATGTATATTCATTGTGCATGTGGCGACAGAGCAGTACTGGGAGAGTGTGAGCTGAAAAGGACTTGTACACTAAACAGCTTTTGTTGAGATTTTAACCTTTAAATGCAAATAGGAGAGAGATATGGTGGGAAGGGAAAAAAAATGACTGAACAGTAAACATGAGTGATGGTTACAGGATAAATAATATTATTAACCTACGTTTTATTATTGTGGCTGCTGTGAGAGCAGAGGGCAGTTTTTAGAGACATACAAGTAATAGTAGTCCAGAGAAAAACACACGGTCCATCAAAACCTTGCCTCTGGCAGCAGAAAATACAAATCACCAGCTATGGTAGCTCACCATCTTATGTGCAATTATCTGTCTTATGACTGCATGGTTACATTCACTCCCTGCTCCAAACATGTCCAGCTCCCCATTGAACTGATGTTCAACATTTGCATCTGTTGCAGACTTCAGCAAAGACTCTCTTATTCTGAGCAATGACAGTCCTTTGCAAGAGGATATTCTGTCTGAATTCCTCATAGTGCTTTTTGCAGTCATTCCCTTGCCAATGTCGGTCTTTGTGGCCTCTTGTTTTGAATGATAAACTTTCAGAAAGCTTATTTGGCAGTAATCAATTCTTCTCCTTACAGGATCCTCTATATTTCTGAAGAGCTTCTCGTCTGTTTCTTCTCCTTTCTAAGCCAGTGTATATTGACAGTCTTCATGTACAGTTTCTTTACGAAACCACAGATTACAAAAAACTTTAAAAAGTAAAGGCAAAAGAGATCATTGCTCCAAACCCAGCTGACTAGCTGAGTAGTATTCTTCTCATTTAGCATGGATATTATTGAAAGGAAAATGTGCGTTTAATATAAAAATGTGTTCTAATCACTCTGCCCAATTACAGCCAGCATGAATGATGGTAACGTGTTTCGAGCTTCCAAATAAAATGAGGAACATTAAGCTAAATGGGATGTTGTTATTCTGCTGCAAATGCCTTTGAATGTCTTCCTTCAGTAGCCCTTCTTGCTGCTCTTATTTCATGTGGGGAAGGTTGCACCTGCTGAAATACGTGTGGTATCTTGGTGTTCTGCCTCAGCTGATGAAGATTTTTTGCTAGCCTGATACTATTAATAATAATGGAAGGCTGGTTATCTCTATAAGAATAACTAGTTCTAAAGAGTACACTGGAAATGCTATGAATATGTGTTAGAAAATAGGGGCCAATGGGTACTCATCCCCCCAAATTCACTGACACTGGTGTCTCTATTTCTGTTTCAGCAGCAGGATTCTGACAGAGAATGCTTTGCAGGCTACTGTTGGTTGTCTTTCGGTATGTTCAGCTGTGTAACAGATAAAAATTACTACTATCGGTACAAATATTTAGTACTATTGCTACTATTTATTACTATTAATACCTATTCTAACACTATTGCTAGGCACTAGTAGTACTAAATGTTAGGTACTAATGCTATCCTCTAATACTAGGTAATGGCAGTACTAAATTCACCATGGAATATATGGTATATTAATGCTATTTAGTATTAAAATAAATTCTTTTGATAAATATACTTCAGACTATAGACTCTTCAAAGTTGATCACATGTATCCTTTTCAAGGGAAATCTAGGCTGATCTCGTAAGTCCTCACATTTGGTTCAAGAGGGAAGTTACATTAAACCCCATCTAGTATTTTTTCATTTAATTCAATTATATTGTCTTTTTTGATTTTCTGTTGGAATACATGACGTCAAATTTCATAATCAAAACACTAGTTGGACATATTATGGCTATAGTGCTGTAATCACACTATGGGCAGCATCTAAGACTTTGTCTGTATTTTAAAACTATCTTTTTTTTTTTTTTTTAATTCTTATAAATCCTTCTCTCTTGTATCTTAACATAAATAAAAACAAACCCTTGCCTACACTTCCTTGCAACAACAAATGATTTGTTTTAATAGCTTTTATTTTCTTGTTCAGTGAAAGACCCTTGGCATAAGAGATAACAAATGATTTTAAATAATGAAAATGTTTTAAGTTCAAGGTGAGCTAATTCAATTTACTTCGTATGTACTGAGGAGCAGGAGTGCATGCACACGGGAGCAAGCTATTGTAAATCAGTGGCTGTGTGGTAACTAGGCTCCCTATACTCTTACCCTGTCATAAATGCAAGGTAGTTTACTCTGAATCGAAAGACAAGGAAGTGTCCTCACCATTACCGTGAGAATATACACTGGTAATTACCCCAGAGCAGCTGATATGCGGCAGCTGCTTCCCTGCGTACACTGCATCTTGTGATATATGTGAGATAATTTCAGGGAGTTTATCCCTAATAGGTGACTCCAGGATTGTCACTCCTTACAGCGTGAGAAAATGTTGTATTGGATTTGAGGAAACAGAGCCTCTTCTTTGGCTTTTTTTTATTTGCAGTGGGTGGTAGGTCACTCTAATCACCATGCTGTATCACTCCTTCCCTCTCACTGGATCTCTAAGTTGCAGGTGACACGAGTTCCCTTGAGAAATTCTGGATGAAAAATATTTGGGCTGAAATTTTTGTATCTTTGGAACTTTTTTTTTTTTAAATTTATTTTGTGAGTGAGCAGTTCTTGTCCAGGACATAGCTGATTATGACTCATGTGGATTCAGAAAGCAGTAAAGAACCAAATATCAAGAAAATACTTGCCACACAGGTTTTCAATGACAGATCCCAGCTACAAAACAGAAAATAATCTATATTGTCAGAACCCAGTCTTGCAGTGGGTAGTATGTGTTAACTCTGATTCTAATGTGTTAAGTGGTGTATCGTTCCTCCATTTATTCATTCATTACCTTCTGGGTCTTTCTGCTAATGAATGAAATGCTGTGTTTTCCAGCTACTGTTTTTATTTTAACAAAATGATCTTTTTAAATGTTGTGAAAATAACTGAAATTCCTTAGAAAAATTATCAGAATTCACCCTTTAAAAAGTATGTAGAGCCTTTTAAAACCTACGATTTTAAATGCATTTTCTAAAAATGTGCATGTGACTGGGGATTTTTTCAATGAATGGAAATCTATCAAGAAAGGAAAAAAATAAATTGGTGAATTTATTTTATTTTATTTTATTTTTTTTAGCAGCAGTTTACCCAGTTCTGTCCCTTGGTGCCATAAAAAGTTTTTGTGTGCCTGCTCAGAGATGATTGTCTTCCAGCGGTGGGTGAAGAGAGTCCTATATGTCTCTTATCTCTTTTAGACATTGTAAATCTTTGTAAAGTACTTAGATTCTCAGGATGAGAAACAATATTGAAGGGCAAGGCATTATTTAGTTCAAGTTCTGTGAACTATTTTATGTTTTTGTCCTTCACAGAAGTTCAGGGCTCAGTAAGTGCATTATAAAGAAAGATAAAAGAATCTTGTGGTACAGAGACTAAAGAAAGAACTGTATCTTTCATTACTTATGAAATCAAGACTAAAATTATTGTCTTTAGAAATGCAGATAAACACATTACATCCCTAACAAGCTATGTTTCATGGAAAAATATATTGCAGTTGGAGAGGTTCTCTCTTTGAAGTCATCTGATAAAGGATTTTAATTGAGATCATTTCAATATGCAAATATGGTCTGGCCATTACACATCATTAATGCTTAGGCTCAGCGTAAATATTCCAGTCTAAAGGCTGGCTTTCTGCATGTTTCCCACCTACACAGAGAGAGCTTATCGCAGGCAATTATCTTACCCAAATAAAAAACGAAAATGGGAAAGTTAAATAAATAAAAGAACATTCTGATGGAATCACAGTAATGTGCTTCTTGGTTAACATTAGCCCTGACTTTCGGACAGCTAGACTCGTTAATGTGCTTGTCCTTTCCTTATGCATCAATCTCATTGAATCTTCCTGTATTCCACAATGATATATGCCTAGTCATATCTTTCCTATCTAACAAATAAGCCATTGAGTTAACAAAGGCAGGATCAATACAGAAAACTATAATCTTAAGAGAACATCATCTCGATTTTTAGTCTTGGTCAGAAATAGAATCACAGAAGAAAAAAGTAATAAACTGAACTCCCTCTGGAATAAGTGATATCCCATGGACTTTGGATACTGTATGAGTTAGCAGGTATTTAGAAATCAAGCTCTGGCCATTCCATGAAAATACATAATTACATATGGGGTTTTTTTGGATGCTCAAAAACATCAACAAAAAGACATCCAGCTCCCAGTGACAGTTGAAAGGACTGAAATGCCGAATTTTCAGTTGTACTATTGAAAATATTCTTCACTGTGGCAGAGTTCACATATTCAAGATTGGAGTTTAACTTACAGTCTTCTGTCTCCTGGTGTGTCCTTAAACTGGATGCAATAAGAAAATCCAATCCTCAGAAATCAAAGCTATTGTAAAAAAACATTCCAAGTCGTGTGTCTCATTCTGCGTTAGAAATACACAACTTCTCAAGGTCTTCTAGAGCAAGAAATTCATTCTGTTTGGAAGCTTAATATAGCACTTGTAACATTCATAACCAAACCCATCCTGAGGTTATGGCGACTAATTTTAATGTCGATACATTTATTCAAAGCACAGTCTAAATAAAGGTTTAGTGTCGATCACATTTACAAACACTACAGTTTGAAATAATTAAAACAAACAGATGAAAAAAATACCTGCTAGTTAATTCCACTTATACATGTATTTATTATTATGCAAATTAGGGAAAAACCTTTTCAAATGGTGTCATCTCATCTCTCGGCAGCATCTACAATATCTGTATTCAAACTAGTTCCTGCTGGCTGCCTAGGCTGTGGGCTGGAAATCAGGAGGACCACTTCACTCCCCATTTTTGCTCACTCATCTTTAGTCAAGACACTTGGTCCCTCGGCACCACTGTTTCATAATCTGTAAAATGAGACATACCCTCCTTTGTAAGATATTGTAAGACTGATGTATTTAAAACAGTCACTAAGCTTCTTGTGCCTGTGGTGCTTTCTGAGCTGTTTTTTTCTTCTGCCAGTGATGTGGACTAGGTCAAGGGAAGGCATCCCTACCTTGCAGTCTCTGCAAAACGTCCAGAACTGCTCTTGACTCAGCAGTGGAGTCTTGTCTTGTGGGTACATGAGAAGGTTTGCAGGAATGAGTTGGCCACAGTCAAAGGCCTGCTCAGGGTTCGTAGCCAGCCCCTTTGGCAGATTTGCTCCCTTAGTAAGGACCACATTTCCATGGTTTCTCCTGTGAACCAGATCTTTCTGTCCTCCATCCACATCCACCCTCCTGATCGCCTCCATTCTGACTCATCTCCTTCCACTTCTATCTGTATTTTCTTTCCAGCCATTCTTCAGTGGATTCTTTCAGAGATGTCTGTTGCCATATTTCTACTGCTTCTTTTCCTTGGTCTATAAAAATTTCATCTAATGGACCTTCAGAGTACATTTCAAAACTCAGGAAATTATCAGACCCATTTAGAGGTGGGCTGTGGGAGAAGGAAGGAAGAATCCTGTGACAGTGAGAAGTCACTGGAAAGTGGTTTTGGGAGTCTAAGCAGGCCTGCTTTCTTCGAGTGGATGTAATGAAAAGTCCTGCTGGACAAATACATATATTTGTACATGATATTGACTATCTGGACCAGTATTCACATGAGTCTGCCCCTAACTTTCTGCCCACATGACACCCTATAGACAGGTCAACTGGTGATAGACTTTTGCAGAAGTCCAAACCTCAGGCTCCACTTCAGAAGCACATGGAGATGCCGCAACCATTCTGTCCATCATGGTCCGTGGTTGATATGTAAATTCGTACGGTCGTTTGCCACTTAGAGAGGGATGTGTGGGAACACACGCCCCTGCCTGTGGAAAAGGGCGTGTTGTAGTTGTGCTTGCTTGATGGGCCTTCGGGATTCCAGTGGGATGAGACCAAATGTTTACTTCAAACGTCCACGTAGCCACTCGGTCCTTTCAGCTGTCCCTTCACAAGAACCAATGCTGGGTTTAGGACACTGTCCCAGGTCCCAGCCCCAAGCCTCACACAGGAGAGTTCCTGCTGCTGGCACTACACTTCATGTCCAGGACTCCTGTCATGTTGTGCTGGGACATTTGGCCAGACTGGGATGAAACGTGGCGTTTGCTCATGCACAGCTCCTGCTGACTGCAAATGCCACCTGAAATCCTTTCTGCGTTGGTGGGGCTGGCTAGGGACAGGGAGAGAACAGGACACAACTGCTCCTCCCCAGCAGCTCAGGCCCTGTAGAAATTAACCCAGTGACTCCAGCCGTTGCAGCCAAACCTGTGTTACCTTTAAGCGGTGAAGCCAAGGCACAAGAGGTTTTGTTTTGATCAAACTATCTTCCTGTTTCCTTAGATTCATGGGGATCATAATTTTACCATAACTGCGGTGCTAGTGGAGGTCACATTAGCTAGTGTAAAGCTTGCTCAGTTATGTCTACAGAACGCCAAGGCTAAGGTGACACTTGATCCTGTTTGTCACGATACGCTGCATAACAGCAGCGTGTGCCCAGGCATCATATATCCGCAAGGCATTTAAGATCTCAACACCATTTATCAAAGATCTCCAACCTGTCACAGTTTCTTCCTCCGTTTTATGAGAGAACTTTGAAAAATTCCCTGGAATTAATGAAAATTTTGTGCAGATGAAAATCTAGGGAGGACATCTCATCTCAGTATTTAGGAAAGAAGGATGCATTTCCAATTCTATTTTGAAATAAATCTTGTTTTTATTGTCCTTATTATATAATCTAAATGTCATGAGTCAAAGTGAAATTTTTATGCAGCATTTCAAAATTTGGGCATTTTGTTCAGATTCAGAATGAAGGCAGTGTGTGAAATCCAGAACCGGAAGTCTGCCATCCATGAGGCTTTGCCAGCTGCCAACCATTGCCAAAATCTGGGCAAATTCATCTGACTCTTACAACCGGACCCAGTTTTCACAGGGCCCTTGACCAAAGCTCTAGATCCAAGTGCTGAATCTTTGAGAATATTTATTCAGGAGGGGAACTTTTTTTTCTTGCACTTTTCCTTAAAAATCTACTTGTAAATTTTGGAAGAATGTGTTGTTTCTGTGATAAGAAAGAGATTTGTGTACTGGAATGAGGTTGGAAGTGAGGGATTCTTGACTCAGCACAGAGACGTGCAACAATCCAATTCAGGTCAAAGAGGAAAGGAGAGAAAAATAGGCAAGAGGCAAGAAAGGAGAATGAAAGAACTGGGGCTGAGGAGGGACTGGGATAAGGAGAGAACATACACTGGTGGAAAGCAGAGAAAGAAAGAGGAAAAGAAATATGGGGAGAGGAGAGACAGGACAAAGAAAAGGGGGAAAAATAGAAAAAGTACAGAGGGCAGAGAGCAAAAAAAAAAAAAGAAGAATTTAGAGACAGAAGGAAAAGCTGCAGGGAAGAGGGTTTATTAGAGAAAAAAATCGCAGCTTGCTGAAATATGGTTAGCGTACAAGATTTTTATTTCATACCCTGCTGCCTAGGCTCTGATGATTCCTAGGCTGAAGGTATATGACACTGGTAGATAACATACGGGCAGCTTCTGTGCTCTTCTGAAAAGCTTTTTGTGTCCCTGACAAGTTGTTCTAATTGTACAAGTTCAAACACTTCAGATGTTCTGTGTGGCTGCAAGCACTTTAGAAAAGGTTGATGTAGAAAAGCCATCTCTCTGTCGTATCCATGGACTGACTTTTCTTTAAAAGTGCTTATCTTAGTAGTTTAACTTTCTCGATCCAAGCAGAGAGCTGACACTGTAAATATCTTGAATTAAAAAAAAAAAAATTGAGTTGCAGGAAATTTGTGTGGAAAATGAAATTTGCCTCTGTATATTCAGTGGGACTGGCTGTATCTTTTCCTGAACTAAGAAATGTTTGTTCAAGCACTTCCTTCTGTCTGTCTCCAGCACACCTAGGTTCTTTATCCAAACCTAGCTCAGCCACATCAGCTGCTAGCTTCACTTTTAATGAGTAATAGAAAATGCTTTGAACCTTCAAAGCCCAGGGGAGTACATGAAACTTATTATGATGTGACCAGGAAAAGAATAGTACATGTCTCACTTGGGACCTCATTTGAGGTCCTCTTGGGAGGTGATCATGGAAATGGCAGAACTGAGTGGAGCTAAAAGAGCAGCATAATGGGGGGAAAAAATGGGATTAGCAAGCAGAGATGGGGCTGATAGATTTTAAGGCTCCTTTCAGTGCTGAGGGGAAGAGTTGGTTGCACAAAGGGATCGTGGAGGTAGGAGTTGTTCAGAACTAGAAAGCAAAGGTTGCAGATTAAGGTGAAATAATGTTCCAAGAGAAAAGACAAGTATTTAAAGGGGAAAGAGTATGCGGGAAACGAAGCAGGGGATTATGACTTTGAGTCACTTTAACCCTTCAAACTGTGTGTATTGTTCTCTATTTCTCTTTTCTGGTTTGTGTCACCTAAAGTGAAAGCCTGGAAGTGCAGGCTCTGCTTGTTGAGTACAGAAGGGTGAGAGAAGACAACCGCAGATGATCTTTTGAAAAGAATAGCTACTGTGTGTCTTTACACTTAGTCCTCAGAGCAATCTGAAGAGGAGGACAATTCAAATAGATTATAATGCAACAGAAATACAGACCTCCAATGGAGATCAGGGAAAGTATGGTATTTCCTTCCACTTTTTTCAACCACAAACACTTTTTTTGGCGGGATGGAAGCAAAAGCATCTTAGTCAGCTGGGGTGGGGGAATAATAAATTCTATGAGCTGTGAGGCTGTAGAAGCAGCACACGTTTGCTGCACTTAATCTGTGATACGCTTGGCTGTGCCATCCAACTTGCAGATCTGGACGTGGAGTGTTCACACAACACCACGCAGGTGGAGGAATCGCTGTTGCAGACACCCTTCACCATTCCCAGGTATATCACCTTTGGGTGTGGTAGATATCCTGGATAGGTAATTCACACTTGGGCTAGATAATATATTTCCAATCTGGCCTCTGCTTTGTCAGAGAATTGGAGTTGTATGGCATAAGAAGTATAGCTTTGTAAAATGTATTGACATGGAAAAAAACAAGAAAACACTCGTTTTCTTGAATATGCTGAAAGACCTCACCCCCAACACTGCAATTGTGGTAGCACAGAGGAGACTAATCACATTACTGAGATCTTGGCCCAAAGAGTATAGACTCATCCAAAACTGCTTGTGGAGAGAGGTGACAAAGCATATATGGGGAGATGAAATAAATGCTATGATTTTAGTTTCAGTGAAACAAGACTCACTCCCTCTTAAACATCTGCTAAAATGATCTTTATCTGATACATTGGCACAGGAAAGTTGGCTATTCAAACGTTGCAGGGGGTGGCGATGGGGGTGGTTGGAGAGGGAGATGGGCCTGTAAAAGTTAATCTATAGTTTAAACAGCCCCAGCTACTCATAAAATCAAAAGATGATAACAGCAAGATTTTTTCTTCCACCTGTTTACATATGTTATGAAAGGCACCACAAAGAAAACATCAGTGTTATATTCTGACAGAGTGCAGGAGTTGGCAGATGTTTGTTAATTAGAAGAATACACGTAATGAAACAGTACTGGGGGTTCACAAGAGGTGCCACGTTTGCATACATCAGCGCACGTGTGCATCCTCTTTCACACACCCCCGTTCCCCGGGCAGCACCTGCTCAGCCCGTTGTTCTTGGGCTGTGGTCAGCGTAGAGGGAAAAAAATATATATATAAAACCAGACTTGAGGCATGTTGTCGTTTCCAAAGACACTTTGAACTCCAGTAGGGTGTGAACTCACCCACTGATGGCCCTGCTCACCTGAGGAGTCTGGGACAACCAGGGAGCCTGTTGCTTCTTGTAAAACTATAGGAACTTCGTAGTGTACTGTCAGACCTCCAAGTGGGAGAACAGCTTGTAATGGCTGTGGGTCAGAGCTGGTTTAGGTGACAACCCTCAAACACCTTACAGAAGAGGGCAGTCAGACATATCATACTAACAATGGTATGAACAGTGATATCCCTGCATACTTTTTCAGGCAGAACCCTACCTGAGGAAAACCCTCATTACATAAAAAACAAAGGAACAAAGTCCATGTTCGAGCTCAGTGGGGGCAAAACCAGGCCTAAGCAGCAGAGCCTTCTGTCTGTGCCTTCAGTCGCCAGTGTCTTTTGGGATATGGCATAAGAAAGCTGAGTTTTGTCAGAGAGCCAAGTTAGAAGAACTTTGTTTGGTCTTTGTGTTTTAAACAGGAGCCACCTTTGCAGTGATGGGCAGCGCATCTCCACAGACACTGCAAAAAAGCATGGGGAAAGGTTTCAGGGAGGCAATTCTGAGTGCACAGGACACCTGGAAGTTCCCAACTCAAATAGCAGATGCCTATCCCCTTGCAGTTAAGAAATATGAACTATCTTATTCCTGGTTGCTTATTATTTTATTTCGTCCCGAATTGAGATATACAGTGAGAAGAATGAGAAAAAAACTACACTGATTCAGTTCAGGTAAACTTCCAAGTTGGGTTTCAGGAACTTGGGTTAAGTCATGGCTCTGCCATGAATCCCTTTGCTACGTTGCTCGGTGTGGCTGTTCTTGAAGGCTCTAGTCCCTCACCTGGAACATGGGGCTCCTGGCTGTGTCACAGCAAGCCTCATAGCAAACTGTGAGGCCAGATTCATCCCATAAGTTAAGGTGCTTGGAGAACTTTGCTTAGTATATGCTGAAAAGCGCAGATTTATGTTGTCTTGAATGTCTGTGTTCAATAAAACAGATATGTAACGAGTAATTAATGGCATTTCTTACTTCCAGTTAATCTGTACATAGTGTGAAATCAGTTTTCTTTGTGGTTTCTTGCCACTTCTGCTTTGAGTTCCAGCAAAAATCAAGAAGTGTAGAAGTGTGTTAACAGACTCTCCCCTTGCAGCCCAAGCTAAATATTTGTTCTCTTTTGATGATTTTTACCTTAGTCCCATGAGTTCCATAAAGCAGGTATCTGTGCAAACTCTGCAGGGAAAATGATTGTTTGTTCATCTCAAGTCATTTTGGGTGCTTGCAAATTCATAATTCAACTAGACATGAGTTATTTTGGCCACAAGAATGGTGAAGACTTAACATGTATTCAAATTTACCAGTTAAAGAGTAAATGTGTGAAGAAAATTCAAGATGTGGTTAACACTTAGTGTTTTATAGCCCTCCAAATTTTCTCTTACAGTGAGTATTTCTCTTACTCCTACAGTACATCTGTAAGAGTCCTATATTCTACCTTGGGATATTTGCATAGCCTAAAATTGATGTCAGTGATAAAATTCGGAGTGGTTAGCAGGGTGCGGAGGGGACAATCAAAGGTCAACTTGAGGAGTCTCAGAACAATTCCTGTGACAATTTCTCTTGTCCCTACAGAAATCCGGTGGTAGCTTTGTTGACATGAAGGCTTAAGAGAACCCAGCTCTGTTCTCCATCACAGTTTCTCCACGCGGCCCTGCAGCAGAGAGCTGAATCTCCAACCTCACTTGGAACTGGTTTTGTTCGGTTTGGAGAACTGGTTTTGTGTCATTATCACTATGGCCAAGGAGGGCAGATTTAGTGTCCTTCTTGATTACTCAAGCATTAACAGTTCCTGAAATACATCTGCAGACTTTCTTGCCTGGATTACTCTGAGCATTTTATTTGAAAAAACCTGCATCCTTCATATGCAGCATTTAACATCTTGCCTGTCATCTCCACAAAAGTTAATCTTACAGCACAATAAGGTGTAAGGTTGTATCTTTTAATGGTTTCAAGTGATTCTCCACTAAATTATAGAAAACACATAGCTGAAGAAAATATTTTAAATTAGATTGAATCTTCGTTATTTTCATGGGTTACTTTTTTATATTTTCAACAATTTTTATTTCCAAAAGAAATATATTTTCTGTCTTTTTGCAAGTTTTTTCTTTACTGGGTTTGTACAATCACAGTTTTCTACATCCGAGGCAGGTAAAGGAACACAAACACTATGCAAAAAGGAACAGATTTACACTTGTCATCTAAAGTATATGGTTATACAGAGGTGAGATTAAAATCAGTCCCTAACTGGATAACTCTACATAAGAATTTGTCTAAAATGCTTTGTGTTATTCTAGTACTGTTATTACTGCATCTCCTGATCTTACTTGCATTAATTTTCACGATACCTCAGTGAGAAGAGAAGATTAGTACCCCTGTTACGTGAAAGGGGACAGAGGCCTAGAAACAATGGTTTCCAAAAATCACACAGAAAATCTCAATTAGGGCAGTGAATAAAACTCAGGTCTTCCTAAATATTGGTACCGAAACCAAGAGAAGCCCTCTGTGGAACAAGCTAGTAAAGGTTGAAAACAGAATATTGTATTAATTTTGTGGGTAGCTTTTGAAAGTCCACATGAAACCCACATCCTCATTATCTAAAAGCCATATGGTGGGTCTATTCACACCGTTGATTAAACTTTCAGTCTATCACTATGGTTTAGGACTACCCTAAAGCTGAGTGAAAACTAAAATGCTTAACATGGTTTCATTCAATTAACTCAATCATCCCAAGTGTGCTTGTTGCAGGACATCAAGCACGAGACAGGAGTGTGTTGGAAGTGAATTTACAGCAAGCCGAAAAATACAGCAACACATCTCCTCATGTCAAACCCTGATTATGGATGAGCTGTTTGCTCTTATGTCCTTCCTCAGCCACATGCACTTTCAAGACCAGCTTTTTAAACATTTCTGTTGAATGAGCCTTATAACTTTGGCAGACAAGACCATTCCAAGGAATGCTGCTCATACTGTGATGCAGACAGATTTTCTCCCCCACCGAGGAATGAGAAGGAAGGGCAAGATAAGGCCCTTCTCTTTTAGTACAGCAGGTATGTCAGTCCAGAAGGCCGCAGTCCCCATGGTGACTTTGGTGGTGACACCGTTCCTGGCTGGTTTGCATCCCTGGTCACTGCTGGACTGTGCTGGCCAAGCTCCACACCGTATCTATTTTTCACCTTATGCCATGAGTGCTGCTGGAGGATTTCTGGCAAGTCCTGGAAGCGTGTCTTGGGAAGTGTCTGACTCTGTAGGCTGCAGTGGCTTCCTTGAAAATGCAATGGTCTTGTGTTACATGCTGTTGGGGAGCACTGATGGTGCTTTTTGCCCCTTAAAGGCCTCTTTCCACATTAACCCGACTCATTGGACCAAGTGCAGCTGAAAAAAGTTCAAATGTGTTTGTATTCATATATGCCTAGATTCCTGTGTTTGTGTTGGAATTTACCCTTGGAGCAGTTAATCCTCAGCCTATTTCAAAGCTGGAATTTTGGTACAGTGGACTGCAGTGTCTCAGGTCTGTCAACTGTGGATCAAGAAAGGAAAACTTTTTAATAGGAGAAGCTTCCATTTTCTCTCTCTTCTATCTCTGATAGGTTGCCTTTCAGTTGTAATGGAAAGACTGCATGGGCTACAAATAATGTGGAGTATTGTGGAAACAAAGTGCTCCATGGTGATCAGAAAAGTTTCTCTACTATCTGTTCATCTGCAACTGTGTTTTAAAGCTTTCCATGAAAATGTTGAAATGATGCCTGACATGACTTCCAGCTTCTAAGGTAAGTAGTCAGACTTTCTAGGTTCAGGGGCTGAATTCTTGAGTAAAACTCTACAAAATGTAAGGGCTGGCCAGTTGATTCCAAGGCAGATGTTGCAATTACATTTCCCAGGAATTATTAAACTTCCTTGTCACCTTACTGTAATTTCAATACTTCATCAGCATGGAGCATCATCAATGTAATCAAGGCTTTGTCACGAGTAGGAGGATCCATGTGGCAAATCCCTTGTGGCTGACTAATGAAGAAGGTGGAGTGAAACACACTTGTTTTCTGTGTCCCACACTGCCCTAGAGTGCTATGAACAAGCAGGCTGAAGTTTCAAAAAGTTATTCTTAAATTTGTGTAATTAATAGTAATGAGATAGGATTTCCAATTTTCTTAAATGACTTTGACAATCTCAATGACAGGATTCATTTTGAGGGACGTGAACTTTTAAATCTTTCCCTTCCTTCTTTCCTTCCTTCCTTCCTTCCTTCTCTCTCCCTCTCTCTCTGTCTTTCCCTTTTTCCCTCTCTCTCATCCTCTGTGTTTTTTTTTCAACCCAGTATCTAGCAAAATAAATGTTAAAATAGAAATGGGAATTAACAAATGGAATAAGCTGCTGACAAAACATACATAACAGTTGTGGTGTAAACACCCTGCTCAAAAGACCAGATTTTCCATAATATCTGTCAGTTTGCAAGAAGGAAATAAAAAATGCTTCACAGAGCAGTATAAATAAATAACAGTGTGATGTGTAACTAATATTTTCTAATTTTCATAGGAGCCACCATCTTGGCAATATTGTGTTGCTTAGGAACTAATAAAAACATGTCTTTTTTTGTTTTGTTTTTAATGGTTCCTTTGTGCCCTGATATTTTTCCAAGTTGGCAGCGGTAAGGAAAAACAATGTGATTTGGTTAGATTCAGCCCTTCTCTCTCAAGTCTGGAACAGAACAGATAAGAACTTGTGTGTCAGAATACAAAGTTTACTCAGCACGAGTCAGAAGCTTTTGATGTTTGCTATCCAATCTGGCCCGGCATCTTTGAAGTTCAGTTACTCATACTATAGCCCCATTCGTAAGAAAAAGCCATTTTCCCTGTGTTAGTTAAAACACTTGATGAATAAGAGCAGCCACAGCAAAAACAACAAGATATTGTCTTCAGGGCTGATCCAGGCATTTTTATGTTGGTCCAAAAGAGTGAAAATATTCAATCAAATACATGGAAGAAAATGGAAAGTAAATTCTACATTGTAATTGGGTATCCTGTTCCCAGAATGTGTTTCTTTATGTAGTTCATCAGTTAAATGTAGTACACAACTTAGCCATTCTAAAGACTCTAAAATACTCAACTGCATCCTCTTTGTATGCCTGTCTTTGAAGTTAGATATTGGTCTCATCTGTTAAAAAGAATGAAACTTCTTAAATGCCTTAACCAACATCAACAAGTAACTCTTCTGACACAGAAAATGAATTTCCATTCCCATTTTTTTTCTTGGTCAAGAGGTCAAATTCACAGCTGGTGTAAATCAGCAGGGTGCCTTTCCAGTTGGTGGACCTCTGCCGATTTACGCCAGCAAAGGATGTGGCCCAGGAAGGCTGAGATGAAGGAAATTGCCCCCCCATAACCCATCACAGGGCGGGAAGTGGAACCCAACCCTGAAACTCCGTCACGTGCTTTAACTACAAGTCTGTAATTAAAGCAGGAAAAGCAGTATGGCTTGTGGTGTAACTCTTATCAGGGTCTTTTGAACTATGCAATGAATTCTTTAATTGGCATGGATGAATTCCTTTCACTTGAACAAAATCCAGCCACAGTGTTAAATATTATGGATGTCAAATATTAAAATGATTTTCCTGTGCTACTAGTAGTGTTCTTTGAAGGAACAGTGTCTTTGTTCTAGGAAATAAAGCTGTACAATCAGTATACAACTAGTGAAGTCTCACATTTTCTACCTTTTAGTGAGTAAGCCTTAGACAACAAAGCAGAAACTCTTCTCTTTCATCCATCGTGGGTTCTCAAGGAGACCAGTGTTTGCGATTTCTTTTAGGCTATTCTCAAGGGTCAGTTAGATTACATTTGGTGGCCAAGTAAAAATTACACCCACAGAAGGAATACCACCGCCTTTAATTGGAAATCTGCAGTCTCAACAAATTGTAACAAATCAAACTTCTATTTTTATTGTAAATATGCCCTGAGTTAGCTGTTGGGAAGATGAAAGGCTGGTATAAATGATACAATTGAGTTACAAAGAGAAACATTGCACAATGGAGAGATTTTTTTTCCCCAAGCTTTTCTTCTGTGAGACGCCGTCAAATAACCATTGGGGATTTTTTTATTAACATCTGGGTATTTAGTGTATGGTATTGAAATTCCTTCTTTACCTTCTTCTTCCTCTTTTGTTACATTCTCAGCTCTATTTCATGCTTTGCCTCTTACCACCAATCTATTGATCTTTCCCATTAGGAGGACATGAAGTCTGGGAGACGGGTACCAATTCTTCAACATGACAGAAGAGACTGCACACAGATTGACACACACACACTCCATCCAGTAAAGAAAGAAGCTGAATGACGTTATGCACTGCCCCACCAATAGATGCATTTTGCCTTATTGAAATATATGGAAGCTGTTCATAATACGACTCAGAGGTTTTGGAAGAATTTGTCTAATCTTGAGTTCCTGTAACACTGTTTGGCCTGAAATGTGCTCCAAACAGACCCTTTTTACCTCGGAGCTGGTGGAAATAACAGAAGAACAACTTCCACTAAAACTCAGAGATCGTGATTGTTGATATTTCTGCCATTAAAAGAGAGACATTTCCATGTCTTCTTGGTGAAGTACTAGATTATTGTCAAGTCTTTTTCTCTAAAAAGGAATGAAAAACATAGCAAAGAGGGTTAACGCAGAGGTAGTGGACTATGCTACTAATTTTATGACCTCAAATCTTCCTATAGGAGAGCATGCACACCCCTCCAGCCAGAGACAGCATTTGCTCTACATGACCAAAAATGCAGATATTACTCATTTCAAACCAGGCAGAAGTAGACTAATGTGAGACAAAGTTAGGAATGAATCAAGGGTTAGGTCTTACAAGTGGGTTTCCTTGACCTCTTGACTGGGTCTGTTGTCTGCTGGCTAGCCCATGGTAAGAAGTGATGAAAGGGATGTCTGTGCAGGTGCATCTTCAGTCGGTTTAGAAGTCTCACTGATGGATGCCAGAAATCCATTGAACTCTGTGTTCTCCAGAAGCTTGGTGCAGGTGGGTTTACCACTCAGGGAGAGAGAGGGAATTTCTTGTAAGAGATCTCTGTAAGAAAGGACAGTTATACACATAGATACAAAAATATTTCATACACATGGATACAAAAATACTTCTTTAGCAACATGTTAATTAAGAATGAGCAATGTGCTTAAATTCAGCAGGGAAGCAGTTTTGCTGACAGTTGATCTGTCCTTGCAGACACGTTCTGTGCCCTTATCAGGGTGAAAAGAGGTAGTTCATGGGACGCTGGGCTTTTTTTCTTTTTTACTCCCTGTGGAATAATACCCACATCCCAGGGTGATGCTATTAACAAACTTTTCCTCCTACACAAATGGCTGAAAGGTGGTTCTTGAGATATAAACCAGCAAGGGAAAATCAGCATAACTCCACAAAGCTGATTTACTGCTGTCTTTGTTTTGATCCAATGTATCTGGTCTGTAAAATGAACTTTTGCCCAACAGAGGATGTGATTTTTGTGTTGAAAACACCATGTAATCCTAGAAAGATAAACTGCTGGGAGTTTTTATTTCATGTGCAACATGATTCTTTTCTATTACTTGGTCAGCGGAAAGAAATCTTAGAAGTTCTTCAGTGTAATTGTGAATGAAATCATTGGACTTCAACTCTTATATGTGTGCAAACTCTGAAACTAGGCTTTAAGTCTCATTGTGTACTAAATAACCCACTTCACTGTGAAATAGTTGCAGGCACTGTACGGCCCTGCCGATACTATTTTTCCACCTCTATCTGCAGTGAAAGTATCTGTGTTTGGACTGTAGAAAAGGAAGCTCTGTGATAAATCCACTTTTGTCTCTATATTCTGGGCTATACAGCAACTGCTGCTGGTGGCTTGCCGCAGTGAGAATCACAAGCGCGTTGTTTTTGTTTGAGGACACGTGGAGCTCATTGCATGAGAGCAGCTATCATTTCTGGTTCAGACTTCACCATGGCACTTGTGATTTGAAGGTATTACGCTGTATAGCATTCTTTTATTTCCCAGATTCTCCTTCCAAAGAGAGGAAACTCGTAGGCTGATGTTTTGACAGTAAAGCAAATGTCGATTGCTCTTTTATAAATTCTGACAAGCTACTGTATGTAACGTTTATTTAGTGCTCTGTGTGTGTTGCCAGCAACACTAGCTAAATTTCTTCAGCAAAAATAAAAGGGTTCGATCAATCATATGATCTGGGCAACCTATATTTATATCTCCGGTGTGTCATAACCTAGTGTTGCTTGTCATTTCTTATCTGATCTACAAATATTACAAAAGCAATTTTCTGTCAGGCTAAGGCTTGATCACAGTTGACCTCAAACACCTAAGCATATTTACTGGAGAACCTCCAAAGCTCCACGAATATTTACAGGTGGTGTTCTCTCTCTGCTGTACCCATCAGTATCAAAGAAAACCTACCTGAGGTTTTCCAGTTAGGGTCCTTCCACCTTCATCCACCTTCACGTCACTTACCTTTTGGCAGTTTCTAAATGTTCTGGAGACAAATAAAATATCTTTCTGTCTTCAGCTGGGTGGTATATGAGCTTAGAGAGACACCCACTTTTCTTATCTCCCTCTCACTCTCCCTTTTCTCTCTCTTACTAGTTTGGTTTTTGTTATTACAAAATGTATCTCTTTTTTTTGTTGTTTGGAAAGTATACAATGAAAACAGAATGCCAGCTGCATCTTTGCTGAAAGAGCAGCCTTAGTTAGCACAGTCGCTTCGGAGCACACTGGGAAACTGTTGATGCTGCAACCTCTATGACTGTGAGAATATTGCTCTGTGAGTTGTTTTTTATCAGGAACTCATAGCTGTTGGCTGGATGTCTGTGGATTTTTCTGGATTCAAATTTATCCTCCCCCCCACCCCCCTTCTCCCCAATACCAGATTTATCTTTGAAATGTACTCACAGATGGTATAAATCATTTCTAAATGTCCTCGGTACAATGCAGTTTCTTAGGAATTCCTCTTCTCTTGTTTTGCAAATGTTTTTTTTTCTTCGGCATGTTGAAGTGACCTTGGTGTGTCTTACAACACTCAATATCGGGAGGCTTTATAAAACTCATATCTCAGAAGTGTCTGACATTACATTACAAGAGGATCTGTAAACCTCCGTGAGATGACGAATGTCTTTTTTAAACAACAGACCAAGACTTCATTTAAATTAGTAACATGGAGATTAGAGGAGCTCTCACAGGCTGTGCTGCAGCCATGCCAGGACTCTAGGAATATCAGTCACATGAAAGCTGTTAAGTTTGAGATGGAAATAAATCAAGGAGCCTGTAAAAACTGTCAGCAGGTCAGGGAAGTTTATGAACTCTTGCTGTATCTAATCATAAATCATAAGAATAAGCTAAAACTGAGAAGAAAAATGTCCTCTTTTGTAATCTAATGCTGTCTGTTAAAGCAATAAAACTCAAATGAAATGCATGCATTGCAATTTTTAGTTGATACTTTACATTATTACCAAAGTGAAGGAAGAGTTTCAAAGTTATAAAAGTGAGACAAATGAGAGGTGGGCCTGTGCTGGTTGGCGTCTCCAGACCTGCATCTCCTCTGCCTTCCAGAAACAAAAAGCACTCACCCAGCAAAAGCACTTAAGTGCGTGTGTAACTGCAGACACCCACGCAGGCTTAATAATGGCAATGGCACCGATTCACAGGCTTGAGGTAACACGGGCAGAAGCTCTTTGCTGGACCGGAGCTCCAAGGCTGGGTGCAGCAATCAGCATGGCACTGCTGTGCAGGAGAGAAGGATCGGATCTGGGGTGTATGCGTGAGCTCCGCTCTCAGGAGTGAAGCAAAAAGTGGAGATGTGGCGGTGTTTGGGCATTGCGGGCAATAACGGAAATAGTTTCTGGAGAGCAACCTCTCTATTGTCACTTTTAAAACCTGTATGACAAGCTCGCTTGCTTTTAAAGTCCTCTAGCTCTACAAATCAGAAGCCACTCTCACAAGGCAGAGCTGGCTTTGTCAAGGTTTGGCCCCCTTGTGCCTTAAACCCACAGTCTTTCCATCCGTGTCACTCAGGAAATATTCTGCATCTGTTTAGAGCCCCATTGACTTTGGTGATACTCTGCATAGGGGTGAGGGTTTATCTGTGGGGATTGGATTGCAGGGTGAGGGCCACAGACTGAAAATCTTCCTTGCCTGGCATACTGTTGAAAAGCACTATGAATGTTTCCGACACTACGGATACTGCCCTGCTGGGGATCCATCTCACAGTATGGTAAGTGTTCACAGTGCTTTGCGATGGTATGCCAGGCAAGAAAGATTTTACAATCCAAGGCCCTGACCTTGCAATCTGATCCCCACCGACAAATTCTTTACCCTCTCTGGAGTAACACTGGAGTCAATAGGACTAGTTGAGGAGTAAAATACTATCCAGGATGAATAAAGGGATTGGGAGGAAAAGCCTGATACTGTATGAACAATGCGTGAAAGAGGGAGAGGAAACATCTCAGCTTGCATTTAGCAGAACACAGAAACTTGGGAGGTTAGCTTGGCTTCCTCTGCTTCTTACCAGGACTGTGTACACCGGCCTTGGAATCATCTGGACCACATTTGCTGCTGAGAAATTTGAAAGGATTATGTGTGTGCAATTATAGAATATGTTCATAGTTTTTACACCTGAGTGTTCAACTGAGGGTGACAGAAGTTGGTGTGAAAACATACTGCTGAGGGAAATACATCAGTGATAAGGAAATCTTGCTGACGTTATAAAAGAAATACAGGCTGAACACTATACTACTGTAAAAATCACACAGTTGCTAGGGCCTGATACAAAGTGAAGTTGTGTCACACTTTTTTAAAGAAGAGCGTTGCATATGTCCCATAGAAACAGAGCAAAATCTTTTACTGGCTCCGAAAATACTGTGTGTGATTCTTCTGAAGAAAGCAATACCCTCTTGCTGTGGCTTTTATGGGACAGGGAGTGAACCCTGTATTCATAAAGCTGGGGTGCTGCTCCATCTGAGCAAAGCCATAAACAGCAACTGACTACTTGTATTGCAAGAACTGGGTGTTTTTAAAGCCAAGTCCTAGCTCCGTGGCTTTTGAAGGTAAGCACTGGATGAATTCTCCTGACCTCAGATAATATAGCAGAATCTTTATGATACTGCTAGTATACTTGCTTGATAGAGAAAGCTAAAGATGGTGGTGGAGAAATCTCTGCAATCAGGAAATCCTGGAAATGGAGGCTAGAATTTAAAGCCAGTAATAGACATCGTAGGTGATTCCAGCTCAAGATTATGTTTCTGTTAGTCAAGATGCTGAGTTTGAGAGAATGGTGTGTTCTCAAAACCAGAGAAATTTTGGTATCTTATGGTAGTTAGTGAAATTTAATGAGCCCAGTGGGCTCCTAGTCTGTTTTTTCTAACAATGGCTAAACACAGCAATGAATGGAAGGAAGGTGGACATGCCCCATGGTGCAGGCATCTGTGCTGTGCCATATGCAGAGCCCTGGAGCAAAGGTTAGCACCATGAGAGCCTCTGCCACTCACTGTGAAATCCTTGATTTGGATCAGACATTACGGGAGCTAGCTTGGTTTTGTGTGCGCATGTTGAAGTGATAAAAGCCTTGCTTCAGAAAGAAAACTCCATATTCAGCCTTCATGTGGTATTAGAGTGAGGAAAATCTCCCACCTTGAGAGGGAACTGTGCCTATTCCAGGTGAAACACCCGTACTTTTGACGTTGCTGAAAACAGCAATAACAGTTCTCCGCGTGATGCATCCCTGATGGATGGTTACCTGGCTTGCTCCAAGCCGAGCAATCTGACCTGAGGAGAGGCCGAAGTGCCACCTCCCACCATGGGTGAGAAGAGGGCGGCAGGCTGCAGGGTCTGGGGACGGAGCAAAGTTTGTGGGGTGTCTTCTCCGGGCCCTTGAGGGAGCACCTCTGCAGAGCAGCCAGCCCTTTTGCACAGCCGTGCCACTGGTGGATTAAACGGGCTCCTCAGCAGTTGTTCACGGCGTGCAGAGCTGATCAGGCCAGGAAAATGGACAGGAGAAAGGGCCAGTGTAGGCTCCCTAAAAACATTCACCCAGATCCTTTCTTTGCTGATGCACACAGGCTCACGTTTGCTTCCTCCTATGCTCCTGCTGACCTCCTCATCTCAGCCTGCTGTTTGTCCTCCCTGCCTTAAAACCAGTGAGGGGCCTGTTTAACCCCGTATGTGAATTGCCCGGTGAGGACTAATTACTTGTACTTCCTTCTGTAGCACTGAAAAACATGTTTTATACTTGCCCTCCAGACACAGACAGGACATTGGGATTGGGAAAAGGCTATAAACTAGCTCTTCATTAGTTTCTCTTCATTGTTACTGGGACAGGACCTTATGGCTTCGCTTCCTCTGAGAGGGGGTTACTGAGACAGGATAAAACGCAGGTGCCCAGGTGCCCATGACATAGTTTTCCTCTGCAACCAACCTGAATAGCTTTCAAGAGGAGAGATCAGAGACTCCAGCTTTTGTAATGTCAGCATCCTTGTTAAACATTTAGCAATCTGAATTCAGCTACAGTAATGCCTCTAGCTTTTTTTGTTCAATGGACACAAACCCTTTAACAGACTTGTAATGATATTAAAGATGAATGAAGAACATACAATATTTAATTCCTTATCTGTGATCTTTAGTGCAGAGCAGTTTGATCTGAGTGTTTGCTTATTGTACCGAAAGCGAAGGTTTAGTAAATAAGAAGGAAAATTAAATGCGTGGGATTGCGGGGACAGCAGGGATGGGCAGTCTGTGACAACAAGTGAAGGACGGTCTGGAAGGCTGTGGCCGAAGTATAACTCTTACGTCTTAGAACCAGAGGCAATGAGAGGGTAAATTGGCAATGGGGGATTTCCTAATGTTCCCCTGATCAGAAGGATAAGGAAAAAGGTTATTACATAAATCAAAAGCTTTACTAAAAGATCAGTCAAACGCAGGCTCAGGGGACTGGCCTTGGTAGCAAACATCTTTACATTGTTAAGTAAACTCACTGAACTGGGTCAGAAGCGAGAGTTTTATTAACTGAAAGCTGTTGAGAAGCAGGTGTGGAACAGATTAATGGTCTGGAGCTCAGCTGGCTGAGAATGGCCAGACACAGAAAGAGACAAAAATTAACCCCAAACTACTGACCAGGGCTGATGCCAGTGTGCAGCGAGGCTGAGGGAGCCATCAGGCATGCCAGGGAGCAGAGGGACGGGAAGTGTGAGCAGACAGTTTCCGTGGGGAGAGCTAATCTTGGTGTCTGCTGACACTGGTACCGTGCTGGGCGAGTAAAGGGGAATAGAGAGCTGTTTTCCACTTTGAAAAGTGGGTATCTATCGGGTGTTCTCAGAAAACAGGGCCACAAATCTACGCTGTTTGTTACTTTCAAGAGCTTAAAGGGAAGAACATCTCGTGTTGGTACCATTTGCGCGTGTACAAAGCTTTGTGCAGTGGGGTGCTTTGGCTGGGTCACATGAGACTGGGCAGCATAGGGGCAGTGAAAAAATGCTGTAAGTTAAGCCAAATAAACGTATGTGTGAAGAAATAGCTCACAATTACCTGGCCTGGTATCACTTCCCTTGGCTGTGTGAATCCCCTCTTTGCTCACCTGTATGTGGGGCTACTCCCAGGTTGTGGCACAGCACTTCCCACCAGTCGGTAATGGCACTTTGGCCACCCGGGATTTCTGAGGTCACATTCATGAGAAATGCCAAAGATAGCAATCCTTTAGCCACATACTCTGTTCCTAAACAGCTTTTTCTTGACAAGTATATGCACCCCCATGTGTATTTTTTGAGCCAAGAAAGGGAAACACTCTTTTAAAAACATCCAACATATGGTCAGAAGGAGCTGCTCCTCAGCACAGGGATGTTCCTCAGTGATGTTTGCTCTTCAGATAAGGCAAGAGAGATCATATGAAAGAGTGGAAAGAATTGTTTAATAAGAGTGAATTAAAGGATTCAACTTGTCTTCCTTAGGAAGGAGACCAATAACAGGAAAACATATAGGAGAAAAGCATATAAATTGTGGTGATCATTGCAACAGGATGTTGTTGAGAGCATCAATTCAGTGAGATTAAAGATTAGAATAGGTTCTTATTTGGCTAATGAATTTCCTAAAAATTATATAATAGCTAAAGGCAAAGATTTAAGATGAAATATGCTGTGTCTGACCTGAGATGTGCTGAACGCTGATCCGCTATTAGAGCTACTGAAAGCAGATGAGCTTCAGATCTAATCCCGTGTGGCAGACAGAGTACTTCTCTGCCTCCCAGATTCTGGGTCTGAAACACTGTGATAATTGCTGTGTTCCTGTCTTTGAAATGCTTTCACACCTTGACAGTATTACTCATTGCCTGATTGTTCCTTCTTTCCTAATCCAGTTTAGAACTGAAACTGCTTTGCGTTTTCCCCTATTTTTTTTTCTTGTTCCTTGAAGGGCAATGCAGTTCAGAGTTAAGTTCTTTTAACAGTGGAAAATGTTTTGTTTTCAGTGTCCAAAGGTGTCTTCTGTTGATTTTGATGACACTTCAAGTATGTTAAAACCTCAGAACTTTATACTTAAGAAAGGTCCATTTTGTTAATTGACAAATGTCATCTTCGCAATTTTGAGGAAGTTGGGATTTTTTTTTCCCCACCAGTTCTGCTGAAAAATGTCTCTCATCTTCACAACGTAATTAATTATTCAGCAATTATCATTGCAGAAATATATTCGGAATAGCTATCAGAGTACAATTGGAAAGAAATATTATTTTGCCTGTTACAGTAGCTTCTCAGAAGAATGGGGTAGTTGCGTTGCAGAAAGGCCAGTAATTGGGATGAAAGGGAGAAGTGTTATCAGTCATTATGCTTCAGGGCATAATCTGATCACCAGCTGTAGTCAGAAGAGATCACTGTCTCCAGTATTTAACAGGACTAAATTTGTCACATTTTGATGAGGAAGTGAAGAGGAAGGGTATGTCTTTGGCTGATCAAGTATTGAAAACAACATCACTAGCAAAGTAATTTTTTTGATCTGAACTGAGTGTGTGCATACGTTATACGTTAGCTACCTGCCAGCTAACCAATTCCTCAACTTTGTTCAAAATCACAACGAGAGTGAGTGTGAAAAGACAATGTTTAAAGTGAGCTCAGGCAGCGAGGCAGTCTAAGCATGATAGGAGACCAAGCAGCTTGTCATTGGTGAAACCAGTGGAAAGTCACTTTCTTGTAACGTTTTGGAAATGTGAGCAATATGGAATTTCTGCTTCCTGGCGTTTACTGAAAGGACGCTAGTTCAGACAGAAGCTAACTTTCTTCACAGCACATTTCAGGCTGCTTCCCTCTTCAGTCAATAGGAGAGATTTTTCTGATGGAAAATATCTCCAGGAAAAATGTAAGTGGACAAAGGGAAGTTTATTATTTAATTTTATGTGTGAATTAATTTAAAAGGGTACAATAGGAAAATCCTGACACTATTAATACTGAGATTGAAGTTCCTTGTTCAACATTTTTCTTTCGTCTACCTCTCCTTGGGAAGGGGGAAAATAAGGACCAGTTGGAGGTTTTGTCCACTTCTTGAGCTGAGCCTGAACCCCCTCTGAGTTTCACAGGAGAGTGGATTAACATTTGCATAACTCACTTCCACGGCAGCATTAAAATTTATAGTGGTAAGTGGGAAATACCAGAAGGAAAAATGCTTCTGTGACAAATCCCAGAAAAGAAGAACGTTTTGTTTGCAGTGCAGGGCTGGCAGGGGTGGGTTTGAGGACAGAATGAGTGGGTTAGCACTGACATGGACACACTCCCGGGTTCCCAGTTTGGTTTCTCATGCTGGACAGTTGCTTCACATCGCTCCACATCTGCTTCAGGGCCCGAGCAAGGGAGTCCGATGAGGTAGGGGTCGCTAAAGTTTTGGAGAAGATGAAGATGGTGGTTAAATTTCAGCCATTGAAGCCTGAAATGAAGGGGAAGGGCATATGAGAAATGGGTGGGATGAGGGAGCTTGCCTGGGTTGCATATGCCGTGGGGAGCAGAAGCCTGTGTACAATTCAAATGGTCAGTACAGGAGGACAAGGATGCATAAAGAGCAACCAAGCATAAGGTATAAAACAGCAGGGAAAGGAGAAGACTGGACAGATTACAAAATGAAATTAAGAGTGCAAAAAAGTGATATGGAAATCAAAGCCTGAGAATGAAAGGGAGATCGTACAGGAGATTAAGACAGATAATGAGAAATGTTACCAGAGTGTAAGGGCCATGAGGTCAGTGAAGGAGAGCATAAGGCCTCTAAGACATTACAAAGGTAATTTATTGTCAGAAAACATTTCTAAATGTAATGTATGCTGTGGCTTGATACTCACAAAAGGCGGACAGGGGACAGATGCCACAGGCGGACATAAATTTCCCCAGAGAGGAAGAAGAAATATGGGGAATGGGGGAAGGTGTCAGGCTGACACAGGACTGCCTTGTGACCTTCGAAGACTGGCAAACAGTGTCAGGATGGGATATTAATTGAGAAAAATAATGTCTTATCATTGTGCCAGCTGAACTGAAGAGAACTGAAAGCAAAACCAGTCCGTCATTTCAGGCCACTACTAACGCATCTGAGTTGCTTCTGTGCAGCATCATGTGGCCTCACTGGGAACCAGTTTGCCTGGAAATTGAACTTTATTTTGCCAAATGCAGGTGAAAAGACTATAAAATGCTTCTGAAATCACAGCTAGCTTTAAGTTACCTAGATTATACGTCTTATTTTCCTGCAGTCCTGAAATAAGGGAAATACTTAACTGTTGTGGGGAATATGTTTAAGGCAATGATGACTTCCCATGGTACTGATAACCAACAGGGCTTCAAGCCAAGACTTTTTTACTCATTGAGAAATAATTGAGACTGCATGAATGTGTATAGGGAACTTTCTCATGATAGGAAAGTAAGAAATAAACCCCTAAGCTTTAGTCAAATTGCCTTTAAAATGCTGCATTCTGCTTTTTACCTTCTACAGATGTTCCTAGGTTTTTGCAGAAAAGATCTTTTTTTTGAAAAAGCCTGGGGCTTGATCCTTAGCTGGTACAAGTCAGTATTGCTGCAATGAATGGAAAATGGGAGTTTGATGCAATACTCTGAGTAGGTTTATGTGTCATTTTGCTGTTCCTAAGGCCCTTATAAAATCTCCCAGTGGTTTCCGGAGATGTTTTATCAGTCTAGACTTATGAGGCCAGATTCTTTTCTCTCCTAAGGCCTTTCTCAGCTATTGCCTGACAATTTCTAGTAAAGAATTTATCTGACGATGGAGAATCTCTAAGGATGAGAGTTACTGGATCTGCCTCCTGCACCAGGTGTTCTCTCCATTCTCTCCATAAGGCAGAAGACAGGGAGTGTCCTGGGAATAGGATACAGCTGTGCTTTGTTCTGCTCAGTCATCAGCTGGTATGAAGGTACTGGCTCCAGCAACACAACACAGAATGCAGCAGAGTTAAGAGAGCCACAGATGGCTTCTCCTTTTACCTGGGGCAGTTCAGCTGAAAGACAAAGCCAGTCTGGAGTTGACAAGGCAACAGGCATTTTTTTTCCATGTTCTTCACTGTAGGTAGATTGAGTCTGTACCACCAGATCACACAGCACTTATTTTGGTGTGTGTTTCTTCCCATGATTATTCCTGTTCGCTCCTGTGGGGGTGACGTGTGAGCTCACTCGTGTGAACAAGGGTGGCGTGCTCCATCCCACAAATAGTTGTGCAATTAGTCATTCCTGTAGTGAGGGAAGGTCTAAGTCAATTGCCTCTCAATTTTGCTTACCGCTTATTTATCTGACACAGCTTTTAAATTAGAAGCACATTTTTTGGAGACCTCTATGGGCATAACTAGTCCCAGCATGCTGAGAACACTGACAATCTCCTTTTAAAGCCCTGCTCATTGCTGACTTGGGCAAACACAGCAACTGGTAGCTTTGCGCTGCCTAGTACCAGCATGTGTGAGGCCTGGGTAGATTACAGATAGGCCAGTCTACCTCAAAAAATCAGGTGGTGCCAGGTGGGAGGACCAGGCACTGGAACCTGCTTGTTTGTATGGTGAAATTGTTAGAAAAACCTTTGTCTTTTGCCACCTACCACTATCCAAACAATCCCCTGGCATGGTTGGAGATTGGCACAGCCCAGAGACTCTTCCCAGTAGATGTTTTGGATGCAGCCACCCTGTTTTGGAGACAAGGAGAGTTTAATGGCATAGAAGCAATCGGTTTCGTGCCAGTTGGCCTCAGTGCCAGAGAATGGTCAGAGGTACTTTTAATTTACCAGCAGAGACAAAGCTTTATATGTCAGTAAACCACACAACGTACCTTTCAGAGGATGGTACAGAGGACCTGACTTTTATTTCATTCCAGAGTTGCACTAGTGTCACTATCAATAAATTCATTCCTGGTTTGTTTGCTACGAAAGAAAGAGAATGTGGCTGTGAAGATAGGTTTGCACAGAAATGTCCTACAGACTAGTGGTCGAAGTGTGAACATCCCCTTGGATGGACGTCCATGAGAAGGGAGAGGTCTATATCAGCTCTGAGGTGTCTGAAGGTTTGCTATGACAAGTTGTATGTCTGGAGATGTCCCATTGCAAAGGAAAAGCTCTGTAGTCTGTGTACCTGTGCAAACGCTGGCATAAGGTGCTATTGAATCTTAGAGCCATTGGAAGGCCTTGAGCCCACTTTTTGGCTATCCGCTGCTCCAGCACTCCGGGATCCCTAATTTTAGCCAAGGACTATCTCTTTGCTACTCTAACAGGAGCCCTGGAAACCTGAAAAATCCCAACTTGAGTCTTAGGGATATGAGGCTCCCCAGTGTGGCCTGCTGGGCCTGGCAGAGGACTGGCAGCACAGCACTCATGGAAACGATGATTGAGTTGAGCTACAGAACTTGAGCTTTCAGGGATCGCTCAGGTTTGAAGTGCTTTAATCGCTCTTAAATAATTTTATTTTTCAAGAACTGAGGAATTTCCTGTGGAGTGGAAGTTCCAATTTTCAAGCTAAAAAGTTACAAACCAAAAGTCGAGCAGTAAAGAAAAGGATAACAACCAAATTATGGCTGCTCCTAGTTGGTGGACTAAGCAAGTCACTCAGCAGATGACACTAAAGAAGGAACTAATGAACACTAGGCAGTATTTAATTAAAAAACAAGCTTGTTTGTAACAGTTATGGGTGGGCAGGGGGTGACTTTTAATGCAGCAGAGGAAGCAGACCTACATGGGCTTCCTGATCCTTGTCTATCTTAAAATTTCCTATGTAATCTCCATAGACATCTCCTTCAGTGCAAATATACTTTGGCCAGTAGCCTTGAGGTTTATTAACACCATGGAAAGTAATTATTTCCTTGTCCACACTCCCCATGGCAGTTATTGTTTAAGTATTTCCCTTATCCTGGATTGCAGGAAAACAATCCATTACATAAATCTACTGACAAACAGTTCTGCTGCAGCAGCTCGAGAAGTGCAATATTCTCTCTGTGCTAATTTCAGTAAAACAGCACGTTTTTGTAAATGAGCTAATCCACAGAAAGTGACAGAATGTTACATTGCAGGGCCTGGCTGAGCTAATGGTACAAAATGAAAGAATGTTTTCACTGCCTATCCTCTGAGTTCAGTTGGCATAATAAAATACTGTTTTCCTCAGTAGAATATATGTCCTTCTACTTAGCTTCTCTGTCATAATAAATGACTGGCCTGGAATTAAATGGGTTGTTCCTGGACACGGAATGTTAGTGATGGAAAAGACCTGTTAGATCACCCAGGCCATCTCTTTGCCAGTACAATGCTCCCTACCTTGCATTTTGTGATGCTCTTTCTAATTTAGTTTTAAAAGCTTCAAGCAGCCAGCTTTCCAGTGCTCTTCTTACAGGTCTTTTGCTCAACTTCAGGATGTGAACTTGCAAGCAAAGACAGTCAGGTTACTGAGGCTTAATGAAGTAGTCGACTGTAATTATGAGGAAAAACACATTAACCTGCCCCAATAGCAAAATACAGCATGTAAGCATAAATTACAGCTGATGTAAATAAGAAGAGACCTTCTCAGTACCACATGTTAACATGCTTTGTTCCATGGCTGGAATAAAAGCTTTTAAATAGTCTGTAATGCTATCTCAGTTGATGACTGAGAACTGAGGTAACTTTGTCACTTCTGCTCATGGTAGTTGGAAAGTTTCCTCTCACTATTGGTCTTCCTATTTTCAACTTACAACTACCAGCTGTACCCCTATGTAGCACAGGTAATCATTTCCATCCCTGTGGGGTTAATATGTCTGACATGTCTGTAGACCGCAAAAATGTCTGAGTCATTGTTTCCCCTTGTAGAAGGTCCAAGTTCTCTGGTTTGCTGAGTTGTGGCAGCCCAGAAGCTGTTTCCATGTGTCCTCCCTGCCAGTCTATGCCTGGTAGCAGGGCCTTGATTCAGGTCTGAGAAAGGATGATGAATGTCACTACTGGCTTGACCGTGGCTTATAGCCTCTTAAAACAGTATTTAACACAGGTTTTAATAGTAGAATGAATAATAAAGGCAGAAACTGACTTTCATCTGGGGATGTGTAAGAGTTTTCATCGAACACCTCATTGTGCATCATGAAATCTGCACCCCTGTACCTCAGTGTACACTATTAGACTCTTGGGTCCAGTGGGGGCCGTTGTTAGAATGAAAATTCAAAGGCATTTGATACAGAAACCAAATGAGGGAAATTAAATCTATGCAAAATAGGTGCGATTAAGTACATGTCCGGGTATAACTAAGCTCACGGTAGAAATGGCTCAAACACAACCCAGATAAAATGGAAATCTTTGTCTGTTAGAGAATCTCCAGTTGGTCCAGTTTATGGAAAGCCACTATTAGGTAGTGCTGGCAAAGAGAACACCAGTTGATATTTCGTGTTCTCCTCCATATCTGTGCCTGACTGCAGCTGAAGATCTGAGACTGCAGCTCTTCCAGAAGGCAACAAACAGCCCTGCCAATCTGGGCTGCGAGGCTCCTGGAAACAGAGCCCTCTCATCAAAACTTGCGTAGAAGTTTCTACCCATCAGTGTTCCTACTGTTGTCTTTTTTTTTTTTTTTCCTTCTTCTCATTAGTCTTGTGTAACTTTGGAGTGACTCCAGATAAGATGATAGACATGTCTCTAGATAAAACTGCTGTAAATGAGAATGAAACCTGGTCCCTATGTGATTCTGAAAGGTGCTTTTTTGTTCTGTCATAACTTTATTTGTAAAGCAGCACGCTCTGAGCAGGCTTAATGGAACTTGATACTAACTTTTAAAGGTTTAATTATCACTATGTGCGTCACAAGCTAGCTGTCTCCAGAAGGATGGCTTTGAAAAAGACAACATGTTTAGATGTCTTTTCCATGAGGCAACTGAAGATTTTGTCTCTTGTCATTCAATATTAAAGTTGCCACAATCTGTCTTGGGCTTCATGTTTTAGTATGGTAGGCCCCTAAAAAGCTCTTCTGCCTCTGAAAAAAGTCCCTTAACTTGATGTGCTAAGCATTTTAATCTCAATGGAATTAGTGACTGCTCCTGTCATCTGTAAGGGACTGCACTGTGTCATTAGCTGGACATTTAGTTTTACGCAGACAGGTCAGATAACAAGTATTGCAAAATCTTTTTTTTTTTTTTCTCTTCTTCTTCACTGTTGAGTCTCAGTGTGTTCATTCAAAGCTTCCACAAAGCCAACATGGGACACTTAGAAATAACTGGCTTGATAAACCCTGATTTTAAAACTACAGCAAATTAAGGAAAAAAACTCAAATGCCCCGTAAACTTTAAAAGGAGTTTAGTTGAAGTGGTTTAGTATCCGTTGGGAAAGTTTCTTTCCTTAAATTAAACTTGGTGTAACTTCAGTTTTCCTGTATTTAGAAGAGCTCTGTGGTAGTGATGAAGTTTGTGAAGCACTTGTGGCAAAGAAGTGATGAGCACATAGGAATATCACCCTCTGCTGGGATTCAGGATCTGGCTTTTCTGGATGAAAACTTAGCTGATTCCTATAACGAACTTGTTGACCCCGGGTATGTTTTATTACCCATGATATGAGAGGGCTCATGCCTGAATGGGCTCTGATCTTTTAAAGATCAGAAATTGTAAACCAAGCCTCTTATTGCTACAGAAAAGAGCTTATTTAACACTAGATTATCAGCAAAATCAAAGGAATCTGCTAAGGTACCGTAAGGGCTTTTAACTCATGCTGTCTTGTGTACCAGCTTCATCCTAGTCTCACTGGAGACACTACTTTGGTTGGAATGCTATGGTGGCAGATCTGGTTTTCATTTCTGTGATCCATGTGTTTTGCCTTATATCTATCAAATTGTCAAGGCCTGGCCTGGTAGGTCTGCCTGATATAAAAGCGACTTCTCATATATTTAGTGTTCCTTATTAGAAAATCTAAATATTCTTGCCCTCACTTGCAGCCTGACCACTGGAAAAAAACCCAAAAAGACAAAAGAGTTGCATCATTCATGACTGCAGCAAGTTTGTGAATCCACTGATAATTGTGAAAGCAGTTGCCCCAGGCAACTACTGGTGGAATGACTGACAGCAGTTTGGGTTTTTGGCATTGTGGAGAGCTGTTATTGCAGACTCATTTTACGTACATAAAAGGTTTTGGGTACAAAGAAGAATCTTCACACTTATTTTCTTAACCTTTTATTTCCTTCAAAAAATCTGTGTGTCATTCTATTCCTTTTTCGCTTGTTTCTGGAGGAAGTGATCAGGGACATCTCAAATGTGCACTTCATTTTGTGCAGTGAGGGTTCTGTCTATTTATCTATCTACCCAATAGCAGCAACACTGTTGGAACTAGAGTGCTCTAGCATATCCTCTAGTGTTCACTTACACTCTAGTATAAGTGAAGGATCCTTAACCCCCCAACTTGTTCATTTTTGTCAGTTATATCAGCTAGTCTAATAAATGATATTAGCTCTTCCTACCAACCCTTATTTAACTAGATATTTTTATCAGTAGCACGAACATTGTGGTGGCTTGTATGGGAGAAACACATGCAAGCAACAGAATTTTTCTGCCCTAAATACGATGGTGGAAGAGGAAAGAGAGGCATCACAGGTAAAGTACATTCTACAGGGACACTAGCAGAGCTGAGAGTTAAACTTGTGTCAGCTGAATCTCGGTACCTGCTGCTTTCCAGGAACGCGTAGAGTTTGACAAGCCCCGTTGTTGAGAAAACAGGAAATTCACTCTGAAATGCGGATTGTGTAAGGGACCAAAAGTATCTATAGGTTATTTACCTCCTCAGAGTGGTTTTCTGTTTGTTTTTCTGTGGATTTGAAGTGTTTTGCCCCTATGTATTTCAGCTGGTACAAAGCAAGCGTTCGGTTCAAAGTGATGTTTTCGTTTTGAAATCTTATTTTCAAAAGGAAGAAGCAGTCCATGAAAGTGAAAGAAATTCTGTTTTCAGATTGAGCCAAATCAAATAGTTTTAGTCAAGCCCAATACGTACTTTTTGTTCTGTTTTAGCAATTGAGACGTGCCTTACAATCTTTTGCTCCTTTGAGTGTCTCTTCCCACCCTCTGCTCCTGTAACATTCTGACCAGTTTATATCACTCATGCAATTACTTTACACCATTCAGGCAGATACTTGTAGCAGGAATAGGTAGCGAGATGGAAATTCAAGGGTGTCATCAGCCTGGATTGAAATGGCTCTCCTTTAGTGGCCTGTGTGAAATAGATGTGTGGATTCAGTCCAGCTTCTGCATGTGTCCACACTACAAACTGGTTGGCTTTTTGTTTCCAAACGGCACGGGCCGGGGCCAGCAACGCTTTTCAGCCTCAGAGGTGAGGAGGGGGATGAGGCTTCTCTGTGGCTTCTTTATACCAGGCTCTCAGGTCGTCGTGGTCACGAGCCTGGTGGTTTGGGGAAGTGTTAAACCCTGCTTGATTAGCAGAAGCAATGTTTCACAGCCTTTCTTCCCCTGTTCGTCGAACCAGTGTTAGGGGGCAAATAAAGCTGGGCTGTAATCCTGGACCGCAGGCTGTGCAGATGAGAGCTGGGAGGAAGAGGGCTCTAAATTCAGAGACCATGTGGAAGTCAAGGATCCACTTGATGTCTTGTCCGCAGCTATTCCTTGTTTCTCCTCGTTGCCAGAGATGCTTTCCCACTAAGGAAATGCAAGGGGCCTTTGGTACAGCTCAGCACTTGTCTGTTCATTCCTGCAAACAGAGGTGACAGCAGCAGGCACTGAAACACCAAGGTGCTGTTCGTGTGGGTGTCCATCTTGCAAGAAACTATGTGTTGTTTTGTGGTCATTACTAATTAAAAGGATGAATTATGTCAGCAATTGCTAACCTAAGGATGTGTCGGCAATATTAATCCTGTTGGAAATTACTAACCTAAGGATATGCAAGCAGTGGACCAGTACCGGGTTGGTCCGCTCCTTAAATAAAGATAAGAGCGACTTGAGGAACTCCTTATCAGGAGCTGCTGTCCTTGCAGTTTGAACATCCTGAAACATGCGTAATTACTTGAGTTTGTTTAACGTATATCTTGAGACTGTCAGAGTGTCCTTTGAATGAACTTTGCTCATTATAATACTAAAAATCACGCCCACAGGCATGAAGACCCCTGCCCAAAGTGAATACCCTAACCCATGAGCATGTGTAATACAAGAAAATGATAGTGCAGCCATGTGTACCGTTACTGACCAAACCTGGAAAGGGGGCCGGAAACCTGGGGAGGTACTAGCCAAAATCGGAAGTATAAATTATGTTAAGTACTATGAAGAAGGCATACTAGCTTTGTGGTTTTATCACCTAGCACCCGACATTGTGCAATCTCATAATAAAATAGTATCTTGACTCTACTCAGCTGCTTGCAGACCGTGTAAAGAACCCTGCTTTTGGGACAACAGTTTGGAACTCTATGCTGATTTTGATGGATATCAGCACCTGTCAGGAATGATTCCATGTAGTGTTAAGTCTCTGAAGCATTTGTAGCAGGAATAAACATGCTCTTGAGACCATAAATCAGATCTGCAATTTTGCTGGATAGCAAGAGAAATCAACCTTTCAGGTGACGCCTGGGTACAATCTTTTGCTAGTCTGGTCTGGGCCACATCTGTGAATTCAGACCCTCTCTGCTGCCATGTCATGTGTAAATTCCATTGCAGACACTTGTACCTTGTGAGCTTAGCACCTTTAATTTGGTAGTCAGTACTTTGCACAAGCCTTTTGAGTTTGGTGTCTTAATACTATACACTCAGTAAGCCTAATATTTGTAAGGAGGATGTGAAAGACAAATCAAATGAATTTGAAGTAACAAGAAGTCAAAAACATGTCTTCCCTTATTTTCTTTCCTGTTTGCCTAAGGATTATTTATTGTGTTTGCCTTGATTCCAGCCACTTAATTTTTCCAAACAGATGCAGCTGATTGATTAATGGCATTTCATGTTTAAAGTCAGAAGTGTCAGCAAGACTCTTGCACGCCTGTGTCATTCTCTCCTAGAACAATAGGTTCGCCTGAGAAGCAGGGACTTGTGCCAAGTATTCTTGAGGATAGGAGGTCATGTGCCACTTTTCTGCTAGGAGACAGATATATATAAGGACAAGGGGAGGCAGGAGTTTGGGGGGTTGGAGGGCTAACTCTGTTCTAATAATAGGAGGATCACATGGTTGCTAAGTCACCTACAACAAGGCTTAGTTTGTGGAGGTGAATCAAAGTGCCGGGAATTAAGGACATTTCTTCGACTATCCTATGACATATAAAAATAGGCTAAGCGAAATACATATGTGATGAAGAAAGAATTGACTGCGTAGGCCAAAACTCCTCAGAGGAACAGCGGGACTTCAGTTCTCTCGCCTCCTTTTATGATTTCTCTTCTTTTACTTTAATAACCCTGCATGTGAAAATAGCATACAGGTGACCGAGGTTCTCACCTAATACACCTATTATGTATTTGTGTATAGTAGGCTGTGGGCCAGAGCCTCAGCTGTTGGAAACAGCGGCAGCTTGACTGATGCCAGTTACCCCAGTCAGGATCAACCCAATCTGCTCAGCCTGGTGTGAGAACTGGGTAAGGAGTTGCAAATGGGGAATTACGTACCCATGCACCACATTGGAAACCTATTGCGTATTCTAGTGTCAGTAATAGAAAGCATCTACATTTGCGGATCAAAATGAAACTGGCATGGGCTCTCCTTTGACAGCTGTTTCAAATATACAGCTCATCACGTTGTAATTCTTTCCCAGTATATGCTTAGAAACATGTAGAACACTAACAAGCCCGAGACCTTATTGTTCTCTTCTGCACGTTCTGAGTGTTTTGTGTAAATGTATCTCAGGCCTTGAAGGCCAGATTCCTAGATACTGAAGTCAGAGACCGAGCTTTGCTATTTGTTGTCAATGGTATTAATCAACAAGTGGGGAGTCCCTTTTGTTTCCCTGACCTTTTGTATGTTTTCCCAGCTTCACAGGCTGGGCTTCAGAGGAAACTTCCTCTGAAACTATAAGCCACTAGAGGCCTCCTGAATACTTGAATTGATTTTGCTTCCAGGAAGACAGAGTCTCCTAAAAAGTACATCAGGCTTACAGAAGAAAACGATTCCCAGTTTGCCAGGCCAGGCTGACACGCAGCCTAGCGAGGCTGAGCAGAAGATAGCACAGATGAAATAAAGAGCAGAAATGCACTTGAAATTCAGCTCTTAAAATACAGCCCGTGTAATATTGAGTCACGGTGAATTACTCATTTCTATTTAGCCTTTATCTGCTGCAACCTGATTAGAGAGACAAACTACATTCCTTTATTCAGGCATGAGGCCAATATTCATATTAGTCATTTTTGGCCAAAGTAAATTCTACAAACTTTGGTCAAAATGCTTAATCCAATAACGCAAATGTAGGGGCTCTTTAAATAAACCATCCCACAGCAATCTCTCTGTTTATTTTTCGTTTGCATCCTCACACCTCCTTTCTCTCTTCCTGTAGCTCTTTTTTTCTGTCGCACCAGCCTCATTTGCGTTTACCTCTTTTGCATAAGCATCCATTGCGAAGCCCCCATGGATATCAGAGATACTTCGATGACACTGCTGATGTTTTCTCTCTGAGCTATGCCAGGTTTGCCCATTGATCCAGGAGCATGTTCCTGCTCACTAATGCAAGGTCACTCCTAATTCCCTCCTTCTGCTCTTTACCTCCCAGCCCTCAGGGGGGCAGACACTTGGAGGAGAAACCCGTTTGCTTTCCGTGTCAAGAAGCTGTTTGGTAGCTTGCTGCTAATTACTTTGGCTACAATAATTCTTAACCCGATTACAGTGATACAAATTAAAGCACTCCTGGTGAAGGACAGCTAAATCCACATGTCAGACACCAGAGCTTTGGTTTATTTAGGGACATCACATTTCTTCTGATCTTGTTACCCAGTTTTCCATCTTCTTTGGGTAATCCTGAGTAAATCTTCCAGCAGTGGAAATCAGCACCGTAGACATAGACCCAGATTATTAGAGAGAGCTTTGAATTGTCTCATGAGGTTCCTCCTGCAACCCTTTGGGGTGGCCAGGTCCTCCTACTCCAAAGGATGAAGAACAGCTAGTGATTTTTAGAGCTCCCAATGATGCATCTTGACAGAGCCTGATTTTCAGAAATGTAGCCTGAACCCCATCCTTAAAATCATCGTCTGCAATGTGTTTCAGTGTCGGCCCACCAAAGGAACTCGCTCGTGCTAAAAATAGAGGTCTGTGTACTTGTACACCCTTTGGACTTTGCTTATGCAAATCAGACAGTTGTCAGGTAACCTCGTCTCCAGTACATGGGGTACATTTCTTAGGTGCTTTCTGCATTTCTTGAAAAATGTGGTCCTTTTTATGAAATGTGGGTTGGGATGCGGAAATAATTATTTCCTTGATAAATTGGCACCACCTCCTATAGACAAGCGGCATCTTTCTGCGCCTGTTTTCTTTGCCGTGGTGAGGGCCCTTTTTATTCAGTTTGTTAACGAGACCATGCTGGTGGGTAGGAAGCTGGACTTCTATCTCATCAGTTCGGCCAGGCCAGTGAAGCTGAATTTCTCAACTGCTATAGTCCTATGCTATAAACTATGAAATACTTGTGCTAAAATAACGTTTCCACTATATGTGAATAACGCACTGATCACTGAATTAGTTCCTTAGTGGGAAGGAAAGTAACAAGATTAAAGAGAAACCTGGGAATAGATTTAGTTCTCTTTTACTTCTTTTACTCTGCCATTTATCAAGCTAAACTCCCCGCAAGTCAGAACTATATGAATATTGAGTAAAGACTGCAGGATTTAACAGTTAGTTCATGTCACATAATTATTAGCCTCTGGCACCCTCTTATTCATTTGTAAAGCCACTAACATGAATGTATTGTACCAGATAACAATATTGCCAGGTATTTTATTTAGCAGGTCTATTCTGTTGCAGCTTTCTTTCAAAAAAACTCAGCTGTACTGTATGCAACAACCAGAATGTACATTTTCTTTACAATAAGGTACCACAGTACAGTACAGTTGATCTCAGTTTGCTTAGCCGCGATAAAACCTTCCCTGTTGGAGTTTCACATACCTTCTGTGGAATTGCACACTCCTGTTCACACCAAATTACATAAATATAGGAATATTTTGCAGGGTGGTTTGAAATGGCCAGAGAGTGCAGCACAACCATGCTCTTAGGATTTTCCAATGAGTTTTTGTAGTTCTGGACATCTTTCACCGATTCAGGCTGCCCAGGGAGGTTGTGGAGTCTCCTTCTCTGGAGACATTCAAAACCCGCCTGGACACCTTCCTGTGTAACCTCATCTGGGTGTTCCTGCTCCATTGGGGGGATTGGACTAGATGATCTTTTGAAGTTCCTTCAAATCCCTAACATTCTGCGATTCTAAATGCATTTTTAGGTAGAATGGACTGTGTAGTTATAAGGGTATTGTGCATTTCGAGAACCAGGACTTTCAGGTAAAATAAAATTCCCCCAAACAAGGCTTAACTGGACACGACAGGAAGGTACCCGCTACCTTGCTGAGAGCACGTACTTACATCTTACACGTGTTGGGGTTAGCCCTCTATAAATTCCCTGACTTGTTTTCCACAGATTTCTGTTTCCAGACATTAGGAGTGGAACAGAAAAACTGAGGCCAAAATCTGTAAGCTGTGTTTGAAGAATTAGATCTGTAAGCCCATACCTAGCCATGTTCAAGGCAAAAAACTCCCAAACCCTGTGCAGCTGCCGTGCTCTCTGAAACAAATCTTCAGGCACCTCTGGGAGCAGGTGACTCTTGCTTGCATATGTAGACAGGGGCTTTAAGCTTCTAATTTTAGATGTTTGAGATATTTGACTCAGTACCCCATTTGGTCTGCACCAGAGCTCTTGGGACATATTCTGGTGGGAATTTGGACCCAGCCTTGTTATGGTCATGTCCACCTTTTCCCTCTGTCGGTTCTGCCTGGCTCCCGGCTCTGCGCTCTCCCGCGATTTGCAAACGCCGGCTGTGATGATGCCAGTGATTTCTTGTGACCTTGCAAAAGTCGTCAGGCCCCTGGGCAAACCTGGACCTGTCTCCTGAAGGAAAGTTGTGGGAGGTCAGATATTCCACTGCTGTCTCGCTGAGCTCATCCCTCCAACTTCTTCTTTCCTTTTTTTTTTTTTTTTCCCCCGCTCCTGTCCCTTTTTGTTTGGTTTGACCTTGGTCACTGATGACAAGGCTGCTTTTCCTGCCAAACCAATCAATAAGCTAAACAGAGAGAAGATGAGTATTTAGAATATGGGAAGCCAAACTCAAACACAGATAGGTTATCAGCCTAGCCCAGAGCAGACTTCTAAGCAAATATTTCATTAACAAATTTTTCATGGCAACTTGCATGCAAAAAAAAAAAAAGAAAAAAGCAACAACAGGAGAGGGAACAGTAAAGGGGATAAAGTGAAAGAACTGGGCTGGAGCCATTGGGCTTAGGCGGTTGCCTTGCTGTCTTTGGTTACCAGCACTTTCCACAACACGCTGCTACTCCCCAGAGAAATGGTCGGGGTGAAGGTGAAGCCCTTGCACAAGTGAGGCTTTGAGCTCCTGTCGGTGCCATCGCACCTTGTGCTTCCCCCCTGGGCAGGGAAAGGCTTGGGGTGGGTTTGTAACCATACCATGTGTTTGTGGTGGAGAGACATTCTGGGCACAGTCTGAAGTTTATAACTGTTTAATCCTTGGACCTCTGGCAAGGGTTGTATACATTTTCTGTTAACAAACAGGAGACGGAGCCAGTTATATCACTAAGTTCCCGGTTAGCTTAGTGACCTGTAGAAAATACATTTGTAATATTGCAAAACCTTGTGAAAACATATCCAAAGATTTCACTTCAGTGCCTCTCTCACCCCTTCAATGTGAGATCTGGCTTTTTTTTTTTTTTTTTTTGATACCTTATTGCCCTCCATTTAAAAACAATAAACACAAATTAATGTGTCTTGTGCAGATTGAGAAATTTTACAGCATTCTTAGCATAGATTAACAAACCCTCACTTTCGTATGTCATGGGAATGAGAAATGGGAGGCTTAACTATTTTTTGTCTTGACAGCTATCTTGAAAGGTTGACTGAAGGGCAGAGAAGTTGCTAAATAACTTTTCAAATATTGTAGAGGAGAAAAATATAGGTCACTAAGCAATAAACTCTCTACATCCTTCTGGCTAAGGAGGAGACTCTGAATCTCCATCCACCTTTTACTAAAATGAGACCAAAATCCAAATCCAACATAAAGCATTACAGCTTTAAGTACTGAAAATATTTATTATTTTTATACCAGTAATCCAATAGCATAATCTCAAGAACATCAGTGCTCCAGGAATGTCTAGAAACACAATGGATTTGCCTTTATTCCTTTATCCAGATGTTTCTATAAAATACTCTGGATACTAGGAATCAGTAGGGGAATTAAAGATTTATTTTTAATACTTGAAAAACTTGAATTTCTAATAACTATGATCCTTTAAAATGTTTTAACTGCAGACGCAACATGCTTTGACTCTTTGATGAGCTTTCCCTGATTCTTTTAGGTTGCTTTCCAAATAATGGACAACTATTTCCCACAGGCTGCAAGACGGTCACAGGACACGGGCACTTTAGTGATAGCTGTAAATGTGAGAATTAAACTATGTGCTGGCTTCAGTTCAGAAGTTTATCATTATTCAGCAAAACTGATTAGATTTTGTCCGTACAGTGCTGTGTAGATATACCCGAGCTAGGGAAGGAATGGTCAGCATCCTAACTAATGTGGGGCAATAGCCAGCCCTGCTTATTGAGGACTAACTTCCACTTAGCTGTTGCAGGGTGGAAAGTCTTTGCATATTATGTTACAATCTGTAATGCTGTAATTTTACCTCATTTCTGAAATAAGATTATACCTTTTTTTTTTTGACAGATACAACGTTATGAAAATAATTTCTGAGCCTTGCTTGCTTATGCTTACTTTATGTTTGCCTGGTGTCATAGTAATTCAGCTTCCTAACACACAATGAACATCAGGACCATTTTCAGGATCAGGGTAGTAGATGCTGAAGCAATGTAATTTTTGTGGTTTATAAAACACTATAGATTTCATGACTTGTTTAATAACAAGACAGGTGCAATAATCATGCAGGATTTTAGAGGCAGACATCTCTAAAGCTATTGAATTCCAAATAGCAGGTCAGAAACTGATTCTCTGAGGAAATCCAATGTAGAAATTTCACTGTGTGTTAGTCATTTTTCTGCTCCTAAAATTCTTTAATAAAAGTGGAACACTATCTAGTATTGTATGTAACTGTTCTTAAATACTTCTAGGTTTCTAAATCTGACTATAAAATTAAAGACACAACTTTAATGTAAACATTGTAAGCTGGGAAAACAAATCTTGACAATTTCTTCAGCTTGCTTACTTTTTGAATTTAACATCAGTTTGGGCCAATCAGGTTCACTGTTTCTTTTTAATAGCCACCCAGATATTTAATAGAAATGGGATAGATACGGGATGCAATTTTTTAGTCAAAAGAGATGATCAGAACACATCCAAAGAAATGGTGACTGTCATTTTAACAGCTGTGTTCTGGCCAAAGCCATGGACTTGCTGCAGAAACTGCTGACTGAAGTGCTCTAATTTCCTAAAACACAGATTAGTGGCTCACAGTAGTTTCTTCTGGCCTTAAAAGCTGTGAATCCACAAGTTAGCCAGGTCTTTTCCAAACAGAGAACAATTTGGTGAGGAGTAGGTAGGAAGGAAAAAAAAGTGTAAAGAAAACTGATTGTAAAACCACAGACACTGACAACAGAACATGGGGAATGTGATACTGTCTTCGTGATCCAATGCGTGCTACCTCACAGTTTTCCTTGCTGGCTTTGGAAACTCCGTGTCTCTTCCTCTCTTCTGAAAACAGCGATAAAAGACCTACTTTAGAGGAGCAGCATGTGGATAAACCAGACCAGAGCAAGACAAAGATTCCTTTTGCTTGCAGATTCTCCTGAGCGACGTCTGTGACTAGACTGTGTCACTGGCTTTCTGATCTGAGCGGTTTCTGGTCAAGAGGCTTGCACTATATTTGTCACATTAAATACCTTTTCTTTATGGGAGGGAGATGCCTTACCTTCATCTGCACCTGCAAGCACATTGTCCTGCAGATCTAAGGTTTGAGACCATAAGTTGCTTAGCACAGTCCAGCAATCGCTCATCACTTCAGCACGTGGCCGTGTTGCTTTTGCTGACCTTTCAAAGGTGACCTTCCACCACGGCACAGTCTTAGGAGCATATCTATAAGGACCAGAGGCAGTAATGTCAGCAGGGACGTGCCCGTGACTCTGCATTGCCATGTCCACTGCCTCTAGGACAGACCAGAAAGAGAAGGGCAAGCGGTAGCAAAAGCTGCTCTCTGCAAGAAGACACCAGGCTTCTCTCAGTTCTGCGGGAGGAGGCAGGCCAAGGCAGGCAACTAAATCTTCCCTCTTTTCTCCTGGCCTACAAGAAGACTGTGTGGCAAGTGCCCAGCTGACGTGATGAGAGTGCCTCCTGCATTCACTTCACTGTGCTTCTGTTCAAAAGGCAATAAATAATCAAATGCAAGTCTGCCCGCAGACCGTACAGTGAATTAGGAATGCTCCTCATGTAGCACTGACTTGATCTCATCTTACATGTACCCCAAAGCAATAGCGAGGGGAAAACACTGTGAAGCATTTTTTTCCTTTGTTAGTGCCCTTAGGGCTCAATCCGAACTTTGTTAGAGACAAAAAGGAATAGCTAGGAAAAATGGTGAATTTCTGCATGCCATAAGGACTGGAGGAACTTACGCTGTCAGCTTCTGCTTCTGTTGTGACAAGGTGTGCAGATGTGACAGTGAGCAGGGCTTTTCTGGCCACACGAAAGTCATACATGACCCATATTGCATCTCTCTCAGCAGCCACCTTCCATTTGGCTCTTACCTCAGTCCCAGGAGGCAGCAAGATGCCATCTCAGCTGAAGATTATTTTTTCAATACACTTCTTAGGCTGATAAGAAGATTCTGCTTTTATGTCAGACTCCTGTTTATGTTATATCTGTTTCATTACTGAAGTCTACTCATCACTGAATTGTCTGCCCCCACACCCAGCTGAATCAAGAGTGAGGCTTTTGGGGTAGAGACTATGTTCCTTCTAGCATTTAGGTACAAATGGCCTTAATCTGTGGCTGGAGTTCCCAGGAAAGGGCTGCTATAGACCACATCAATAAAAATAATCTTTGGGAATAGATGCAGCATGATATCTCATGTGGGAACTCTAGGAAAAAAATGGTAGGCAGCTTTCAGAAAATTATTACTTATGAAAAATCTGTATCACCTGTTAGTACAGCACACCATGAATCTTAATGAAAGCTAGTGCAAAATGTTAACTTCTCTATGTATAAGAATGTTTCAAGACTTTAACCACAAGCGGTAGGATTAAGTTTCAGAATCCAAAGTATCAGAATTTGAAGCCTGAAAATTTGGTTTCTTGAATGTTCCTATTTTACACTGATTTTTGGGGAGCACAGAAAAAAATAAGGATAGGAAGAAGGAAGGAGATAAGCATTATTCTAAAGCTGAAAATTCAGTTGATACTGTACCATCTTCCATAAGAAATAACATAATTTGTGTGCATGTGTGGTAAAAAACTTTACCAGTCTTGCAAAGATGAATGCATGTGATGATCTTTATTTTTTCTGAGCTCACAGTAAATCAAGAGATCTGTATTATCTGCACAGGAGGAGGACCTTAGCCACAACAAGTGTTTACAAGAGTTAGGATATTAAAACTCCTTGTACTCTATGTGTCCAGCTATAAGACATGTAATATTCTCATAATGAGTTTATTTTGTGAAGAATTACATGAATGGGTGCTAATAAGAGCAGGACTTTCATGTTGGTGATGACTCAGCAGAGCAAACATAGCACAGACTAACTTTCTCTTCTGTCCCCACTTTGAGTAAGAAAGCAAGATCTTTCAACCCTTTCCACTGGAAAACTTCCTCTGATGTGCCTTATGGCTATTCTGGGTGCTGACTGGTTCATGCGGCCGAAGCTGCGCCCCATTGCTCCTGAGCGTTTCCTTGCTGTGCAGTGCAGTAGGTGAGCAGCTCACACTGTCCCCTAAGGCTGTCCCAGGTAAGACCTGGTTGTGGGGAACGGTGGTGAAAGTTGTCTTCAGCCTCAGAAGGGTTGTGACAGCCAGGGCTCTGTTTTGTGCATGTGAGCAGTGCTTATTAGAAGAAAATCTGATCTAAAAAGAGAAGTGGTATCTATCATACTGGAAAATACTTTATAAAGATGAAATCGCTTTCATGATAGCTAGTCCATCTATCACACGTGAAGGAGCTGCAGGCACTGGGTGCTGCTTGTTCACTACAAGCCCTTGTAGGGAGCCTGTGAATCTTCATGGCACCTCTGAGTGCTGGATTTTGTGCATGGAAGCTGGGCAGGTGAGAGGAGCATGACCTACAGTGACACCATGGGTGAACTGCTCTGTGTGAAAGTCCATGTCTGCTGCCTTGTTCAGCAGTTCCAGCTCACGTAGCCAAAACGTCTGCTTCCAATGGGGGTGAGTGGAGATAAAAGAGTAGATTCATAATCGTATGCTTTTTAAAATTTTCTGTCCTGGATGTCTAGACATCACTGCTGAAAGTGATGCAGACCCAAAGACATTTCAAAATGTTGTTTAAATGACTCCCCATTTCAGCTCTGAGACTAAGTGATCCAGTACTTCAGGACAGGTAGCAGGACGCAGCCTTGGCCCAGAAAACTTGCTTTTGCTCCACTTTGGTGGTGCACACGAGGGACCAAGCTGTTTATCTCCTTGGCAGACTACTACCTTGATGCAGTTAGTTGTGTATCACCCACTTGCCCACGTCCTCACCCATGGAGGGAGTACAGCAGTGTCAGAAAGTGGAGTGGAGAGACACACTCCAGTCTAGTGATCCTGCTCTGGCAGAAGAGGCCCTCAGCCCACAAGATGCTTCCAGTTTGACCTACGTTGATCCTAAGCTTGAGAAAGGCATGGAACTGTCCGAGAGCTTGGAACATCCAGAATAACTTGGTCACAATGGTGTTGATGATCTCAAGTTTTCCTTTTGGGCTTGCAGCTGGTTCTACAAAATTTCAGCACGAGTTTCAGAAGTCTGTAGGAGGAGCTGACCGAAAAGCAGTGGAGAGGACAAGAACATTGATGAGAAACTGAAAATGTGCAGAACTGAAACTAATGTATGCCCAAGGGCCATCCAGTATGCAGGCTTGAAAGAAATACATTCATGCTATGATGAACAACCCCCCCACCAAAAAGTAATCGAGGGTAAAAATGAGGCATATGTGAGGTATTAAACATCAAGTACAGGGGAAGACTGAAAAGATTAAAAAGTGAAGTTCAGAAAGGATTAAAACTGGTAAGAAAAGCAAAGGTAGAGAATGAAAAAAAAGATTGCACAGGAGGTTGTGAAAAATAATGACTTTTTTCAAGTATACAAGGAAAAAGAGATCTGTGAAAGAGACAGAAGGGCCTTTAAGACATGGCAGAGAAAAATTATTGAAAGGAAAGATAGGTATTGCTTAAAATATTCAATGCATTTCTTGCTCTCATGCTCTGAAAAGAAGGTAGTGGTGGCAGACACAGGTGTCAGAAACAAGCATAAATTTCCCTAGGGAGGAGAAAGAAACACTGAAGGAAATCAGGATCATGCCAGAACAGGTTATTAAGAAATTAGAATATCTGAAGACTTGTAAAATATCTTGTTCAGATGCGACACAATCTGTTTTCAGTAGAAAACATCAAGAAAGGTAGGATAACCCCAAGCAGGCACATTTCAGACCCTATTTATAGAGTGCATGGCTAAGGAGATGACTGATAGACTACAGATTTCTAGCTGCTGTGAATCAGGAGGACTCTGTGGACTTCGTGGGAAGGTTCTGGTGGTGTAAAGTTTGTCAGCTCACTGTGGACTGAGTCAAAAGTGTTCATGTAAAAAAAAATGAAGTAGCATATGATGCTGGAATTTAACTTCTTAAAGCAGTATTTCTGTACTGGGGATTATGGACTCTGTAACAAACTGGACTTCAGTTGTTTGGCAGGGTCGTTAGTCCTGCAGATTCTGGTAAAGCAATCGGCAGTTCAATAGCAGATTTGTTTAAATTAAATGTATATAAAAGTTTACTCAATTAAGTACCTAAATGAATAAAACAATTGGTATTATTTATTTTGATACTGAAATCAATTTAATTGATGCTATTTCCCTGACGTTCACTCCCTACATGGTTCAATGTTGTAACGAAAATGCAGAACTGCACTGTAAGAGTTGCCATGGGGAAGCTGAAGTCTTTGGCAGTTGGGTAGGGGACAGTTGGAGCTTTTGGCACCTGGGAAGTTATGGAAGGCAGTTTGGGATTGTGGAGGAAATGCATTGGCTGGATGCTTCTGCTAAAATGATCATCAGTGGAATCATTAATAATGCTGGAATTTAAATTGTCAATTTTTGTTTCGGCATTAGCACACTATTGAGGAGAATAGGGCTGTCCATACCCCTCAAAGCTATAGTTTCAAGCTATCTGCAATCTCAGATAAATATTGGTTTATGGTCCATTAATGTGTTCAAGGTTATCTCCACAAGCATAGCAGTCAGCAAGATAACGTGTAAGTTTTGCTTCAGAAACACAGTTGTGCAATAAGGGAAAGATGCTTTTGTGTATTCCACAGTACTAGTTTCACACGCGAGAAGAAATTCAGCTAGTAGTTCAAAAACATATTTAGGGAAGATGCAGAAAATTGTATGTCTGTGCACTTGATTGATTTTAGTAGTTGGAAGAGAATAAAATCATAAATCAGAGTCTGAAGGAAGGAAAAAGACTAAGAGACTTGTGTATTACTGCAGATGCTGTCCATAAGTGCAGGGAAGAGATCATCTACTGGAATTTTTAAAGACAACCAAGGCCTGTCTACAACTGATCTGATCCTCAAGAAACCTTTTTGATCTAGTATCACACAAAAGATTGCTTCTTAGGTCAGTAAACAGCTTTGGAAATGAGGCACCTAAATGGATGAAGAACCAGTGCTGATATTAAAGGTGTTTGCAAACGGACAGGATTCAGGTCAGAGGGGAGAGGATAAAGAGGGAAATGAAACAGGAATCAGTGCTAGGTTTAATTTTCTTCACTTTATTTGTAAAAGAGCTTCGATGAAGCAATGTGCGAATGTGGTCTAATTTCAAAGCTAAGTGGGGATAGTAGGAAAGAGGGGTTAGGTGGCATAAGAAAGAGGGAATGGTGGGGGGGACCGAGGAAATGACCAACACCAATGTGCTAATCAGTAAGGAAGAAAGAACCAGGATGTTACAGGGATTGCTCACAAACTTTTGAAAATGTTGCATGAAGAAATTCCTTGGGAAATTCAAATGCCATGATAGCCTTTTCTTCCTCCAGAGCATTTCCCTTCTCTGGTGTTATCAAGAATGGTCTGAGAAACATTGCTGCTGGAAGGAGCAGAGTTGGAGAGGACTGAAAACAGGCAGGAATGATAAGACCTAATTCTCCACGCTGGAGAAAACCAGAGCATCAGCTGTGCCACTGGCAAATGCAGGATGGGGGTTCGAACAGTCATGGTGAAGGTATTGACTCAGAGATATGCAAAAGTTCATCTGTGTTAGTGTGTCTAAATAAACCCTCACTGTAAAAATTTCATCTTTAATTTTGTTGGGTTTCCTCACTTTTTAAACTGGTTTATTACGTGCTTCAGTCCAGTCTTTAGAGAATACAGTAGTAGTTATATGACAGAAAGCATTCAGTATTTCAATATTTATCCATTATATTATAATAATGCTACAGATGGAATACATTATTTTTGCATGACTACTGGCCAGAATTAAAAATCAAGTTATTTGAACTAATATGAAAATAAATAAACTGAAGCTTCTGGTTTTGCTAGCAATTGCAAGCAATGTGTATCTACATTGTCCCTATCTCTGGGTCTCAGGAATTCTTCCTCAGGGAGTGCCATCCCCTTAGCAAAACATCGTCTGTCACCTCTGCGTGCCGACAGCCTTGGCTATCATCTTCAAGATGGGCATGTAAGAATGGTAAGATAATGTCCCCACGTATTCAGAAGTAGGACATTGCAGTAATCTGATCTGTGACAGATTCGGTGTCAAATGTTCTGAGACTGGACAAGTTCAGTATGGGTTGCGGAGCTTGTTGGAGCCCTGTGCATGTCGGAAGAGTCACTCACTTCAGTTAAGATTATACATTGTTTGGAACTTTGAGCCTAAAAAAGATCTCCTATGTTCCTTCGTGGTGCCCGTTCCCTTGGATTCTGAGTTGGTTTCTCAGCTTGTGTGAGCTGGTGGGACCTTGCTGAGGTCACTAAAACTACGCTCCTTCACAGCAGCCAAAGACTCAGCATGTATTCTCCCTGTTCCCTGTAAAAAGATGTTTTGGTTTAAAATATACCAAAGCAGACATGTAAAAGCAGTGCCTTTGTACTCATCGTAGTTGAAAGCAGACTGCGTGCCAAATAGTAGGATGGCTGCTTAGGTCTTGTGTGGTTGCATCCTTGTCGATGTTTCAATGTTGGGCCTCCAAGTCAGCGCAGACCCTGGGAAGGTCTGAGCAGCGGAAACTACCACTGGTGAGGCTCTTAATAGCAGAGAGATTACAGCTAGATTTTTTAAAAGTCTTAGGATGAAAGGGCAGAGTTGGGAATTAGGAAAATCATCTTTGGGTCTGCAGACAGAACAAAAACTCATGTGGAAGGCACGCAATGAGAAAAAAATTATATAGAATGCCTCATTATTTACATTACTGCTTTTCAGATGCACTTTATTAAGCAAAAGCTAATAAATCCATTTTAGTGTCCTAATATTGTTCAGACACTGGTTGCTTATTCCTAACGTTGCTGAGTAATATTTTGACTTCACTCCAGGGCTAACAAATAGTGGCTTCATAATTCTGATATGCCGTATCTTGAAATCTGTTATGACTGTTGTAGCTGGCTGGGCTGGGAAGAAAGACAATGTACGTTCATTAACTCGTGCGCTAACGGTTGTTGTACCTCATACACTTCAGAGGCTGCTGCGAGCAGGTGGGGGAAGGGACTGGCACACATCTGTCCCGTTGCTGCTGGGGTGGAGCACCCCGAGATCACCATAAAGAAGTTACAGTCCTGCCCGAAACAGCTCAAAGGCTTCACTGGCTCAGAGCAGCAGGAAAACCTGTTGTGTTTTTTTCTGTTTGTTTTCAGTGATCGGCCCAGGCACCCCCAAAAGCTAGAAAGTATTATTTTAGGTCAGCCAATATAAGAGATGTTCTTCCTAAAAATTATGTTAAACTTGTTTTGAGTTTCAAAATGAGACAATTAAAAAAAAATCCCCTTTTAAAGGTAAAAGAGCATTTCTCTTTCGTTCCAAAATATTGCATCAAAAAGAAAAGGGGAAAAAAAAAAAGACTTTTCCAAAATGTTCCTTTGGGTTTTTTTCCCCATTTGAGGCTCTTTATATTAATGAATACTTTTGGCTGACTCAAAACTGCATTTCTCAGTAAACAAATTAATTAATGGAAAAATTCTGTCCACTACAAAATGACCTGAAAATGATGTAAAATATTATTAGCAGCATAAATAATTTCATACTTCTTGACCTGTGAAGGCTTTCAGGATACTATCAATAAAGTCCTAAGTACTGCCTTATCATTATAAAGGCTAAGAGAATGTATTTTGGTACTGGGGATAAGTATTAGAGGGATGCTGGGAAGCTGTTAGTCTGTTTAACATCTGTCTTACAAATAAGCTTCATATGCTCTCTTTCTAAATTCTTCTCATTTAATTTGCAAAAATAATCAAGAAGGAACATTTGCTGTCTTTGGACCAAATCTTGAGGCCTTATTCAGGCAAATGCCGACTGAATAATTAGTGATCTTTCCAGCAGAAGGAATATCTGACTGACTGCAGAGTTTCCAGAACAGCTTGACATGGTTTAGGCTGTTGTTTCGTCACCCATTGCTCTGTACGCAAGGGGACCCGGCTGGGTGGAAAAACACTCAAAATTAACTTACATTTTGGTTTATTGCCTTTTAATAGGATTCTTGAAAAGTAGTAATTGAAGAAGCAGGTTTTGTTTTTTTGTTTTGTTTTGGTTTTTTTCCAGGGATGATTATGCAATGCCATCATATAATGTGCTTTTTTCATTAAAAAATATTCTAAGTGCAAACACGGTCACTGCATCTTCCCCACGGCATTATTCAGGTCCCGAACACTTGTTGCCGGTGGGGCAAAGGCTTATGTCCTTCCCCGCTGCACAAGGAGAAGTGCTGAACTGTGAACCTTCCTTCAGGGTCTCCTTGGCCCAGGCGCCTGGAGCTGCCAGGTGGTGAGTTCCGAGGAAGCAGGACCCCAGTTAGTGCAGGTGTCTGTAGTTCTTCTTCAGCCCCGTATCCCCTCCCTCATTCCCGATTCCCCTCAAAGGTTTTGCTCTTCTACTTTTTCTGATTGCTCCATGACCTGAACAACCCCACGCTGCTGTGAGCAGCCCCATAGATAACAAACAGGATGAAATTCCTGTTACTTCTAAGGTATCCGTGAGTCTATGTCTTTCTTGTCTCTTGTATTTTCTTTGGTTTGTACTCTGGACTGAGTTTGGAGAATATGCCTCTCCCTGGCTGTAGCAGACAGGCTGATTCAGGAAACTTCGACACAAAAGCATGCCAATGCTCTAAAGCCATTAGATAAATAAGACAAAAGGCTAAGCAAAGAAAATGCATTAGGAAGCAGAGAAGAACTGACACTGCTTGCACATTTTGCCTGCTAACTTGAAACAACATGAAGAAATAAACTATGAAAAGAAATTAATCTCTCTTTTCCCTGCTTGTGCTCTTTTAATTATCCTGCCTCTTGTGTAGCTATTGTCCTTACAAATGCTCTTGCTGATGTTTGAGAAATGTCCCTGAGTTCTTCTAGCTTTTATAATTTCACCTTGGCTCTTATTTGTGTCTTTGCACTCTCTCCCTTTGTTTTTCCTCTCCAGCCCTTCCACCTACCTTTTATTGTCTCCCTCCCACTCTTTTACTAAGCTTCAAGCAATACCAGGAAACAAAACTTTTTTTCTAAGAATCAAAGCACACTCTGATCACTGCCACATATGTACATCTTCCTTTCAGGAGGTTTGCTTGGCCAGGTGAACATCTGTTCCTTAGTGGTCTTATGAATAAACAGCAATAATTCTAACAGAGTGAGCTTAAGATGACAGCTTAACTACTTTCGGGCAGGAACTTAATCGTTCTTTCTTATCTGACTCCCCCTCCTGGATTTGCACACACGCACACACACACACACACACACTCTCTTATCTTAGCTATTAGACCTAGTTTCGCTTTGGAATATAAATCTGCCTCTATTCTGATTCAAATGACACTTTTGTTAAACTGTACTGCTTTTTTGTTGCATGTTTATTTATTAGGCAAAAATGTTTGATGTGAAAGAGATCTGGAATGACCCGTATCTCGTCTCTCAGGTGCACTCCTTGTTGGCTGCGTTGCACCCCTCCAGCCCTGCCAACACGCTCTCCATACTGAGACACCTCCTCGGTGGTGTTTGAGGGACCTCCCACCCCGTGCCCCTCTGCCCGCTGCCTGCAGGTTTCCCACGGCAGCCCCTGCTGGTGTTTGTTGCCTTTGCTGGGCAAAGTCATTCAGACTGTGATTCTGAACAAGCCATGGAGGGAGCTGACAAAGGACACTCGGGAGGATGTGCCTGGGTCTTGCCTGTGCGCGTCCTTCTAGGCAGATCAGAGCAATCACTGCAATCTGAGAAGCCCATCCAGCTGAAATAAGATAAATTTTATTTGCTGTTTCGTTTGTCACTTCTGCTTGCTGCTGAGATAAGGCACTGATTTGCAACTGGCTGTGGCCAGAGTGAGAGGAGCCAGGTGTGTAACAATAATAGAACCATAGAATAGTTTGGGTTTGAAGGGACGTTCAGAGCTCATCTAGTCCAACCCCCCTGCCATGAGCAGGGACATCTTCAACTAGATCAGGTTGCTCAGAGCCCCGTCCAGCCTGGCCTGGAATGTCTCCAGTGATGGGGCATCTACCACCTCTCTGGGTGACCTGTTCCATTGTTTCACCACCCTCAGTGTAAAAACTTTCTTCCTCATGTCCAGCCTGAATCTCCCATCCTTTAGTTTAAAACCATCACCCCTTGTCCTACCACAACAGGCCCTGCTAAAAAGTCTGTCCCCACCTTTCTCATAGGCCCCTTGTAAATACTGAAAGGTGGCAATAAGGTCTCCCTGGAGCCTTCTCCAGGCCAAACAACCCCAACTATTTCAGCCTGTTCTCATAGGAGAGGTGTTCCAGCCTCTTAATCATTTTGGATGAGAGGTGGCTATGTGGAAAGTGAAGTGCACTTCTGGTATTACGGCTGCTGCTGCCAAAGGATCCCTATGTAGTGTAAACCTGAGTAGGCAGCACATCACTGACCTTTAGCAAAGACCAGGGTTGTGCATGAAGCAAGGCCCTGGCCCTCACCTGGGGGGACCTTCCACAGCTTTCCTCGCTTTCCAAATAAATGGCAGGGGCTCATTCTGGTGCTGGGAAAAAGGATGTGGCAGGGGAGCCTCCTGCTTCATGGCAGGTCTGCTGCTTGTTTCCAGCTTGGCCTGTGCGGAGAGGATGAGGCACTATGGTTCCTACTCTGCCCCTGCCTACTTGCAAAAACACTTCCCCTCCCTGAGTAAGCCAAAGTCATGCCTGTGCCTTGCTTCAATTAAGCTACAAGTCCTGTGGATACGTGAAAACTTGTAGGGGAAATGAGTTATTTTTAGTTCAGGAAAAGAGCGTGCACAAATAAAATGCAGTTAAAAGCTGCCGACACGGGAGCACCCTTTTCTTTTGAAGACCAGGAGTGGAAAGAGGGGGAGAGCAGACAGGGAAAGGCAAGAGAGCACAAGAAACGGAGCAGGATGCAAAGTGAACAGGACGAGAGAGTTGACAAGTTGTCACTTTCACTTGTGTCGGCCGAGGAGGAAGTGCACGGCCACCCCCCTGCGCGGCACACTTGATGTATCTCAAGGCATGACAATATGGCTCTGTTTGTTCTGGTCTGGGGGAGGGGGCCAGTTTGTTTTCTTAAGACTATTAAGTCCTTCTAAGTACCACTATCGGCATCCTATGATTGGAAGTGACAAACAGAAGCAACCCTATTTAAAAACTGCCACTTTGAATTAGTGGAAGGATCAGCTTAAGTTTTACAATATTTTACTGCTCCATTTTTGCACTCTTTTTACATAAGGACGGCCAAATAAACGTCCCGGTGACTTGTCTTTGCCAGAATTCCTCCCCATGCTCCCGCCCCATTAGCTGCTGCCTTATGAACGCCGTGCTAAACAGAAAGTGACAGCAGCTGACAGCGCAGCCAGGGCCAAATTATCAAACGTCTGAAGTTGCGCCGGTGTAGCCATGCGCAGGCTCACTCTCTCACATGCAAAGCAGATAACTGCATACAAACAGGTGCTCGCACATGTGAAGACGTTCTTGCAGGACCCCCCTTCCCAGCCAGGAACTGTTGAAGGCTGTATCTTATAGAGTTTGGTAGCTGCAGGTCCCTGGTGTTAGAAGCACAGACTTTTGATGTGGTAAGTCATTTTTCATAAAGAAGAAAGCAGTTTTGCACAATTTAGCTTTATACTGTGAATTTAGTGCTGAAATTATGAGCCTAGACTGCCCAGTCAACAGGGATAAAAAGAAGTCTCCAAGCAGTGCTGTAAGTGTGTGAGTACTGATGCCAGCCCCACTGAGGCACTCTGAGCTGCTTCTGGGAGGACCTAGTCTGCAGGTACCCAAGCTGGCTGCTTAAGTTTGGGCTGTCCAAGCCCCTGAAAGCTTCTTCCCCACACTAATCCCAGCACGGGCATAGTTGCAGCTCCAGTTTACATGTGCCCTGGTGGTTCTCCTGCCTGCGAGACATCAGCCTCCAGCGAATGAGTTGCAAGCTACGTTGTCCTGTGCAAGTGCTCTGTGACAAGCTCGAGTTGCCACCTCAGATGTCATCTTCGCTTCAGTCATGTCTGGGAGCCACATTACGAACTCCTACCTTACCCTGTTTAACAGGAAATATCTATTTCTCATAATTTATGTGCTCCCCTTCCTTTGGGAACCACTGCTATTTCTGTTGTGCAGAAGGCTTCCCAGGTGGGCTGGCAGGGTAACCTCGGGCAGGAGAAGGGCTGGACCTCAAGCTTTGCTGGGCTCCATGTCCGTGGGGAAGGAGGGGATGTGGGGAGGCACGGGGAGCTGAAATACTTCTTGGGGAGCCTTCATCTGCTGCAGCTGGCCAAGGTGCGGTGTGAGCCTGAAGCCTGTACATGGAAGCCTTCCCTGCTGTTTGAAGGGAGTAAGGCATTTTGGCTTCCAAAACAAAGCTGTGTTTGCAATCTTTGATCTTTCTTTTCAATTCTTTGTTTTTCATAAGGAAAGGCACAGATAAAATAATGCAGACAAAGCAGGTTATTCGTAAGCCAGCTTGAGTACCCATTAAATCTAAAAGGCTGTATTATTCCGACTTTCAATACCAATGCACAAATAGCTTTTCTTTTTTTTTTTTCTTCCCATGGATCTTCCATATGGCCAGATGAACAGGCTGGCTGCATGGTGAGCAGCAAAAAGAACAGCTGACATATAGTTTGCAACCACGTTGCAACATCTGGGCAGAGTTTGGTCAACTGCATGCCTGATAATAGTTTTTACATTCAGGCAGAGAGATTCCTTTTTATGGGATCATGTAAAGTAGCAGAGAAAATCTTAATGTCAGCTTTGAAGAGTACAATGAGTGGTGTGTTGGAGCAGCAAAGCAGCCAACCCTGTGTGCTACGATACACGAAGCATTGAATTGGGAGGTAAGAAATGAGTCTTATCTCTGGCTCTTTCAGTACTTTTCTGTGGGATTTTAAACAAATTATTTTCTCCTGCTTTTTAGCCTCTTTATCCCCTCCTCCTCTCTCCATTCATTCCACAGGGTTTTTCTGTTGTTTGGTTCGTTTTGTTTGTTTAGTTTGGGTTTTCTTGCCTTGCTAGTTAGTCTGAAACTCCTCCATGAGCAGCTGATTGTCATCACACACACGCTCACAATTATGGCCCAAAAAGGCATTTACACCTCACTGGTAAAAGCATATAGTTTTCTCTTCACTGTTCACCACTGCAGATGGAATAAAAAAGACACCTCGGGTTGTTAGATGTGGACCTCGAGAAAAGCAATTGCTAAAGGTCAGTAGCGTTGCACTTCTGGTGGGCCTGCTGCAAGAACATGGGACCACAAAGAAGGGAAAAGAAATACACAGATGAAACATAGGTGGAGTCATGTGTTCGTGTGTACGTGTGCTTACAGAGAAAAGACAGTCCATTGAGCGACCTCTCCTCTTCCATCCAGATGAAGAAAAGTGGCAAATGTTACAGAAAGTGCTCACTTTCTGTCCAGATGCTGTTGGTTCAACAGCAGCAATCGAGGTTTCCAGTGTATTCCACGTGTAACCTGGGAATGCGAAGTTGCTATTTCTCTTCACTTTTATTAAACATGAGGAGGGTGGCCGATGCATGGAGCTATTTCTGAGGTTCTCTTCCAAGCCTTGCTCACCCCTGGTTAGATGAAGCAATGCCCCAAAGCACCGCAGATCCCTTCTGAGGCGCAGATTCGCAGCCCCAGCTGAGTCAGCCTTCAGCTCTGCTGGTCTGCACATGGGGGAAGGCTCCATGTGGTGTGTGAACAGCATCCCAGCGCATCCCCTCCTACCCAGGTGTGGAGCCCAAAGCCCTGGAGGGGGCTTGTTTTGGCAGAGGAGGGGAGCATGCCAGGGAGACAGCACTCCCCCGTCTGTGCTCCCTGGGCTAGGATCCACAGATCCTGGCTCCCCTCTGCCTCTTCTAGCATTTGGCCCAATGTTTTGTCCTCATTTTGCTTGTTCTGTAGCAACAGTTTCTTAGCAAACACCATTCTCGGAGTGGTGCTGATATTAATTGATGAGGCTGGTGCTCAGAGTTGTCTTGGCATGGGAAGGCACATCTAAGTAGAAAAATAAACAGCCATGTTCACTCCAGTTCCTTTCAGAAAATGGAAAAATAAATCGATGCCTCCCAGATGGGCATGAACAAAATCAGCAGCAGAAAAATATCTTAAAGCTCCTAAGAAACCTTTGAGAAGGGAGGAGGAACAGCCCTAGTTTGCTGCGGGGGGTGTTTCCATTAAACAAAGAACTCGTGCTTCTCTTATGTTGTGCTGTGAACAGAGGAGTTTGGGGCTTCACACAAGGTACAACATTTTAGGAGTTTAATATCCTTTCAGAAGGAAAACCCCTATCTGCTGTGGAAGAATGGTCATTTGGCTTGCAAATGATTGGTTTTCCTTTGAAAACCCAATAATGGGAGATTTTGTCTCAAATTTAAATGTCCTTTCAACAGACCTGACATAAAACATTTTGTTTTAACAAGTTGGTGGCCACTGGCTCAGGCTCCCTGACAGACACTGTTCTTACTGTAATGGAGGAGACAGTTATATTGGGTTCAGCATTAACAACAATAAAAATAACTTTTGGAGCAGAAGTGTCGTGAGAAGATACCTACTAGATAGCATTAATTCTAACATTGAGCAATGTGTTTTAGATGCTTACTCTTTTTTTTTTTTAACTGTAGGACTTCTCCAAAATTCATGATATGAGTTCAAAAAATATACGTTATTGCCTTAAATGCAACCTAGATGAACTGCTTTTCCCGTATATGACATTAAACATGTGCAATACATTTTAGAATTAGTACATAAATGATCAATAAAAAAAGAGCAAACCAAAACCATAACCTGAAATGCAAAGATTTAAGCTTTCTTTGAGACTTCTTATGTTCATTTTTCCCTTTCATATCTGAAGTGAAAATGAATTGTTTTAAAAGACCTTGAGGACCTGATACAGTAAGCTTTGAAATAATGTACTGCATATTCATTTTAAAGAAACTCAGTAGCATTTTTATAGGAGTCTTCAAAGCAGAGTTTATAAATATTTCATGCTTTGGTTTTCTATTGCGTTTCACTAAATAATAATGCAGAAGACCCCTCACTCTTCCTTTTTGTTTCAAGGATATAATTTCTCTAGTTTCAAATGTTGTCCCTTAAAAATGATGCCACTAATGTTTTCACTAAGCATTCCCTGTTAAGGTAAAGTTCTCTGATGGCTGGAACATGGCTCTGTCTGTGAAACAAGACCCATAATTTGTTCAGACTCAGAAGGAGAACCTGATTAAAGTCTTGGGAGAAGACAGGACACAACTCAGGGCTAGCATAAGTGATTGGTCTTCATCATTTCTCATGAGAGTCTCCTATTGAAGAAAACTAGTATGATTCTCAGGATCGGCTGTCTGCTCACTATGAATAATCCAGAGTGAACAGTGTGCATCCAGCTGAAGAAGTGCCAGGCTGAGAAGTGGAAATTGAGACAATAGAGTCAACACATTCTGAGAAATCAAGTGATTTCAGTACAGATTGTGAGATGGCTTATCAGCAAAGTCCTGTGCAACTCTATTTAAGAGTATGGTGTCCAAGAATTACGGTGTCTTTCTGAACAGCCCTCTGAAGACAAGATACTAGGCAACTAACGAGTATCTCTCTTTTGTTACTCTTTCGGAGGAATCACCATCAAGGAAAAGTGCAAGGTGGTAGATATTGTACATGCCCTGATAAAAGTTCAGAATAATTTTGTGATGTAAAATGTAAAAAATGGTTGGAATAAATGTTATGGAAATTTCGCTTTGTTACAATATTTGACTATAACTAAAAGAGAAGACAAGTGCTGACAGCTTAGCAGAGAAAATATTTTCATACTTATCTAATCTGTGGTTTTAAGTAGGGACAGACAAACTCATTTTACCTAGTTTCAAACCCACTTGAACACTATTCAGCAGAGCACTTATGGTCATATTTTCAAAGCTTGAGATCTTTTCTTTCCCCCACAATGGTATCACTGCTGATATTCCTTCAGTGAGAAAGCTCAGATGGTTTTTACAAATGAATTTCAGGAGCATCTGAGTCTAAAAGCTCTGTGAAAGTCTGAATTATAACTCTCTGGTTGTCTCTTTTCATCCTGGAGCCCTTCCTTTCCTCTCTTCCAAGCGACTGGCATAGGGGTCGTTGGCGAGTTGTCTATCCGGCACAGAAAGTGCATGGAGTGAGGAGAATACACGCTGCTCCTGGATGCCCTGTTGGGTCCACATCTAGCCCATCTCTTTTGGACATATCTATGTGTTCAGGTCAGGTTTCTTGCTACCCTTTTTTTGGATTCAAGATGAAGTTAAGACTGGTTGGAAGTCTGAGAAGATGCAGGATTTTGAGATACAGAGTGGGAAACACGGGATGTGGAAGGCTTTCTCTGTCAGGCTTCAGCATGCTAACCTGCTTTGTTTTAACTGACTTTAACAGACCAACTGCAGCAGCCAGTCAAAAAAGCCCAAAACCTGTGAAAGCACTAATTAGCTCTAACATCTGGTAAGAACGACCTCAAGCGTATGGATGTTCATTATTTGTGTGCAGGATCAGGCCTACTATTTGTACCAGCTCCTTTGTATGCATGAACTGAGAGCCAGAGTGGGTTTTAGCTGCAAAACAAAGGCAAGAGGTTTGATGAGAGACATTATCTACTTATTATTTTAAGGTGGAAGACGGACAGGATTAATAGAGTCAAAATATGGATTGCTTCATATCACTTTCCAGCTTTGAAGAGCTTACATACACTCTGGTTTTATTACCATTTTTGACTCCTCTTTAAGCACATATGCCAAGATGAAGTGCAGGTGAAAAGGGAGGAAAAGCAAAAACAACTCTCCAGCCCTTTTGGGGATGCTCTAAGACTGTTCAGTGACATTTCATACTTGCAAATTGATCTATAGCTGATACTGATATAAATACATCCCTGTGATACTGTGAGCTGACAGACAAAAGTGAGCATTGCTTCCCAGTCATTTGTCCTTAGTTCAAACAAGACAGAAAATTAGAGTGAAAGAAGGCCAGGCGGAAAACAAAGATCTGAAAAACTGTTGCATGACTGCACAGTGAGACCAGATGGCTTTATGAACCATCTCTCCTTACACATGAGCACATGGATGATGAAATGAGATTCACACTCATCATCTCTCTCTAACATCCACCATGTCACATGGAGCCTGTGACCAAGTATTAAAGATCGAATAGATGCCTTTTGTCAGAATGATGATTAACACACAAGCCTGGCTCCGTCCTGTTCCTCCTACACATAGCATGGGAAATCTATCATGATTTGTCCAAAAATGAATTGTCTGCTGATGACCCATGTTAGCCGTAAGTTGAGAGTGCTAAAGAGATCAGCACATAGAGTTTTCTGTGGGAAGAGCTGTGCAACCTCTGTCATCCCAACCAACACTGCAGATTTTTTGGCTGTTTTCTTTTACCTCCTGTTATAACTTTATTTCTGTTCCTAGTGCAGGATTTTCCCCAGAGTCCAATGCAGTTGTAGTTACTTCTGCCACACTTCATTTCATCCTCTGTTGACATCCTTTCACTCCCATAAAAGCAACCACTTCAGATCTGATCCAAAGTAAAACAGAAATGAGCTACTAAAACTGAAAAGGATTTTGACATTCTTCATTCTAGGAAATTGTAGTTGCTTGTTCTTGACTGAAACAGGACTGACACAAGAAATAGGAAACAATGATGGGACTGTGAAGGATTTGATGAACTGTGTAGCCAATACCCAATTCTCACAAACATTTCCTCATCAAAGGGATCTGACAGTATTTTTTTACCCTATGACTGGAGCTTGAATTACTACCATGTATGATTCCCTGGAGTAACATGGTACCCCCAAGCCTGGTTTTATGTTATTAACCTGAATCTTTCCATCCCTGTAACGGTTACCTTGGAAGTACAATGAGCAACGCCGGCTGGCTGAAAAAGCAGATGACCAACAACTGAAGTTGCAAGGTATTTTCTTGATCCACAGACTTCAGACTGCCATGTTTAGAAGTCATGTTTTAACATCTCAGTTCCTCAGAAGTCTTTCAAGCGAAGTGTTGTGCTGTAAAAATGAGGTATAGGTTACTGACTTCATTTGCTTTCTGTGAGTACTCACACAATTCTGAGTGGACACCTCAGCTCCTATCCATATGTATTGTGTCGAATTTAAATATGAGAAGATGTTCTCTGAGTCCCATCTCTGCTGTATCTATTCCAAAATGCTGACTAGGAGTCTGATTTTACCAGGGAATTTCAGAGTCATGCTCCTTTCTTCCTCTGGCCAACTGAATACCACGTCTTCCACAGGTAGTGAAACAGTTTTAAGAGAGTATTCCCAGTGTCCTAGGCTGCTTTATGGGCCACTGGTTAGCACAGATTTCTGGAAACTGGAATAGACAGGTTCAAATCACTGCCAACAGATGGAGGACATGAGGTCTCATCTTTCGTACACCAAACTGACTCCTCTATTTAGATGTTTACCTCCCCTCATGACGCTAGATATTGGGGTGGAATAAATCCTTGAGCCACTACAATCTTCAGTACTGAAGTGGTTTTCACCCTTTTTTTTTTTTTCGTTCATTGTCCACTCTGTGTCCTCCCAGACTCTCTTTCTGGATAGCTTTTAAAGTCGGGACAGGAATCTCATCACAGACTTTCTCCTTCCTGAGAAAGTATTGCCTGGAGCAAAACCAAAAACTTCTGATTGAGGGAAAAACAGGTTAACAAGGAAAGTGGATGCATAATGCTGGAATGGAAGTTTTCAGCTCAATTTAGCATTCCCTCCAGGGTTTAGAGAGACTAGTCGTTTGAGATCTCTGGCTCCCACATGAGTTATATCGTTTATTCTTTACGTGTGGAAATGAAGTATGACACAATATTCTAGAAAAGTGTTTAAATAATGCAGAGCTACTACCTATGTTTAATTATATATGTCATCACACATAAAAAAGTCACAGCTGAGCTAAGGATTCTACACTGCACATTCTGCCACAGCAAAACACAAAAAGCAATTAAATTGTTCAGCGGTCTATTCCGCCCATGAGCTTTTCCCAGCTCTGGCTACCTCCTTTCCGCCACTCACAGCCCACATATTTCTATCTTTTCCCCGAGCAGTCAGTTCTAGCAGTGTTCACCAGTTATAGGTGCACTATAGAGTGATTGTCACTGCAATGAGGTTATTTCTGTGAATTACATGAAGCTCAGTTTTGTCTCCGCCTTTGAAAGGAAAGTGAGGTAGAGCAGCAACGCAGAATGGCAAAATTCAAGCTTCTCTGTAACATGCAGGGAAGTGTAAGTGTATGGGGAGAGAGAGGAAGAAATAAGGAACTGTACTGTTGCTATTAATTCTTTGTAAAGTGCATAGCATTTCAGTCTCCATACATGTGCGAGCTGAGAAACTGGATTTCTGGGAGCTATAAGACTGCACCCTGTTTCGTAAGGGTGAAAACAGTAGACTGGGAGACCGAGGCATCTTGCAGTCTCCTTAAGACACCAGTGCTGTGCTCGAAGACATTGAGATCCTTGCTGTAACGTGACAGAAAATGAGGACAATCCCAAGGAAGATACACTAAGAAATGAGGTTGTTCTCTACTCATGTTAGGGCAGGACGGAGCTGGGCTAGTCCCCAGTTAGCAGGAGGCCCTGCGTTACTCTGTGATGGGTGGGCCTGAGCCAAACAAGTATTCAGGGTACTAGAGCTGGCCCAATTTCTGGCATGTTCAGCCTTTGAGGAAGTGAGCGAATTGCAGCTATAGAAAAGAATCAGTTCTCAAATCTCTTGTTGTTCGTTTTTGCTTGGCTGCTGAGTTGTGAAACAAGCCTTGGCACAACTTGTTACAGCACATCTCCCTGTGGTTTTGCCTGTGTGCCCATTGCCATAGTACATATCCAAGGCTGGAGACAAGGGTGAAAGTGTTTCCTCTCCCAGAGCTGCGTTGTGCTTCAACAGGCATTTAAACACAGGGGAGAAATTAATTTGCTTAAGCCCAGCCTTGTTCTGCCATTTGAGACACCCATATTTACCCTTGGGGCCAACTGGCATGATAAGGGACCTATTAGAGACTCTCTGGAGCAGCAGTGGCTACCAGGTGGAATAGCTTACAGCATCTCCTATGGCATGAGCTGCCTACATTAGGCAAATGATTGAGCACCTGATGTTCATCCCAGCAGAAAATCCAGTCTAGGCCTAAGAAGAGCTGAGGAAAGTTTCCTCTAACTTGCTATAACTCTTTTGGGACTCATGTTTATTTTGACTGAAGAAGTTCAATGCATCCAAGCTGCAAATACTAGGTATGGCCATGGGTGATGTTTCTGTGAGTGATACACGTGGTCACTGGGTGTTATTTTTCGTATAATGTCTCTAATAATCTTGGCCATGACTGATGTTTTGTTCTTATCTGGTTTCTTTTCTGGTTGTCCAAGATTTTATTTTGTTGCAAGAATTTCCTTACTTCTTGAATATCACTATCTGCAGGCATGGAGCAATCTTCATCAACCAAATTGTATGACTGCTCAGGAACTGACTCCTTAGACTTCCTGAAGGAGCTGAAATTAAATGAGACTTTTCTCAGGTAGAAAATTTGTAGATGTAGAAAAAGACAGAAGCTGGTGGTCTTCAATGTGAGAACAGAAATTTGGAAAAAATATTTTTATTATTAGAAATAGGTGAGAAGGAGGAAATAGTCACTTGTTTCAATTCAGTCTAAACCAAAGCCAACTGTCAGACTGCTCTGAGAAATAAATGAAAAATGTCGTCGAAGTTCTTACTGGACATGTGTCAATGTCTTCAGTGGCATCCACCACCTGCAGGCCCACGTGGGAAGAAGGGGCGACAGCTGGGGTGGGATGAGGCAGGATTTGGCTGGTTAAAACTTCCATAGAGCCTCATACAAGAGTGTGGTCTTACGACAGCATGAAGTTCCCAGCCTTAGCCCACTGTTCTTACAGGGCCTGGTGAACTAGTTCAGAAAAATTATTTTTCTGAAAACAATCTTTTATATTTCCTGTTACTTTTCACCCAGATCAGTTCCCTGGCCCAGTTCAACATGTAATTGTGTGCCCCCCAGCAGAGAGAGTTGTACAGATGCAAAAACAGGCAGCGGAAGTCGAGATGCCTTAAATTGGACACCATGGAAGCTGCCAAATGCGTGAGTAGGTGGCAAGAGTGAAATGCACAAAATGCATGTGTAGGAGCAACTTCGTAGGTCAAGAGAGAGCCTCACTTTACAGAAATGTTAGTCCAGCACCTTTTACTGAAACATGCACTTAAAATATGTGTTTGTCACGCTGGAATGTGTTAATGGCTGCAATCAAGTTGTCTTTCATCTGCAGGCAGTTGCTGACCTCATTAAAGCAAATGGTCTTGCTAGCCACATATCACTGGTGTTGCATAGAAGAACAGGTTTCCTTATGAAGAAAGGTGGATGAAGGCAATGAAAGACTTTGCCTACAGTATTAGGCTTCAGGGGAAGCAAATCAACTTGAATCCATGCGGGCCAAAGAATATTCTCATCACAAAAGTAAGGACCTGAGTGCCAGGCAGATGGTGGGAGTGCAGTGGTAGGTAGAGAAACAGGGTGAGATGACCCTGCAAGGAAGTCAAGAGAGAGAAGGACCTTTAGCCAAAGCCGTTGCTGAGAGGCAGGCTTGAATTCTTGAATGGGAAAGTCGATTTTTCCCACAACTCATTTCAGAAAAACAAGTGTTTCTGTGCATACTTTGTAAATAAGATGGATTATGTCAAAGAAACGTCTTCCTCATGTGCTCAGTTTTTTCTCCCCATTTCTGTAAGTGAATTGGCAAGGTCACAGGTGCTGGTTCGGGCTAAAGTTCAAGAGGAAGTAAGATGAGGCATAGATGTGCAAAACAAGGGCTATGGGTATTACAATATGCCACTTTTTTTTTTTTTTGCATTACACAACTGCAAAGTCCTCTTACCATAATGATGGAATTTGAGAAAGATTAGCTGATCATATGGTTTAATCAATTTTGGCATTTTGAATTAAAAAAAAAAAAATCAGACAAGATATCCAAGGTTTAAAAAACAATCAGTGGCTGCTCATGTGCAGTAAATATCTTCTACCAAAATGTCACAGGGATTTTTCGCAGAGAGATATAATGTTCATATGCAGCAGGCAGGCTGACACAGAAGAACTTTGCAATGATTACAAACAGGCCCATGAGGTTTGATGTGAGCAGCATTGCCTCTGTAGGTTTTATTAATCTGATGTCATCAGTTGCTGTAGGGAAAATGCTAGACTCTGCAGTGTGACTTAGTGACAGGTGAAAGAAAATGGATCACATTTTCATAGATTTTTGTTTTAAAAACATAAATGCCTTCGTACTGTCCAAGAACAGAAGTCACTCTCATCCTGGTGTCTGATTTCAGCAGAGCTGTCCCCATAAAGCAGCGGACTTTATCACACCCTTTAAGAGAAATAGATCCAAGAAACGAGAACGCCTGTAGCAACTTCCAGCCAGCCTGATTTCCCTGTTGAGCAGTGTGGGGTTGAGTTAGTGGAACAAGGACAGTTTGGATCCAAGCAATAGCTATTAGGAGAGCTCCAAACAAAAAAACCACTGTAAACCAGAAAACAGTAGTAGCTCCTCCTGGTTTTAATTACGTTCTGGGAGGACTGAACTCACAGTGACTGGCCATTAGTATTGTTATTACTGTTGTTGTTTCTTGCACCGATGTGGCTACTAGCACCAGCCACAAGGCAGGTCCTGCTCTGCAGGCTCTATACAAACACAGAACAAGAGCTGACAATTGAAGGGTAAGAAAATGGACTGCAGGTCGAGCTGGAAAAAGACCTGGGGAAGGTGTCAAAAGGGAACGGATCTGTGTCAGTCAGAGGGAGAAAGGAAAGTGAACAGCTCTGTTTCCCTACCCCACCCTGTGCAGCACTACATGCTAGAAGGGAAAAGGGGCTCTGTAATTCATGGTAGCACCTTCTCTAGGAGCTGTAGCACTCAGCTCTGCACCACTCCTCATAAATGCAACTCCTCAATAACCAGGGATGTTTCACGGTATTTTGAGGTTCTCGTTTCTTCATTATTTCAAGAAATAATGTGCAATTTGTCTGTAAATGGATTGCGATCATCCTCCACTTGCCCCAGCTTCAGAAACCAAAAGCTAAAAAGGTGGTTGTTGGCTTTTTTTTCAGCTGATGTCTGCTTTGAGCATGGGGACTGACAAAGACAGAACAATACTCTGTGTGTGTGTGTGTGCACGCACACGTGTGCATATGTGCACTGCCAGTTAGCTGTGGCACTAAGAAACTGGAAAGTGGAATTAGAAAGACAGGTTGATGTGCTGGGGAAGATCAATGAATGTGAGAGGTTCACTGATGACAGATGGCTGGTTTCATACTCCGAAGGAGTGACAGAGGAGGAGGAGAACCAGCTGTGAGCGAGTTGCAGGATGAGTGCATTGGAAGCACAGCCTTGTGCAGGAGAAGCAGCCCCGTTCCAGCAGAAGCAGGAGGATATAAAGGGCAGCGGCTGGGTAAAGCAGAAGAGGTAGTAAAGGAGGGAAGAAGTGCAATAATGAAAGGGGGCTTGTGCCAGTGCTCAGTACATTTCCCAGAGTTTTAACGATTCAGAAGACAGAATTTCACAAAATGATGAAATGAGCACGGGGAAATCGGCAGCAAAATTAGATCAGAGAAGTATTGATGGCAGAGTTGATGTTGCAGATAGTCACTGCTGTTTAAAACACCAAATCCTCGCACAAACGCACACAAGTCAAATGCTTCCAGGAGAAGGGACAGGGGATTTTTAGTTAGTGGGCTATGGCAGATGAAATAGCTTTAAAAGAGTCTAGCATAATGGATGGCAATTTTTATAAATTATGTAGAAAGAGGGCATGAAGGTATGGTAAAAAGAAAGACTTACACCCCTCAGCTAGCCAGTGGAAGAAGAAAGCAGCATAACGGTGTTTTCCAGTATGGAACTGGTTCATTTTACCACTGAGAAATTAATAGATCAAGGTGGGGGAGGAGGGAAAGATGTGAGAGGTTTGGGGAATTATAAACAACAAAATGGAGAAAGCAAAATGGCAAAGGAGAGATGGCCTGTGTTATTCCCAGCCCTATGGGAGCAAACAGATTGTCCACTAATAAGGAAATGATCTAGCCATTTTTTTAGATTAGTGGTGTGGGAGATGAAGAATTTAAAGGAGGGAATGCATGGATCTCTCAGTAATGTATCCACTGGTTGTCGTTGTAGGAGATAATGAGAACGTAAAGCAAAGGTAGGAGGAGAAAATATCTTCTATACAAATGCTGTGAGCATATTAATAAGGTCACCAATTGCAAACATGCATTTCCAAGGCTAAGCGTGATATTCCTGGAATGTGTGAGCTAGAGGGGACCGAAAACAGAGTAGGGAGATGCAAAGTTATTAAAGGAGACAGGCTGTGATCTTCAGTCACAGCAGAAACTATATATCCATGTCCAGAGAAAGAAACACTACAAATGTTTTTCCTGTCGGAGCAGAGGCTGCTTGGGCAGAAGCTGAGGAAGGACAATGAATGTAGTCATGTTATTCCTCGATGTTGCTACAGACACCCAGGGTAGGCAAAGAAAGAATGTTGGGAAATGTTTTGACAGACAGAAGAAATGTGTAAAACAGCTAGAACATTGATCATGAGGGATTTTAGTTACTCAGCTATCGATTCAGACAGCCACGATGCAAAAGTGAAACGAAGGAAGGGGTTTCCAGAGGTAATGCAAGATTGCCATCTCACACAGCTAGCTGAACAGCCAAGCTTGCACAGTCTGGGGTTATCCAGGTCCTAATTCTAGGAAACGTGCCAAATCTGATCAATTAAGTTGAAGTTGTGAAGTAGTTAAGGATCCAGTGACACCATCTATCATTAGAAAGAAAATGCTCACGAGGAGACAACACAAACGCTCCTGACACAAGAAGAAAGGAGTTGAGCAAATGAAAGTTGTTCTGATGGAATTTGACTGGAATATTGCAACGTCATGGAAATGTGATGGGGATTTTTCTTGAAAGAAGCCATGAAGAGGAAAGGGAAGGGAAGAGAAGAGAAGGGAAGGAAAGGGAATGGACCAGTAATTGAAATTCATCCTAATTCAACCTAGAGTTGAATACAGCGGCAGAGGCTAATAGCTGCAATGATCCTTGGCTAATGGAGAGTTCAATGGGGGTCATGAACACCTGCATATTTTAGAGAAGCCCTGACACTGCCCTAAATTACGTGGCTGTCTCTGACTGTCCCTGGCAGCTATAATAATACCTTTACACCTTGTCCCTCTCAGGTATATCAATTGATGCTCCAAAGCTTCTAAAACATGGCCTTCTATTTCTTCTATGCCTTCTATGGCATGAGTTATCTGAAGAAATAAGTGTCTCTGTGGCAAAACTAAAAACACAGAAGAAAACTAATTATTGTCCCAAAAGGCAAGAATGAAAGAGGATTTAATTGGACTGAGAAATGATAGCCTTAAGAAAGAGGTGAATTGTTCCTTCTCTCATCATTAGCGGTAGATGAGTAAAAAATGTCTTGCTTGATGATAAGTGATGAAAACCACTAAATCTCACAGGTGATATGACAAGCTCCTAGCATGGAAAATATTAAACATTTGTCAGATAAAGGAAATTATTTGGCAGTAACTGGTTGTCCCAACACAGACTAGCCCGTGAAGGGAGTGTGGAAATGAGCATATATAACCACAACATGAAAAATTCAGTGGTAACTACAACGTGAGCACATGACCTGGTTGGACTTTCTAGAGATGAGCTGACAGGTATGAAGTATATCACTGACCTCAGATAAGAACAAGAAAAGCAAGCAGGATAGTAGATCAGGACATGGCATTGCCCATAAAATTCTTAGTGTGGAAGTGATCTGCATGCAGCAGAGAAGGGCAGGTGATGTTGGAGGACCACAGCAACAAGGACCTGGAAAAGGCAGACACTGGTCCAGGCAGGTGACCATATCTGTAGATGGTGGAACAAGCTTATCTACCTTTCCTCCTCAAACTGTTTCATTCTGTAGAGTTGGCTGAGTGGTCAGTGAGGTTCTTCTTCCTCAGCTGCAGGATGTGCAAAGTAGACCTCTCCATCTGATACCTTCTTCGTCCACTTATGGTGATGGAGAGGAAGTGTCATACTTAAGCTTAAATAATGTGTGCTAAAAATTCTTGCCTCTCTCCAGCAGCCATGAGGCAGTACGGATGATGAGTGCAGATGTACAAGCCTGTTTTGAAGACATCTGTAAGTTGACACTCAGTCTGCAACATCAAGGCAACTGTTTAGGTTATAGGATGCCAAGTCCCTGATTATATTAGGCAAGGCAGGGACTCAGACTGGTGTCTCCGACCTCCTTCATTACTGCCATATCCACCGGGCTTTTGGCTGCCTGGGACAGGGCTGTTCCCTTGCACTCTGTTTCAGTACCTGTCAATAGTGTCAGTGTTGATGAAAGGCTTTGCTCCAACTAGATCACTCACTTGAATGGTTCCTGGTGAATTCTAGTAAGAAACCATTTGCTTGCAAATTTGTCCCATTTTGTTGCTCTTTGATTAATACGAAGGGAGTTCTAGCAAAAGAGTGTCCTAAGACATACATATACGTGAACATACAATATAAAATTATCCGTTGCTTTCTGAATAAGTATTGCCCAGAGTGTGCAATAGTTCTTGAACATGTATCAGCAGCTGATGGTGTATCTCAGTCTATACAGAGAAAACCCTACTTACATTAGTGGTTCCTAGTGCGGATGTACTTGAAACCAAGTCAGAGACTATTTCCCAAATTCTCAAGAAATAACAGAAAAAGAGAATTAGAAAATACACTATGTAAAATTTATTCCCATGTAAGCAGTGTTAGCTTGAGCAGCTGCCCTTTTCTATGGGTATTGGAAGACACATCAGTGTATAATGCTGTCAGAGGAGTTATATTTAGGATACTCCCTCATGCTTTGGAATACACGTTTAGTTCTCATTAGCCTTAAGCAGCATGGGTGGTTACAAAGACTAGCATCTGCAAATTTGGCATGAATGCTGTGAAAATAGCCTTTCTTCTGATATATTAGACACTCTAGTTCTAATACACCAACAGAATCCTACATCTGAATATCAGAAAGTAGCTCAACCAATGTGTTTCAGTATATGTCTATCCCTACATGTTTGCCAAGTTCTACCTGCTCTTCCCACTTATAGGACAACACAGGGAGGTAGAGAAGAACAACAATGAGGAGATATAGGGCAGAAACCATAGAGTTCGTTGTATTAGTTAGACCTAGAAAATTGTCCCGAGGCAACACCCACAGAATATAGGCTGTCAGTTTTCAGTATGGAAACACATATTTGTGTATCTTCATTCTTTATTTTGATTTCTTTTGTTCCTGGCAAGCTAATTTTCTGTGGATTGAGGACCATAAGCCCGTGGTCATCCTGAGTTCAGCTGAAAATTATATTTCAATATTAACATTGATAGAGTATTTTAGAAGGAAGCAAAGATGCAGAGATCTGTGATTTAGCTCCAAAAGGGAAACAAGTGAAGAAGATAATTTTTTTTCTCCAAGACCAATGATTAATGAACAAATATATAACAAATACGTGAGAAGTGCTGCATATGAGATATTAAAAAGAGGTTCTTAGTGTGACTGCAAAATGAGACAGTAAAACAATGACAAGGCAAGAACAGGTAAAAAATGCAATAAGATTGCAGAGGAGGTTAACATAAATAATAAGAAAGTAATCAAGTATGTAAGGAACAGGGGGTCAGTGAAGGAGATGTGGTGAACATGATTTATTGACAGCATAAGTAGATATAGGCAGAAATATTAATGGATTCACGGCCTCGGTGTGCTCGCATACAAGGATAGGGAATAGATACAGAGGCAGAAAATAATTTCCTGGGATTGTAATGCAGGGGAGAGGAGGAAGAAAAAGAAATAGTAAGGAAAATGGGAAAGCTCCCACAAGCTTGCCCTATGTTAGAACACATTTTTCAAAAAGTATCTAATTTATAATTAGGCATGAAGCAAGACATGTCTTTCCTGTCAAGGTAAGTAATGCAGATTTTGCAGGTTACTACACAAGCTGTTTTGGTGGAAGTGAGAAATGGGAAATGTGGTCTAATAGGGATGAAGTGGTGGTAGAGAGGAAATTTTAGATTTTTAGACTGAAGTAAATGAGTGTGAGCTTAGGAGTTGTACACAACCCCAGCAATAAACTCGCCAGGAAGTGAAAATGAAACAAAAAGATAAAAGAAGAAAGCTTCTGTAGACCAACAGGACCAGGTAGAGAGTAAAGGCCTCTGGTAGACCAGGGCGCATGGAGAGATTAGAGTGTCTGTGTCAGCTACAGAAGCCCTGGTTCATTTTTCTTTGGTTTGACACTCTGTAGTACTCCGCAACTGCCCTGCAACCATGGGCAGATCTTTCCAGCATGGGGCAGCCAACAGGACCAGGAGATCATTCACCCTGTCCTGCCTCCTGGAGCCTCCACCTTGGCTGTTACCACTCCACGGTGAGGAAACACTACGGGAAAACACCAGAGAGAGGCTTGTGTGTGGCAGAGAAACAGGACATGCTGCCATCCCAGCACCTGCCTGGGGGAGATGTTCCGCCTGGGCAGGAAGAGATGATGGAGGCAACAAATATTGGATATAATTATGGTCTCCTCACGGAATAAAAGCTCTTACACACTAATTACTTGGATCGGGGTGTTGGCTTTTCCAGTGGAGAAGCCAGTGCCAGGTCTCCCCAAGCACATGTTCTTCTGAGGAGGGCAAAGGGTGTCTTGAGGGAACAAGTTCAGACCAGAACAAATGAGAGGCAAGACAAAGTGCTTCAAAGCAGGAAAAGGTCATGGTGCTTTCACCCTCTACTTCAGAAGCAAGGGTCACATCACAATTACAGTCTTATTTATGAGGATGAAGCTTTGGCTTTTTTGCTAAATCTGTTCTCTTCATCATTGTCTTTTTCCACCCATTCTTCACACATAAGTTGTTTCCTGACTGACTTGTTGACTGTTTCCTGGGGGCAAAGGCTCTCTTCTTTGTCACTTAGCCCTACAGTGTCACGCGAGCCCTGGTCCATTAATTTTTAGATGCCACCGTAACATAAGTATTAATCGCAAAAGAAGCAGCTAAGCCTGCTCTTCTGCCCTGGATCCACAAAAGAGCAGTATAGGCAGGAGGCTTCAGCAATATAGTCTGTACCAGACAGGAGGTGTGTCATGCTGTCGGGGTGAGAAACGTGAGCGTGTGGGGCCAGACATGGCTGCTGGTGGTGGAGAAGGTGGCAGGGCACGTCAGGAGACAGCACCTGACTGGCCTTGCAGGCACCGATCCAGCGTGTGTTTGCTGAAAGATTTGGGGCGAGAGGCGTTTTAAGAAATAATCTGAAGTCCAAGGGTTCTTCTTATGCAAACCCTCGGCAGCTGGCAGCGCGGAGGAAATGACTAACGTTGTGTTCGTTGTTTCCCGTGCGGCACTTGTGTGCGCGAAGCCTGCGGGAGGAGGAGAGGGGGACTTTCTCAAACTGTGTCTGCAAACAGACCCTGCTGATTGCTTTCCTTTCGCTGCTAGCAGCTCGGAGAGAAGAAAAAAAAAAAAACAAACAAAAAACAAAAAACCAAACTAAACAACAGGGTGTATCCCAGTCAGCTTCACTTCACACGGGGAGAAAGATGCTTTTCCCCTGGGGAAATGGCCCAGGCAGTAACTGGAGGGAGGAATGCAGTGTAGGATGGGTCATGACTAACGCTCCGGGTGCTCACCACCTTTCCTGGAGGGTTAATAAGGAGGTACAAACTCCTTTGGGCTGGGAGCCGTGCCTCACCTGCTGCAGTCACCCCAGCCGCACACGGGGAATACACACCTTACACAAGCCGGGACTCCTGAAATGATGACGAGGCAAAACTCCTCCTCACTTAACTTCCAGTCCCTCTGCAGGGCTGGAGTAGCCACGCTCACCGTTTTACTTCCCAGGTGTCTGTGCAGGAGGTACCACCACTAATCCTACAAGGAGGAGACAAAGAAGTGAGGGAGATAGAGGGAGACTCCTTTCCTGCTTCCTGGGCAGCAGCATTGTCCTCAGGACAGGAGCAACATCCAGGTGCAGAGTGACAGAGATATTTGTGGTGAAAGCATGGCATGACCGAAATGGTAGAACAATAGCTGAGCCAGTGATGTGCAACTGGGACTGGGAAGAGGGTAGTGGGAGCTGGAACAAGAGCTTGGGAGACACACAGGGACTTATCTTTGATTTCTGAGGGCCTGAGGCAGCGTTCAAAAGACGAGTTGTAATCGTACGTTTCTACAGAGAGCAGAGGGGGATACTGCAAGGCTGCCTGAGAACTGTACCAAATGAATTGATCAGAAGAAATGAACACTGCACACTTGAAGAAAAACCAAACCAAACCAAAACCCCACACCACCAAAGCACCAACCTTATGCCATTCACGGAACAACGAAGCAAAAAGGAAAGGGAAATTCTAATACATACATAAGGGTCCCTATGGCAACATATCAGGTTTACTAAGTCAGCCCTTGCTGCAAGCAGATGTCCACTCAAGCGGCGTCCATACGAACAGAGAGAGAAGCTGGAATGCACTCAGAGAAGCTAAGGTCAGATGTTTCTGTTGATGGGAATCTTTTCTCCTCAATGTTTGGGGCATTTGAGGCAGTTGTTTGCTGTTGTTGGTGCTGCAAATCTGACAGAAGTTCAAAAATCGGAAGTTGAGCATTGTCGCAGAGGCCACCTGGTCTTGAATGAGGCCACTTTTCTGAATGAGACACCGAAACAAAGCTAAAGAAACTTTTGGTTTGTTTATGCTATTGTTGTTTCCTCCTCTGTTGTTGCTGTACAGTTATTTTCAAATGAATGCTGAAGGGCTTTTTTTGTTTGTTTTTAACTCTGGGCACTTTCAGGATTATTTTCTTCAGAAAAGCCATAAACCCCATTAATTGAGCTGTTCTGTAAAACCTTCAGTTCAAAGAGCTTCCAGGAAAACTGTAATAAAACCAAATAAACTCATCCTTTAAGTACTACCAGTAAGGTTTTAAAACATAGGTGTGAGCTCAAAATTATCCATTAAAGAAAGTAGTGAAGCACCAGGAGGGTATTAGCTTGGAGGAACGCCTATGGAAGTCAACAGGACGATCTTAGTTGTCCTAAATTGTTGGATTATATCATTGGGAGTCAGATGTATCTGATAAATGTACCACTGCTCTGGAATGAAGAATACTGTCATCACAGAGAAATAAATATTGCATAGGCTTTTTACTACCACCATAAGATTTCACAGGTTTTGATATGTAGGATAGCAACAGGAAAAATAAATAATTTTACTTCCATTCAATTATTTAAGCTGTTGAACAGTTTTTCTTAACTTAATGATTATTATTTTTTTTTTAATTCTGCATTTATCAGTCAGGAAATGTTAGTCTTGATGATTAGAGCTTTCAGTTACAGATCTGGTTTCCATTTTTGACTGTCACGGAAATGTGCAGATTTATGGTGTTAGGAATCCCAATGCTTGAAGTGAGTAGAAGTAGCCCTTCATATTCTTTTTTTCCTTTTAAAAGAAAATAGAAATAACACAAGTGGATTAGATGGATAATTAGGTTGGATAAGTGAAACAGTTTTTATAAAGAGATATATATATGCATAAATATATATCTACCTCAAGTTTTAAGGTATTCAGGGTTGACATCAATGCTTCAGTTTAAGATCTGTCTCTGCTGGTTTAGGCTAGCTATTGTGAGGACCTGTATGAAAGTAAATACATCTGAGCTCACTTTTAGTAATACTTGAGTATGAAAGTAGCTTTCTCCCAGGAGCTGAAATGGGGAACAAGTTTCAAAGCCTTTAATGCTAGAAGGAGAGCCGCTGGATTATCTGGTGTGATTCCTAGTGCATCCCTACATTACATCCCTAGCTTGTAGTGTGGGAAGGACTAAGGGAGCTAAAGCATGCCTTGTAGAGCCTCTCTTTCCAACACAAGGGTATCGCTCTCTGACAACCCTGCTTCAATGCTGTTAGCACGCACAGCGCATCTTGCCAAGCCGTGCCAGTGGCCGGGCACAGGCTCCAGGCTCTCCTCCGCAGGACGGGACCTCCCAGGATGGTACCCTAAAATGTGTGCTGGCAGCCTCGGGTGGGAGGTTTCCAGCTGCTGCCTCCCAGTCCCAGCTCCTCGCCACACTCCCCAGCTCTGAGGCGGGAGGTCTGGGGAGCCAGGAGGCTCGGGGTGCATGGCGGGTGCCAAGGAGCTGCTGGCGCTGGGACCCCCAGCATGGCTGGTGGGGGTGGGCAGCCTTTCTGATTTCCTTTGAGGCTGTGAGTGTCACAGGGAGCACATCGCATTTGGAAACACAAGATGTCAGTTGTCAAGAACTACATTTGATTTGCATTAAATGTTGTTTAAAAAAAAAAAAATATATATATATATATTCAAACTTAAAATGAGAAAAAGAGTTGATACAGTCCAAAAAAATATCACAGGCAAGTATCCCTACCTCCCACCCACAGTATTGTAACCCAACAGCTTTGAAGTGCCACATTCCTGGAACAGGCCAACTTCATCTCCAGTCTGACGTGTAGGTTAAGGTACCTTAGCCTTTGGCCTATTGTCCACTTCTAGAAAAGATGGTTGAAGATGAGGCATCTTTTGTGTTGTACAGTGATGCCTTTGCCATGCAGAGACCCACACGTACAGAAGTGTTTTGGCACTTACACTACCCCTGGGCTGGAGGATCTGAGGACCTTATAACCTTGCTATAGAGTCACAGAATCACAGAATAGCTGGGGTTGGAAGGGACCTCTGGAGATTTAGTCCAACCCACCTGCTAAAGCAGGTTCACCAGAGCAGATCGCACAGGAAGGTGTCCAGGCGGGTTTGAATGTCTCCAGAGAAGGAGACTCCACAGCCTCTCTGGGCAGCCTGTTCCAGGGCTCTGGCACCTTCAAAGGAAAAAAGTCTTTCCTCATATTCAGATGGAACCTTGTGTGCTTTAGTCTGTGCCCGTTGCCCCTCATCCTATCATTGGGCACCACTGAAAGGAGTCTGGTCCCATCCTCTTGACATCCACCCTTGAGATATTTGTAAACATCGAGGAGATCCCCTCTCAGCTTCTCTTCTCCAGGCTGAACAGACCCAGCTCTCTCAGTCTCTCCTCATAAGAAGGAATATTTGCTTCCTTGATACCCAACACACCTGCAAAGCAAGAAAGTCCTGATTGTATCCTCTTACTGGGTGGAGAATGAAGGCAGGGAGAGAAAGGGGGACAGACATTTTGAGCGCGTAGCTCAAAAATTTCTCTGAACTGATGTTAAACACTTAAATGCATGTGAGAGACTGGCAGGCAGTGGCTGGGCTCCTGGTCATGAAGAAGAGTAGAGCAGGGGGCTGTAACCCATCTCTGAAATTGTGTAACCCCAGGCATGGGCTTATTTTGCCTTCCTTTTAACTTTGCTTACAAACTGATACAGCAATAAAGAGAGAATATAGTTATTAAATGCAACATGAAGTAACAAACAAAAGCACGTCTCTTGGAATGTAGAAAAATAAGTTTGGTCAGAAGCACTTTGTTGACCTTGCTGAAATAACTCCTTCCCTGACCTAGATACTGCATGTGTAATCCACTTTGTAATGTCACTACAATGCTCATCAAGATTTCTACCTTGATATGACATCTGTAGATCAGGCATTCATTGTTCTGATCAGCAGCGTTCTCGTGGCTGTGTTGCTACCTGGGCAGCTGCTGACACCAAAGAGACTTTGGCTGTATAAGATCATTGGAAATTTGCAGCAGCGGAGCATTTAGGATTTGCAGACAAAACCATTAAAGTATGGGCAGGATAGTTTTCTTTCCCTCTAAATATGAAGGAAGAGGACACAGGGATGACACTTTATTTAATTTGGATTAAAAGAATGCTGTGAGGTTTCATTTTTTTGGAAAGGTGAGTTTTGATGTTACCTTAAACTGGTAAAAAAATATATGAAAGTTCTGGTTGAAACTGTTTCCTCTGGAGTTTATTTCTAAAATCAAAACGCCTCTCTGATTTGAAGTTCTGAAACCCACTGCTGTGAATAAAAATGTGCAGCCATTTCATTTATTCATTTTGGAAGAATGAAAGAGGCAATGAGTAAAACTGCAGTGGGGTGAGGAAAACCTGCTGATCAGAATGAAGGTTACTTATATTACAATAAACATGTGTTGGTCTTGGCTAATATTGGTTTTAGTCACAGTCTCATTTGAACTCAAAGTGCCTTTTGCTTTGGCTGCTCAAAGGACACAATTGTCATCAAGGAAGTAAAATCTCTTCTGTTCCCCCAGCTGGAAGAAAAGAGATTGGAGGTGGCAGTGGAAGGGACAGGGCACAAGAAAGAAAAGGAAAGGAAGGCAGACGCTTCCACACAACTTCTTACAATGGCTCCAGCATGCCCTTCCATTGGCAGGAATCCTTTTGATCAAATCCTTGCCCTGGGCTGAAAGCGTTTTAATGAGCATACAGACACCGTCTTTTTTTTCTGGGTCTATTTTGTGTTCTTAAGGAAAGATAAGTAAAGCATGCACTTAAATGATCATGTCTGTGCTCCTTAAATGTGCTCTAGAGGAAACGCGTTGTGCTTGAATGTGGAGGCTGAGCAGTGCCAGCCTGAAGGACAGAAGGAAAATAGTGGAGGAGGAAATTTCAAGTCAACTTATTTCCTTTAACATTTTGTTTGCTTTGGGAGGAGGAATATACAACCTGCAGAGAGGTGGGGATTTGGGGTCCGGGAGGTGTTTTGTGGACACTCATGTCTTACTAAATTTCCCCAGCCCTAGTTTCTTCAAGATTCCCATCAAGGCTTCTGTGTTTCACCCAGATCCTTCTGCCTGTGTCCTGGGGGGACACGCGGTGCCCTGCCGGGGGGCAGCACCCAGCCTCTGATGGCAGATGCCCCGCACAGGTCCTCATGGGAGTTTGCTCCTCAGACTTGGTCCCACTTACACTGTTAATTCCCCTGTTGGGAAAGACATACGTGATTTGATCTGCAGTGGTGATCTGCTGGTTCTGCGCTCCACACCGCGCTGGGGGCAGGTGTGGGACCACATGGAGGACCTCCTGGCAGCAGTCTGAATGTAGAGGGTTTGTGGGGCTGAGGAAAGCTTCACTCACCTGGGATGCCAACATGGTTCTTCCCATGAGCCCTAGAACACATTAATCATTTAAAGAAAAAAAAAAAAAAAGCTTGACAAAAAGCAAGTGCAATTTAGTTTGACACATCTCATTATTCTGAGGCCTTTGTGGGAAAAGGCAAACTTTGTCAGTATGTCACAAGGTACTAATAGTTACTGAAAATCAATAAAGGAACCTGCTCACCTTGGAAAAAACACTTATCACTTTCACTTTACCTGTTAGTGTCGAAAGATGGGGATGCAGGAGGACAGAAGCCAAGACTTGTGTGCAGAAGAAGCAGAGCCTTCCCCAAACTGGGGTGGTAAGAGTTGAAAGTAAGTTTTGCCTTGACAGCAGCTGCCAAAATCAAAACCTTTTTCAAGTTTTTTTTGATGTGAATCGCAGGAGGTGCGACTACTGGGATTTGCATCCAAACAGGAACCCTGCAGATTTCTTCAAATCCTGGTGACAAAGGTATGACATTTATGATTTGCGACTGTTATTCCACATGTGTGAATTGCCAAAACAAAGCTTTCAAAAAGGCAAATTTATTTGTGACTGATGCGGTTTGTAAACAAGAAAGTGCCAACATTGAAGTGCTGCCTGGTTTAGCTCAGGGTACCAACTGCTGCCCAGGCAGAGCTGCTGCCTGGAGCTGGTTGCTCCAGTGGTATCAACAATTCTCTTTCAAGAAGGGGAGCATTGTTACTGCGTGGATTTGGCTTGGCTAACAGGTCCATGTGAAGTACCTGTACACTTTCAGGGTAAACAGTAGAAATTTATCTCATAGGAAATGATTTAGATGAGTCCATAGTTTATCTAGTTAGATATTTTGCCTCCAACAATGGTACTAAACAGCCCTGGGAAAAAGGTAAACCACCAAATATGGATACCAAGGAAAAATTGCCTAATTTTTAATATTTAGGTATTTGTATAGATGTTTGTAACTGCTCATGGTAATTCAACTCTTGTCATTATTACTCCCATTACTGCATTTTTAGTCAATAACATCCTCCAACAGTGACTGTTCCATAAGTTAAATATGATATGGAAATCATTTGCACTTCCAGTTTTAATTTTACTGCATTCGTTTACTTAGGAGTCTCAAATTTATCCCATGCAGATTATTCATTAATCCACTCACTTCTGCTCATCTTCATGTGAACTAACCTGTAGTACAGAAGGAAGAAGGCACATGCATCAAATCACCTTTGTTTCCATTCTTGGTAATGATTCTTTCTGCTGCTTTTTTTTCAGTGAGGCAACAAGATCTGTGACACTAGCTAAGAGGATGCCTCTTTTTCTTTTCTTTAATGGTATAATACTTTTAGTGTCATTTTCTTTCATTTAACACACCTTTACAATTCAAAAAATGTTCCACCTGATAAGATTTAATTTTAAAATATTCATCAGTTTAAAGATTTGTTAATTGTTATGGTAGTTCTACCCTTCTAAATTTGGGGTGATTTTCTTTATCCAAATAATAATACTACCAACTGACGTATTCTACATACACACATACACATATATATTTTTAGACAGATATATCAATATCTATGTATATCTACCTATGTATATGTGTATATACACGCACACATCTGAACTAGCTCTGCTTATTTCAGTCAGCTTTTCAAAAAACCCTGCCTTCATGCTTCCTGACTAAAAGCTGTATTGGCACAGGACAATTTAGAAAATAATTAATTCATTAACTAATCTCAAGGATACCTGAACAAAATACCAAAACCAACAGAAAAAAAAACTTTGAGGTCTTCGTCTGTTAGAATGAACATGTAGAGAATTCAGATGGTATGCAAGTAACTCAGAAAATGGTTATGTGGAAAATTGTCCATGCATTTTATTACTTGTTCGCAAAAAATCTCAGTGCACAACTTAGCTAAATTACCGGCAAAGTTAAATTAGGCGTGCACACTTAGAATTAAAAACACCCCTTCTGCCTGCCACACAGAGGCTGCTAGTTCATAGGGAACAGGAACACAGAAATACCTGCTCTTCAGTGTGGCAGAAGATGGTCTGCCTGGGTATCCACAAAACAAGTTATTAGTAGAAAAACTGGACTTAGACAAGGGCACTTAAAAATTACAACAGGATGCCATTCTGCTATGGTATTTTTATATGAATCACATCGAAGCACCAATACTCTTATCAGAATAATGCAGTAGCCACTACTGGTAATGGTGCAGTGTCCCATTTTTAAGTTGCAGTGTTTTGGAAATGTGTCCTACAACTGAATATTTGGAATATTTCAGTGTTAAAAGTAACGGCCCATGTGAAAATTTTTTTATTTCCTGGTATTTGCTGTTCTCTTAGACTGTACTTTACATATACATAAAGCAGTTTCTTTTCTTTAATGTAGAAATTACCAAAATTGTGCATTTGCAAGCTTAATTGAACTAGCTGGGTTGCTGGGGTACATCCTTAGCCTGAATTAGGCTCAGTCGTGCCATGGTGCACATAGAGGGAAACCTCTGTGCCTTTGAAAGGCAAAAGGTCCAGAACACCAGGGGTTTGGATGCTGCAGAGAGTGTAGGACCAGGCTTGTGCTACAGTACTGAGCATGCTTCTTGGAAGAGATTTGTGACACTCCTGGGAATTGACTGCCACTATTTGTGACACTGAGGTGGGGGCGTATGATGGCTTTATCCAAGGCAGGGCTATGTGGCAAGCGTTCATGGGAATTTACATACTCTCATGTGAATAAATGATATTTAAAGTGCCCAGTGGCAAGGAGTGGGGAAAAATGGGTTCGTATTCCTCTGTTTTCCTGTCTTTGAGCAGCTCGCTGCCAGCCAGGCTTGCAGAGGTATTTGGGTGCTGGAAGATGCAGTCAGTGTCCTGTGGAGCTTTGAGACCTTTTTGCAACAATAATGACTTATGGTCATAACAGAGGCTACCAGAAGCTAAGCAAGGATTTTAAAAGATCTCACAAAGGAGCTCTCTGAACCATTAATGATGATTTTGAACAAATCTTGGTGCCCTGGGGAGGTTCCAGAAGGCTAGAAGAAAGCTTATTTAGAGCCAACATTTAAAAAGGTTAAATGGGATGACTTGAGTAATTATAGGCCTGTCAATCTGACATTGATCCTAGGCAAAATACTGGAACAGCTGATATGAGACTTGATTAATAAGGAATTAAAGGAAGGTAATATAATTAATGCCTTTCAACATGGGTTTATGGAAAATAGATCTTGTCAAACTGGCTTGATATCATTTTTATGAGATTACAAGCTTGGTTGAGAAAGGTAATAGCACTGATGTAATGTACTTGGATTTCTGCAAGGCATTTGACTTCGTACCACCTGACATTTTGATTAAGAAAGGAGAATGCTACAAAATCATTGCAGCAAAAATCAAATGGATTTCAAATAGCTAACTGGTACATCTCAATATGTAATTAAGGAAAATTCCTTGAGCAGATATGCCTCCATTGGAGTCCTGCAGAGGATGGTTCTGGATCCAAAGCTGTTTAACATTTCCAACTCTGTCCTGAAAGGAGAGGAAAAAAAAGAAAAGCAGTCACTATAGATTTGTAGATTAGACTTATGGACCACATGAACACTAATAGAGTAGATAATAATAAAGTGAATGTGTTGCTGATGAAGAAACAAACTAGATGTTTTAGTCAAACTCTGGTGGTTTCTGTCTGGAAACAGCAAAAGTCTGCCTTACAGGACCTTTCCTGTAGTATGTGTGACTTTTAAAAAGACTTTAAACTCATTACAAGTGCATAATCGGCAAAACAGAACTTCCAGTGCAGTGTAGTGCATAAAAAGGGTGGTCACTGAATGTGCAGTGGGGGTTGTCAGGTCTGAGCAAGGTGGGTTTATATTACTACTAATATTGGCATCAATACCACCCCTTTGGGAGTATGGGGTCCCATGTTGATAAGCTGAGCACTTGGAAAAGACACCCAAGAACATGCAAGGAACTGGAAGAGGTGATTTATCATGGGGTAATTTATCATGAAGACCTTAATGAATTCAATGCTTCCTCCAGAAAACAGAGGACTAATGAAGTGATCTAACTGCGGTCCAAGATTATGTGGCTTGTTTTGCCCAGCTTTCCCCATCTAAAAGACAGGACTATGGTCTAGGCTCACTGCTTTGTCACCCTTATGCAGTCAACGCAGAAGTCAGGTATCTCCAGTGAGCACCTGATCCTGTACAGAGATAGCTGCAATGAGTTGCCTTCTGGTAGGGTCTGTTTCGGTTGCTTACAGAAGGATCCCTGAACACCACGTTGAGACAAGATGCTTCGTTTTTGCGTGGTTAAAGTTAAATGAGATAATCCCACACTAATTGCCTCCATGGGGAATGTAATTTTTAAAATGAAGGCTCTTCAGTCTGTTAAATAACAGGCTCTGAAGGTTGGAAGTTTTATAGGGACAAATTCAGATTAAAAATCAGGTGCACATTTTTCTCAGGGAGCGTGATTAACCTTTGGAGCAAATTACCAAGGGTTGTGGCACTTTCTACACCAGTGGAAATTTTAAAATCAAGATAGAATGTTTTTCTAAAAGATCTGCTCTACTTAGAATGGACTGATTTGGGGAAGTTAAGTGGCCTGTGTTGTAAAAGAGGTCAGAGAAGATCATTGCTTTTGTCCTTTCTGGACTAACACTGCATGTCTCTACTTCTCGAGATGCTAGAGCACCTTTCATTTTTTTTTCCTTAAGTCTTTCACTATTCCTAAATTTCCTTCCCATTAACAGTAATTAGAATTCCCTGCCTTTCAGGACAAATGCATTAAGGACTTTGAGGTGTGTAAATATTCTGGAAATGAAGGCCATGTAAAAATTTAGGGTATGCTGAAGAAACAGGTGATCACAGTAGATAGAGCTGGAGTAACGTTCACTGCCCAAGTGCTAATTGTGTGTTTGTCTTGTTGGAGGTGGGTGCTGATGGGTACCAAATCTATTGCCAGCTTCCACATAATTAGGGCACAAGTGTCTTGAAAAAGACACCCAGTGTTTTCAAAAATATCCCACAAAATGTCCCACGTTTTCCTTTGTGCAGTGGGTGCTGGAGCGAGGCCAGATCCACCCTGCTCTTGGCCTCCACACCCTGGTGGTTGATGGTTCAGGCTAGCAAGGTCACACTGCTGATGTGGGGTCAAGAGAACAGGAAAGCCATTAAAATTTATGTGATTTTGGCAATGTGTTGTATTTTCCCGGTCTCAATTCTATGACTGTCTGGATTTAAAAAAAAAAAAAAGCAAGAAGAGAAACAGAGGAGTATTAGAGTCATTCAGAGAAAGAGTTTTCTTCAGTTTGACTTTGACTTGATCATCTAGATTAAAGTCTAAATCCCCATCACCAAATGATGATTTAATGATGGAGACAGCACACTTCAGAAGCATTCAAAGAGAGAGGTTTAACAATGTCTAGACCTGGACACAAAGTTTCCATTTACAGTGTTTTGGGTGACCAGTTGGGTTTTATGCTTCATGAAAATTATCTACTGTGGAATTTTTCAGGTGTTCTCTTCTAATATGTGCAGACACACAAGTGAAATGTTTCTAGTTTTAAACTGAAAATTATCAGTAGCACATATTTTATAAGCCACTGTGTTGGCTGGTAGAAATTGTTAATTCAGATACCTTAATTTCTTATTCTTTTATGAGAGCCAGGTTTCTGCCTATCTTTCCCAAGATGCACTGTAAGCTGCGATCAGAACAGCCTCTCTATACAATATAAATATAATGCACTCTTACAAATAATGGTTGTTCCACAGTTTCCCAATGGGACCAAAGAATCAGGGAACCAAAGGGCTAGCAGAACGTCAGACTAGGAAAGACATGAGCTACAAGCCCATGAAGTACCATGACATTTTAAAATCAAAACTCATAGCCTTTCGATGAACATTTGGAAAATTTTTAAAAATATTAATACTGAGGGGAAAAAGGAGTATTCTGGGGAACAACAAGGACATTCAGGCACATAAGTAAGAAAGAGCACATGAAAAATAAGCAGGCAAGATGAACTGAGAGCAAACTGAACAAGTTGGGTATCACATTGAGTGATTCCTAAAGGAAGTGATTTGAGAGACTAAACCAATTTTAGCTAGTGTGTGCCTTAAACCATGGGTCCTCAGTGACCTCCCTTGATGTAAGTGAGGACGGGATTTTGTTGCTAACACCCCTCAATGAATTTCTGAGTTGCGTTTAGGATCACGGATCAGATATTTCACTATTCACAGGATTGCTAACAGATTCCCATCCCTACCTGCAGTACAGGAACCTGTGGGCCACACAGCCATCAGCTCGAAGGTCCTGACACTCAGGTCTAAGCAGAAACCAGCACAAATCTGACAGAGCTGGTGTGCCTTACCACTCAGCAGAGCAGGGATCCTGGTACCGGGGTAGGTGGCCCAACACCCTGCACCTCCCTTTCTCACATGCTTTGGTAATGCCTTTAAAAAACTCTGACAAAGTGCTGGGAAGGAAGGGAGAGCGTGGTGGTCCTTGGGCTTTATGGTCAAATCTCCTCCAGATGCCTTTGAGAATGACATCCTTAGGCTACGGGCTGGGCTGTGCTTTTCTTTACCTATGAGACGAGGACACTTAGACCCTTGGCTGAAAAATGCTGGATACTGAGGTGGGGAAGAAATTTACAGTCAACCCAGAGAGACGTACCAGTGTGGCTGAACATCTTCTGAAAACAAGATCAACCCTACTTCACCGGGGAGGGTTCTCCACCTGAACTGCAAGGAAGTTACACCTCTGTGAATATAACTTATCCTGCCCGTACTAGAGGCTTGTGCCCCGACACTCAGCAAGCAGCCGGTCAAATGTTACCTGGTAAATTCAAAACAAACCCAACCCAATAGTCATAGCCAGGTCTTGCTTCCCAACTTTTGCCTTCCATGATGATTTTCTGCCTGAATACATATAAAAGGAAGCAAATGGGAATTCAAATTCTGTGACAACTCATTATAGTTTTTCTGCTTCAGTAACCTTATTGATTACAGAAAAGACTGATTGAACGTATGCTTCATATTTTTTTCCCAAACATTTTCAATAAATCCCTTTTATGTGCTACGAAAAACAAATAAATAAGTAAAGTGTGCTTCCTGACAGCTGGCTGTAGAGTAAACTTAGAGCACCTGCTTTTTTCTCTTTTGTTCATTTTTTACTGCTAAATGAATAACACTTAACACTAAATAAAGAAGGAGGGTGACCATGGCTACTGAAAAAGATTCAAAGGCAATCTGTGTGTTGCTTGTAAAGAACTGATTGCAAACATGTAGTGTGCGGCAGATAACAATATTCCTGCACAATAATCTAGCAGTAATTCATGTTGTGGTTTAAGTGGTAGATTCTCATGAAAGCCACGGAATAATCTAAGGCAACTCTATTCTGTCAGGTGCCACACATTTCTTTGGCAAATTTAACTGATAGCATGTTTAAAGGTGCTGGTAAGACAGGCAGCATCCTTGAAAGGTGGCAGAAGGAGACGCAAGCAACTTCACCTTATTTTGGCCGCATCTGTAGAAGGGTTTAGAAAAAAAAAACCAAAAACCAAAAAAACAAACAGGCTTCTTGAGGTCTTGATTATTTTGTTTGTAAATAACCATCTGCTTCTTTCTGATCAAGAGCCAGCATAGGAAGGTATGACCCCAGGGAAAGCTGTGATTGATACTCCGCCACCTCTGTTCACAGGGGTGCCGCACAAAAGACTGCGTTAGGCTCACCAGTGGCCCATGATGAAAAAGAATACGCTTTCTTTAAAAATGTAAATGATCTGATGTTATAAAGGGATGCAGGTGGCATAGGGGAAAAGCCCAGCCATCAAATGCCTCATTTCTGTCATACCTATCTACCCTCCCCTCTCCCGCTTGTCCGTGGGTCCAGCTGCAGATCTGGGCTGCGGGGAGGGCCGGGCAGGCACGACACCGTCCTGCCGATGGCTCCGGCCGCCCGGAGTCGTGTCTTTGTCACCCGCTCGCCACTGCCTCAGTGTGACCTTGGGCAAGTCCCCTGAGCTCCTCGTGCGTCAGTTTATCTACTGCCGGACCAGATATAATACCTTTGCTGAGGATTACGGCAATTAAATGCCGATTGTAAAGCACGCCGAGTTCCTCCCTGCTACAGAAATGAATATTCTGGCTGTGCGTTTGCCGTGCTGATGGATTGCAGCATACCGGCGAGAGCAGCTACTGAGTTCCCGTCCTGTCTTCCTCGTTTCCAAGGACTTTGGGGACCTGTCCTGGAAAGCAGGAGTGCTTAAGAGATCAAGAGATTTTTTTATGGAACAAAACAGTTTCGGCTGCTGTTGTTCTGTCACTTGTGGCGGTCCCTGTGAATGCCGTGTTTTTTTAAAAAAAAAAAATCAGCTGCTGAGAAGTGTGTCTGACCATTCGACATTCAAAAAATCAGCTGCTGAGAATTGTTTCTGGCTATCCAGTATTCGCACTGCTAAAGCACTAGTTGTTACCAGGCAGAAACTAGTGGTGAAACTGTTCAATGAATTTAAGAAAAAAGGTGTTGTGTGGGGGTAAAATAGGTTATAAAATCTTATGGTGTCTGGTGGATTTTTTCACTTAGGTATTTCAGCCTAATGTGCTTTTAGTGGAAAGGTTCCAAAATGTACAACCAGGGAAAAAAAAAAAAAAAAAGGAAGTGGGGGAGAAATTCCCGGGCAAAATAACTAGAGGTAAATTCAGTGTTTTTCCACTCCAGTGACCACAACCTTTGCTTTTATTCTGGTGCAAACAGCTGCAGGTGCCTCAAGTCAGCCAGTTCTATCTATCTGCAATGTCATCCATGTTTACTTGCAGCGCTGGACTTTCGATTCTGTCAGGGTGCCAATCCAACGGGCCGCCAGGCACTGCAGCTGACAGTCAAATCTGTAATGCTGAATCCTTCTTCTGGAAAAAAGGGCTAAAGAGGTTAATACACTCAAGTAAGGATAAACACACCAGCTGTTATAGTTTCTAATATTTAATGTCATTATCAAATAAAATAGCTCCTAAGAAATAAAAAATACGCAGCCTCCAAATCACTCATCTTTGTTAGTATTAATAAATTATCTGAAAAGCCTACACTATAAAATAATAGAGAGCCTACAATTAAAGTCATATTTGCTCTTCTGCTCTGCTGATGTTGCTCTGCACTGATACGATTACCTTTTGGTGTTTCATCAATACTGGTAGCATGCACTGCACAGTGCCTATAGGATAATAATGGATGGATTATTGGAATGTAGAGGAATATAATTTAACTTTTTTCTTTTTTTTTTGGCTTTCAAGGTGCTCGTTGAAATATTTTATCTATCTGATTTACTGAGTGTAAATATTCAAAGATTTCATTAGTCTTGGTCTTTTTCTTTTACAAAAATCTGCTTAGGATCACAAGAATGAAGAGTCCTGCAATGAGAGTGCTTTTGTGTGTGTTTGTATGTGAAATCTCAAAGGACGCCCTCCAGAACTCATTACTTGGACTAAATACTCTTTAGAGAGTCAGGAAGTGAATACATATTTTCCTCCCATCGTTACAGCTACGGCTTCTACGGCTGTTCGACAGTGTGGGTTAAACAGGGGATAACTCGAACACATTCAGAAAGGTTGAGAAATACACACAAACACACAATGGAAGAGGCTCCAGAGCCTGCGAAACAGCCTGCAATGAGCTCAGCCTCCAGTTTATGATCTATGTTACAGCAACACACACTGACTGCCTTGTACTAAAAGGTCTATGACCAATTCCATAAAAATCCTTGAATTTGGGGATTTATCAGTCTGCTATTTCAAATTGCATCAGACTAAAGCTTGTCAATCCAGTTGCGCTTCCGTTTTGGTTTTACAAGATTTGATAGAAATTCTTTTATCCTGTTATTGCTTAACTGTGGGCAAAGGCAGGGAGTTGGTGGGGACCTTGGGGCACGACTTCGTCAGTAAAGGCAGCGCTGCTGCTTGGTGTGGGATCGCTGCTCTTGCCAGCCACTTCAGGGCACAAAAGAAGATATTTACCCTCGTTGTGCTCCTCTCCAAATCCATCCTAAGTGTGACTAATGTTCTTTTGCTGGCCTTCACACAGGTGCATTTATTTCCTGGACTGTACTTTTTAGCAATGTATGGATCAGGGAAAAAAAAAAAAGTGTTGTTTGGTTTGGGTTTTGTTGTTGTTTTTTGGTTTTGGTTGTTTCTTTGTTTTGTTGGTTTTGTCTCGTTGTTGTTGGGGTTTTTTGTGATTTTTTTGTTCCCTGTTTTTTTTCCCACTACCAGTAGTATGCTACCAGGTGTGAAGTAGAGCTGGCTGAATCACAGGAATTCCTTCCCATGAAAATTGGTCATTTAAAAATGATCCCTCTCCCTTTTCCTCTCTAATTGAGATTTTTTTTTTTTTTCTGGGGAAATGCTTGCCAGAAAAACCAAAGTCTTTTTTTTTTTTTTTTTCAGGGGAAGCAAACTGGAATTTCTTGGGGCTTGCCAGCTGCCTGCCGAAAAGGGAGAGCTGCAGGAGCCTGGTCGGCAGGCTGCTGCAGGCTGGCCACCCCGTGCCTGCCTCTCCTCCTCCTCCTCCTCGTCCTCCTTGTCCTCCTCCTCCTCGCCTTCCCCCTGGCCTGGCTGCTGGGGAGGCAGCTGGGCTGCAGGGCCGGCAGAGCGCCAGGGCACTCAACCTCCCCTCCTCCCTCCTCCAGACCTGCTGCATCTCCCCAGCTGCCTGCCTGGAAGACTATTGTCAATTTTGCTCTCTCCCTGCAGACGACAACAAAATCGACAGGGGCCTTCCAGCCAAGCAGCCGTGGAGCCATCAGTTTGATTTTTTTTTTTTTTTTTCCCCTTCTTAATAGAAAAATCAGAAATTTCTGGCAAAATTGAAATTTCCCCATAAAAGAAATCCTGATTTTATAGAAGCCATATTTTTCCCCGAGAAAGTCATTCCAACAGAACATTCCCTGCTACTGTAGTTTGAGAGACCTTTGAATTAAAGTCTATAGAAGGAAAAATAAAACCACACACACACACAGGCACTTGTGTGTTTGGCTGTGAAATAAGGGCAAGTGAACAGAGTCAAATGCAAATAGAAACTGCCTGAGAACCAATGTGCAGGGTCCCACTTTCTAAGGATCAGGCCCAGGGTATTTACATGACCTTAAAGGAGCTATAGGGGATCATAGCTCTACTATAAAGTACTAGAGATTTTAATTAAGACTTACATAGCAAGGTTATGTATCTTTTGAATAATTAACACAGGTCTGAACTCTCGTGAGGATAATTCCCAGCTCGCAATTACTACCAAACTGGTTCAGAAAAGTATTCAAGCTTTTGTGGCCTCATCAAAATAAAAACCTTTCCAGCAGCGGCACATCAGACACTGCGGGAGAGAGAGGAAAAAAAAATGAAATTTCACCCAGAGTAGCGCTACAAAGTCACCTTTGTCTGTGTTTTATCTGTGTTCTGTTGGGGGTGATTCTCTGGGTGGTAAAGGATCTGACGTTCCTGCGTGTCATCAGTGCCTGTGGATTTGGGGCGAAGGAAGCCCCGGTGCCAGTGCTATTGGGGAACCTCAACGCACGACCTGAGCAGAGTTTCCAGGGTGTGCGAGACAAGAAGGTGCAGGAGGTCACCACCAGCATTCTGGGCAGGTTTCGCTCTGTGTGTCTCCAAGTCCGTGCCGAACGCATTGCCCTTCCTTCCAGCCACAGGACTGCAGGTTTGACTTGGAAACGCTTCCACTTTCGTGGTTTTCCCCTAGCTGGACACCTCGGTTGGGTCAAATACCAGCTCCTGACTTCCCAAGGAGAAGGGAGACCCGTGCCCGAGGAGCCAGGCTGTAAGTACCTGAACAGGACCGTGGAAGCAATTCTGAAAATATTTCCTTATGAACTGACACTACCTTTTTCCCAGCGACCTTGCAACAACAGTGAGGAACAGACAGCGCATCCTCCACTCAGGCAAACCTCCCACGGAAGTCATCTGGAGCTTTATCTGAACCAGAGCTGTAAGAGGATCAAATGTAGCTCCATTTATGTTCCTGAGTGGTGCCAGGCCTTGTGCAGGCTCTTTGCAGCAGCCGAGTTTCTCTCCAATGGGAGCAGCTTTTCGCAGAACAAGGCAGGAGCCTTTTACATGCACTGGAAATGTTTTGCAAGTAAGGCACAATTAAGTAATCGCAATGCAAAATAAGTTTATCAGGTGATCAAATGTAAATAAAAATGGTCAAACCCAGAGCAAACCCGTGGAGATGGGGTAAGGTGAAGCCCCCCTGAGTGGTACCCAGCAGGCAGAACCCCTTGCCATAGGGCTGCAGGATCAGCCCCCCGTGGTGGCTACATATTACACCTCCTATGGAATTGACTCTACCCCACCTGAGATGCCTGCAATACAGAGGAGCAGCAGGGTGAGTTAAAGGATGGAGTGACAGCTTTCTTTCTGAATGTGCTAGCCTTCACAGATACAAAACAAACCCTTTATTTGCATGTAAATATTTGCAATTAATTCTCAATAGTTTTGTTTTCAAATGTTCATTAAAACTTCTCTCCCCTATATTTTATTCATATAGATCAGTCTTTGGCCAACATCTTTCATAAAGTGCTGAAATTTGCCCTTGAGGCATCAGATGGAGTAGTCAGATTGTCAAATAAGTCTCCTAATTGAAGTTAACGCTGGCACAATATTTGTCTTTTGAAAATAAACACTGCCAGCAAAGTTGCAGGTCCACCACTCTGAGCGCTCTGGTAGTGCTGGAGAGCCACGGAGCAGAAAAGGGAGAGTTTGCTGTAAGGAATAGCTTAGAAATGAGTATGTTAGCACATTGTTTCAGTGAAATACCAAACATGCCAGTGTTTATCAAAACAAAACCAGAAAAAGCTGCCTTTTGTGTTGAAGTCACATTTTAGCAGGTACAAGGAATAAACAAATATTCTCTTTAAGCAATGTATTTGCATTTTTATATCTTAAAGGGTCAGAAGCAGACATGGGAAATCAATAGTTCTCCTTGCACTGTGGGAAATTAATCAGTAACTTTGGAGACACTCTGTATCTAAGAAAACAAACAAAATGAACATCACATGGCTTTTAAAGACGTCCTCGTGTGACGTTCCTGATGGGTTTGAGACAATAAAAGACTGAGTATTTTCCAGCACAGTGCCTACAAGAAAACCAGAGCCGGAACACAAGACAAAGCACCATTTGACGGTGCCCCCACCAAGATGAATCGGGAAGTGAGTGTTAGTGCAGTCATAAGAAACCTGATAGTGCGTTGTGCCCGTTAACCATCTGTGAGGGAAAAGGTCACAGACCTGGGGTTTGCCGCTCACCTGGAGTGCTATCTTACCTCTCCGTCACAAATCCGGCAGCTGGCTTCAGCAAAGTGCTTAAAATCCCTGCCCTCCTGAAGCATGTGCTTGGCTGGAGTGGAAGTGGGATGTGCTTCAGGATGTGCTGGGACTTCTGTGGGCAGCTCCAGTGACCAGATAGGGCTGCTTTAGGTACCAGGTGATGTGCAAAGGTGGCAGAACACGGCACGCAATGAAGCCTCTAGTCCCCGGGTTTCCCTTTTTCCTGTTCACACAGTTTACAATTAAAATGCCGGTTTGTATTTGCTGTTTGCCTTTATTTTTAATAAGAACCTTCCAGGAACAGTTTGTCACAAACACAGAAACCGTGATCCGTAATAACCCGCCACGTGCACCACCTGATCCTGTTTCTGCTCCCTGGCCATTCAGTTTTATGTAACAAATCCAGATGCAATATAGGGGTGTGCAACATTTGCTATTCGGGTTCCTGTGACCAGCGGAGCTCTGAATCCAAATACCTGGCCTGAAAATTCTACTTCACCAGCAGCGAGAGGGCTGTTAGATAAACTGAAGCCATTAACAGCAGGCGATCAGACCGCCCACTCCTGCCTTAGGTCTCTGTCCTGGCTGGGATGCTCCCTGGGTGCCCTGCTTGCACCTCCTTGGGCCCTCCACCGGGCAATCCGCTTCCCAAACTGAGAAAAATCCCAGTTGTCTAAGAGTGCAAGAGAAACAACTTCATTCACAAAGACTGGATACCGTGTTTGTAATTGTGTAGCATACACTGGTGGTGGCAGGTGTTCTGATGCATCTTCTGCTCCACGCTGCATTCCTTATTGCATGGGGAGAACTTCTTGGTTTCTACAATTAGCTGAAAGGAGGTTGTAGCATGGAGAGTGTTGGTCTCCCAAGTAGTGAGTGATAGGACGAGAGGAGATGGCCTCCAGTTGTGCCAGGGGAGGTTCAGATTGGATATGAGGAAAAATTCCTTCACGGAAAGGGTTGTAAAGCACTGGAACAGGCTGCCCAGGGAAGTGGTGGAGTCACCATCCCTGGAGGGGTTTAAAAGATGTGTAGATGTGGTACTTAGGTACATGGTTTAGTGTTGGACTCAACAGTGTTAGGTTAACGGTTGGACTCGATGATCTTAAAAGTCTTTTCTAACCAAAATGATTCTGTGATTCTATGATTTTTATGTCCTAATGGTTTTAACTTGGCCCAACGCAGAGCTGCCCCAAAGCTGCTGTTGACAATCCTTGTGCAAGCAGGGCCTGAAAGGGCTCCAGACAAGCCTGGGACTCCAGCAGGGGAGAGTGGGAATATGATGTAAAGTCATCTTTGTCCCTTGGCCTCCCCAGCCGAAGAGCACTTGAGAACGAAGTGCTCTTGCACACGCTGTGGTAAGGACAGAGCACTCGCAATGCGGACAAAACTGAGCCTGGGAGCGTCAGTATAAAGTACTAAAACCTAAGGGGAATCCCACTGATAAAATGAAACCTGCTGACTTTGAGACAAGCAGAATGAGGCTTTGGTATCAACGTAAGACAAAACACGAATTGGTTGATGGGAAGTGAAGACTCAAGGATAACATGAGAGTGATAAAGAGCTGATCCTACTTCCATTAACTTTATTGGGAGCAGACCCAAAATATTTAAGTGGAGATTGGCATATCACATCTATCTAATCTAAAGTATCTCGGGATTTATGTTATGGTATCAGCCCTGAGACAGACGGATGAAATATTACTCCTACTACATTTAATTTATAATCTTCATCTCACTAAACCTGTACCTACCTACTGATACTGTCCCCATTACCAAAGTAGCTGAGTGACTGCCAAGTATTTAGACATATAAATAAAATAGCAGAGATTATTTTGTTCTCTGTCTCCCAGACAGTATCTCCTGTAGTTTTTAAGATGTCCCGTAAGGTTTGTGTTTGTTCTGTTTATGGTTTTGTGCACAAGTGGGTGGGACTGGGAATCTCCAGGTTTGCCTTAAAGTTTTTGAGGAAAACAGGTATGCCACAAAGGAGGCGCACATTTATTTTTGAATATATTGAGCTCAGTGTCTCTCAGAAAGGACAAAAGCAAATAATGGAGTATAGCTGTAAGCATTTCATTGCATACACTCACGAACTTCCCCTGTTGGTTCACAGTCCAGATTGTTCCCATCAAATGTCATAGGAGGTCATGTTGGTGGAAGGAGACATGGTATCTCAGGAAACAAAGTCCAATACCCTGAATAGCTTTGACTATCAAGACAGAAACACCAGGCAAACCAAAGGAATTTGTGCTACTGAGTAAATAGGATGCTCTGTTTGGAAGTTTCCAGAGCTTTCACAGGGCTCGTGGCTTCATTCCTAGATGTGATAAACAGCCACGGCAAAACTTCGAAATCAAACAGCACATGAGTGTCCTGTCTGTGTCTCTCTGGGTGCATACTTTGGGCTGGTCAGTCACAGACAGAAAGATTGAAAATCTTTAGTAAAGATGTGTGCCCCCCCTCTTTATAACAACATCACTCTGGCCCTGAGCAGGCAGTGCTGTAGCTACCATCTCTTCAGAGAGGTGCTCTCAGAGAACACGGTGGTGGTTGTGGCTAGAACAAAACACACAGGAGCAAATTTAGCACCTCTTTGGGCTGTGTCCTCATCCCAGTCCTTGCCATGGTCGATGCTCATCACGTGGTGATCAGGGGCTGCATCTTGGGAGGGTTCAAGATGGAGCAGCAGTTGCTCTGAGTCTGGTCCAAAAGGAGGAACGTAAGACATTTCAAGATGTGTCCTCCAAAGCTAGACAGGACTATAATTTCTCTTTTATATTTCTGGCTGCTGCTGAGCTTATGAATCTCTGCCAGTGGATAAACAGATAGCCCTGGACCCTTTTCATAATTGTTTCTGGATACATCCTTCCTCAATCTTATTCTGCGAAAAACTTCTTGAATAGCTCATTTAAAGAGAAAACACTTGAAAAGTGTATTAGAAAACTCTTTCAGTGGGGTAAAACCATCAGCATGGAAAATTCAAGTTTTCAAGAGAGCCATTAAGTGTGATTAAACCTTTAAAAAAGGAGAACAATGAACGCAGCCTTGTATTTAGCAATTTCATATCTTTAATTGTACAAAGATTTTCTTTAAAAGCACAAGCCTGAAAGGAAGCTGAATGTTACAGTATTTACTGAAGGAAAGCAATGAGACAAGGCCTGCTCACTAGCTAATGGAGTGAAGCCCAGAAATAATGACAAAAAAGCGGTAACGACCGCTCTCCAACACAACATATATAAAAGATGGAGCCATAAAAAGGCAACAATTCTTGACTTAGCTTTGAGTTTCACAATGACTGTGATTACAGATAGCAAGTGGAAGAGTATATAAGCCATGATGAAATCTAGTTGGCTTTGCAATTGAGATTCAAGTAAAAAAAAAAAAAAAAAGAAAAAAAGCAACAGGGCCATTGAATTTCTGCAGCAGAAATTTTGGATGGGGTATGAGAAATGGAAAGAAAGGAAGAAAGAGCAAGGCCATCAAAAAGTTCAGCAGAAAATGAACATATTCTCACCCATTCTATCTAATAATAAACACAGTAGGGGCCAGATCCTCAGCTGAACTGAACTGGTGATGCCAGTGATTGAGATAGTTTGCTGTTCCTGCAGATGTGGATATCACACAGTCATACACATCCTGGCATTGAATCTGTGCCATCTCGCAGCATCTTTCATGTGCAGAGAAAACTTCCACTATTGGGAACTAGAACGAAAAAAAAAAAAAGAAGCTAAAATCAATACTGATCAAAGCATATATTCATTATATTTACAATACATTTTATGCTAGTTCAATTATTAGTGTTAAAGAGAAAATATTCTTACACATTTTAGTAAGATATTATTTACCAGTTTTATTTTTCTTGATCAATAATTTTAAAAATCAGTGTCAACATCTGATCTGTGATCACGAGTACATAACTCTCTTCATATATGTAATACTAAGGTTATATAAACATGTATACATGCACTTTCCCATGACAGATATACATTATCTCAATTGTACCCTTGGGTGTTCTTTAAAGTTTGGTGGGCATCTTCTTCTAGTACCTTTCCTAAACTTTCCCTTTAGATTTCTAGGGATGCCTTGAAAGTGCAACTTTTATTCACCCATTTATTTAGAAAACAACAAAATCAAAGCCTTTTTTACTCACGTTTCTAGAGAAATTAAAAACAAAGCGACCCTGAACCTTAAAGGTATGAAGTCCAGAAGGCGAATGACAAGAAACCCGAAAGTATTGCAATTGCAGCCTTATGACTGCAGGTGCAGGAGAGCACTAGTCCAGTGCTGGTGGTCCCAGGCAGGAGAATGTAAGGTGGAGCACCACAATCCAATGAGCTTGTGGGGAGAAGGATGACTGAGATTTGATGCTGTCACATAGGAAGATTGAGCAGAACCATATTCGCTCTCTGAGGAGTTTGCCCAAACGAGTTTATTGCACTTAGACAGAGTAATACAAACTGAAAACTTGTTCTTTAAAATCATGACTACTTGCTTGAGCAATGAAATAAACCAAGGAGTAGGGAAGGAATGGAGAAGTGATGTACAGGTGGCAGCATGTTGGCAGGTAGGAGGACGATGAAAATGGATGCCGTTTCAAAGACTACGAAAGCTAGTGGGAATGTGGGACAAGCATATGAGAAACGTAAATGTCTGATGCCCACCATGGAACCAGTGGCTTACTGATGATGGCCATATGAGACATGTCTGATAGAGGTGATCAGTATAAAGAAACAGATTTAAATGCCATTTCAGAGCAGTCAAAACTACCCACACATGCAGTCTCATTCCCTGAATAATTTCATTTGGAAAAAAGAAAACACTCTGCAGAAAGACAGATGCGATCCCTTCTTCAGGTCTGGTGTTGAATCTGAGCAGGGGTTTGTGAGCCTGACAGCCTGCGGGTAAGTCAGTTGACTTAATGAGTCACTTCTCTGTCTGCAAAATCTTGTCTTGTATATATCATTAGAGCACCAGGACTGTAATGATAGTGTTAATTCTATTTGCACTAGCGAAGCAATGGAACATGTGTACCCTTCAAACCAGCCCGGGTTATCCCGGGACTTCCCATCTCTCACTGGCCCAGTGTGTAATTAATTACTCAATACAAAATAACCTACTTTAACACAGCAGAACTCTACTTCCTAAGAAAGCTCTAGACCTGATCCCATGTTGGCCGTGGTCCCACTCTCAGTTTGGGGCCACACTAGAGACTTCTCAAGGTTCTCTCCAACCAGCTTTTCTGTGCCTCTGTGGTGAGAACCCATCCCCAGTTAGATGGGTGTTAGATAGGCACCTGCTCTTCAGTGGCTGACATCTACCTTCCTTTGCTTTTATTGGGAAATGTAAACAGAGATGGGCTCAGAAAGATTGTCTTGGGTGGTTTTCAGTGTGGTAAATGGTCAACAAGAGCTGAGACCAGACAGTTCTGGTACGGAATTAGAGCAAGTGCTTGAAGTTGGGTGCTTATTGCTTTGAGACATGGCCCTGACACTGAGACATCGAGCAGTGGACATGGTTGTCAGAAGAGTCCAGCAGCAGAGAGTCCCTCCAGGTTTGGCTATTAATTTTGGAACACTTATATTTTTAATTACAAAAATTATTCAAGCTGAGGTTGAGGATTCCTGGTAGCTCTGAAAACGACATCCAAAATTGAGCAATAATTATCCCTAGAGGCACTGAAAACAATTTTAAAACAATATCCTGATATTTCCTGTAGTCACACCAGCTCTGGCAAATGTTGACTGGAGGCACCATCGCAAAACTCTTGCCTGACAAATTGAGAACAATACCTGTAATTTAGATTTTGCCATTTGTGATCAAGTAAGCTGTATGAAAATCACTAGACTGAAGAGGGTACTTGCATGGCAAAGGTGAGTGAAAATACTCACTATGGACTGTGTACACTGAGGTTTTGTTATTGAAGAAACAGTGTAAATACAGAGTTCCACCATCTAAAAAAGACTAAACTTGATTTCTTTGTGCCGAAGCCTTTAACAGTGGTAATAAGAGGCACTTATGCAAGATGGTATTTTGTGATTAAAGTAAAAAAAAATACATCCCTATATAAAATGAAATTATGAATTGATTTGTAAATGCTACATTGCTGACACTCCTAGGATCGTGCCCTTTTTTTCTAGTGAAACACTTAGGCAATTACTCTTTATGGATAAGGCATGAACGTCTGGATGTACAATAGTTTCTGCATTAGAGAAGTTGCTGCTATATAGTCTGCTGTTTGCATCTACTAACCCGTGATGACCAGAAGCCATTATTTCCAATGGGCACAATGGCAACCAGAAACATTACTCGCACAACACTGAAGAATGCAAATGCATTATCTCATGACCTCCAAGGATGTGGTATGTGGCACTGCCATTCAAAAAGTTTTGAAACTGGTTTGCAATGTACTTATGTCTACTTGCTCATAGAAAATTACTCCTGTCACTTGTTTTGTTTTGACCTCCAAGGAGAGTGAATGGATCACATACGCGATCTTTAAAAACGTGTCCACATCAAGAACAGGAGGGCTGGGAGGGAACAGGTTGAGGAGACACAAGAGAAACGAGCTATTGTGAGTGGGGAGTGAAATAAAAGCTTGGTCACATGGAGGAATAGCAAATAAGGCAGCAAAGCTATTGGAGAGATTTTTTAGTTTTCTGAGGCATAAAAGTAGATAAACAAAGATGGTTTTAAAAGTGTATCACCAGGCCTCTACTAGCCATTCACTAGCAGTGGTACATCAAATCTTGTCCGTGGACAAGCTGCACCTCTCTGGCATCCTCAAGGAAGCTGCATTTTCTTAAACTAAGCCTGAATTTGGCCCAGCAAAGCAAGGGAGGTGTGCAACTGCAAGTATACAGCGAGAAGCTCACACTGGAAGCCAGGGACTGCCAGGATGAAAAATGTCATGGGTGGATTAAGCCACCAAGATCATAAATACAACTGTGCCCTGTTTTCTGAGCTGCACTACCACACAGTTGTGACTACCACACATTTTGGTGACTGTGACCGAAACCCAGATTAGAATGACATTTACTTCATTTTTCCCCTTTGTTTTTCTCCTCATTATCTTACTGTGATGAAATGGTAAAACTATCTCCATACATTTATTGTGCATTTCTTATATCAGCAAGACAGTAAACAACTTTCACCTGAAGTCTTTTTTTTTTTTTTTTTTTTTTTTTTGTACAGTCACTGAAGTCTTCAGTTTCTTAGCTATGCTTTATAGGACTTGATCTGAGATATAGCACACACAGCTTGTTTTCGCCTTTGATTTGCTCTCCCTCACGCACCCACCTGCATGCGCACATGCTTCAATTTCTACCTTAGTGTAATTTTCTTCTCCTAGAACTTTTTTCCAAACAAGTTCTAAAGATTCCAAATAAAATGCTGTTTTGAAATTATTACTATTGTTGTCACTGTTAATTAGCAGCACAGAAAAAAATCTCAAGTTGTTGCGTTTTAAAATAATTCAGTCAAAATTTCTGTTTTCTTTCTTACTTTTGATTTGTGTTCTCTGATATCTTGTTGATCCCTAATCCAAAGTGTGTGCTGGGCTGCCTGTGGAATATGCTGGGACGCCCAGCATAACAGCGCAAAAAGTCACTGTCTGCCTCGTGCTTTCCCTGACGCTCAGGAGAAGGACGAATTGTGTCAGGTGGACACCTGGTACAGCATATGCTGCTGGGCAGATTGGCAGGGCTGTCCCACCAGTTGCACTGGGCGAGGCAAAGCAGAAACTCCAGCAGCGTAAGAGTGAGGGGATACAGCATCTCTGTGTACAGCATCTCTGTGTACAGCATCTCTGTGTACAGCATCTCCGCATACAGCATCTCCGCATACAGCATCTCCGCATACAGCATCTCTGTGCTCGCTCTCTGCATGGAGAGAAGCAAACCTCTCCCATTCCCTTGCTCCTTTCAGGAACCCATTTTCCGGCTGCAGGAAAGGAGCAGCTTGTAGGACCAAGTGTCTGGTGGGTGCAAATGCATATTGCCATCCCTGTTACGCTGGTGTAAAGCGAGCACACATTTTCTGTGAGCGTGTTTGACAGAAAGTGCATGCAAACAGAAAATGGCATGGCTAGATCAAAGCAAACGCGTTTAAAAAATGACGATGAGACTTTAGAGAAGTGCATCAGCCCTTCACCTCAGTGAGCCACGCTTTCTTGAACTGCTTACTGAAGTGCAGCGATGGGGACTGCCAGAAATACCTTTAGAGGAACGCAGAAATGAGTGTGTCTGTAATGATGCGTGTATTTAAAAATATGCCCAACTCCTGCGAGATCCTCTGTTTGCATATTTCCAAATTGCAGATAACATGAGTCGCACAGGGGCATGAGCAGCCTGCTGGAATGTGTCTCCTTCCAGAATGATTGATCAGGAGTAACCCTGTCCCACATTCAGAAAAAAACCACTGCGCAGGGCTAGTTTTAGGGGCTGCGCTCTTTCCCTGGGGCTGAAAAGTCCTGCCAGTCAGTGCAGTTTTGCTTAGGAAGGCAGTACCAGAAAACTAGCCTTTGAGAAGGAAAACAAAGTTCTGAAAAATGATTGCTGTCATGGAAATGTTCTACTTATTTTGACATTTTCCATTATTTTTTAGCCTGTATTTCCGCACAGAGAAGGATGAAAATATTGGGAAAAAATATTTTGCAAAGCTAAAAACAGTAGCAATACTGATCATGCAAAAGAGGAACACTTTCCCCATCTTTAAGCTGCTTTCCTCTTCTGGTTAAAGCTGGATGCATGCACAAGTTTTTTGTTGGACTGAGACTAGCATCTCTGACACCAGGTCAGCCTGTGGCTCAGCCAGTCCACTGGTGCACCAAACTTAATGCAAAGATGCTGGAAACCCCATAAAGAACAACTCTGCTTATAAGAAAAAATTACAGTGTGGGGTTGTTGTTTTGGTTTGGTTTGTTTGTTTGTTTGTTTGTTTTCTCATGAATTTAACATTATTTCCAGGTACAAAGGATAAATCTACTCTATGTCGACTTTGTTTAAAACAGTAGGCATACTTTATTTGTGTTTCAGCCAGTTTCACTCTGGGTTTTTCTGAGGACAAAGGTGTGGTTTCTACCACATTTGTGAGAACTTTCCCCTCACCAGGAGCCTGCTGAAAACAGCCCAAGCGTGGCCACCGATGCACTTGTCATCTCCATGACTGTGTCAAGTAACTGGTGTGGCCCATTGGCAGAACCTGCAGTGAATATGATGGCTGGGAAGTAAATAATTGCCAAGGTGTTTTTAAGAAAATTATGAGAGAGGCAGGCAGGAATTTGACACAAAAAAAGACAGGAAAGCTAGCGTGGGGGCATCTGTGGCATTCAGGCAGGGCCTTTTTGTCGTTGTTGGCTTTGAGGGAATTTTTTACACCCATACGGAAGAATAATGCAGTATGTGGCTGGCGGTGAATGTAAGTGGCTTGAAAACAAAATAAGCAAGCACTTGACCAAAGATACTTTGTGGGTACAATTGCTTATCCAATCCAATGGAGATGAGTTTCACAAGGGCCTCCTCTTGTCCTGAAACATCTTATTCTCCTTGTTAAAAGGCATTTAAAAGCACAAAATACTTTTATTAAAAATGCTTTTCAGGGCTAAATGACATTAAGAGCACTTTCTATAGCTTGCATTGCTATTTAGGAGAGCATGTTAGTTCTTTTTAATTTGCTCACTCATTCCTGAATAACTTTTCATAGGACTCCAGACACTGCAGTGTGACAGCTAAACCAAGGAGCATCGGATGCGATGGAATTGCTCTACAAGCAACCTTGCCAAAGGCCCTTTTGCTGCACAAAGCTGGCTCTATCTTTGTATATTGAGGGAGCTAAATCAATGTTAAATGCTTGGCTCTTTTCACAGGACAATGACCAGGACCTAAGCTGCGTCCTTCCTTTTTGATTGACACTTGAAACGTTGAGTTGGAATCAGCCAGAGGCACTGCTACAAGCTTGAAGCCTCTGCTGGGGATAACAACTGGTGACATCTGCAGAAAGGCCGACAAAAGGCAGTTGAAAGCTGTGTTTGTTGCTTTCCCCTCTCAGATCTCCTCTCTTTCATGGAGCTCCTTACTTGCTTTAATATTATGATTCAGCACCTGGCTCTTTTGAACCTTGCTTTAAACTTCAAAAGGCGAGGTGGTATTAACAAACATGAAACGAAAAAGTGGCAGTAGTTTGATTTACTGTTGTCGTCTTATCAAGGGGGTTTTTTGTCACCAGCTGCCACTTTCTGTCATCTTTGGAACCATTATCATTTCTCTAAAATCTAAAAGACTCCACTTAATAACAGCTTTGAATACAGGCAGGATCAGTAACATACACAGTTCTGGGATGACAGGACTGTCAAATGAAAAGAAAGACGTTGCCAAAAAAAAAAAAAAATCCTTAAAAAAAAAGCCCCAATAAAACAAATAAAAGCTGTAGTACTTCTAAGTGACCTTGATTTCAGAATTAAACAAATCAAGCACAATTCCATTGTTCTTTTTAGATTCATTCTGCACTTTCCTTGCAACATTTCGTTTTTGTTCTCAGGACTAAGGGAAAACAAAGCCAAGGCTTCCAGAAAAACTGCTCAGTGCACAACGAGTACTCGGTATCACATGAGCACCGTGAGCTCCTTGCTCATACAAGAGCGGGTGATGATTGCTGCTCTCGTTCTGCTGCCGTCTTAGCACAGCAACTCTCGCTGGGGCTGCAATGGAGCCGTGAGAGCTGCCTCGCCAGGGCAGACTCGCTGCTCGAAAATCTGCTTAACTCTCACTTTTACAGCAGCTTTCTATGTTTCTTGCAGTCTTTCCCAACAGTGCTATGCTGTACTTCGGCTGCCAGGGCAGAACCTGAAATGCCCCTGTGCCTCATTGGGCCAATTTGCGCATCGCAGCTTTCCAGGTTTGGCTAAAAGCAATCAAATAAATATAAAGAAGTTTCTGGCCATAGACCTACTGCACTTTCTCACTTGCCACCTCACAATCCTCTATAGGAATATCATCCTTACTCCTTTTGTTGGTTGTTTTATAATGGTATACAGAATGAACTTACCTGGAAGGAGAAATTTCTCCTAGTACCTTCTAAACTCATAAATTATTTGATGGACATCCCATTACAGGCAGTGGCTTTTATCTTACATGGATTTGAACCTGTGCTTTGGCTTCTGTGCATTTTGGAAGTTATTTCCACCTGTGCAAAAAGAGTGAAAATCACTGCAAAACTAAAGGGATCTTCTCTCCTGTCCCTAGTGAAGTGTTTTCCTTCCCACTATCTACGTGCAACACACGGCAACAGGGGAACAGCTGCTTCAAAATGTTTTTCCCAGCATCTCGGCAGCTGGTCTCCCTGCCGCTGCCCATCGACCCCTTTCCAGACCCTTTTCACTGTAGGAATCTGGGGTGGTTTAGTTCCAGCATCTCTTGCTAAAATGGAGATGAAAACAACAGAGTGAGAATCCTCTGGAATGTGAAAATGCTGATGTCCCAACTGATGGAAAACCTGGACTGCCAGAATCCAAAGTTGGTTATGCTTTTTATTGGTATGTGACAGAACTTTTATAAAAGTGAGATGGGAGTTGCTAAAAATACCTGTTATCTTCTGATGGAAAGCTTGCTCTATAATCACACTGAGGTTTTCTCACAAAGCATGTCCACATTTGAAATTTTAGTCATTTTAACAAGTGTTAATTACCACATGCTAACTAGCAGAAGTGTGTGGGGGGGAGATGTTGTATATTTATTTGTTCCAGACTTGGAACATATTAGAATGTAGGCTCTATTCCAGTTTACTGTCGTATGAATGAATGTGTTACCCAATTACAAATGAAACATATCACAAGAAAAAATAAGTAAGGGTCTTTCCCTGGTATATTCTTGTGATGAGGAAACCCAGAATATATTTAACATATCAGGTAAAGTGGAAATATGAGCTCGAGCCTATTAAAAGCGCCTGTGAGACACAGAAACAGTAGCAATGTGCCTGTGCAGGGTGGAGAACAACGGAGAGGTGTTTTTCGTTTTACCCGTGAAAAACAAAAAATTCTGAGATAACACACATGGGAAAGCGTTGGTGCAATTGGATCAATGCCCCTGCAAGGTTTAGGATGAGTGTGGGAGAAGAGCTGAGGACCATATTATGTACGTACATACATTTATAAATATATATATAATTTATTTGTGTAATTCAACCACTGTATGGCCAGTATATTTGCTCATACATATGTTTGATATATTTATAATTATAGCAGCATATATAGATTTTGAACATACAGTAGCTGAATTTTGGCTTTATCGTTTCCCTGACAGATTTTGGAAATGAAAAAACTGCGATCAGTATTTTCTTAAAATCACTGACAACAGGAACCAAAATAAACATCTGGCAAGCTAACAAAACTCAGAGCATCTGAGGAACTTGAAGATGTAATCCCCACATTTGATGTATACCTTTATAGTCTCTACAAATTGACTAGTATAACTTCCCAGAAAGAGAAAGATGTGCAGCATTAAAAGAGTCCAACAGTCTCTACCAGGAGGTCTCCAGTGCTGGCAGAACAAGCCGAAAAAGACAACTGGAGGTTTAGATGGAATTTGTGTTGGAGGAATACGATCAGAAGGAGCATCTCTCTATATAGAAAGAGATGCAAAAGTAAAAGGGAAGGCAAATGTCCCAGCAGCCTATATTTAGTTTTAGACTAAAACCAAAATAAAATCACAGAAAAAAACCCACCAAGTCCAAGAAACAGAAGCATTGCAAGGATTTAGGCAGGTCCAGCAACTCTTAGTTTAATCAACGTGCAACCACTCACAGACAAATAGAATGAGAAAAAAAGTTAGATATGCAGATCTGTATGAATCGGCTTTCTACACAGTCTGCTCCACATCTGTTTTAAGGAAAAGCAGTGAACGGGAATTGTTTTTTCAGAGAAAATGAAGCTGTGGAGCTGTTTCAAATTAATGGCATCATAGAAAGTATTTTAGAAAGAAACTGCTAGAACAAATATCCTCTAATCCTGATTGTGCTCGTAGTAAATATAATAAGGCATGAGGTTAAAATGAAGTTCAACTAGATATATATCCAGAAAGAGTTATACATTCTTTAGAGGGAAGTCATGCACACAAACCCATCAGAGTTTTGAAAGAAGATCGTGAACATAAGGATTAGGATGATTTGATCATTATTATGTAGTGGGTTTTCAAAACCTTATTCATAACACTCCTCATCATACTCTTAAAGAAACCTAAGAAACCCTTATTGTGGTTTAATAAGTCACTAACAGATATGAAATAAAGGTGAGGAATAAGTAGCAATCATCATTTTAATGATGGAGTTAAGGTTACTGATGTGGTTTTTAAGAGGACTCTGCTGCTGAGCATCCATTAATGATCAGGAGAAGGTGTGAACTCTGATATGGCAATGCTTTCTGGCAAAAAATTATGCTGGGGAGCTGCAGCAAAAGCTGACTGAAAACCGCCAGAGAAACTCATAAACAAAATGGTGGGGTGAGAGAATGGCAGGTGAAATTCAGTGTTGACAGTTGTAAAGTAAAGAAGATAGGAAAAAAATAATATACTCTTACCATTCATGAAGGAGATCTTGGAGGCATTATAGATACTGTGGAGTCGTTCTCTGACAAGCTCGATTCAGTACTTGGTGACAGTCAGAGAGGAAAGAAGAACATAAGGAATTATTGAGAAAAGAAGTGAGACGAATGCCAGCAACAACAGTGGGGCACATCCTGAGCTGAGAGCAGCTCTGCTCATTCCTTCTCCAAAATAAAAAATGCAGGTGTAGGAACAGAAAAGTGTGAGAAAGGACAACCAGAGAAGAGAGACAATAATGAAGACTCTGTCTTGAAAAACAGGTAAGTTTAGAAAATCTTAGAAAGTGTGGAGAAGGTGACATGGCAATGATGATTATTATTATTTCCCAGAACATAAAAACTAAGATAATCTGATGAAATGAGGAGGCAGTAGAGTCAAAAGGAATTATTTTTACAGCCATAGCTCTATTAAACTTTACAGCTTATTCCCAAGTGATGTAGTAGAAGCCCAGGGTACAAATGGCTTCAAAAAGTAACCACACAATGAGACCTCTAAAGCAAAGAACTTTTTTTTTTAACAGTTATCTTTGGACAATTAATTTGTCTCGTATAAATATAGCTTTAAAAATTTATGTCTGTTAATATGCTAAACTGCACTAGTTTTATCATCCTTGATATTTCCTGTCTCTATATTTCACATAGCAATTGCCCTTTGCCTTTGTCAAAATTTGCTTATGGAAGTTCAGCTTTCGTTTGTATATATGAGGATCAACTCAAGCCATTCTTAGAACAATGGAATTATACCTAGCTTTAATTGGGTTGCATGGGTGATGTAAGACTATCCAATTTTCAGTAAATGCAGGACCTAAGTAGCACTTTTTAAAGTTTTTCTGACACTGGTACGTGTTTGAGGGGTTAATTATAAACAGTTACATACTAAATAAGCAATAGAAGTCCTGATGTGTTAACTTTTTCAACTGCTTATGTGTTGCGTTGTGGATACTTTTTCTTTTGCATATATCACCACCTTAATGAAGCACCTACACCAATCGCTCCTTCGCTCAGTTTTCAGGCTGCTGCAACTGTGGCTGGGCCAGATCAAATGGAGAGTTTAGACATCAACACGTCAGGAATTTCAAAGCCCAAGCTCGGGGCAGTGTGTTGAAAGGTGAGTGCTCCAGAAAAAAATGCTCTAAAACTACCGCTTACTATTAATAAAAGTACAAAGCAAGTGTTTGCCTGAACTTTGGTCCCATCTCTGCAGTTTAATGGCTCCCCTCATTTCAAGACGCAGCCCCTGGGGCCCACCCTGCAAGGGGGTGCCTTCACAGTTTCATGACAAACATCTGGCCAAGAAATGCAAGATTTCTGTTTGGTGCTTTACCAAAGTCAGTTCACCTCCTCACACTGGGAAAGGATCACAGACACCAGGTCACAGGCTAATGATGACTTCACCCCGTGGCAAGTGTGCCAATGTGAAGGAGGGAAGGCAAGATTCATGGGACTACAGATGAGCAGGTGTAAGACTGCATGGCTCTCCTTCCAAGTGACCCGGGCTGCAGGGAAGAGGAGAGCTGCTCTGGGTTTACACATTTAAATTCATGGGTTAAGATAACAGGAAAAATCCAACTAACCCTGCACCCCTCCTCCCCCTTGATCCAATGGTGCACAGGGTCATACTTGTTACCTTTGCTCCTTTTTTCTGGCTCTGTGGGTGACCTCGTGCACCATTTCAAGCAGGGTGACCCCAGCTTGAAACCAGAGAAAAAACTCTAGTGTTGGTCACTCCTTCACCATTACATCATAGTGATGGGGAACTCTTTTGGCAGATAGAGCCGGTGGGTTAAAACCCAGCAGATCAGAGGGAGAACTGCAGGTTACTACAGAAAAGGTGGATCAGCCTGCCCAGTATGTGGTCCCCTCCCCCTGAGTATACACCTGTATCAGCCCTTGGGCAAGGGAGGTGACATTTCTCCCTCCTTTCTGCATGCCCGTAGCTGCTGGACATGGGCTGAGTGCCTCACTATGGAGACCAGGGTAGGTCTGTACACACAGTGGTGGGTTGGCAGCGCCTGGGGAACCCCTGCTTAAGCAGCAGGAGGGCGGGTATGCTCAGGTGCTTCTGAGGTTACGTGGTTGCTGAGCGCAGAGGTTCATGCCGCAAGGTACCTCTGCATGTCTAAAATCTTGCTATAGCAATGGTTTAGGTGTGTGTGGCCTTTGGTTTGGAGCAGATCCCCCTAGCAGTGTACTTTGGGGCATGTGAGCTGCACCCCACCGTGTATAACCAGCTGCATGAGATGCATTAAAGGACAGAGTCAAGTAACGTGGGCAAAATCAAATGGCACTTTCTCATTTCTGGGCACTGCACATGAGTAACTGCACTGGAAACTTGCAGGTGGGTGGCTCTTTAGCAGGAGCCACTTTGGGCTCCTGGTCAGCGTTAGTGCCGGCCATCTTAAAGGTGTCTTTTATTTTTATTCATGTCCACTATGCACAGCTAATCTCACACTGAGGTGCCCTCCATAGCACGCTGAAATCGTGTGTTTCATCAGGAAAACTCCCTCCCGCACATGCTTATTCCTCCAGCTAAAAATATCCCAAAGCAGAACCTCCGAAATGGCACCCTCCTCTGGCTCAGCCGCACCCACAGCCAAACACACTTATCTGGCAACTGCAGCAGCTCCGACTGAGCCAAAAACTGCAGGAAATTTCACAGCAAAACAAATAGGACTGTGACGAGCACGTGTAAAGCTCTGGAGATCCCGATTCCCATCACCTGACCACATTAAATGTCAAGAACCGGCGACTACACAGCAGCGCCCAGGCCGCAGGCCTTTCCCTCGGCCAGCTGGGAGCCACGCGTGTTGCCCCGGTCCTCTCCCAGTCACAGCAATGAAAGCCCCTCCCGGGAGGCCAACTGCAGGTCTAAAAAATTCCATTTACAGCACGTATATTCCGTGGAGGTAATCCCCAGGGCACGGACACTTCCAGCAGGCACATGATTTCCGTAGAGATTGCCACAGAACAACAGAGTGCAGGATTTGACTCTTTCTGCTGTGATGAGGTAAAACACATGTAATTCAGAAACGTATACATATATACATCAAGGTTTGGCAGTTCCTAGTGTTCACGTACTATGTGTCACCCTCTAACAGACATGGGAGGTTCAACATCTCCTTGATTCTCCTCAATGACTGATGGTCAAAAGCTTGCTGCCCTCGCTCGCAGCAAATGCACACTGCACGGTGGCAATGTGCATGAAGCAAGACCCTGCCTGTTCTTATGATACACCTCTTGTTCTCATCCATATAGATTGTTTTATGCATTTAGAAAAAAACGCATCCAAATTAAGTTCCCAGAAGCCTCAACTTTTGCCTCCTACTGTAGTTTCAAGAAGACGATATGTCACCAGGAAATGGAGCTTCTCTAGAAGTCCATGAGACCCTTTTTCAAGTAAGCAGTGCTCCTAAAGCACGTTGTGATTTGTCTTCAAGTTAGATCAGGAACAGAGTTTTTTTTCCCATGTTCACATGGGTTTGCAATCACACGTGCACAAGCACCAGTCCACCTGCAGCACTGAGGCTGAAGAACTTGCTCTGAGTGATAGCTTGGAGTCACACTTGCCTGCCTCTAGTCCTGAAGCTTGTGAGAGGAAGCTCCAGGTTTCTGTCTGGCCCTGATGCATCCTGATGAACCACCTAGTGTACCGGTTTGCTTGTTGTGGAAGTGAGAAGACATTTTTAGGAACATGGTCAAAGTAGAACTTGCTTCTCCTCCCGCAGCTCCCCCTGCAATTAATGTGTCTGGCAGAAGGTGTAGTACATGCCCCATGCTACCTTGTGAGATGACGTGATCGTAGAGCTGCCTGGCTCTGCCTCCACTGATTTTTTTTTCAGCAATGCCCAAAATATGTTGAGTTCATTGTCGAGCTAGGTGATAGATTTGTCCATTTAACTGTTTTTACTTTAAACTCTGGCGGAAGACTTGGAGAAAACAACCAGCCACCAAAGGTCCACACCAGTTCCAGGTTCACTTGGGAGTTTTATGATAAATGGCTCAAGGTTGGAGATACCGGAGCTCTGCTTTCCATCTGGAACTCAACACACAATCAGGCGATCCACACAACCCAGCATGGTCATGGAGGTAGGGTTTTAAATTTCGAGGCAAACTAACACCAACCAGGATGCTACTTTGTCCACTGACAGTCAGGCATCTCAACAGCTGGTGCCAAAGGCTGCAAATTCCACAGGGACCAAGCTGGCCATCCACTAGATCAGGGCTGAAGGAGAGAGACTTAACATTATGGGGAACTTGCAAGTGAAGCCACTTCTTGTCATTGCCTTTATTCTGCAGCTGGGAAGAAGGCTTTTGGTCTCAAGAGCTGTTAGCAGTTAGCTGAGAACTATTCACAAGCAGTAAAATTTACTCCCAAGGAAAATAAACAGAAGACAGGAGACACTTCAAGTGGCTTCAGCAATACAAGACACAAAAAAGTGAAAAAAATACACAGACATTTCTCATAACCCTTGTGCTTACAGGATTCCAATTCCTTCTTAACTTTTTTTGTTGAAAGAAAAATGTTATTACAAGATAATGAAATTTATGGTCTAGTGAAAAAAAAAGCCAGCTATGTGACCTCCTGACGTTTCATGACCAAAATCCTAACAAGTTATGTGGGGTTCTTTCCTTTTCTTAATTAATCTCAGTTTTTAATATACATGTCATATTCTAATTTCAAACACTTCACCGTTTCAAAAGCCCCAGGCTGTTGCCAGTAACACTATCTGGCTCGAGTAACTTCGACACTACCAGAAAAAGTGATGCTCTTATATAGAACCTTTTTTCCTAGAGCTTTTCAATTTTGAGGAGTTTCCTGAGCCAAGGCAAGGGGTTTCAAACTGAAAGATGCTAAATTTAGGTAGCCAGCTTCATGGTCATGGGTGACCTGGAGAACCAAAGGGGCACATTCTGCATCGTCTCCTGTGAATCGCAGCTGAGAAGCACCAAGCCATAGAGCAGCGAGGAGCACCTCTCTCTCTCTCTGGTAAAATATCTCAGATAAGTGGAAGAGATCAATTTAATAACCTAGATTGCCCTCAACTATTAAGTCAGATTAAAATGTCAAGCCCCTCTCACGCTAGAATTTAGGGCATTTGGTATTCCTCGCCTGGCCTTTTGCAGAGACGAGGGCCATCTGCACATCCTGGGCACTGTGCAGGTTCATGCTCCTAGTGCCTCAGCACGGTGATGTTCAGTTTTGGTGATTTGGCTCCTGTTCAATTTCGAAAGAAGTAAAATGAAATGATCTTTTTTTTTCTTTCCATTTGGCCTAATAAGCTCTCCATATTTCTAAATTACCACCTCTTTGCATGTGTTCTCTGTAGAGCTGCCAGTCAACGTCAAATGAGGTGTATAAATCAAAACTCTGGTTATGTTCTGATAGCATTATATAGACTGGCAGAAAAACACAGGTGAACAAGTGTCACATCTACAGGAGATTTTTTTCTCCCTTTTTAAATTGAGACATCTGTCTAATCTCAGCATTTCCCAATAAATGAATATAGGCACCTCAGAAGCTTATCTGAGCTTGATGTTAAAGAAAAACATTTCTATGGGAACATTTGTACCTGTCAGCACTTACTGTAGAGTTCTTTTTATATATATTAATATGAGTGACATCAGAATGATTAAAATGATTGTTAATGCTAGCACTGCTTTGGCACCCATTTTACCCTATTTTGATAGGGAGACTTTCCTTGAATCCAAGTGCGAGTGGGCATTGGGTCATTTTTCAAAAACTCTGTGAAAACCAGGGAAGGACAAAGACAAATACAAGGAAAGTCAGCAATGCACATCGCATGGGATTACGGACGCATACATCTATCTATATGCCGGGCTGATAAGCCTTCTCTGAGCTGTTTTTGCAAGGCAGGCGTTTAACCCTGAACAAAAGTACAGCTAAGACTTTCTTTTCCCCACATCTAGCCACATCCACACTTGAGTGAAATGCCTCACATATAAACCAAGCCCACTCAAAGACATCTCAACCTTGACATTCTGTTTCCTTTCGCGAAACTCTGCTTCTTTACAGCACCACTTGCCTGGCATGCTCCCACGTGAAGCATAGTTATCCGAATAATAATTAACAGGCTCTCATTAATTTAGGATCAAACAATACCCCCTAATGAAGCAGGGACCAGCCAATGTGATCCCTTAAAGTGAGGCGTATGCTTTTCTTACACCTCGTGGCATCTAATCCGCCGTAACCATTAGGCACTGAGCTGACCGTAAAGGCCCGCGTAACATTGAGTCAAGGACAGTTAATGGATGCCGGAGCACAAACAAGAGTGCTCCAAGCATGTCAGTCAAGACTAACCTGAGGCAAAAACATCAAAATGCAGGTTGGAGTTTTGACATTCCTGCAGGCTCTGTACGCCTCGCCAGTGAATTTTTAAAGTCAATATCCCCCTCCTGCTCGCGAACACTTTCTATCTGATGAGTAGCAGTAATGTGGATCTGATTGAACTGTGACTAAAGTATTACTTAAAAGGCAGCTTTGAATGTGTGCGCGTGTGTGTATGTATTTTTTCTTTTTTTTTATAAATGTCTGTGATAACAATAAAGACAGTTTACACAGATTATCACAGGCTGTGTCTTTAGACTTCAAGGTTATATGATTAGGAAATTAGAAAAGAGATGAGATTAGAAAAACCACAGAACATTTTGAAAAAGAAAGCTTTTTACAAATTATCTGTGTACTGAATTTGCACAGAATCTGATAGATAAATCTTCTCATATTTGGAAATGGATAAATGCTACAATGTAAATAGAAGGAACCAGCTTGGGAGCGCACGCCTGGCAAAAGTTCAAAAAACATATTAAGTATTCTAATTTGCTTAAAGCTTACTTATAAAAAAATGCATATTATGATATAAAATGTAATGATTTCTGCATGGAAATGTAATGAGCAATAATAATTGCTTTGGATGAGCACACTACACACTGTTAGAAACTGTGGTCCCTTTGCCTTCAGATTTCGCATTAAACCTTTATTTTCTTTTTCCCCTCTGCACAGTGGAGTGAAATGATTAAGGCAAATGGACATAAAATTTAAGCCAAGATCATTCCTAGTATTGGGTAATACATGCGAGCACGTAGGGTGCCATAAAATTGGGGCGGTGGCAGCAGTAAACACACTTCCTATTACTGGAAAAGAAGGTGTGTTTTCAAGGGGAAATTATATTAACTGAAGTGGTACGTTAGTATTTAGAAGTCCCGACCAAAATTTCCAAGCGCAATATAAAACTTGATTAATTTAGGAAGCCAATATTTTCATGCATTCTTTGGAGAGTTTCTGATACTGCACTCGTGGTGAACATTTTGATGGGGGTCATTTTGCTATTAGAGCACATCAGTGGGTGAGCCATTTGATGTGTTTTTCATTTGTCTTGTGACCTTTCACTTGGCACTGTCCTGTTGTTTCTTTGGTTGTAACTTTTTTAACCTTTTAATTTTTCCTGGACTTGAGATCATGTATATTCCAGCGACACAGCAGCAAAAATATTTTGTGTTAACTGCACAAATCTTTGGCATGTTTTTTTTTCTTTGCCTTCAGGCTTCGCATAGTATTGCTATGTCCTATTAAACACTTGTATTTCAGCCCAGGTTGCATTCAGCAGTGGAGAAACTGTTACGTTGAAAGTATATGGCTTGTTAAGAGCCCAGATTCCTCTGGCTTCTTTAGGAATGCACTGTGCTACACAAATAAATGGGCAGTACAATACATTTCTAAATATTTTTCTTTTCCTAAAAAAAAAAAAATCTTTAGCTAAACTTTTATGTATTGCTGTTTCTTCTCTATGAAGAACATTTGTTTGACACTGATTCCTTTTTTGTTTTTAATGTTTTACTTCAACCTGTTTACACCCAACTTTAATCAGATCTCTGTACCAGAGAAAAATGCAACTTTTTTTTTTTAAAAAAAGTCTGTGATAATGATAGAGACATTTTTGTTTTAACAAAAATGTCTTAACACTTTGTGATAGCAATAAAGACAGTTTGGACAGATTATCACAGGCTGTGTCTAGACGTCCAATAGGTTTTCACTGAAGCCAGTGTTCAAACACCTCTCCTTTTCCTGACTGAAGACCTATAGTGCAATGAAAGAAATAGAAATGAAATTCTCAAATCCCAACAGCAGTTTTCTGTAACATCATGTTTTTCTCTCTTGCATGAGACTTATCATAGTTTAATGATCTCATGATAATGTCATGGCAACTCTGTGGAACAGAGACCATATTAAGATGTCATTCTGATGGCAAAATGATGGCAATTCAAGCCTGCAGAGACTTTATGACAGACGAAGGCAAAACAAACTCAATACAAGTCTATACAGAGCACATTATCATGTCAAGAGAATAATATAATCTAATAGATCTTTTCTATCTCTAACTTCTGTGAAAGCAATGTTGATACCTGCCTATGAGAACAGCAGCACAATATCCAGGCAACAGTGAAACGAAATCGGTATCTGTTCTTACCTCCTCTCCCAAGTATTGTTTATGGGCTGCAACACTGCCTGCGCATATTAAAATGCACTCGGCCTTTTTATCTTAGATTTGCTTACAATGACTATCTTTTTCTTTCATCACCTAATTAAAAGAGAAAACACCAGAAAAATTCAGTGACTGCAAAGTGTGGGGAAAGTAGCAGGGAAATATGGTCCTGGCCTGAAGCCTGTTGTGCCAAGGCTTTGGGGTAATGCCAGTCTTTGAGGTGCCACCTGGTCCAGCCAGAATTCCCCAGGGGTGTGCGGGAGGTCAGGGCACCCCTCTTGGCTCCGTGCACGATGGAGGGGAAGGGCAGCACCCCACCATGCTCCTGTGCCGCTGACACACAGGTGAGGGAAGGGGACGGTAACAGGCTCCCGGGCTGTCACCGGGGGATCCTGGCACCTGGGAGCGGTGGCGACCTGGCCGTGCAGCTCCAGAGGAGATGCTGGCTTGAATCTCTTTGCCGTTTCATCCGGTCCAACACAAGACTCAGCCATATGGGTCACTATGATCTGATTAAATTAAGGACGCTAGAGAAGCCTTAAACCTGAATTTCCTATTTTAATTTGAATGTTATTTTTTTATGCTTAGTTAATAGTCATAATCATGTAGAGTGTGCTAGTCCATTACGACTATGTTAATGGCCAGCTAATACTCAGAAGCCCTTGGCATTGCCTTGGGGCTTGAATTCCCAGATGGTCATTAGCTACCTAATAAAAGACCACCACATCATACATAATTACTTAACATCTTGTACTTGAAAACATATTAAACAAAGTGAGCTTTTAAATATTTAGAACTAAATTACATTAAATAAATGTTGTTCTTGGTAAATAAATTCAGAGGTGGGGATGTACTATATGGAATTAAAATCTTGCTGCTGCTTCCTCATGACTCAATTGGTTCAGCATGAAAAATGAAAACACTCAGCCCATTTGCAGAGGGGCACTTGTCATATCAGCGACTCATTTCTAGTTAATGCTGCCCTTTAATACTGAGGGATGTGTGACATGAAGGTGTTGCTTGTATTTTTCTTTTTATATTGGGTACATTAATTAAAGTTATAAGGAAAATCTCTTTGCACAGGCTGGTATCTGTTCAGCTTAAGCAGGAAAACGGTGACGTTTGTGTTGTATTTCTAAGGATGCTCCTTGATTTAGGGAGCAAACATGACCTGCAGATACCATCCCTTGCACCTGCCCTCTGTGCCTACTATCAGTAACTCTGACCAATGTTTTTAACTGTTTGTGTTGATTCCAGTTTCTGTTTTCAATGGTTAAATTGAGATTATTTTGATTGAGCTTGATCAGACAAGATCCTAGCTGTATGTATTAAAGAGCCAGACCTACTGACACATGAAAACTGGGCAACTTCAGTCATTGAAACCAACAGGATCAGACAAATGTCTAAACACTGCTTGTCTTTCCAAGTGCTGGTAAGATGAAGGTCTGTACTCTTAATTATCCACAAAGCAGATATGGCTCAGGCCATAAGCCTTTCCCACAGTATCTCATCCCCATGGATCTCCTTGCAGACACAGGAATGATGTCAAAGGGTCCAACTAGGGGGATGGTGCCATTTCTCATGAGTTTGGTGACCGACCAACCTGACTGAGGCACAGGTGAGTCCTAGCACTGACTGTCCCACCACCAAAGCAGGCAAGGGCAGCTTCTGGCCACTGGTTTGGAAGAAAGTGCTGGTCCTTACTGGGTGTTTGGAAGAGAAGAGGCAGACACCCATGTGAAGGGTGGTGAGTCCAGGCTGAATTACAGATTATTTACTCAGTGCTGCTCAGTGCAGAGGCAATTTGGGACCTCCAGGCATGAGGTGGCCTCTCCTCTGTGGCATTTTCAACACTTCTTGCCTCACTGAAGAGGACAGTCTCCAAGCCTGAGTCAACCTCTGGGTATAGACTTTTTTTTTTGGGAAGGAGAGGGTATAGACTTTTGTGGGTTGGCCTAGATGATCTCCAGAGGTCCCTTATAACCCTAACTGTTCTGCGATTCTGTGTGATTCTGTGATAGGCATAATCCGTATCTGGGTCACAGTGGCTGCAGGCACTTTAGGGCTAAAAAGCCTGGTCAGAAGTTGAGTCTTAGGGTGCCTGTAACTCTTTGGCTGACACTACCTACAGAGATCGCAATTAGCATCAATTGCTTTCCAGCCAAGGGACCATCTGAAGCTGGACTGAGGTTAACAACTCCTTTGGTGTTGGCCACGAGATAGACTGCCACCTTCTACCAACTCAACTGAATTCAGACCCATGACCTCGAGGTGAAAGGCTCTCTACAGCCCTGCCCCTCCCTGAGCCATGGAGTTCCCCTCTGCGCACACTAATTTTTTAATTTTCTTTTGAAGTTAATGGCAGGATGTGGCTCCCTGTCCATATTTTTATAGGCTTTGTAATTACTTGTTGAATATTTGGAAGGGTCAGAGAAGGAAACACAGGTAGATCTGGTATTTTGAAAGCCTGAAAGCATCCAGATTTTTTTCCAGAGGGTGTTTGACATTTTACGTGGATCCTAGGCCTTGGATCCATTTTGGGGGAAAATCCTTTGGGACTATCAAGGCTTCTGCACATACGCTATGGAAATAGCCTTCACAGGAGTGTAATCAATTACACCATGTGTTCTAACACTACCTGAGAAGAGTTCAACAGGCACAGAAAATGAGACTTCTGAAGTGCCTGGAGGAGGCAGGCACTACCTGCAGCTCTTTGTTTTGGCAGCACAGGGTAGACACGAACCCCTCCTGTGTGCCTGTCCCTTGCAATATGGCAGAGACCTCCCAGAGATAGCAGGTCTGTGACGAATGTCCTGGAGCCATGTGCTCTCCCGCATGATCCAGACCTCAGAGAGCTACCTGTTTCCTGCTAAACATGCCCCAGACACGTTCCCATCTCCAGAAGCCCGAGTCTCTCATCCAGTCCCAGGGGGTCCTGGGAGAGCTGCTGGACTCTCAGCACCTCCCAGACCATGGTTCCTCCCCCAGCTGCCCAGGTAAGGATTTAGGTTCCCAACAGACCAATTTCTGGAAACACAGAGACCTCAACAAGAGCCAAGCATCAAATCTGCTAGGGCGTTTTTTGAGAAACACATTCATTTATCCCCTATAGCAACAGTGTTGAAATACCTCTGGAAATCTGCTAATTCATTTTAAAAATTGTAGGCCTGAGCATTGCCATAGGGAGAGAGAATAATTTTACCAATCACAAGAGGTCACTCCAGGAGAAATACAGATCTTTATAGTTTCTACATTCATGTGATTTACCACTGAGCAGCAGTGTGCTTTTGTCATGCAGAAGGATACGTCCAACCAAGAGTATTCTTCTTCTGTCAGTCTGCTTTCCTCTACAACTACTAAAAGAGGAATATATCTAAACAGAAATCAAAGAGATAAACATTTTACCATCTATTTTCACCAGGTAAGCTTTTTCACGCACTGCGAGCAGCACATTGGACCAAATCCTGCTGTTGGCCTCCTGAAGTAAAAATATTTAGGAGAGAAGGCACAAGGATTTTGGCCTGTTATGTATACTAATTTTCTTGGCTTTCCCCTGTTGTTTCAATGAGTCTTTCTCACTGGAATGCAGAACCAAAATCCCTTCTAGCAGGAAAGGAGAGAAGGCAGAGGGTATTCAAGAGCATAGGGCAAGTTACAGGCAACTCTAAAGTTGTTTCCAAGTTATGGCAAGAGCCTACGGATGTGTTATTGAAATCAAAGGGCATTTCTGTGTAAAACTTGGTGTAATAGGAGCCTTTGTTAAATGGCAGGAGGCAAAATAGTGCTGCAGAACACAGAATTAGTATTTTTTAAAAAGTGTTGATGTCAACTCAGATTTACAGTTCAGGAAACTGAGGCACAGCATGGAGACGTGACTTGCCACAGATTGTCTCTGCACTCATTTATAATTTTACCTGTCCTTTCCCTGGTCCATGGACAAAATACTGCGTTATCCTTGAGAATATTAACTGCATTTCATGTTTCAGGCTGTTTTATCTCCTGGCTGGTGGCATTCACATGGACGTTAACTTGTTAAGCAACGGATGTTCATCTGACTAAAGCCTTCATTAGTGAAATATCGCCAGAAGAGCTGCTTCTACCATGGGCTGATTATAAAACTCCTTGCATTATAAAGCCACTGTGCCAATGGAGGGCATCACCAACACAGCTGGTAGGTGGCCTGGTGACTGCCTTTTTGGTAACGACATCAGAGTCACCCAACATTTTGGGTCATATGGGGCAACACGTCTCCTGGCAGCCCTGCCAACAGGAATGTTTATGCTGATGCTTCTCACAGGATTGCCACTCCAGGACACCTCTCCTTTCCCCCATGCACATCAGGGTATGAACTCAGGATTGCCCCAATCCATGCTGGTTTCTGCCCAGGTGTATACCTTCTTTTTGCTGCTCATCTCCTTTGCCTTGTACCACATCTGTGATGCTGCTAATATGCTGTTTAGGAAGGATGGATTCTGTTACTTACAGGATCCAACCTGTGGATAGGACTGCCTGGATTAGCATCAAAGCAGAGATGTTTTTATTTAGATAGGTAAAATTTATTTTTTTATCTTTGGAGAAACAATATCCAATATTAGAAGATGGGTTTTGCCTGCAACCATTCCTCAAGCCATTGTTGCAGATTTTGCAGTCTGGTCTTAGCTGTGGAGATCCCTGAACAAGCTAATTGCCTGCCATCAGCATTCATCTTTGTCCTTTAGCAAGCTATAAGTATCAGAAAATCTCACTTATTGTGCTAGATTTTAACTTCAAAAGTGGAGATGGCTGGTCACTTGATTCCCCAAATGACAGTTTTGGTTATGAAGAGTATTACAGCTATTCTAAAAGGGCTCTTTGTTGCCCCCACTGAAGTGCATGAAGCAGCAAACATCCACAGCATTTCCCCTTTTCTTAAAAACATCTTGGCTATTTCCAGGTTTTGATCACTATCATTTTAACTTTGGACTTTTATTAAAACTATTTTGAGTTTGACACAACTGTAGTGGCAGATAGAGTGGGTAGATAAACATACCTTCTGAATAGGCTTAATACCAAAAGTGGATAAGAGGAATGGCAAGATATTTCATCTATGAAAATTTCATATCCATAAGATTTGCCACTTACCGCTGATAATCCTTTCAGCCTCAAGGGTCAAAAGGTGAAAATGATTGAGGTACCTTTTGCTATGAATATTTCACGAGCTGCATATCCCTTTTTCACTGAGATCTATGTGCTGACTGAGGGCTTCTTCAGGATGAGTCCTTAGTTGACTGATGAATACAAAACACCTCTCAAACAAAAGGCATTCAAGATTAGCGGAAGACAAGACAGCCTACTTTGGTTTCTGTGAGCAGTACCTGGAGTATCAATGGAGATAAAACACTGAGTGACAGGTAACTGAAATACAGAATAACACCATATATTGTTCTCCTATTGATTGGGGAAATAATGAGAAAGTTAGCAAGTCACGGTAATGTCACAGGCAGTGATGAACTTTGGAGAACTCAAGGACCAAAAAGTAACATGAAACAAGGAGCAAAATGAAGATAATATTTGGTTACAGTACAGTTCTCAAATTGTAGTGAAACGCATCCCTTTGCCTTTGAGTATGCATGGTTTTTAAAACGAAGACAATAGGAAGAAATTGCTGGCTGAAACAATATAGCTATTTTATTTTACTATAGCCAGTAATGTGAACTTCTTGGAAGACATCTTCTTTCACCACACTATTGCGCCTGGGAACATTTATAGGCTAGGAACCAAAATTATCCTCTCTATGCAAAACCTTTCTAGTGTCATATCCTGCAAGGTATTGTGGTAATTGAAGATATTCAGTACCAAGAATTGACTATTGTTTCGCTATGGCATTGAGATGAAAAAGCCAATCCCTTTGAAGAGGCTGCTCGTTCAAAAGAGAAGCAGCACCTCAGCAAAACGTTTCTAGGGAAAGTTGTTCTTTCTTTTCACATTTAGACAACACTCGGAAAGCTTTTAGCTCATTTATCTCTGTAAGGCAGGGGTGACCTGCCCCTGCTGTGGGGTCCCCAGCCCCAGCCCCAGGAGCTCCCCACTTCTCCCACGGTGCTAGACAGGGACCCCATCTTCCCAGGACCCATCACCTTCCCTCTCTGCTGACTCAAAATCAGGCCTGTGAAAATGATCACGCTGGCAATGAAAATAACCTCCTGCACTCCTCAGGGCTTCTTAGATAATTTTATAAGTTTATAAATAAAGCTGCCCTTTCATCACTTGAACAGAACAGAGCCCATGTAGGTCACAAACCTTTTTCCATTTAAGACAAGCAAATTTGCACGTGAAGGAAGGAAGGAAAATCTCTCGCCCTTGGTTAAAACTAGACGTCTTAATTTTAAATAAAGATAAAATCCCATTGTGCTTCTCATCTACCTCTCAAACTGTTTCTTCTTATTCTTCTTGGGAGCTTGTCTTTTTCCTAGTAGAGAGTTACTCTAAAAATATCCTTAAGGGTCATATTTTTAGTTGTAATCTTTAACAGTCAGGAAGAAATGTGTCACCCTAATGCAGGACACATTTCAACGGCTTCACCATCACTACAACAAACATTTCAGATGGATTTAAGACCTGAAGGGCTGCAGCATCTACCTTCAATGGGATTTCAGCACCCACTTTTTCAGCCTCCTGCAGGAGCTATAAAGCGTTGTGAGCCCCAGCTTAGGTAGGGGAAGGTCACGGGAAGGTGCAGGCTGCATTGACCCAGGTCCTGCCCAGCTGCCCCCATGCAGGGGCTGGGATCAGCTGCCTGCCTGGGCCCTGCAGTTTGCGAATGCTTTCAGGTCCCTCAGTTTAGAGGAAGCCTCATCTCTGTTCAGAGAGGTCCAGGTCAAGACTGGGACTTGCATAGTCTGATTCTCTCTTCTGATATAAAGAAATCAAATGAATTGTTATGTTTGCATTATACTGGAACATAGAAATGTCATGGTAGCTGGCCTGGTAATGTAGGATTAATTTAGACGTTCAGACTGCAGTGCCCTCCGCTCTGCAAATGTAATAAACATGTGGCAATTAAGCTCCATTAAGTCTACTCAGCTACCTGGTTGCATTTGAAAAGCTATTTCAACAAATTCCAGGTTGAAGCGCAGGGTGGGTGGAACAGCAGAGAGTGTGAAATGGAGCATTTGTTCCAGGGTAAGGATGCAATTGCTATTCCAACCAAAGAGTTGGGATAGCAGCCGTCACGCCTCTTCTGCACAGGGCACTGGAAGTGTATGAGCCATACAACCAAGGCAATAAGCATGTACTTCCAAGATTGCCCTTTACATGCTGTTTTAGGCAGCTTGTTCACTCACAATTGCCCCCAGGCTCCTGTGTACCCTCACGTTCCATAAAGATGGGAACTTTGCTCCTGAACATGTTAAGAAATACGTACTCATGCATTATCTCCAGTGTGCTTCACCTTTTGTGCCACCATGGGCAACACCATTATGCTCAGAAATTCCTGATCATGAAGGTAAGATATCTGATTTCTTCTTTCCTGCAAGCAGCCGTGATGCTATTTGCAGCATATTTGTTCTCCCCCGAGCAAGACCCAGCTGGAGTTTGGAGTTCTAGCAGAGAATAAATATCTGAACTGAGGGAATGGCTACATGACACAGCCTTCTGCTGCCTATGTGGAGCTGCACCCAGAAGCAAAGGTCATTTTGTTTGAGTCTAAACACATACCGTGCACCACATATTGCCCTTTCAAAAAGAACAGTTGCCTTGTCTTTAATGGGAAGTCTATCCAGCCATCAATTTGTTAATAAAAAGGTGATATGCTAAAGAGAAATTAATGACAAATAATGCCCTACAAAATAATGTCACTGCATTCAGGTTCAGGTTTGCTGGCTACAAAACATTTGCTACTCATTTTCTGCCCCACTATTAACAGATAAGAGAAAAGAAGGGGCATTTGTTACTTAATGTAAGATATGCATCTCATGCCATCAGATTACATCAGGTTCATCAAGTCACGCTTATATAACTTGATTTTAATTTATGGGTTTTATTGTTGGCAGGTTTCTGAGATTATGACTTGATTGAACGTCTGTTGAATGTCTGTAAAATATGTTAGTTTGTAAACGGATTATGCTGCCTGATTCTTTTGTTATGGAGCTGTTCACCTTTGCATAGTATAGTAGACAAGTCACATCTTGCTTTGACTGCACACAACATCAACTATAATAACTGTATGTCAGAGGCTGTAGCATTGTATATACAATCTGCTTAAAATCACTGTACATGTATCCAAGGAGAAACACTTAGTGTCCAGGAGAGCTCCAGCCGAACGACTCACTACTGTCTGTAGTTTGATAAATGAGACTTTTATACTTTATGATTTATTTTATATATCGCTGGAGGTTTCTTTTACACCAAAACTTTGAAAACACTTTTTAAGTTTATGGGGCCAGGTCTCTGCTGGTTCTATTGAGCTGGGTTGACTGCAAGGAAAGGTGGCTCTAGAATAAAGAGCTTGGCTTCCCCTTACCCAGGCTGGCTCACGGTAGATCTAAAGCCTGGTGTAAATGAGATGGCAGGCCTCCAGGGTCCCTGGAAACTGGAGATACCCAGGGCTTTTTTTTTTTTTTTCCAAACTGAGGAGTGAGAGTGATTGACAGAGGAGCTGTTAAGGTGGGCTTACAAACCTGGAGGCAAACTCTGGCTGCCTGCTTTGTCAGGACAGAAGACACAGTACAGGGCAGCCCAGGGAGCACTGGTGCAGTGATAACCACAGCCATGGCAAAAGTACTACAGCACTGTGAAACACCGGTGCAGGAGATCCACTATAAACCAACTTTCCTGCAGGCAAGAAGTATTCGATGCATGGACCAAACCCTGGTGATATGAGCAAGCTGTAGCTTTGATTTTTAAAAAATACTGGTTTGAGGTTGGGCTTGAGCTTGAAGACATGAAACTGAGTTCTTGGCAGATCAACTGTTACAAGGACCTATGCAGAAGTCTTCTTTATGTGCATTTGTATTTGGTGGGTTCACTTCACAAGCAGAAATTCACTTTACAGCTCACAGACGGCAATACAGACAGCTACCACTGCTAGGGCACCCGTCCACTGTTTATCCCAGGGTCTTAGCACAAATCTTCAGGATTTGAGCCCAGGCTCCAGAAAAGGTTCCTTGAAAGTGACCCACATCATCAGTTCCACGGACAATGGAGTATTTTGCTACAAGGGCAAGTCTTGAGGTATAATACCACTACTGTGGGGAAATGTGCAGTGTGGAACCTTGGAAGGAGACAGTCGAGAAAGCAAGACTTATGCTGCCTGATACATCTTGCCCCACTATACTTGTCCCAGAGCTGCACGATGTATCTTCTGGGTTCAGTGGTGCAAACCTGCAGTCCCAAAAGAAGCTTTCCAACATCACCAAATGATTCAGAAAGAGATGGCTTCTATACATGTCATGAGTTGGTCCTGTTGTAAGGACCACTGCATGCTGCCCCACCAGCTGTGCTGCAGCACTTTGCAGGGTGCTTTCTGGCCTGTTTGTGGCACAAGTGTCCTCCCAGCCATAAAATACTAAATGTGATTCTTCCCACTGGCTGTATGCTGAGCCCTTTGCTGGTGATATACCCCAATCTGCCCTTAAACCCCTCTGCAGAGCTTTCCTCTGGGGCAGGCGATGGCAGGGAGGGCTTTGGCTGGACCTCACTTACTCTGGTGTGACCCTGGAAGAGCCGCACCCGGGGCCACCTGAGGTTCCCTGCAGCGTGAAGCCGGGGCTGTTTGTGCTGTCTGGTTCTGCTGCTGCCCATCCTTTGGGTGGTTCCCTTAGCTACTGTGAACCTCCATTTTCTCACCAGAAATAGAGAGATGAGAGAGATAATCCAGCATTAGAAAGCATTTCCACCAAAGCCAGAAAATCACCAGGCAAGCACTAAGAAAGGTTTTTTAATGCAAGAAAACCGTTACACGAGTAAGGAAATTTGAACTATATGGCATCATAGTTATTAAGGTAGACCCTTTTTAAGGTTTTGACAGGGAGAAAAACACAGTAGAAGGACAAAACCACTTTCAAATGTTTTTTTCATTCTGCTCGGCTCTTTCTGGTATACACAGAATAACTACAAAATGGCAATGTACCTGGAATTTCAGAAACACAACTACAACATTTCTTGAATAGAATTACATAGGATGTGATCACCAGTTCAACAGAAACATTGCATGGCTTGTGTTTTCAACCTGTAGATCGTTCTTGTGTCCTACTCAACATCCCAAGCTGTGGCCACTGTCACGGAGTAACAGTGCCGCTCGGCACACTGTGGGGACTGTCAGCTTCTTGCTGGGTAAAAAGAGCCTCCAGAGCTGCAGAAAAATATTTATAATGGCATCAGTTCCCCCAGCTGTCCCAGATGTAGAAAGTTAGCACAATGTTGCATAAAAATCTGGTTGGTCTTGAGGTGGCGAAGCCATCCATCCTGGAGGAAGGTACCAGATGTCAGGGATTCAAATAGAGATGCAGCTTCTCAGAAAGCAACCCATGACAGTTTGGGCTCATACTCCTAGCCTTCTCCTACTAAATTCCTATGGAAAAGGAGCTCGGCTCCAGTCCTTTGTTTTGCAGCTCTTTTAAGCCTGTTTGACTTACATGTTTCACTTCACACCTAGCAGCAAGAACCATGCACAAGCACAGCAACAAGTTTGCCATCACCTTGTCATTGACTCACCATCATTTAGCACCATCTGACCCAAAAGGACTTTTTTGGCCCCAGTGCCCTCTCCTGCGTGACATCTGACAGATAGCACACTCGTGAAGAGAACACCTCCCAAACACGGGGCTACCTCAGTGCTAGCGGCCAACCTGAGGAAACAGTCATAACATTGGCAGAAGGATGTGCCAGGGGAGGTTTAGGTTGGACATTGGGAAAAGGTTCTTCACCCAGAGGGTGCTGGACACTGGAACAGGCTCCCCAGGGAGGTGTCACGGCCCCAACTTGACAGTGTTCAAGAAGAGACTGGACAAGACCCTCAGACACATGGTGTGAACTGTGGGGTTGTCATATGCAGGACAGGAGTTGGACACGATGATCCTTGTGGGTCCCTTCCAAATCAGGACATCCTATGATTCTGTGATGCTATGAAGATTGAAGGCCATCAGCTGCGGCAGTGGCAGCTTGTACCCTCCTCCCGTACAGTGTCAGTTTGTCTGGAGGAAGACCGGCTGCTCTGAACATGGGCCATGAAGGAAGCCAGAGCATCTTTCTAGCCAGGAGGACAGTCTCCCATTGAGACTGGAGTGTTGGTTGTTCCCAGGATGTCTGCAGGCAAGTACGCCCAGGACGATGCACCACAACTCAGGGCAAAGCAGTGACACCACCAAGCTATGCGACAGCTCCCCATATGTCTTTCTGCTTATCCTGACTTCTCGATGCTACACCAGATGCCAATGGGCCCGAGAAGGCACCCGGGGCTCAGCACAGTATGGGGTCATCATCTGCATGGCCCTTTTCCTTCTGCTGCCCTCCTACACCGGCATCGAGAGGCTGGAAAGTAGCAGAGAAATCTCTGTGCTGGCTGGCAGGAGGTGGCCATCGTGTGACTCCGGGCAGGCGGTGAGAAGGGGGCATCACCTTGGACAGCCTAGAGGAGAAGGTAATGGGAAAAGCAACCAATTGCAAAATTTAAGCAAAAGCTAGCTTCTCACTGCTAAGCTTTCCCTGTCCCCAGAGCCTCCTCAGCATAAAACAGCCAGCAAAAGCCACGGCAACATCTAGCAATTTTCACGTGGGCTGAATTCTGCCCTGACAAAGCACCAGTCTGTGTCCAGTCTCTCAGGTTTTACAAATTATAAATGGTATGAACCAAGCAACTTGGTCACTCACAATTTTACAAGCTATTTTGCTTTCATTATTTTTGACAAAAAATTTCTATTGCCTTTTGTAACATTGTCCACTTGTGCTTTGTGTATGGATAGAGAAAAAAAATAGGAGAAAATAGTTGACATCTATATTTCTGTTCACAACTGGTCTGTAGCGGGGATTTCATATCCTTCTCCAGGAGAAGATGTGCTGGGTAGGGGGCTGAAGGGAAGCAGCAGAGCACTAGAGCCCCAGGCAAACACTGAAACCCCTGTTGGAGAGGAATTACTATTTATACTGCTGGACAGTTTTCTTCTGTGAAACAACTGGAAATGATTTACCCCACAAATGTCTGGCTGTTGGCTGGGTCAGTAGCCAGCAAACAGAAGAGGAATCAGACCATGCCAGACTCAGCTAGCTGTATGCAATCCATCGCTGATCCATCTGCAGCACATGATATCCGCTGGTTTCTCTGCTCCAGACTGGTTGGGAGAGAGGTACTTGAAGGAATGGGAAGCTGTGTCTCCACAGCTGAGTGGTTCTCTAGCTCCGCGTTGACATGGTGTGCCTTCTGGCTGCTCAAATGGTCCTAAACCAGAGCCCCACCACATTATACCACTGTAATGTAATACTCGCATTTATTGGGTTAGAAGCAGGGTAGAAAAATCAGCTCTTGCCTTCTTCTGTGTACAATAATCCAAAATTAAAAAATGTCCTGGACAACGTAGTGAGAAGTGCCTAGGTGCAAGTAAGGACCTTCCAGCAACCTGTCCGAGTTCTGGACCATCCTCCCTCCTTTATGGGGGCTTGTGGGGGTCCCCCTGTTCGGGGGAGACAGGGGAGCCCCATAGTGGGAATACACATCAAACTGTGAGTGCAGAGGGGTATCCTGAGAGCCGGTTCTGCCTCAATGTGTGTTTTGTTTTGAAGAAAATAAATGGGGCTTTTTCTGCCTAGAGCCCCGGAGAGGGAGAATTTTATAACCCGAAACTCAACGCAAGAGGTACTGCATCACTTAGCAATGGTCTAAGAGCAAAGTAGATCATTCAGGTAAGACAGATCTCAGTGAAAATGAACTTTCCCAGCATAAAGCTACAGAAACTCAGGGGGCTATCTACAGTTTAGGCTTAAGAATACTCCACGCTGGTTATGTGCTGCTCAAACTTGAAAGGTGTTGGGATTAGAGCTCTGCTGTACATTCACATCAGAAAGTGAAGATCGTTAGAGTAGCGCTCTCCTATACAACAGTGATGCAGGTCAAGGTGATCAAAGTTTTTATCCATTCTCTGAAAACCATTTAGGTCAAAGTTGTTCTATATAATTTATTAGCTTTGATTCCCTTTCCCTCTTGTATGTTCTGTAGGTGGGGGTATCTAGGTTTTGCAGGCTTTTTGTCACTCCCGGCACAAGTAATTTTCCGTTCTGTTCCTGAGCTTCCCCTGTTGTAGAATGGTACTAATGACCCTTATTTGCCATGCGACCTACTGAAGAAAGTACTTTTATAGAGCAAGGGAGTATAGCAGACAGCAGTGTCATTTTACCCCAGGTCCAGCGGGGACCACCTGGGTAGCAGTTCCCCATGCAAACAGTGCTGGCATGATCAGTAGCCATCAGGGGAGTCGTGCTGGCTAACACAGGGCCTGGCCACATAGCTCTCACTCGGGAAAACTCTCCTTTGACTTCAGCCAGGGTGCTGATGTGTCAAGAAAACAGGAGGTTGGGGTTGCTGTCTGGCCAAAGTGCTTTGGGTCTCATCTCTGACGACTTACCATAAGGTGCTAAGATCTGAAAAGCCACCTGGAGAAATCTCAGCAGCAAAAAGTTGGTCTGTGGCTGTGTCTCACGCTGATATGGTACCATTTAAAATCCTTCGATGTTTTCAGAGTCATTCATGACTCAGACTGGCGAGGGTAGAGCCAGGCCCCCAGTTCAATTACACTACCTTCCCTCTCCCTATCTGTGCTATGCTCATTACACAGAGCGAAATCAATTAATTCCAGCAGAGGAATAGGTTCCTGGCCTGTCTATAAGTCACTGGGTACATAATTGTTCTGTTGCTTACATTAACATCTTATCACATTATTAGCACCGCTTGCGATTCCTCGGCCCCCGCCGCAGCCCAGGCTCTGGTGGTCGCTCCTGGCGCGGGGGGCTTTGCTGTGGGCTCCCCCCGTGCAGCCCTCCCGTGCACCAGGGCTATGTGCAATTAAAGGCCTCCCGTGGCTGAAGCCTTCAGATGCACAGAGACCTAAAACCAAGCCTTTCTCTTGATTAGGCAGCTTTAAACAAAATAGGATTAAGGAGAGAGATACCACCACAGAGGGGAACAAAATATGGGCGTCTCGCTGAAGTAGTGGGGAATGGGAAGAGGACAATGACAATCTTCTGAGCAATTCACGCATTATTTCCAAAAAGGACTGACAAAAATAAATTTCTTAAAAAATACATCGCCTTTTGAAATTAAATTTGAAGTATTTGAAACACACATTTTAAAATTTCAAGTTTGAAAAACACATAATCCCTGAAACTCAAATCTTCCAGACACTGGAAATGAAAGAAAAGTTAAGTTATGGCTTGTGAGCTTTTTGTCTGTAGAAACAAAGAATTAACAGCCAACGAGCAAGCAGCTCAGATTCTCCCCCTTTTTAACAAAGAAAAGTATTTGCTTATGACTATTCTTGCTGGATTAGGAAACTAAAAAAAAAAAATCAAACAGGCAACAAATAATTTTACCATTACCAGGTAATATGTGTTAATTGCTCAGTTTATATACTCTGGATGACATACCATTAGAGACTGTGTATGCATTGTAACTAGAGCATTAATAAATTTAAAATGTGCCTATTAGGATGACAGCTTTGGAGGTGCAAAGGAATAACAGTTATCACTTGGCAGAAGCAGATCTCACCCCATCTGCCGAGACTTTGCATACATTTTCAGCTTCCTGAGCAATGATTAGGGCTGTCAGAACCTCTTTAACCTTCTAACTGCTGGTCCCAACTGGCCTTAATTAGAGACTAATGAATTCAGAAGATGCAGGCCGTGAGGAAAACTGCCTTGACAGTTTGTGTACAAATTAAGCACCAATTACTTCATGCATCTTTTGCATTGCTGATACAAGTCTCTGTTATTATTTTTTGAATATGGTCATTTTAGCATAAACCGAGAACTTTGCTAATGTATTTTGTCATTTTTATGGCTCATCATAAAAAAAAAAAAAGAATACCAGGAGGGTCATGAATATGTGAAATAAACTACTGTAGATGATAAAAAGAAATTCATTTCCCTCTAGGGAATATCTTCCAACATTTTTCCCCCTAATATCATATTATTATTATTATGATTAGTCACATAATGATCACAATTTAAGAAACAGACGTAACATGGTACTCTGGATATTTTTATTAGGAATATAGCTGCTGTTATTAGCACAAGAAGGAAAACAAGGATGCAGGTAAGAGTCTTTCAGTTCTGGGATCTCAGAAAAACTTTTACACCCACCGTGTTAGCAAAAGGTTCCTGACACTGCTACAGTCAGAAATGGGAGCTCAGGAAGCTGGAGATGTACAGTCAAGTTCTTTGGGGGTTTTAATCTCCTCAGTTTCTCCCTTTTATCCACACCCTGAAGACATGAGGGTTTCAACTCAATGTTTTTTGGAAAACCACCCTGAAGCCCAGTGAATGTGAATGCCTGACAAGGCAAGGGAATGTTCACTGTATCTTCCCATAAAACTTGCAGAGCGAAAGTCTGAAAAACTGCTGCCCCTGGTGCTCCTGCCAGACCCGGTGGGTGAGCAAATGTGACTTTACTGAAAAGACCACAGACCAGTGCAGCTCATGAACTGCAGAGCACGTCTGAGAGACACAACCCTCCAGACAGACACACATCCATTCCTTCCCCGGCCTGTCACCTCTTTCCATTTGGACTGCTACATCTTTTCATTTCTCCTGATTACCATCATGTTCCCCATTGCATTTAGTGAAATTTAGCACTGCTCTGCAAAACAAGGGTACTTCAAACCCCACCAGAGAAATTCTCCTGGCTGTGCTGCCGTGGAAATCGAGGTCATATCAGCCACCTCCCTGAGCTTCTCCTGCCCCTGCCCTCCCTGTCGCTGGGAAGGAGGGATCCCCCCAAGAGGGTCTGCAGGAGCAGAGCCAAAGAGAAGCCAAGGGATGGATGAATTCACAGTATATAGTGAAATTTTCCCACTTGCATACCAGATTAGACTGCGGCGTGCGTATCTTTGTAATCTGCAGATGTACAGAGCTGAAGAAGAGCTATAGCAGAATGGATCCTCCAGTACTGCAGACTTCTTCCATTGTGGAGATGCTCTGTGTGGAGGAAAGAACGAAATTTCTATCATGTCTACAAAATCTCTCCCAAGAGGAGACTGAGAGCATTAAAGCAAGCTTGAAAACCTGAGGCCAGACTCTCAGTGGCAAGTCACAGACCCAGCATCTGCGGGTCTTGAATTTCATTTAAATAAAGCCCCAATTAACATCTCTCATGAAGTTTTGTCTTAGTCCACACAAAACCACAGATGCCCCTCTAGTCCAATTGCTACACCATACAAGAGCTTCCTCCACACAACTCTCTTGCATTTCATCAAAAGTAATTTTAAACTTCTCTAATGAGGATGACCTGACGATCTCAAGTGACATTTTCCTAATTGTCCCTATCATTAACCATTGGGATTTTCTGTTGATAAACCAGCATTTTCCTGCTTGCATTTACACCAGTGCAAAATGCTTACAACATATTTTTACATGTATGTCAGAGTCCTTTCTTTTCCCTTGAAAATGTATTATTTTATGAGCTACCATTGAATTTAAAGTCCTTAATACATTTTTTGGTATCTATTTTCATCAATCACCCTTCAGTCTGGCCTTTGGCCTGGAGAACAGATCCATACTCTAGATCTGGATTTTGCAAGGCTGATTCCCTAGACCAAGACATGCTGTGGCTGTGAGTTTTTATTATTGAAAATCACACTCAGAGATGATGAACCGATCCTCACAATTTTTTTAAGATAAGGCTAAATTCGTGGCTTGGGTATGTCCCTAACCTGATACAGACTTTTCATAAGCTGGTTTATTACACTAAAGGACGTTGGTTAAGCCTCATTCAATTTCCATTGCTGTTTCCTTTTTTTTTTTTTTTTTTTTCCCCGCCAGTTCTGATCACTCCTCCCTGGTGTTTAATAACAGCATCTTCTCCTTCAGTAACACTTACACATGGAACGAATGCAGATTTTACACTGTCATCTGGGTTACCGTTATACTGTGTATGGCTCCCTTCTGTTTATCACAGCTCTAAAAGCTCACGATAGAGAGGGGACTCAGAAGAAAAGACAGGAAAGGTGACACAGCCCCTTCGTCTGATCTAAAGCCCTGGTGAGTGATGAAGATATGCCACATATCCTGCAGAGAGATGAGTCTTACTTGGGTGCTGAAGGATAATGTACGCTGAGCAAAATGGTGAAGTATACACACATGTGTGCGTGTGTGTGCTTAGACCTGTGTCTCTGTGTCTACATGCGTATGTGCAGGCATCCCACTCTCTAGCAGATGGTCCATAGTGAGACCACAGGACTTTGACACTAGATGGGTCAGATCATAGGATCACAGAATCATAGAATCATTTTGGTTGGAAGAGACCAAAGAGTCCAACCATTAACCCAACACTGGCACTCAACCACGTCCCTAAGAACCTCATCTACATGTCCTTTAAACCCTTCCAGTGATGGTGACTCCACCACTTCCCTGGGCAGCCTGTTCCAATGCCTGACAATCCCTTCTGAGAAGAAATTTTTCCTAGTGTCCAATCTAAACCTCCCCTGGCACAACTTGAGCCCATTTTCTCTTGTCCTATCACTTGCTACTCAGGAGAAGAGCCCAACACCCTCCATGCTCCAACCTCCTTTCAGGCAGTTGCAGACAGCGATCAGGTCTCCCCTCAGCCTCCTTTTCTCCAGGCTGAACAGCCCCAGGTCCCTCAGCTGCTCCTCATCAGACTCGTGCTCCAGACCCCTCACCAGCTTTTAGCCAGCTCTTACTGGGAAAGCACAAAAACTCTGAGGCTGAAGACCCACTTCCTAAGCAGGTGTAGGGTTTCTGTGGGACAGTAATTCTATAATAGCTGTTGGCTCTGGTGAACCATGTCACACCATGACTTTCTGGTCGCTTTGACTTCTTGCCCTCCCTTCAGAAGTTGTCTCATGAGTATGTCATCCCCCACCTGGGAAGCACCAACCTCGGGTCTTGTCCTCCTCACCAGTACCACGCTGCTGCACCTCTCTGTGGAGATGGCAGAAAGCACACACCAGTCTCTGAGGCACCCAGCCCAACAGGAACACCTTTACTGGCATTTCAGAAAGGTGTCCAAAGCCCTGACTTTTCTTCACAACAAAGCAGCTGACTTTTTCAGGTGGAGATATGGGTCTCAGTTCTGCTTTCAAGCTTTATTCTTCCACCTGGTAGGTCCATTCAGTTCATTTACCCTACCAGACAAGCTGAACAAAAAAAAAGGCAGGAGGGGAAGAAGGATTAAATAAACAACAAATTCAAAATCATGGAATAGTTAGCAGTCCCCTCATAGAAGACATTTATATTTAACTACAGTATATGGAACCAAAGCATCCCCTGCAAAAACAGGCACTCTACGTATAAAAATTTAAAACCACATTGATAACCCATCTGGCATCCTCCTAATTATGAATCTCTTAGTGGAGTAATATTCCCTTTAGAAGCAAAACAGAAAATACAACAAGGGAAACATGATTATTAATTTCTTTTTGCTCTGTCTTTCAAGACAAGCGTTCATTCACATGTGCACCCAAAATCTTTCTCAACTGGAATTTATTGAAGTGAAGACATGACACAATGCCTGCTAATTAAACATTTAAGAAGAAAAAAATACCCTGTTCTCCATCAGGAGACGATATTAATAGGTGCTTCATAATACGGCATGTGTTTGAATCCCAGCTGTCTTGCCTCATAAATGCAGAGAAATAGGCTCAGCTTCTCTCTTCATCTTTATGTGCCAGTCTAACCAGTCCGGGCTTCATAATATCCAGTCAACTCGTGGAAACAAAGCACAAGGCTTGATAATCTGGAGACAACTTCTTTTCCTTCCATGGCTATGCTACTTCTGAGGAGATGCTACCCGTACATGACTTCTCTCCACAGGCACCAGCTCCCTTCCCTGTTCAAAAGGCAGCAGTGGTGGTGACTTTTGGGGGAGCTTTGTCCCAGGCCTTCTAGCTGAGGGTAGACCTATTTTTATCATGCACTACAGACAAAGGTGGCTTGAATAGTTGCTTCCTGGAAAGTCACTATGTCTTTACAAAGAGCCAGAACATTTTCTTCATTTTAAAACATGTTCCTTCCAACAGCAGTCCTGGGAGGAACCCCTGGAAGGAGGACATCTCCTTTGGGAAGTCCATCAGGTTTCAGACTGCTTTCGAAACACAGGTGTCTCAAGATACTTGTAAGTAATGGGATATCAGATCCTGAGCAAGGAAACCCCTATTGAAACTCAGCATCAGCTAGAGACTTTGACCATCAAGCCTGGGACACTGGACAAGGGACAATATGCAGCACTCTAGGAGACCTTTGCCCACAACAAAATTTCAAGGTCCCAAGCCAGTGACACTCAGGTTCTTCACTCATTAGCCCTTTGCTTCTGGATTTTCCTCCCTAATAAAAAAAGGGCTTTTTGTAGAGTTTTTTGTAGAGTCCTTGCTCAGCTGAAATCACCCACTGCAGCAGCAGGTACCGGTAACCGACAGCACCGTGCCAGCAGCGGCTCAGCAGCAGCTTAGCATCTCCTCGTCTTACAAATCCAGAGCTCCCCTCCACCCCCACCCCACACGTGTGGAGATCTCCGAACCCGATAGCTGGACAGACCGAGCTGCTCAATATCGATTACCAGCTTTAAGAAATCTTTCCAGTTCAGTCATAGGCTTATCTGCTTTGGTTGTCACATGGTCAGGGATGATGCCATCAATACAGATTACGAATCCATCTCAGCGCCCTATAAATCTGCAAGTTTCCCTGTTTCAACCTTCCTAAACCATCCCAGTGGGTCCTGCCGAGCAGTGAGAGAGGTTGTCTGTGCGCCACATCGCACCACGTTGGCTGTACAAAGGGTGGGAAATAAAAAATCCAAGAGAAGCTTAACAATGCTCTTGCTCTGGCATCTGCTCCCAGCAAGGGCATCTAGGGACCTGCCGCACAGGTTTGTTTGTTTGTTTTTTTTCCTTAAAGATGATCACCGTGAATGTTGCAACAAATAATAATGTAAAACATTCTGACAGCCAAGTAAGCCATGAAACATTAAATCTCCAAGGCCCATATGCTCCCCTCTGCTAAGGCAAGTGGAGAGGAGCAAAAACCCCGCTGATGCTGGCAGGGACAAGTGGTTGAGACACATCACAAATGTCCCACTCCCCTCTGTTGTACCTGCAACCTTTCTGCCCCGGGGGTGGGGACAGGGAGGAGTGGAAGGGGCAGAGGGGCACTGTTGTCCTTCAGACTCTGAGGGGTTTTCTCACGCTTGCACATTTGATATCTGGCAGCCCGGCTGTTACCACTGGCACCCCAAGGAAAACTAACTCCAAAGAGAGAGAACACAAATCTTGTGGGACAAGGCACAAGATTTTTATGAGTACCTTGAGGTCTGTGGGATTTTCCTGCTGCTGTTAGGACCTCAGGTGGCTTCCCTGCAAGCCAGCTGTCAGGGAGGAGCTTTGTCACCCAAAATTGTTATCTCAAAGAAATACCGTGGATTTACTGACTCTTAAGAGCTCCTGGTCCTTCCCTGTACCCGCAGCCCCATTGGGGTGCAGAACCTCCCCTTTACTGACAAGAGTAACCCTAAACCAGGGATCTGTTTAGGAATTACTTAGGTTCCAATTGACTACCAAAGATCCCACCCTTGGCTTGCTCAAATGGGAGGCGAGCATCATAAAAAGAGGAGGAAAGGCTTACTAGAGCCTCAGGGGTGTCCTGAGCCAGCACGGGCACCGCACACCCACTTCTGCAGCCACTGAGATGCAGGAGAATGATGTATTTAATGTCACACACCAGCCCAAAAGACCACACACCTGTTCGTAACCAACTGACATGGGCGAACAAGTTTTTGTGATCACAGCAAGGATCTTTAACTCCTTTATCACCATGCGTCCACAGACATAACTAGGAAAGCCAACAGGGGAGTCTCCCTTACCCCAAGCAGTAAATTCAGGTCACCAGAGCTTCTAAACCTATGTCCAAGTGAATATGGTGGCAACAGTATTAATGGGGCTCCTGGGCATACGTTGTTCCAGAAATAGGCATTCATGGTTCAGATGGCAACATCTAAGTCCGGGTGAAGCAGCAGTTGTTAAGATGGTAAGTCAGTGCCCTTCAGATTTGGAGATCTCTTGTTCTCACCGGAGAAGCAGTGGTGGCTGGCAGGCATGCAGACACAAAAAGCCTTCCTGGGGCTTCCAAAGGGGAGGCAGAAGCACCTGGGTCTTCACATACCTGATATTTGGCAATAAGTGAACACGCTCACACATCAGATGCTAAATATTCAGTGTCTCTCAGTTTTAATGAATTGTTATGACTGAAGAAATCAAAGGTCCCATGGGGAAGAGCTGTGCTGGAACATCAGATAGGGAAAACTTGGTGTGGGGTTTTTTTGAGATAAAATGAATAGAATTATCTTCATTAATTCAATAACCACAGAAATATTTACAATGTAATTACATCCATTCTTTTCCTGTTCAAATATTATTTTTAAGGGCTTCTTGGCATCAAGGAGCCTCTTTCTTTGAAAATCCTGACCCAGTGTCAGGAAGAGAACAGACCTAAGTCTCTTAATCTAATGGCTGTTAACGGGGGTGACTACTTTAGCAATGCTCAGCTGAAAAATGAACTTTGCAATAAATGACCTTCAGAGAAGAAGACTATTCATGTTAATTAGTAGCTCTTTTCAAACAGGATTCATATATGCATTAGGCTATGTCATTTCGAACAATGCCATCATTGTAGTAAACATCAAGACAAGACTCAAGTACAGTTATGAGAATTTTAGAAAACTCTAGTTAGGTTTTTTCCCCCTAAGATTATGAGTTACTATTACTGATGTGTTGCACAATAGGATCTCTCCTAATGGCTTTTAGCTTTTGCTACTGCCAACTTTTATATTTAAAATCCATACAATTATGGACAATTTATAAGCATTATGAGGCTCTCTATCCTCCTCACCCCATTTTTTGCACTGATTCTTACTGATTCAAAGCAGCTCTGAACCCAGCAAATCAAATGCATTTTGCTTAAAACATAACATTCATTCTTACAGAGCCCACTTTATTCTTATTACTACTTATTACTTATTATGCATACTTAATTTAAGAATGCATATTCTCCATTAAAAAATTAGAATATTTTGAAGTACTAGAAAGTGATTATTTTTGGTTAGTTCCCCTTGATTAACCACTCAAATGGGGATGCGTATTTTCTAAAGCACATGCATAACAAGAATTGAAAATGGCAAAAGGAGGCTACCAAAAGTAAAAAAATGAACAAAATAAATTGATGCACAAAATAAGAGAGATGATTTTTATGCAGTTTATGTCAAAATGCATCTTAAAAATAGTTAAGAGTATATTAAAAAATTGCTATCTGGGGAGAGATAAACTTAGTACAACAAATATGATTCAGAAATATTATTAGAAGATACAGTAGGCAGAAGGCAATGTGCAGGCAAATTGCATAATTCTAATTTTACATGAATTTTGAGCTATATTTATTAATAGATTTTTTTTTTTAAATCCATGTAAGGAGTATCTTCCTTGCTGCTGACCATTCAAACCCAAATGCAAAGTTAATTTTAAAAGTCAGGCACTATGCAGAGTTGCTTCAGTATCCAAAAAACATACATTCCTAACTAATTAGAGAATTAATGATAAATGTATTGTGGAATAGCATTTTAGCAATTTGTTTAATGAAGAAAGTAATCTGTGTTGCAAAACAATTAGCTAACAAAGGGGAAATTAATAAATATTTATAAGACCAATATATATGGTTTGTTTGGAGCCTTGCAAGATTCAGAAAAGGCAAACAATTCAGTGGAGCAAACAAACTGCAAGATTAGGCTCATCCTAAAGGCTTGGAGGGGCTGCCATATGCCGTATCTGCTCTCTGGCCTGAGCGGGGCATCTGAGCAGCTTTCAGAGATGGGGTGACCGGCAAGTCCATCTCTCCAGTGGTCACCAGTGGCTTGGACAAACAGGTGCCTCCTCAGCACTCTGGCTTTGGGAGTCCTCTTCACCAAGGGTCAGACTTCCTTCGCACATTGCGTGGGGAGTCCAGCTGTCTGCCATATCGTGAATTCCCGTGGGCCAAAAAGCTTCCTGAACCCCACTCCCCATGAGGACAGCCCTTTCTAGCTGTCGCCAACTCCTTTCCCCTCTCAGATTTTGACTTTGTAACACTCAGCACAGGGACCGTGATGGTTTAGATGTAGCTGTCATTTCATTTAAGGCATGCGGGGCATGCAGATTTTATTGGTTTTAATCTTTTGCCATTCCAAAAAGAGACAGAAAGTAAAACCTGAGGCACCCTTGACTTGATCTTCCCTGCTTGGTTTTTGTGCGTGTGTATGGCGTTATTGTATTTGTTCTTTAAAGAAATGAAAAAGAAGAAGGGACCAGATGTGGGATTCATTTCGATTCAATCTGTGCAGAATTCAAAGAAATGGTTCCTTTATTTGCTGTCTTCTGGGAAAACATCTTGAGTTCATTTTGTTCTGCTCATAGACTTGTAGAAATAGGTCTGGAAAGGTACTTCAAGAGCTCATCTTGTCCATCTTACCGCCTCAAGGCTGACTCATGCTCAACGCATGACAAATTCAAGTATAACAATTTTTTTTTTTTTTCACAAAATCACTGCAATAGAAAGTAAAAGGTTAAGAAATAAGCTAGCAACATGTCATGAGACTGCCACAGGGTTTAACACTGTTCTCCGGGCATCCATGGTTGCCACCTGCTAGAGGCAGGTCCTTGGCCCCGCAGCTGCTGCCATGACCTCAGAGCAAACCCAGCTGCAAGTTGTGAAGGTGGCAATCCTGGTTCCTGCAGATTGATCCTGGCTTCAGAAAGGTAGCTCAGGTACCAGAGCAACCCCACCGCTTCTGCCCACTGGCTGCTCTAGGGGAACTCAGGCTTCCTCCAAGACCTGCACCACTACAGTGGGGCCAAGAAGGTGCGACGGTATCATGTGTCCCCGATGGCATGTGTTGAAAGTTTCCCAGTTCAACATATTTTCAAAGGGCTGTTGTCCAGAGCAGAAATTCAGCCCTATAGAAGCGATACTGAGTTGGGCACCCAGAAAAGGAGGTACCCTATTTCCCTGAAAATACGACCTACCCCAAAAATAAGACCTAGCATGATTTTTCAGGATTTTTGAGGATGCTCAAAACATAAGCCCTACTCCAAAAATAAGCCCTAGTTACAGTTCATTAAAAAAAGTCAATTTAAATAGTGTCCAGGCAGCTATACATGTAAAAAGCAAGCATCTTTTGGAACAAAAATTGTGTAAGACCCTGTCTTATTTTTGGGGAAACAGGGTAAGAATCACTCACTGGCGACTGTCTGACTCCACAGCCATAAGGGCCACCGAAGTACAACACAATGTTGTAAGCAGAGAGCAGGTGCAGTAGAGAAGGTAAAATTGTTTCTGGTCCCAGACGAAATGAATGTATCTCACACAGGGCATCCAACTAAGATGCTGCAGGTCTGTACCTGGTCATGGATTCCCACTTTGTACCTATACATCAGGATTATTTACCAGCTCAGAGAAAAACACTGAGAACATATGAAGGATTAACTCTTACCCAGAAAGTTCAGCCAAATCTGACTTTCCCAACAATTTTATAGATGCCATTTCCAATCATGCAATTTTCGTCCCATGTCCTTCCTGCTCCCGTCTTCTGCACCCTCTTGCCACCCAATGTCTGTCCCTTCACATGCTCTGCCTGACCCACAGCTTATCATAGAATCATAGATTAGTTTGGGTTGGAAAGGAGCTTCAAAGCTCATCTAGTCCAGCCCCCTGCAACGAGCAGGGACATCTTCAACCAGATCAGGTTGCTCAGAGCCCCGTCCAGCCTGGCCTTGAATGTCTCCAGGGATGGGGCATCTACCACCTCTCTGGGCAACCTGCTCCAGTATTTTACCAGCCTCATTGTAAAAAATTTCTTCCTCATATCTAGCCTAGCTTGGTCTCCACACCATGCAATGCTCATTGTTTTGGGAGGGGAAGGCATGAGGTGAAGAGAGACACCAAGAGCATGACCCAGCTGCCAGACCAATGTCTCCCAACCACATGTCCCAGGAGGAAAGGCACCATCCTGGCTTGGGAAAGCGGTGGTGAGAGTCGGTCTGTGGCTCTGAGGAAAGGGAGGAAAGCATGCAGACGGCTTAATCCCCATCACAGCACTGTCTCTCCCACCCCCAGCACCGCTGGTTACAGGGAAGACACTGCATGGGGCTACTGCCCAGCCCTGGCTCCTCTTCCCCCAGCCAGCCCCTCAGTGCTGGACACTTACAGACCTTTACCCTCCTACCGCTCTTCACCTTGTGGGCATCTACGCTGTGTCTATGACCCAAATAAAACAGGACCTTGTTTCAGGCTCAGGCACTGACAAACAATCCTCGGCAGCGTTTAGCTTTTATTACCCTCCCTGGCATGGCTGTGTTCTGGGCCAGCTAGTGTAGGTCCCAAAATAACCCGCTGGGCAGCAGCCAGGCAAGGAACGAGGAAGAAATGCTGACTCTGTAATAAAGAATGTGGGATTCATATTCAGCCTAATCTGGTCCTGGCACAGCTCAGAGTGAGGCAGGCAGGAAGCGGCAAGGAAAACAGGGAGAATGAGCAGGGCAAGGGGCACCTGCAGTCCCAAGGAGCAAGGAGGAGGAAGGGCTGGAGTCATGGTGAGAGTGACAACAGCCTTGGCTGCATGAAGGAGGTTGATTCCTCATGGCAACTAAGAACCTAAAAAGAGCGAAGAAGAAAAGTGTAGAAAATAGCAAAAGGAAGATTGTGGTCCAACAGCCCAGAATAACAGGACCCAGACTCCCTGCGGTGATGCATCAGATCTAGTCACTGTCACTTAACTGTAGCTTTTCTATTCTGTAGTAGGGGTTAGATGTGTTTACTGCACGTAATAATTTCTACAATAAAAGCCCATGCTGGGTGACTAGTGTTTTGCTCTCTTTGCACTTCAAAGCCTCAGGCTGAGCTGTAATAGTTGCTCACCATCATTTTGGATGTTTCCTCCCTTGTCTCTGTACAAGGCAGTTGGCAAGAGACCCAAAAGCCACCCCTCAATCCGCTGGTCTGGCTGGGGAGTGGTGGCGTCTCACAGTTAGGACGTGCTGCTAGCTCACTTTCAGGAGTTGTGCAGGCAGAGAGTAGGGAAAGAGCGATTGGACACAATTAGGTGTGGACCCAAGTCATGATACTTCACTTAAGTGCGAGAGGATGGGCCCCTTTCTAGCTTATTTCCAAATTAGACATAGCCTTATATACTAGCTATGGACCTGTGTCTGTGGATCTGAACACTGCAGACTGAATTTCAAAGGGACATCTCTGTCCCTCCTCAGAGGGAACCCAAGACAAGCAAGAGCGAGGTTCTTTGAGGATGGAGGAGGCTAGAGATGACAGCCAGGTATTTATCCAGTAGGTAGAAGGCTCATAGACATTTTATCCAACCTTCTGGATTTGAATCTAGCTGTCTGTCAACTCAGAAGAATGTCCTAGCACAACTGGAAACCTTGCCTGTGTGTTTTGTCATAGACTTCGTAAGGCCAGGATTTTACTCATGGGGAAATATGTTGGTCTGTGAGCAACAGCTTCAGAGAGACCCTCTGAAACCAGAAACATGCGGGTAGAGCTTGATGGGATAACAAGGTGGTACCAAAATTGCTCCTGCTTGTGCCTCTCTTAAAGTGCATGAAGAGTGGGGATGCCCCTGTTATCTCCATGCAAGTGATGGGATCATTGTGTATCACTGGGCCAAACCTAGATCCTGGAAATTCAGACAAAGAGCATCTTAAATTGGAGCCTTCCTCTCTTTACTCCAGAAAAAACTAAATCAGCATTCAGTTCAAACATGTGCACATCTATGCGAAGCCCTTCCCTCTGACACTTCACATCTCATGTTGGGTGCACTGTCCGCTCTAGGTAAAGAAGGTGTATTTTTTGTGATTCATTTTTCTTTGCAGTATTTCAAAGTTTAGTCATCCTGCCCAGTGCCTAAGAGGCTATAATTTTTGATGTTCTATTGGTTACAATACACTTTATAGTTACTGTTTTTAAACAAAACACATTTACCTTCTATTTCTAGAAGATAGCATTTAGAAAACTAATTGTGTTTATGATGAACTGAAGCATCATATTAGGTATGATACAAAGTAAAAGCAGATGGTCCATACTCACAGAGCAAACTGTTGCCTTTCAATAACATGAATAAGGAAACAAGAATTTCTCAACTAGATTTCTCTGCTTTGTAGAAGATCTGAGTGAGCTATTTGCTATTAAAATGCCTCTTCAGAAGAAATAATGTTTTCTAGTATTTGTAAAAAACATTTCGCTTCTGCGGTTGACATGAAACAAAACTATGTTACCAACTGTTGGCTGTTCAGCATGTAAATTAGCTGGTTTACTAGAATTGAATTTATATATGAAACTTTATATGAAATCCTCTTGTTTCTCTAACCCACTAATAAGATCAGGAGAAAACAAAACATAGATTAAGCCTGTCTTTCAGATATAGACTCAATCTTGTTGGCATAGGGTATGATAATATTGCTTATAACGGGGTGAAAAGTCATGTGAAAAACAGAGAACAATTTTTATGGATCCTGCCAGGGCTCTTCATGTGTTCTCAGGGTATAATTTACCTTCAAACTTTTAAGTAATTATGTGTAAATTTGTGGGTTTATTGCATCAATAATTTACATGAAAAGGTGAGCCCTTGACTAACATAAACTCCCTTGGAAGCTATATATCATTTCTACAACAAGCGTGCTTTCCTCATCCTTAGTAACCAAGGTATTCCTGAACTAAGGATTTCTTTAATGTTGTTACATTCAGTAAAAGAATGTACAGGGGTCAAAGCAGGATTGATTTGAAGGAGTTAGATTTTAAAATCCTTTTAAAAATCAGGACAAAGGATACCACATTATTAAAATAAAATGCTTAAAAATGAAAAGTATTATGCATGCCACACAGTAGAAGATCAGATTTTTATTAATGCAAGTTTTAAATGCTGATTAATCCTCTTGAGAATCAGTTTCCCAAAGCTTTGGCCTGCATTCAAGTCTTTTTCAAAGGGGCACATCACTTCCATTATTCTGAATATTAATTGAACAACATTATAACTAAGGATACAAAGAAAGATTTAAAACATGATTACAGCTGTCATTGCTTACATCTAAATAAGTCGTTGGCAATTGAAGCTCAGGCAGAAAAAAAAAAAAAACAAAAAACCAAAAAAACCTGCCGTAAACCTCTCTTGCCAGGATGGTGAAGCTGCTGCCTCCCTGGCCCCCCTTCACCCGGCCAGGATGGATCGTCTGTGTGCTGCGCGCTGACGGCTCGGCTGGCGGCTTGGTATTCGCACAAACACCCCCCCGCCTCGCAAACTGCGGATGCGTCTTGTCTTGCAAAATAATAAGCGTCCCAGAAAAATACGAACGTTTTGAGATGTTAATGGGAAGAGGGATAATCATTGTTCAAAAGACGGAGCTGCCCGTATAGTTGCTTACTTCCAGAAAAGGTTTATTTTATTGGTTTGGCATGAACCGTTTTCTGATCCGGCTTCAGCGCACGCCTCTATATAAGCACTCGTGCTTAACGCTAAGCATGTGTTTAAGTGCGTTCCTGAACTGGGCCAAAAGGTACCTTCTTTGAAATTTTTGTCTATAGCTGCTGTTCTTGGATTGATGCCTTTTTTGGTGAAAATCAATGTGAGGTTACAGTAACCATCTAATTCTGATTAGACAAATGGCATTATGGAAGAAGTATTAAAAATTTATAGTCCTATTTACTAAGTTTATTTGTTGGCCATAAAAAGCTGAATCTCACATAACATAAAAAGCATCCAGTCCTAATGATGAAAGAGATATAAAAAGATAATGGTGCAATCATAACATGTCTCTGAGAGTTTGTACATCTCAGTTGCAGTTTGGCACATTGCATAATTGTGTTGTGCCAAACTGGCACCAAACCACAATATGTTAGTGAAAAGGGCCCGCAGTTTAAGAGGAAAATCTAGAAGTGTTAACTATACACTGTCTAATTATACAACCTTACTGTCCCAGAATGTGATTTCTGAAACCATTTCTGACATATGGGAAGAGGGTAGAACAGCTGGTCATTAAGGTTTTCTCAAGACTATTTAGTAACACACTTGAATGTAATTAAAGTGCTACATTAAATACCGCACTTGTGTACAATGTATTTTTAATCTTTATGGCGTGCTGTAAAAGTAAATAAATGCAATGCGTTAACATTTCTCCCCTTCATCTCCTAAATTGTTAAGAAATAATGACAGTCCCTATCTATGCTGCCTGTGTTACCTGAAGAATACTCTGGTGCTTTGTGAGCATCCTGTGCAGTGGGTAGGAAGCAAACACCAGCTGAATTGTGCAAGACAGATACACGTTTACTTGGTTTCATTTGCCCAAGTCAAGTCACGCTGACTCACCTGGACGTATTTCAACAGACAATGTTGCAACAATCCCGGTTTATTTGAAGGGTTCCTTTGGAACCAGTCAAGGTGATGTAAAGCAACTTTGACCCATGCTGGATCTAACGCGAGAAGCAAAACTTTGTACACAAAATGCGCAAACATCTTTGAAGCAAACTTTACTCTCGGGTGTCCCAATGGGACTCTGCCCTGAAATACACAGTCAGAATTCATTTCCATACAGATGCAGATTACAGATGGGTTAAATTACAAAAATTGCATTTATATCCCATAATCCTCACTTTGACAGAAGTTCCTAGAGCAGCAAGACAGTTAAACATTATGCAGGATCAGGGTCCCAGTTATTTATGTGTTCCCTTCCTCTGTTGTCTGTGACTGTCTGTGACCTGTATTTGTCTTTCTGCAGGCAATAGTCAGGGGATCTATATTAACCTGAGGCCACTGTAAAGGAACTTGAATCAGCAAAAGACTGTGGAACAACTCAAATTCTGAAAAATTGCTTTGAGATTGGTACCAGTACTCCTTCAATGATGGCCTGCGGATTCTGTGGTCCCAAAACTGCAGAGATGCCGTAGCATTGCGAAGAAGATGTGATTTTGGAACACTTTTTTGGTCTGATGCATGAACGACCAAGGAAAAAAATGTTTTAGAATACTTATTTTGGCACAAAGTGTTTCTCTGCAGTATACTTGTGCTTTCTGATATTGGTGGGGTTTTTTACATTCTTTAATAACCCTTTGGCTTTGAAAAGAGAGGCCAGAAATTTATTGAAAATTTGAGACTTTTTGACTTCTCCTAAATTCCAGAAAATACATGTTTTAATTCATGGAGTATGATCAGGAGCTGTTGTCAGTTCCTTCAATTCCTTGGAACAATTTTTTTTTGTGAATTCAGCACTTTCTAAAAAATACTTTGTCCCGCACTACAGTGGTGTCCTTTGAGCATGAAGGATAGCTTTACACAGTGTTTTCAAACACCTAATCAAAAAAGGAGGATGGAGAAGACGATTATAAGAAGACAGGTTTAGCAAAGCACTCAGACTGTAGCTTCCAGGGCCATAAACTATCAGTCACCAGGAACGCTGCAATGAAAACCATGGAAGTGAAAACATGTGTGTACCGCGTTCCCAAGAGCTATCTGGTGACAGCGATGAGTTCTGTCTGTGACTGTGCATGCAGTGAAATCGAGCTTTATGTTACTTTTCAAAGGTAGTCATAAGTTTTTATGTTCTCTGAAATATAATGCTGGGGTTTGATTTGTGAGGAGTCACTATTTGCAAATGAGCAAAGGAGTATGTCATGCTGTGTTTTACTTTTTGCTGGGCATTTTCTAAATCAGTCAAAATGCTTCTGTTCAAATAAATTAAGTTTTTCCTCTCTGCTAATGGTGCATCTGCAGCATTTTTTTTTAAAGGGAGCAGTGGCATGAGTAGCCAATGACCCAGTCTTCCTGACTCTCTGTTCACGGATGGATTTTGCATTGTATTACATCCTGCAGCTGGTATGTGCTATCAAAACCAAGAAATGCCAACGAATGTAGAGAAATCCATGAAGGCAGGAGACACAATTCTCCTACGGCAAGTTAATCCATTTTCACAAGAGATGAGAATAACTATAGATCTCACCACATTCAGCATTAATTGCAAAACTCATCTCTCTGACTTAACTTTGCCTCATTAATTTCTTCACACACAGTTGCCAGGTATAACCACATCTAAGCATAAACACAAGCAAACAAAAACATGCTAATCAAGCTACTTTTCCTACAGGCTAAAAAAAAAAGAAAGAAAAATGAAAGAGACTGGCATATTTAGGTATTCAGAAGGTACACAGATGTTGTGCTGGTAGACACTATGTAAATACTGTGAGAAGCAAATACAACTTCTTTATAAAACTTTCTGCAAAATATATGGTCATCCCACCTTTTCAGAAGGGCAAAATCACTCAGGGTTTATCCAAAACAGTTCACTTTTAGTTTTCTACGCTTAGAGGCCAACATAAAGAAACAAGGTAGACATCACTTCTTTCAAACCATACCAGCCGGCCTTAGATCCTTTCCAAAAGCACCCAAAGACATGCGGCTGACCTGGACAGGGTGTGGACATTGCCAGAAACAGTTCATTTCTCTTCTTCTCAAATAATAAGAGATGTGGGGCATGCACTGACCATGTGAGGAAGCTGCGGGGAAAAAAAATTGTTCGTAGGTGCTTGCATGTTACTGTGTGCAAAGGGAACTGAAGGTCTCTGCAAGAGAACATTTCCTGGGTGGTACAATTGAGTCAATCCCCTTCTGAACCACAGGAAGGAGTTGTGTGGAGCCACACGAGAAGATGCAAATTGATGGTGAGCAGAGTGTACACAACTTGCTCATTTAAGCAAAGGATACTATTATTTTTCCCTTTTCTGCTTGTTTTCCCAACAGTACTGTTGATTTAACCCCATGTAGTTGTATCATGAGCACTGAAACATCCAAACAATATCCATAATCATTACAGTGCAGTTTGCGTGCGTCACTAATTTGTCTGAAAAATGTCTGCATCTGCTGTGCACAGACTTGAGCACTCGGCAGTCAGACCTCCGGCTTGATTCTACCCAGTTGAAGCCAAAATTAGATCTTAGAAAATAACTGTCTCTAAGACAATCAACCTCAGTCCAGGCATTTCTAGTGAATGGGCATCGATTGTCCTTGCACAAAACGTGAGCAACCCCCTGGTGCAGCGTTTGTCTGAGCCTGACCGAGAGAGCTCTATGGAAAGCAGAGTGCGGACCAGGGATGGGGCCACGCGTCCCACTCCCTGCCCTATTGGCCCAGCCTGCCCTTCTCCTCCTTGTGCCCCAGGCTGGCAGTGCCATCAGCCACTTTGCGAAGGTCTTCTTTTGGGATTATTTTAGCCTTAAAATTAGCCAGGCGGTGATTGTTATCAGATGCTTGCTCTAAGTTTGTTGGCTCATTTCTTGAGTCAGCCACTTGTTGAATGACTAGCACTAACCTGAATAATCCTTCACTCACCTGAATTATTGTGCTTATTTTTTTGTCTTAGAGAAAGAGCTCCACATCAAATACTTGATCTTCTACTGCTGTGTCATCTCCTGTCACCAAAGAAACAACAGTTTTTGTTTCTTTGATTTAATCTATCACACTCAATTTCCCTTTCTAGTCACAATTTCTAATTATTTCAGCCTACTGACTCAGTTAGATATTGAGTCAAGACCAATATGCATAATCTATTGATTTAAATAATATCCACTCCTGAAGTCTGCGGTTTCCAAGCGAGATGTTCTTCCCTTAGAAAATATGCAGCACTTCTACTACCGTGAGTTGCAGCCAGATAAATGCAGATGAGTCTCTATGAATCTCCGCACCAGGATTTGCTTGGGCAGCAGTCTGGCACAGCCCAGCTTTGCCTTTCCACCACGCTGTAGTAAGTGTGGCTGAATAAATTGAATATCCAGAGTTAACCTATAGCTCTCTACATTTACTGCCCAACTGTAGAAAGAAATGTATACCTGAGATTATGAAGACTAAATCACAAGGTTGAATTTTACCCAGATGAAAATCATCTCTGGCAACAACGGATGCATATGAAAGCCATGCACCTAAATGGGGGAGGATTTTTGTGTATTAGCGGTAAGACTCCTTTTTAATTTGTTTTTCTGAATTTGCATTTGCAGTAGTGTGACTTTGAAGGAACAACTGTCAGAATGTTGTAAAGTAGGCAAAACAAACTTTCATGAGAATTAAAAGGAAAGGAGGTCTTCAGCAATTTTCTTCTCTAAGGATGACACCACTACAGGACACAACTCAGGCACAGGACACTAACACCTTTGGTCCTGACCCTCCTAATGCTGCCTGCCACTTGTTCTCTGTGCGCAACAACTGCTTAAAGTTCCATTCACAAAACTCAAAAATGCTCAAAGAGAATTTTAGAAAACTTTCAAAACTAAAAGAAACATATTCTGATGCACAACTCAGGAGAAACAACAGCCCCATAAATTACTTTTTTCCTTTCAGGAACCTAGAAGGTTTAACAATTGAAATCTCAAGCAGTTTTTGAGGAAGGCTTTTTTTTTAAAAACTAAAAACAGCTTTGGTGAAAGATGTGGATTTTTAAGCAAGAATTTTCTGAATTTATAAAAAAATAACATAGCTTTTGAGAAATTAAAGTTAATTTTCATTTTCTATTTCTTCAGGTAAAAGTAATTTCCTTACCACTCCCAAGTCCTGCTGTAGGAAAATAACACAAAATTGCAAACGTTGTGCAGGTCACAGTGCACAGCCAGCACATGTGTCCACATATGACCATACATGGTCAGTTTGGTAAAGTGTCGCCTGGTACTATTTACAACCGATCTGTCATGAGATAAGATAACATGCTTGCACTGGACAAAGTCTTGAGGTTACATGTTGCTGCCGTGCTTTCCACAGTTTGTCATTAACCAGCTATTGCAAGATGGTTTTTAAGTACCTTTATCCTGTCTCCAGCTCAGCACTATCTCTCTCTCTTAATAACCAGGCTAAATCAGCAGCAATAATTAGGGAATCAGACACTACTTAGTGTCAGTACAGGCAGCCAAATAACTTCTGTATCTTTTCCTATTCCATAGGGTCGCCCCCCCCGCTTCTTGTGAAGCTCAGTCTTTTCCTTACAGGAAGATACAATATGTTAACTCATAATGATAAGAATTTTGGTTCGTGCAATTCTCACATTTTGCAATTGGTATCAGGCAACACTACATACAAAATGTATTTTCTCTCTCCTCTTTCTAGCAAATTGTCACTCCTCCAGCACATACTGGCTCGTTTTTTCCTGAAAACCCAAGGGAATGAAACGCCCATGCCAATTCTATACGATGTAAGTAGCTAGCCCCCCAAGGATCTCTTGAAAAGGCAAACACTAGGATTGTTTTCTGAACACTTCCTTAGCTAAAATTACCGCAATTCATGCTCGGGAATTCTCTAGAGACAGATCTATTGTCATGCTTGGATAGCAAAATATAGATATCGCGCTTCACAGGAAATTAAAAAAAGGAGTATTCAAAGTTCATCTCTGCCAAATAATTTTAAAAGCTGATTTTTGCATCAAAATGCTTCCTAGAAAGATGCAATTACGTGCAATGAAGAACCCTGCGATGTGTATGCATCCACAGAGTTAGCTTCTCACGCAAAGTCTTGGATTCTCATAACAACACGTGCACTAGACTTGAAGTACACATCTCTTAATATACTCTATTACCTCATTGTCATTTACTTGTTGGTAATGAATGCGTGTGTTAACAGAACAGCATGCTGATGCATTTTTTCTGCCATTGTATGTAACATATTTTCTAATTCTTCTGCGCTATTCAGCATTTGACCCTAACGATAGGGGATTATGGTATTAACTCTCTACACAGCACACATTCTTTACAGACTTTCACTAAATACTGTAAGCCTGCTGCAGAGCGGAATAAAAGTGAAAGCATACCGTCTGGTCTTAAGCTGTGCACACAGAGGGTCGTGATCCAATTGGAAGGGAAGCAGAATTTTAAAAAGAAAGAGGTTTGACAAAATTTTAATCCTTGTCATTTTCATTTCTCTTACCCTGTGGATTTGGGTGATTTTATTTACACTGTCAGCTTGAGCCTAGGGATTGAAAATCAGGCTTTTATGGAGATTATTAAAAGTACATACAGTACACTAAAGGCTGGACCACTGCTATATGCTACTAAAAATATGAATGTGGATGCTCTATATTATACATTTAAGGAGGTAAGTGCCATCCTCCCTGTAAGGTTGGACTTAGCAGTTAGGCTCATCGTGATTATACTGCATGTTTTAACAAGGGTATTTACAAGTGGTTTCAGAGTACTGAAGGTGCATGGAAGAATTGAGAGGTACCTTCAGGTGCCTTCTAAAGAGACAAGGCAGCAGCATTTTAGGAGCAGCTGAGGAAGCTTTCCTGAAGGTGTAACTGAACACTGAAGAAGCTCCTCCTGGAAGAGCTGTCGTTCTTCCCACCCCACAGCCAGGGAAGGGCAGCCTGAGGTCTAGCCCAGCCTCAGAGAAACAACTGTCTCATCACAGATGACTTCTTCTCAAAGTCCTCTCCTGAGGTTGACCTCACTCCCACGATGACAGAGATCTTCTAGGCCAAAGTCCAGGCAGGTATGAGATGGTTTGGGTTGGAGATGCAGCATATATGTACTAGGCTGTGCTGCAAGGACAAGCTGGCTAAGCAGTCAGAGCCTCCTCAAGCCACATGGCCACCCACGTTTGAGACACCTTCTGCTCCAGATTTCCCAAGGAGCATCCATGGGTCAGACCTCTGCACAGCTGCCCATTCTGGGACCAGAGAAAAGTGACAGCAGGAGGACATGAGCCATGACACATTCCCAGCAGCCCAGACTCTTTTCTCACCCAGTGTAGGCACAGATGATGTGTAGCAGGAGCTGCTTCAATGCCCTTCGACATTTTTGGCCCAAACCGAATCAAATTAAATGACTGCACCTTGAGTAGAGTTCTTCTGATTCCCCTCGCCCTGCACCCATGATTTTGCTGTAGCAGCTAAAATGGACCTCCAAACAGGCATAGAAACACAGGTAAACACAATGATATTTTGGGGTCAGACTACAAAAAAATATCCATGAGCCCCCAAAGGGGCTAAATTTCTCAACTTCCTACCTGAGAAAATTAAGAAAGAACTTTGCTGGTGCGTCTGCAAGGCAATGGGTTCACTGCATCTCTGAATGGTGGAGAAGGAAACCAATAGCCCCAGGACACACCCTGAGACTGTCGCCATGGGTAGAGTGAAGCCCCCTACTCTGACAGCAGCTTTCATGTCATGGCTGGAGAAATCTTGCACATTAGACCTGAATTCACTTCCATCAGCCAAAAACTGCAGGCTTGTTTTGTCCCTGCCCGGTGGAAGTACACATGGGGTTTGGCAGTGGGGTAGATCCTGCACCCCAAAACTCAATAACACTTGGTAAAACTGCAGTGATTTCAGCAGGACAGGGTCATAGCCCCTACTCCTGCAAACACTTCACACACAACCCTTCACTCCAGGGTCATAGATAGTCATGTTAAAACTGCAGGATCAAGGCCATAGTCACTAGTGTTTCACATAGACCTTGCTAATAAGGTTATTAAAACAATCCTGCTTGGACTCTGGGAAAGAGGCAGATAGCTTCTCCAGGTTTTTCCGCTCAGGGACTCAAAAATGTTATTTTTCCATCCAAGGAAACTGTTTGCTTGAAATCAAGATATGTGACTCTTGCTGTCCTTACAGCTCTGTAACCTTGGCTATCTGAGGCATGTAAAATAGGGGTTTATTGTGCTAAGGAATGAAATGGGCAGAAGCGCTTGCACAACTTGGCCATCTCACAATTGAAAATGGAGTTAAGCTGGCTCCACCTAATGAGAGTGCCAGCAGCACAGGATTTTTGAGATGTGCTGCTTCTATTCCTCCCTCAGCCAATTTTCAATGCACTTAGGGTGCCTCCTGATAACAGGGCCAGAAACAAACCCCACGGAGGGCAATGGGGACCTGTCCTTCAATTTAAGTGGCAGGTGGATCAGGCCCACTCGGAAAAAATTTGGCTGCTGCTCTGAGCGGTTCTCAGTGTGCCAGGGTCCCGCTAAGACATCCAAATTGGCATCTCATAAAAATCAAATTGGCATCTCATAAAAATCCAGGCTAAAAACGACAGCCTTAGGTTGGAAGTCTCTGATTTGGGCCTCATCCTGCAGAGGTGTTCAATGCCCTCAGCTCCCGCTGACTTCACCATAAGCTGAGCAGGCTCAGCACTTCTCAGGATTGCTCGGGCTCTGTAGGATTGGACTTATTGTCCTTAATACTATCTCATTCTGGTTATTCCCTATCGCCCAAGGATAATCCCATGGCATTATTCCCATTATGCCACTTGCCATTCCCATTATAGTCTTTAACAATGTTTTAAACCTATCTTTCATTTTTAATTTCCTTAGAAAAATATCTGTATTTTAGTAGTATGCATTTATGTAGTCTTTGAAAAATGTGCTTTTATTATACATAAGGCATTATCATGTAGCTTCACTACTTTATGAGTCTGGTGGATGAAAACAACTCTGAATACAAGGGGAATCCATATGTCTAAATATTTTTAGCATGAAAACTCTTACCTGTTTCCAGTACATAAAAGTATAATTACACAGCACATATTTAAAAAGTGCACCACAGGAATCATGGCAGCTTACTTGCTTGTTTCATGCATGGGGGGATTTTTTTTTTACTATCTTTAGGCTGGAGAGGAAGGAAGAAGCCGTCATAACAGTTTTATGTCTTTAGCATGTGCAAGTTACAAAGCAGAGTACCAGGATGTTATAGACCATTGTAGTTTCGATTCATCTTTCTCCTTGATTAATTGCTAAGCTGCTGCACAATGGTAGCTTCAAGATCAGCAAGATTTCTCCAACAGCTCTGTGATGCTTTCTTGTGTCAGAACCACCTGGTGCGGCAAGTAGCTCCACAAGCGAGAGTCAGAAGAATGAGAGCCAGACCCCTCCTGCCTGCCCACTTCCTAAATCCCTACGCTGTCCTTTTCCTAAAGTACTGTCTCTGTTCCTTAGGTGAGCAGGAGGTCTGAGCCCTCCCCTGAGCATTGCTTTGGAGCTGACCGTGATTTTCACCTGAGCCCCAAGCCAGCAGCAATGTCTGACCTACATCAGCCTCAAAGGTGCTCCCTTGAAATATAGCTGCTTCCCTTCCTCCTTGGCCTGATTCAGGATGGTCTGTTGCTGACCTACAGCAGACAAATTTTGGAAAGCCCAGGTCCGCTGGGCTACCCAGTCTAACGTGAGGCAGGATGGAGGTAGGGCTCCAACCTGGTTTGCAGCCTGTTTTCTGGCTCCAGAGGGATAGTTCTGTGCATGCTCCTATATCCCACTCGAGGCCAAGGAAGAACCCAGCGCATAACGGGGCTCCTGGGTGACCAGGTTGGTTTTTCAATGATGTTTTAGTCATTGGCCAGTTTGACACATCCTGAAAGACAAATTGTTTCAGACTGAATTAAAATTGACATTTGGAAGCACTCTGTTTTGGAAAAAAAAAAAAAAAAAAAAGTAGGAAATAAGGCCAGAAAAGGTCAGCTGGGCCAGCAAGTGCAGACTTTCACAGATGATTAGACTGGAGAGGCCACAGGCATCCTGCTTGATGTCTTCCCACAGACCACTGGCCCCGGGATGCTCCCCAGCAGTCTGTAACAAACTTTGCACTTCATCATAAAGCAGCTGCAAACTTAATAAGCCCCAGGAAGCAAAAAGGCAAGATCCAACGCTTTGTCAATAGCCCAAATCCTTGTAATAGAAGGAAATTGTTAGGTGAAACCTGCTGTAAATTCTAAGAAATTAAGACAGATGAAAACAACCTCCTCTTCCACAGTAGTTCCTGACAATCTGATCAACAGGGAAATTTCTTCCTTACCCCAAATCTAGTGATCACTTTAAATTTGAGCTTATGAGTGAGATACATGCAGAGATTAGAGGCCCTACCCTCCATCCTGCTCTTTCACAGTTCAGAGGTGAAAAAGAGACTAACCTAGAAGTCTAGCAATGCATAAACGAAAAGTAAAAATGACCCTTAATGACCTCTGCAGACTGCAAACAAAAGTCCTGAAGCATGTGATTAATAGAATAAAGCAATGGTGCAAATAAACAACCAAGTCTCTTTTCAAACTCAGCTGCTGACACCTAAACATCAGATACCAACTGATCCACATCACAAGCCTCATTTTCTGTCTCTAAGAATTCTGCGACACAATCATTTTCATCAGCGTACGCAATTACAGCCTAAACCAGTGAATTTCTCTGTTTCCATTACCAGGATATCATTTCTTGGACGGATGGATGGAAATCTCTCTCTAAATTTCCAGTCTGAATGTATTAATAATTGGCTTGAATTCACTTGATCTCATGCCAGTATTATTCTTTAACTCATTCTTTTTGTCTTTGAAGTTTGCCTCTTAAATGTCTTTATGAAAACTCATCACATCTCCTTTCCATCTTAGTTTTACTAGTTTAAGTAATTCAAGAGCGTTCAGTATATCCTTGTAAAAATGTGGTTTCATAAAGATTACCTTGAACATTTTCAACTATTTATCGTCATCATAAAATTAAAGTCCACAACGAGATAAACATATTATGTTGAAGCAAATATAGTTTTCTAATGATTTAAAAATACATTTTTCTCTCACAGTCACAAAAGAAGGTAGATTGGAAGTTTAAGAAGAAGAAATTATTTTGACAGCTCCAAACAGAAACCACTAGAAACTGAGAATTACAGAATAGATATTTAGGAATGGAATTTAAGAGAACAAGAAAACAAAACCTCGGAAAATAAGCCAAAAATTCAAACCTGCACTGGAAATTTTGAATCTCAGAGTTCTGAATGAAGCATGTAGAAGATTACAGGAAAACTGGAGGAGGAATTTTTTTTTACTTTTGCAACTTGGAATATTTCTAAGCCTCACATAAACGGCATCTGTTTCCTTCTCCTTAGCCCTAATTATCTTATTTTTAAGTCCATGTTCCTTAAATGTTTTTCCATTTTCATCTGAGAATTCAGAGTCCTCTGCTGATGTTTATATCTCAAATAGAGTTGATTCAGGTTCTAGGGGATGCAACCACTCGTCTTGTCTCATATTTTTAGCCCATATTGTCTGACCCTTCGCTTCTCTTTCCACCTCCTCTCAGTTTAGGGCCTACATTCTCTTAATCTATACTTTTTTCTAAAGTCATCTGTGTGGATAAAATTACTTACATGTTTTCCCACCATTTTTTGCTTCTATTCAGGATCTCACTAGTAATGGGGAAGCTGTCCTACTGTTCCCTACTCCTTCCATCTGGTCACCACACGGCTTTTACATCTCCTAGTGCTGCAATGTGAAGAATGGACTAAAACAAAATAATGACTCCATTACATGTCCTATCTCCTTCTCATAAATTTCAAAGCCAGATGAGACCATTATCACCTGCTCTGATCTCCAGCACAACACAGGACTTCCTGAGAGAGATTCCTCACTTCAGGATAGGAAACAGCAGCCCTGACTCATAGCTCTGGTCCAATGTAATGATGGCCATCTCCCAAGAAATAAAAAACCAGCAGTCCTGTTTCATGTACTCTTGCACAAGACTTTTGATTATTTGTTGCAGAAAATAGACTAACATAAATTTTAGGATCAGAAAATTCCATACATATTCTCATCGCTCTTAAAAGTTTATTTCATACCAACATTAAAAAAAAATAAAAAAGGCATTTTGGAGAAAATTATTATTATTATTGCTAAAATCGCATGCTTAAAATAGTCCATCTTGTCTTGCACTCTAAGATCTGATAACAAGAGTATAATTATATCTCAAGCCCATAAAATCACAGTAACTGATATTTGCTGTCCTCTCAGGACAGCACAGCACTGGTTGCTCCCTTCGTGGGGAGAAGTGACTGCCTTTTTGAAAATGACACATTCAGGGTGCAATATAGTATTTAGTGGAGACTTAAATGAAACTCCTACTGAAGGAAATGGAGCTTACTACTTTTTCCAACAAATGCCTTTGGGAATTCCTCCACCAGCCTCAAAGGGACGATACTAGAGGTAGAAATTACCACCTACTGAAAGCAGAAAACCACACTCTGAAGTACCTGGCATAAGCCACCTCTCAGAAATTTCTCATTCAAATACCGCATGCTACATCTCAGCTTTACCTACAGCGTTTAGGTACAGCTGTGAGGCCAGAGAACATGCTGGCTTTTTTGTTTTTCTTTTTTCCCCAGACCAGGTTCATTTCTCTTGCCTGCTCTCAGGTCCCCAAGGAGCTGCTCTGTCCCTCTGTGCCTGGGCACGAGCGTCCCCGCGGCTGTGTGAGGCAGCCGGGGGAAGGAGCAGCTGGATCCACCAGCAGCCGTGCAGGCGTGCAAATCGAGCAAGTGTTTGGTCCGGAGGCCATTCGCAGCCCTATCCTCCCAGCAGCAGTTGGCTCGCTCCTGGTGGAGACAGAGCATATGCTCCACTCCATACACCCTGTCCTGTCATTTTATTACCCCAACTCATTCTGCCTATAGTGGTGAGTACAGATCCTCAAATAGGCATTCTTTACCTCTTTTATTTTTTTTCATATTGAGCCCACAAAATGTTCAGAAAAGTTGAGCATCTGTACTGCTTTAAACCTCTGCCAGAGAGCATGTAGTGGTACGAGCCAGAGAAGGGGAGAGCTCTGAGTTAGCCAATGGCTAAAATATTGCAGGGATTATCCCTGTAGAAATATAAAGTACTCTCCGGATGCTCTGTTGTGGAGAAATAGAAGAGTATGGAAAATACAGGAGAGCCTTGTACCAAGGGGTCAGGCAACATGGAAATGGACAGTCCTGTGAGGTCTCAGACAACAGCCAGAAGTCCATCATCTGCATGTGGCACTTCCCAGTACCTGAACATGCCTTGATTATTGGTCTTGCCACAGTAAAATGTACATTTCTACTGATGGCAAATTGACACTGATGGGACTAATTCTTGCCTTGCTTTGCCACACAGAAAATTCTTGACCAAAGACCTCTCCTTCACTGCTTCAGACAGACAATCCTGTGAGGTACAGCTGAAGAGCACCTATGTATCTCTGGGGAACATTAGTATTCTTCAGTGATCTGGTTTCAGTGCAAGTTAATTATTTCTGACACCGCAAGCAAGCAGGATGGTTCCCATCCAACAGGACAGGACTAGACTTGTTGCAGCAGCCCTACCATGGTGTCCATGAAGAAGAGCCATGGTCTTCCCAGAGCATGGACTGGATGAGGCCAGCATTGCAGGTCCACGCTCCTTCTTCTGCATAGAAATTCCTGCAAGAGCAACCCATGGAGACTTCGCTGCCTTCCCTCTGTGGGGAGGAGGCCTAGAAACATGTGCTGGCTCTCAGTGGCCATTTGTCTTGCTTTCTCTGCCCAGCTTGGGTTTGCAGGACAAGTGTCCTGACTCCAGCTCCAGCCACCCACAGCCTGTATCTCCCTTTATGTGTGCATGTGCATAACCTGCCATTGTTCTTTCGCAGATCTCGTTGCTCAGGCCCAATCTCTGTTCTGCAAGTTGGCATGACGGCAGCATACCAAGTAGGAGGTTTTGGCTTGTGTGTAGAATTTGGAGAGCGGTTTTGTAGTAAGTTGCTATACTTTTTGGCTTGCAAGCCCTGGGAGCATATGGCCCATTGCTTGCAAAATGCTGATATTTTAAAATTGGGGGAGGAATAGAGCATGGCACATTTATTTTACTTCTTCAGTGCCACTATTTTTGCCAAAACCTTCCCTGCCACACCATCCTGGATCATGCTGTTCTATCCATCTTTAAAGTGAACCCTCCACTAACTAAAAAGTGGATGCTGTAAGATAGCTCCCTAACAGGCCAGAGAAAAATAGCCTTCCTCTACTCAATCTCCAGTATGAAATGTTGTCAATTAATAGGTAGAGTGAGTGAGCAGCCAATGCAGGACTACTTCTGCTCACTCCTGAACTCTCTGCAGCTGGCCTTGCTCATTCTTTCAACAAACATCTCTTCCAAGCAATCAGAACTTTATGGACTGTTATTTCCTTCCTCTTGACTTCCCAAGAGCTAACACCAGCACACTTGAGATGCTGCAGACTTACCACTTCCACCTTGAACTTGTGTTTGACCTGAAGAGAGAGATGCCAGGAAATTAAATAGAGTTCTTAAGTACAGACAGAAGAACAGTGCTGCTAAACCACCACAGTAGCTGTCAAAATACAATTTTTTCTACCTTCCACAAGACCATTTTTATTGACTATGCATGTGAATGTCTCAAAGGATTCAACATAGAGGGACTGGGGATACTTGGGTGATACCATCATATTTTGCTGGGCCTGGCTCTGTAATCTTTACTCACTCAAATAAAACCACTGAACCTAGGTGGGCTGCATGTAAAACTTAGTCACATAATCCCCACAGTGTTTGCAGGGACTGGCTTTTGGTTAATGATAATTATAAGAGACCGTGATGAACTCTGGATGCATTGCTGGTACATTTAGAAACATGATGGCACGTTAGCTGAGTTAAGGATTACTTGAGCAGTGCATATTATCTATCTATCTATCTATCTATCTATCTATCTATCTATCTATCTATCTATCTATCTATCTATCTATCTACCTACCTACCTACCTACCTACCTACCTACCTACCTACCTACCTACCTACCTATATCTAAATCTATCTATGTATATCTAAATCTTTCCATATACACAAACAGTCACTTACCCACCTGTAGGGTCTTTTAGGAACAGAAAATGAGGATTCACAGAAGGTAAATCGTGATGGGCCAAGCTCCACCTATCGTAATTACTCTGAACAGTTGTTTAACATGTAAAGATCTGTTTATTTCAGTGGATTATGTAAGGGTGAAAGAATGAAAGAATCATCACTTAATGTGTGTCATCTCATAGAGCAGAAGTTAAAAACTGAAAAATAGGGTGACTATACTGAAAAACAGAACATGCAAAACCAGAGCATGCTGTAATGACATTATATTAAAAAAATCCTTCATCTATTTTTTTCTTTAGCTTTGTTCCTTGCAACACAACTAAGAGAGATTTTATGTTGGAAATGTCCAGAAAAATAACTCAGTGTTCAGAGATAATAATGACGCATGATCTCTCATCTTTGTGGAATAATCTCCCTGTCATAGTGGCAGAAGCCTTATCCTTAAAGAAAAACTAGCAAGAACTTGACTGAGGATTTCAACATGATGGACAGGGAAACCCATTCAATGAACAGTTAGCATATGCTATATCCTGCAGGAATGCAGCCTTTCTATTATCTGATGGCTCTTGCTGCAGCGGAAACTCACCAAAGAGAAGCTATCTTGGATTATCTGGGGGGGAAAAAAAAAAGAAAAGAGAGATGCTTTGCCATTAAGCAGATGAGGGTGGGTATGTTTCTACAACCTGATTTGCAGGTGCTCTATGTCTAATACATTCAGGGATGAGCTCAGGGAGCTGGGAGTCAGAATGGGTGAACTGAGTGCCTTCCTGACCATGCCACTAGCTCATGGAGTGGCTTTCAACAGGTCACTTCAGTGCTCCCTGCCTCCATGTCCTCCTAACACGCTCACCAAGCTGTTAGGAGGCCTAATTAATTGTTTCATACTCATGGCTCATTTACCAAAGCTGAGGATTCCTGAATGAAGAGTACCAGAAAAGTTCAAACTACTGCGTTATTTTCAAGTGTAAAATACTAATGACTTCAGCAGCTTTTCACTGCTCACTGGGCAGCCGGTGAGTGGCTGGAATTGACAGCTTCTGGCTACCTTATTACCACTCTTGTATCCATGGAAATGGATGACAGATCTGCAGAAACAACAGAAAAGTTTTTTAAAATACGACTTTGCTCCATAACAGCAAAAAATAATCGCAGCAGAAGACATAAATTTCAACTGAGGAATTCAAAGCACTTTCCATCATTTGCTGCCTTTCCATACAACGCCTGTGAGCGAGGCAAAGAGCAAGGAGGAGACGTTGCAGGTCCACCGTGACATGCAGCCAGGCCTGGGGAGGAGGAAATCAGCAGCTGCTCAGTAGCACGGTGCTGCAGTATGAGACAGGAAGCGAAGATAACGATGCCCGATTGAAACCATCGCCTCAATGGAATTATCTGGTGTGGAATTTGGCCCAGGCAGTGCACTTCGCACCCCCGTGCTTTGCAAAAGCCTTGCTGCTGGTGGTTTTGCTGATCCGTTTTCTAACATCAGGAAAGAAAAGTGAGTTTTAAACTGGCAGAAGCTGCAGATGCACAAGCGAGTAGCTCTGGCCACGTAGCCAAGTGCTGACTTTCAAACTCCAGCCCTGAAAAAAGACATAGTGTTTGTGGAGCAAAAGGGACTGAGAACTTTAAAAACACAGAATCATTCAAATTATCCTTGGCATTAGGCTATGCAAACTCTTCAACCTCCACTCCCTCTATGCACTGTTATGGACCAACTGTGGAAATAAGAGAACAACTGAGTTTCCATGCTCTCCACCCCCTTCCCCAGGGTTATACTTCCCATAAGCCCTTCACAGTACAGGACTGTGCAAAATATATCATCTTGTGTGCATCTTGTAGTATAATTGAATCAAGGTTGTTTAGCACTAATAAGGTACCTCTGGAGTCCAGATGTTCGATTCATGAGGTGATATACAGGAGAAGGGCAGCCTGCGTTTGCACAGCAGCAGACGCTACCAGCCACTGCCTTGGCCAGCGCACAGACAGCCTACGGGTGTTGCAGGTGCAGCTGCTACTGACCCAGGAGCTACAAGGGATCAAACAGCTTCTCTTCATTGTTTCATCTCATCCACCAACACCCCTTCCTCAGCCCTGTCTCTCTGTATATACCACCAGCCTCTTTCATGATTTCCTTTGTAGTTTTCCTTTACTAGTGCTGCCTCATGTTCAGTTTCTCTCGCCCTCCTGTTATTCTTTTCCTGGCTGAAAAATGGCTAACCCTTCATTTCCATTTATTTACCTCTCTGTGTGATCACGGGCAACGAAGATGAGACCCCAAAGGTCACTATACCTTCAGTCCCCAGAGGGTTAAATTAATTTTCCCTGTGCATGTACAACTCGCCACTTTTTATTCATGCAATGCAAACCAGACACTTAACTGGCGGAGGAGATCCTAAGGCTGCAGCTCAGCTGAAGAACCCAGAATATTCCTTCAGGTCTTGGTACCCTCCTAGACTGCACCCAGGTCTCTGCAGAAGAGCCTGAGTGCCCAGCAGGACTGGAGAGCCAGCACTCCCTGAACAAGGACAGACTGTGAGCCTGCACCTTGCCTTGGCCTGGGCCCATCAGCTTAGACAGGACCCACAGGACTACCCCTGAGCAGGAGAAATAAAAGGCATATCAGAGGAGTGCTCTAAGCATGTATTACAGTAGCCATTAAAGGTAGGCTATCCACAGCACCTGATTTTGGTGAGCAAATCCTGTGGATTTCCAAACTTGCCGCCCCAGCAGCCTTTGATCCTGTTCCTGTGAGCACATTAATGCTGGTGGATGGCGAAGATAACTTAATGGGGCTACTCACATGGAGAAAAATGTGTCTCAGACTGTATTTACCAAATCAGAGCCTACTTAGTAAAAGACTGGGATATCTTGTGTTGGAAAGCTGTCACTCATTATGTAAGTGGGAGTAAGAAATTCTCAATGGTCACCTTCAGCTTCCTAACAGATAGTTTAGTTCAAAAGTCCTTGCCTCCTCTTCGCATTTATCTTTGTATCTTGGAGACAATTGTCACAATACATTTTGCCTGCTGGACCAGCAATGTGATGAAATTAAAAACATAACCAGATTGCTACATCAGTTCTAACTAGCACTATATGTGTGATGGATCACTACTGGAAAATATAAAACTCAGATAAAAATCACTAGGGTTTTTTTTAATGCTTGAAATGAGCCATGTTGTAAAGGAAACCTGCAATAATGAGATAATATGAATTAAAAATAAATACTTCACATGTTTTCAAGCAAGCAAAGCAGCAGGAAAGCACCGCTGAAACAGGTATTTAAGTCCTATTATTTAAAGGATGGTATTCTCTTGTTTCTAATCTATGGTTTAGTTGGAGGAATACTAGACTTTCTTGTAATATATTAGTTTTAGATATAGTATATGTAGATCCAGAATCCTTGAACTTCATAAAATTACAGGATACCAATTGTTACATAAAATAAAAATCAGTGTTCATAGCTATTTTCCAAAACACTTACTGAACAGCCACCAGAGAAGCAGATAATTTTCTGGGATATATTAAGAGAAACAAGACTCATACTTTGAGAAGGAATTTTTAAATGCTGGTATCCAATAGTTAATAATATCAAATGTAAGGGGACCAGAGACACAATTGTTTCTAAGGCTAAAAATCGTTCTAGCTATGCTGGACAACGAGAGGATAAATGACTTACTAACATTTGTGCTTGATGGTGTCTTCCTTTTCCTCCTCCCATTGAAGCCTGGGACAGCTGTTTGTCTTTAAATGCTAGAATACAAGGACGCAAAAAAGGTCACAGGAAAACATCTCCTGTGCAAACTAGAAATAGGACTGTCCTTTTCCAGTTAAAAAATGTTTATGTGAATGTCAGTCTTATGAAGGAGATGGGACTAACTGAAGTGGAAACAGGAGTCCTCCTCAGGCATAGATTAGGTGGTAGCTTCTTGCCAAGGTGACACTAGCACTGGCTGAGATGAAGCATCCGCTGATTCTGTGCTGGTGCCCTTGTCCACTCTTAGGCCTCTCTCCCCTGCCAGGGAACTGCATCTCACATACTATGGAGATGTGCCCTTTGGGAATTATTTCCCATCAGCTACCACTAGCCTGAGCTGCATTTCAGTATATAGCACATTCACAGCATTGCAGAATTGCTGAGGTGGGAAGGGACCTCTTGAGATGACCTAGTCCAATCCCCTGCTCAAGGCACGGTCAGCTGGAGCAGGCTGCCCGGGACTGTGTCCAGTTGGGTTTTGAATATGTCCACAGACAGACACACCAAAACCTTAGGGCAACCTGTGCTGGTGTTTCACAACCGTCACAGTAAACAAGCTTTCGCTTATGTTTGAGTGGAATTTCTTGTATTTCAGTGTGTGCCCATTACTTCTTGTCCTGTCACTGGTCACCATGGAGAAGCATCTGTCTCCATCTTCTCTATTCCCCTCCATCAGGTATTTATAAACATTGACATGATCCCCTCCAGCCTTTTGTGGGCTGAATAGTCCCAGCTCTCAACCTCTCCTCTAGCTGAGAGATACTCTAGTCCCTTAATCATCTTCTTGGCTGTTCACTAGACTCATTCCAATATGTTTATGTCTCCCTTGTACTGGAGAACCCAGAATTGGAGCCTTTCTTTTTACTCTTCACATCCCTCACCAAATTCCAACTCTGGATGGGCTTTGGCTTTCCTAACTGCAACCTTGGACAGTGTCTCTATATTTCTCATAGGCCACCTCTCCCTGTTTCCACCTCTTGTATGCTTCCTTTCCATGTTTGAGTTTCACCAGGGGTTCATCCTTGCAGACCTTGTCCCACCACTTTGATTTCCTGCATGTCAGGATAGATCATTTTTGAACAAGTGGTACTTGAATATCGAACAGCTCTCCAGGATTTTTTGAAGGAGGTCCCTGAACACCAAATTCTGCTTTTCTGAATCCCAGGGTTTTAATCTTGCTTTTTGCTTGTGTTCCCTTCCCTCAGGATCCTGAAGGCTACCACCTTATGGTTACTGCAGCCAAGGCTGCTCAGACCTTCACCTGCCTGACCAGTTCTTCCTTGTTTTTAAGTCTGAGGTCCAGTAGAGTGCCTCCCCTCATCAGCTCCTCAATCAATGTGTCAAGAAGTTGTCATCAATGCACTTCAGAAACCTCTTGGATTGCTTGTACCCTGCTGTGTTGCCCCTCCAGCACATATCAGGGTGGCCAAGTCTCCCATGAGGACCAGAGCCTGCAAATGTCAGGATTTTATAGTTGTCTGAAGAAGGCTTCATCTACTACTTCTTGATCATGCTGTCTGTAGTAGACACCCATCACAATGTTTCCCATGTTGGTTTGCCTGCTAATTCTATCCCATAAACCCTCAGCTGACTCATCACCCATGCCCAGGCAGAGCTCAGTTCAGCCCTGCTTCTCTCTCACATAAAGGGCAACTACCCCTCCTCGCCATAACCGTCTGTCCTTCCTTCAGGGCCTATGTCCTTCCAAGGCAGCACTCCAGTCGTGTGAGCCATCCCACCACATCTCTGTCACCTCAACAAAGCTGCAGTCCTGTCATTGTACACTCGCCTCCAGTTCGTCCTGTTTGTTCACTATGGTGCATGTCTTAGTGTACAGGTACTTCAGAGACCCTCATGTCCTATCACGCTGTTTTCCCAAAAATAGTGTGAGAGCCTGCCCCACCATTCTGTCCTCTCAGCACTTCCTTACCTGTGTCCATACTCTTAAGGTGGGTGCCCTTTAGCCCCTTTTCACTGAATACAAGGTCCACCCTGTCCACCTCACCCTGTACCCTTCCTTGTGCCTGTGCTTCACTTCCCACTCCCACTGGTGCTGTATCTTTGCTATTGTTATGACTTCAGTTTTCTTTAGATAGAGGTGGAAGGAACTTTTGCCCCAAAACATCATTCCCCCTGTCACTGACCATACTACTCTTCACTCCTTTTCCTTCAGCACTTTGCCTCATGTAATACATTGAGATGAAGCTGCAGGTTCTTGTGTTTAGAGCTCTTCTCTTGCTTGCATCTCCAACCGTCTCTTTCTAGCATCCCTCCTTTCTGTCTTGGCCATGTACCAGACTTGCTGCCCAGTTCCTGCCTTTATCTCCACAAGCGTCTGTTTCTGGTTTCTCTCCCAGTGCTCTTTAGACTCCAGGACAACCGTCCAAGTTGGCCATTCTCTGCAAATTCAAATGCCTCCTTAAAACTCACTTCTGCAATGGTTTTCTGAAATGAGCATTCTTACCATCCTAACACTTGCTTGTTGCCATGAGTCCTTATCCGGATCCTTATCACAGGTCAATTCTGACAAAAACCAGCTTCTGAGGTATTAAAGATATGCCATTTCCTTACCAGGTAATGCAGACTTCATTTCAAGCTCTCCTTTGCCCCTGACCTCACTTACATTTGTTTTATAACAGCTTATACCCCTTTAACAACAGTGAAGTTATTTCTGGTTTGCACTGTTGTGACTTGTGATCAAAACCAGGCCTATTGCCTATCTCTAGATATAAAAACAATGGCCCACTAAAACATTGCACAATACCTTATTCTTAAATATCTACCATGAAAGCATGCAATTCACTTACAAATTATTAAAGCTAGGCTATGGCAGCATCCTAAAGGGCTAAGCAGGTCAATTGGATTGGTCCTTATAACCCCCAGAGTGATTACCAACAGCCATCAGCACACTGGAACTGCTCGTTGAGCCAGTGAGTCAGACAGCAATAAGGACTTTTGAGCAGCCAGCAAAAGCACTCAGATTCTTCTACAGGAGAAGTTTATTACAGAGCTCAGCATCTGTGTCTTGCAGCTGCCAAGTGTCCTCCATGTGTTGTTACAGCTGCTGATTCTGCTGTTAAGGAAGGGGGAGCAGAAGGATAAAAAGAGGCAGCGTCAGGAATGTTCAGTTGCTGTAAAACACTGCCAAGCAGATATTCACGTTATCTGCATGCACAAACTAAGCCATCTAAACATGTGAGCTCACGGCTCTTTGCCGGCTGCTCTCACACTACAGAGAAATCATGTGACAAAGCCACTAGACACTTTTCAAACTACTCCAAATACAGGGATCTGCTGAAACCCTGAAGTAGCATACCCAGCTATATCAGTTTTGTGACGTGACATGCTCTGACTTGTGAGGACAGACAAGAAAAGAAGCAGGAGGCCTTGGGGAGCGCCAAACCAAGGGGAAGCAAACTCACCACTTCACAGGCAAGACAGGGAGGTTTTCCTCAGTGTCAGCCCACTGCCATGATTTTAGGTAGTCACATCACAATTCTACTTAATTCTACAAAAATAAATCTGAAGTATGCCGTCATACAGGAGCTTGGCCACTACCTGGTGCACTAAGTGCATGGCTAAATTCCGAGAGGCCAAAACAAGGTCCTTTATGTCTCAGTGGCTGTGGGGACATGTCATGAGTTCCTCCCAGAGAAATCACATTGCCCTCCAGCAGTGAATGATCAACTAATCACTGCTAATTTTGGAAGGCAAAAGACCACCAACGTGACCTTGAAGCAGGATGTTGTGCTAGTTCTGGCGCAGCTGCACTTTCATTGCCATACCAAAAATGCATCCTGAAGGGTTTGGACAGTTTTCTTCAGTTCGGTTGTGCCAAACTTGTATTGATCCATGGTGCCATCAAACATAGATAGGATCGTGAGATCATAGGATGATCCAAGTTGGGTGGGGACAACAGGAGGACATCCAGTCCAAACCTCTAGCTCACACTTAACTGTTCTCAAATGTAGAGCTTTTTCCTGTATTCCCAGGTATGAGAAAATGGCATTGATCTCACCTGGCTCACAATAAGCAGCTCACCAGGCATTTCTTGCCCTATTGGGAAGTGAAAAGCAAGAGAATTTACTTATATGTGGGCCAGCTATATAGCAGAACCAGCACACATTGAACACAGCTTTGTTACAGAGTGCTGAGAAGACATCCTTCTTTTCCTCTTGCCATCTGAAGTCAAGCTGAGTCCTTTTAACTTAAAGACACCTAAAGGTCCTCTGTGAGCCATGACCCAGAAAACCAAAAGAAAGATTAAAAACAGAGACCAGACTGTAGCCTGGCCTTGAAGAGAGCTGAAAGCAAAGACAGTTCTTGGAGGAATGTCTGTAGAAATACGGCGAACAAAAGTGAGGGCTAGCAATTTTCCTAGCCTCATTTCCAGGTTCTAGACCATCTCTTTTTGTTAAAAGTGTACATTGCCCCAGTTTTTAAAAGAACATGAGGGAAAAAGTAGTCCCATGGTCTTAAGTCATGCAGCTGCCCTCCTCTGCCAAGCACCTCTGCCCTCCATCCTTAACCCCTCCAGCCTCAGATCTAGGATCTGGGAGTTCTGGTCAACGGCAAGTTGAACATGAGCCAACAGTGTCCCTGGCAGCCAAGAGGGACCCGTGTCCTGGGTGCACCCAGCGCAGCATGGCGAGCCGGGCAGGGAGGGGATTGTCCCACACTGGTGTGGCCTCACCTGGAGCACTGTGTGCAGTTCTGGGCACCACAGCATAAGAAAGATTTTAAGCTACTGGAGAGTGTCCAGAAGAGGGCTATGAGGTTGGTGAAGGGTTTGGAGAGGAAGCCATATGAGGAGCAGCTAAAGCCACTTGGTTTGTTCAGCCTGGAGAAGAGGAGACTGAGGGGAGACCTCATGACAGCTACAGCTTCCTCACAAGGGGAGGAGGAGGGACAGGCAACAAACTCTTCTCTTTAGTGACCAATGACAGAACCCGAGGGAATGGCAGGAAGATGTGCCAGGGGAGGTTTAGGCTAGACTTTAGCAAGAGGTTCTTCACCCAGAGGGTGGTGGAGCACTGGAACAGGCTCCCCAGGGATGTGTCACAGCCCCAAGCCTGACAGTGCTCAAGAAGAGACTGGACAAGCCCTCAGATTCATGGTGTGAACTGTGGGGTCGTCCTGTGCAGGGACAGGAGTTGGACATGATGATACTTGTGGGTCCCTTCCAAATCAGGACATTCTATGATTCTATGGGTGCTGACAGTCAACGTTTAGGCTGTATAAGTAGCCTTCATGGGCCCATGCCTGTACATATAGTCTGTACATACCAGGCTCCAGGGAGCTCCTCAGCTGGGCAGCCTGTGTGTCTCTCTGTCTCAAGGGCTTAGAAATGGGAGTGTCCTCTCCCAGAGTGTTATGGGATGGGTGCTCAGAGCGCTTCCTCTCAGGCTGGCTGCCGTTTGCTTCTTACCTCCCTTGATGGGAGCTCTGGCACCACTAGTCCTCCACCTCCTGATGGGAGAGACACTGCAGTCGGGACACACTGGTGGCATACCACTACATTCTCTTGGCCTCCTACCCGCTTTGATCCCTGCCCTCGGTCTTCATGGATGCCATGGAGAAAACATGGGATAAGACTGTCATTCCTTCCTGAGCAAGCTGATGAGGTGCACTGTCCTCTGACCTCCGGAGCAGACTTGTGGCAGGCGTTGTTTACACATGGGGTCCCATCATCACATGTGAACAGCAAGCTGAAAGCTGTCACGCTCCAGAGGCAAACATCCCTTTGAGAGGTCAGAGTTATGTCCAAGCCCAGGAATGCACGCAGTCCTGCCCTTGCCTCCTCTTGCCTGTAGCTCTTGTCTCCAGGTATGCCCCATTGCCCTCTTGGGAACTTTGACTGCCCCTGATTGCCAGGGATTGGCCAGACTGTGAAAGGGACCGAACAGCACACTACTTCCATTTCTAAGGTGACATTAGAGGAATTATTCTATCCAGGATCAGCTCAAGGAGAAAATCGCGGGGGAAGGACAGACCTCATCTTCACTGGGAGCATCGGAGGTGATGGCTTGGGTGGTTACCTGCACTCTGGGGAGAAGACACATAAATGCTGAGCTGCCATGTGAAAGTGTGGCACTGTGGACAGTGCCAGGTGGTCAACTAGGACACATGTTAGCAGCCCTGGGGTGGGCACGCAGGAGTGCCCAGTGCTTTGGGTGTGCCTGGGGGATCTTGTGGTGCCTGGGCACTCCCCAGTCCTCTTCTTGCACCCCTGTCTGTGGACACCTGAGGAGTGCTGCAAGGGCTAGACAGGGGGATCACATCTCCTAAGAAAAACTGTGACACTGCTATGACCAGCATAGACAAGAGCCAGGGAGACTGTTCACGTACCACAGGTGAGGAAACCCCAAAGGAAGTAGCATTAGGTATCTAGCAGCTCCAGCTCTTTGTGGCATTATTAACTCCAAAAAGCAGCACTCCTGGGAGAAGGGGCATCAATCTTTAGGAAGAGATATGAAACTGAGGTCAATATAAAGCCCATGACACTCTTCATAGGAGTGAACAAGTTGGTGTATTTGAGTAACTAGATGCTTTTTGTCTAAGGGTTATTTAAAATAGAGAAAGAAGCATAAAGCTTCTTTAATGACTGTGGGTAAACCTGAGCTGATAGGTGTGTGTGTGTGTCTGTGTTTGTAGCCTCAAGAAAAGATGAAGACCAGCGTGGAAATATTTTTTTACACTATGCAAGAAGAAACTTCCAACTTGTCTCTAAAGACTCAAAATCATGTCTCTATAGCTAGTCTTTGAAGCAAAGGAATTTGTATATTGCATCAGGTGGTATTGTATTAGGAAATGTTTTTAACAGTGTTCAGTGATTGAAAGTAAGATACAATAGCTTTATGACAAAGAAGCTTATGATGAAGGTCCTTTGTAATAGCTTTTATATTACTGTAAATCACGATGCTTACGGTTTACTTTTTATTAATTCGAATGAAGTGCAAATCAAATGACAGCTGACAGCCTATCAACAGGTTTGTTTAAACAGCTGAATATTATTTTACTTTATATATATTTCAGCTTTTAACAGTATTTTTAATTTTAAATAGTTTTGAGGTTTTTATCCATGTAATATGGCTGGAAGGCTGCAAGATGAGAGCAATACTTAATTCACGCTTGTAAGATATGGGTATTTGGAACCCATTAAAAATTGACTTTTTGTTCTCCCTTTTAATTTCGATTCTTTCATCAGAGATGCCAAGACTAATGCTGTCATGACAGATGGGGAGAGCTCATAGAGACATTGTACAAAAATTACTGGAGCAATGTGTCACTACCATGTAGTACCTTCAAAATGTCACAATGAAAGTAAAATTCATTGTGGAACAGGGCTCTGGCTGCAGTGACAAGGTCCCGATTCCTGTCCGAGGTGCCGTACAACATCACACCAGTTTCATTCGCACCACAGAAAACAGCAATATAGGTGTGCTACACACTTGTTCAAAATCACACAGCCACCCGCTGAGAGAGAATCTGCTCCCACTTGTCACCTACTTAATTATGGGTGTCATTTACCTACTTCAGTCATTCCAAATTGTTTCAGCTCTTTTATATTTTATTTGGTAATATAGTTGAGCACAATAATGCCAGTTATGTCAGCCTCAGTTATTTACTTTAATAACTTGCACACTGCCAATAGTGGTAATTTATTTTAAGTAGTTCATTTCTGCAAAAGTCATAGGGATGTAGCAAAAGATTATAGTGTGCAGAAAAGCTTCTGATTTATCCTAGTAGAAGAAATGAGGTACTCTTTAAAAAGTGTGCAGGTCAACAATTTTGGCTAGAGGAGTTACCCATCACAGCAGAGTCCTGTAACGGCACAGCATAAAAACGCATGGAAAGATTATGCAAACTGTGTTAAAACACTGCCTCAGTTGCACAGTAAAGCATCAGAAGTGACACCATCTTAAAGAAGATACAGTTCCACTCACAAGTCAGGTTATGTTTCTTGCTCTACCTTCCTGGTTTTCATCCATGGAATTCTGTAACCGTTTTGCTGTTCATGGGTATGAAAATGTGTCTCTATGAGAAAGGACTATTTTGTAAGGTTTGGCTCTCCAGCTGTTCAGAACTTTGTTGGCTGTGAGTAACCCATTAGAAGATAAATTTCCAGCAACTATTAACATGTTTAAAAAAACCCCCACCAGATCCAGATTAAAACCCACTGAGATTGTTACCCAGAACACTGATAAGAGCAGCGCAACGTTTTGTTGCACACAGGGACCCTGACCATTGAGGTCCCTGCTGGGCTCTTGAGAAGTTCAGGCTCTTTGTCTACTCAAGTGTGATCCAGAGCCACTGAAACTGATGGCAGAATTTTCACTAACTCCCAAAAGCTGGGTCAGAAAAATGCCCTTCTGTCTTTTTGTTGAAACTGTATGAGGGAATGAAAAGAGTGACACTGGATGCAGTGGTGGTGCTGCTTTTCACAAGAAACTGGATGGAAACCACAAGCTTGTTTCACAGAGTCTAGCACTAGCCTTCACATGCAAATAGCTATCAGTTGCTACCACTGCCAATTTAGAGCTAAACAACTTTGTATCCCATTACTGATCAACTGTCTTCTACCTCCCTCTCCCTCGGTGGATGACAGTGTACTTAATTCCTTAAAAAAAGATTGAGATATCCAAGAAATTCAGCCTTGGCAGGTTCACAGCCTCAACATCCAGACCTCAAGCCATCATCGTTGGTTAGGTGATGTGCAACATGCAAAAACTTCTTATCTGCCCAAAAGGACATGGGAAAGAGGGGGAAGCAAAAACAGAAGAAAAAGGAGATCACCATGACAGAAATACAGTCCAATAATCCTCCTTCCATATTTACAGCTGCTGAAGAAAAAAAAGAAGAGTGAACGACAACTTTGCCATAAAAACCAAAATAATAAATAAATAGTACAGTCATCAGGCCCTTTGAAAACAAACTAACCATCTGGAAGAACCAGAGACTTTTCTTCACATCGGTTGGTGCAAAGGAGCCAAAATTTGTCCCTAAGAGATTAACCATCTAATTTCTTTCCCCCATAGACTTCCATAAAGACAATGACAACTCCAAAAGAAGAGTAGTGCATCAAGACATTTCAATGACTGTGGAATAAATTCAATGTGAAGTGGTCAGTGGAATATTGTGCGGAGGTACTACAAAGAACTGCAAAGGCTCAATCTTTCCTGGTGCTGAAGACTTTCTGAAAGCTGCAGTATTTCGGTTCCTAATGAGAACACACAGCACTACTGAGAATGAGGCCCGAAGTTCTCCTGGTGTGGTTGGTCACTCAAGGCAAAACAGAAGTAGTATCGGCTCCCCGATTGTTCAGAAACTCTGCATTCTTTATTTTAGACACCAGAGAAGCTGTTTAGAGATAAGTAAGCTCTTGGACTCTGCCTGCTGTTGAAAGGCACACACATACCCTTGCATATCTCTACAATATTATTTGGTCATGGGAGAAAATGACCCCTCTTTAGAAATCTACTCAGCTGTCAAATCAACCCCTTTATCTGGTTTTCATACCGTTAGCTGAGAAGACAAGGATCCCCCTATCAACCCAATTTGGTGTTAACTGATTTAGCTTTCATCAGAAATTTTTTTCTGAAGTTGAAGAGACCTGAAAGCCAGATCTTTGGGGGCTTTCCAAATTAGGTCCAAAACCCCTCACTTGGCAAAACACTTTGTGTAGGGATGTATTCAAATGTGCGGAAATATCCACATAAGTGAAACAATACCATGAAGTGAAATGGTGGGTGCAAAATGAGTGGCCTGGCCTATGTACATAAGGTAGCACAATTACAACTGTCTGTTCTGGATTTAAAACCTGCCGTCCAGCTTTAACAGGATTCTTTGGTGTGGGCAATAAAAAGAGCTATTAGCACATTCATATTTATTTATCTAAGCCCTCAAAGTAGGAACAGCCATAGGAAGAGATAGCTATGTAAAAACTACAGTTTTCTTTTACTGAATTTGATTCCTAAATTAATTAAAAATACAATGTGCTGCTGTAAATGTAGCTAAGGATTGTTGCGGCTTTGACACTTAGATTCCGGTTGCAGCTTTAAATAGCTGCTTCTTCCAGGAGCTGCCCTGGAGAAGTAACTAGCACTGCTTGTGCAGTAAGGCGTTACTAACCATGAGTAAACGTGAAGGGATCTGGACTTAAGCTAACAGAAGTGATGATGTGTGAAAAGTTTTTGCCTCAGTTTGACATGACGATACAAAGGATAGGCAGATTTTGGGACAGACCGTCTTTATCTGTCTGGCAGTCTAGGGATTTAAGCTGCGTCTATCACTCTGGCATTTCTGTGTGCTCAGGCTGCATCTGTAGGAAACATTCCCGATTATTCTCTTAATGTCAAGTGGTCAGGGCTGGTTATCCCAGGCGGGACCCCTGGAAGAGCTTCCTTTCGTTTACAAAGAAGGGACTTGTGGGGAGCAGAAAAAAGGAATAAGAGAAACGTGCAATCCTGATGTAGAAGCTAGTGCAGCCTCTCTGCTCTGGTGATCCCTAAAAAGAGTTCCACTTGTTGGACCCTGGACCCTCAAATGGAGCCACCTTGTCCAGGGAGCTAAAAATGGCATCCTACGAGGAATACTATTTAAAGAGATTTCCCTGGGTACAAAGCAACACCTCGCACTGCCTCGTGCATACAAAGGAAGAGTTGCACCCCTCTCTCCCCAAGACATCCCCTGCCTCTCAGGCTGCCCCAGGTGCTGGGAGCCAGAGGCACTTGCCCCTCACTGCCAAAAACCTGGACCCATCCACAAGGAAAGGATTCCCACATGTGCTTGACAGAGCAAACTCATCCCAGGCATGCTGGAGCCACCTGGTCGGTCAGCACTCACTTTAACCATTCTGCTAGTGTGAAATCCTGATGTTTCACAATAAGAAAGAAATTTTACAATGCACGTTTTTCGTTGGGTTAAGGTTTGAACCTCTCAACCTTGACAGAGTCTCTGTAACATCAGATTTTTATGGGTACCTGAAGGGTCCTTCAAGAATATTAATGTTCTCTGGTTCTTTAGGTGTATCTTGCATGTACCACAAACATATTTTTATTGGTATTTGATGGCTGTTTCGTTTGCCAAGTACTCACATCAAATTTATGGAAAGCTATTTCTGAGCAATATAAATGTGGGAAATCCCTTTTGTTGAGACATGATATTAATCGTGCTCGTGCCTAGATCTCCATGCCCTTATACCAACAAGATATACTGCTTCAGTGTCTACAGTCATGTCCTAAAAATACACTGTGTTCCAACAGATTTCATGCCTTAGAGGAGATGGGATAGCCTGGTTCTTTAATGATCCACTGTCACTCCAGCATCCTCTCTTCCTTCCCTTCCCCCCAAGTATTGTCTACACTTTTGCACATTTAGGACTAGAAGTGTGGAAAGAGTGATGTGGGAACTGCCTCATCGCAAATGCCAATACAGCTCATTGCAGTAGCACCAAGGATGCCAGTACAGGTCAGGATCAAACCAAAGCACTGCTTAGCATTTATGTGAGTGTGTTTGCAGATTAGGAGCAATGAGCACCTTCAGCAATCTCCATTAGTGATAGCCAGGTCTGCCTCCTGCTATCCACCATCATACATTACAAAATGGAGGGTGGCACGCAGCCTCCACGTGGACATCCCGCCTCCTTATGTAGTCATGTCAGGGACTCCGTGGAAAAAAGGAGCTTAACTCACCCACATCGGTTGTTCATTCTCCGCCCTTCCTGCGTGGAGGTGTTCAACCAGCAGTGAGAGAGCCTCAGGGAGGATCCAAGTACACCACCAGAGTACCCTGGTGCTAGACATGATCCTTTCCTTATGGCAAAGACTATTCCAACAAGCCTTGGAGGTGTGTCCAATGTCAGTTGCAAAAGAGGCTTACCGTATCATATTGTATTGTATTGTGCGGTAATATATTGTCGTTCCTCTTCAGTGTATATTTATTTGGTCTTCCATTTGCATGCTTATCACCAGCCCATTCTGATTTTCTTATGTATGCTAATCTGCATGGACAGTCTGCGCATGAGAGCCAAGGGTTTTTATTATTACTTCCTTGACTCTTTGCTTTACCTGTCTCTATCAAAGTAGGTCTATTGAGATGCAGCTGAACCTTCCTCAGTCTGTCTCTGGTCCTCTCTGATTCATACTCCCTTTGTCTCTCTTGTTCTACTACAGACCGAGCACCACAAATTTGTCTACCAAACACCAGGTGGGCTCATCCCAGTCCCACCATGTAGTCAGGCAGAGAGAGATTCCCCGGCAGAGAATGAGTAGGTTAATTCAGTGCGAATAAATCACCCAGAAATCTGTCCCCGTGCTGCTGCACCTAGAATTTTTTACAAATATTTTCCAAATATTGTTCCATTAGATCTTCACTGACTCAAATTTGGTGCTTGGGAAAAATCTGTCTGAACGAGACCAGCCAGCATGATGACTCCAGAAGTGACAGGGCTGCCACATCCCGGGTCTGAGCTAACGCAACACACCATGCAGTTGACCTGCACATGTACAACAAGTCTGACGTGTTCCAGAGCCATGGACACCCTGCCTTGGCACAAGTCACCTCTGTATCACTTGTGCAATGATTCTGATGCCTACAGAAATGTTCTTTCCTGTGGGATTTCCAGGAACCTGGTGGTTCATCACACAAAACTGCAAGGCAATAAATTACACTTACAAGCACTGCGCTTTCACTGAAACTTTTAGGCCAGGAAGGTCATGTCTGATCACCTTTGGAAGAAAAAATGCTCTATTTATTTACTATATAGATCATATATCCACTGGTGAAAAACATCAGAAATTGTCAGGGGTCTGTCAGTAAACCTCTTCTGTTTTACACGGCCGAATGCCTGGTCCCCAGTAGCACAGTGAGAACCACACTTGTTTCTCCAGAAGATCTGACTGCTGAACACAGAGGTCGGGAGGGCATCGGTCCTCAGACTGGAAGAGTAGCGCTCTCCATACCCGTGCAATGCTGATCCCCTTGGTAAGTAAGACAATTTGTGCCAGATATGATGATGATTTTTTCTCTCCTGTGTTGAGACCACCCACCCACTACACACAGGGCACAGGATAGTAGATATAGTAGAAAGTTTTTCACCTCAGCTAATGCCAACCAGAAAGCGATAGACTTATTTTCTTATTACCAGTCTTCTTAGTATTGAACAGGCAATTATTTTCTTGAGATCGCTTCTGTGTACTAAATTACATGGACTATCTCCAAAGGGTTACGGCAACTCAGTAAGCTGGGTTACCTCTGTCTCTGACCCACAAACTGCTCTCACTAACCTTGCAGTGGTTTTGAAAGACTCCAGAAATAGCCATGGACAGTGTTTTCTTACTAGAAGTCAGATCTGGGTCTTATCAGTGGGGGAGGTGAATTAAAAACGACAAGGGGAGCCGTCCAGAGGGGTCTCATCCTTCTCTATGCACAGTGCCCAAAGGTGATACTGAACCATGCCCAGCATGCAGCCTCTCATAAACATGAGTGATCCCTTTTAAAGCTGGAACGAGGGGTGCCTGATACCTTTTGTGCTTCTAATAGTCCTCCTCACATTCCTTTGCTGCTAAATGAATGGCACGACTTTCTCAATGTTTCCTTTTTCCTAACTCTTTCTTACAGTTTTCATTTCATTTTAATGCAAGGGCACCAATCCTAGTTTATGTCATAATAGATGGACAACAATAGTGCAATTTAACTAAAATAACATGCTAAACAGTGCTACATGTTGACGGAGCTGTGATGGATAAAATTTGGAGTGTTTTGGTGGTTTATATCTTCAAAGAAGAGCTGGCAAGTGGACAAACTGACAAATGTATTTAAGAATCTATGCCATTCAAATGATACCACCACATGTCTGTTTGGGATTTTTCCCATCTAAGTGTGGGAATATGGGCACAGATTCACTTGCATACTGTGTTCTTCTAACATAAAGTGTCGGCATCTCAGAGGGTGTGTCAGTGGCACCCGATGTCACCAGATACACATTGCAAAGGAGACAGCCGAAATAAGTTTACGTTATGTATGCCAGGCAGTCTTTATTTATTTATTTCAGGCAAAACGGAGGAGGTCATGATCAAAACATTCTCACTGGAGATCTATATCAGAACGAGAAAGAGAAAAATATATCATTTGCATTTCAAGGCATTGCAAGTCCCTATCCTAACTGAGGTCATTGGTAATTACAATACAAAGAGACCAGATCCTGACGTGATCAACAATGATGTGGAAAAAAAACACTAATTCACATTGTTTTGGCTGAATTATTCTGCATTTACACCACTTTCACTAAGATGGAAGCTGGCTAAGGGTCTTTACATAATCTATACATTTTATGCCTTTTTCTCCTTTTATTTGTCACAATAAGCCACCTCCTTTGCTGATTATTTTTTTATTTTGTGAAATGTATTCATATTCTCAGAGTCCATCTGCTAAAAGTATCCTATTTAAAAGAAGATGGCATCATTAGCTACCCTCTCTTGCTATAAAGAAAGGAGCAGTTCCCATATTTTTACCCAGTTCAGTGGCTCAGTGGATGCACTAATCTTGCTGAACACTTCAGTTTAGATGGTATATCAATGAGGCATTCAAACAGAGCAGTTTATACACAAAAATTCTGTCTGCTTTGTAAAAGATTATCCTTTTATAAACACTCTGCGGAAAACATAAAAGCAAATAGGGGACAGCACATAGGACAGGAAAGATGTTAGCAGGGAGATTAATACTGAATGGGTCGAAATGAATGGTGCTTACCAAAACGAGGTCCAGATACTTTGGCTGCAGTGAAACATAAATAATGGGAATGACACATCGTTTATTCGGGATAATGAGTTGATCCGAAGTAGGGGCCTAGAACAAGAGATTAAAGATTAAATATCCATCTCCTGATGAATATCAGTAGCAAACTTTAACCTTTTCCTTCCAAAAGCACAGCTTCTTTGAACAATCATGTCAGCACAACGCAGTTAAGAAATGGGATAAAGCGAACTTAAATTGCATTATCTTATCCTATAAGAAAACAGTGCTTCATATTTTAAGATGGAGAACTGTATTTTTATTTCCAAGCTTGTAACTCTTTCAGAATAATTATATGAGAACACAAAGATTTTGCTTGATGTTTTCTTTAGAAAAATCTGGCTTTGGCATTTATTGCTTACATTTCAGTTCTCTGCAATAACTGAAGAAAGAACATACCCATCCTGAACATTCACTTGGGTGGAGAGATAATAACAAAAAGCAGCCTGCTGGAAAAGCACAGCATACCGCATGCGGAATTAGAGTCTTGAATGCAAGGAGGACTTGGAAGATGTCACAAGCTTTGGATCAGGAAAGGCTGGAAGTGTAGTGAAGGGGGGAAAGGCACAGACAACTGGGGACAGCAGGCTGACTGTACTGCGGTGCCGGCAACCTGTCCAAGCTGGTCAATTAGTGGTCCTTCTAGCTCAAGATGCTGTACTGCAACTGAGGCAGAAGACATAGGACAAGTGGGAATCTGGATAGCTGTGGCTTGCCCAGAACTTGGAACAGAGCAGCTGCTGAATGCATGCAGCCAGCCAAGCCCCGCATTGTGGTTTTGTTGCTGATGGCTGCCTCCTGAAAGAGGGATAAAACTGGGGACAGAGGGAGGAGGGAGGAGGGGGAGAGACTTTCAAATGACATTTAGAAAACAGTCTGGCTAGGAGGCAAGGGTGAGTTCAGTGTGCTTTCACCTGCTCCATGGAAAGGCGTTCACAAGCAAAAGGAGTTTGTGGTTTCCTTCGACTCTCTAGGGAATGTGCTGTCCTGATGCCAAACCAGCATGCATGTACAGTTGGCAGTTTCTCCACAGAAGAATCCTAGGACTAGGAGCTGTGGAAAAGTATCCATTTTTACTGGTAAATATTTGCATGCAAAACCAGATATTCCCATAGGTTTGTGTGAGGCTCTGTGAATTCGTTAAAAGGAAGGATTTTTGATTTATGCTGGGGGACTGTGCATGCATGGACACACGGTTCCACTGAGGACACAGTCCTGGGGGGTGAGCTCACTGAAATGGTATCTTGAAGGACACTGAACACCTTTCAGAGGGCAGGCCCCACATTTTGCAAAATTCACATGCTGGCAACAGAACAAAGATATTACCGTTTCACACTGTCCCTTTTCACCATGAAAGCAGACAGGATTTGCTGTGTTTCCCTCTCCTCTTGGGTCAGAGATCCGAGTTCTCTGAGGCACCTTTCCTCCCAGGCTTTCCTGCAACTGCATCGCTCCACTTCCATCATCCTAAAACCTCCTGAAAAACCTCCTGAAGCCTCCTGCTGCTGTATCACAGGTAATATGCAGAGAATAGGATCACAAGTTCCAGGAAGGCCAAATAAAAGCAAATGAGGGAAGAGGACTTGGGGTGCTGGACCAGTAGAGGAGGCAGAGCTGATAAATCAATAGCAAGGGTGTGAAAACAAGACATATGGCTGGTTATCATCATGGCCAGCCAGGACCAGACTCTACAGCGTTTGCCTAGCCTAGGTGGTCCCATGCTGGAGAGCAGGTCAGGTTTTCCACCGCTGCTCGTGGTGGCGAGGGGAAGGGGAGCTCCATCTCACCCAGTGCCACCGCAGCAGCCGCTGCTCCGGGCAGCCGAAGCGGCGCTCTCCAGGGACACAGAGCGCCATGCTTGGCTCAGCTGCTCTGCCCGTTTTCAGCACCCCGCACTGATTTCCAGCCAGACAGGCTTTTATCCTTGAGATACGAGCAGCGACTTTCCTTTTATTCAGAAAGAAGCGGCCATTTTCGAGCATTATCGCAGTGCTGATAATACATATTACAAACAGCAGAGCTGTGAAGGGATGCCAGAGCCCTCCTGCTGACTGATGCCTGACCTTAGGAAAGCCCACGTACACCGTGCCACACCACGGCATGCTTGTCTGTGCAGTGGAGACCGTCCTTCCTGAGGGCACACGGCGTTGCCGGAGTCACTGCCAGGGCCCCTGCTGCCATGCCTGCTCCTCCTCTCAGGGGCCCCTCACACAGCAAAAGACAATGCCCATAAGGTCGGTGGGTGATATTTGAGGGATCCTACAATGAAAGGTGTTGCATATACACACACAAAAACTCAAGCATGTCATAGAGGAGAGAGCACAGCCTCAAAGGCCCTGGTTGTGGCACAAAATGGTGGCCCCAAGGCTCCTGGCAGCCTACGCCACCCTCCCTGCAGAGGGACATGGCGGCGCTGGGCCTCCCTGCCTCACCTCTCCTCACCTCACCTCGCTGCCGAGGAGGAGCAGCTCCCGGCCAACCCCAGCACACGGCAATGGGCTCCTGTACTTGGAAAGTATTGGCAACTCAATTTAAAATTAGCCCTTAGTAACATGAAGGCAGTGACCAGAGCAGGACAAGACACAGAAAAGACTATTCTGGTACTATTTGTCCAAATTTTGCAGGCAAAAGTGAGCTTTCCAGAGTTCCCTCCAGTATGTACCTGTGTGCTAAAATCACAATAGTTTTTATTAATGGAGAAATATCTGCTTGAACATCTGAGTATGTACAGGAGTGAGGAGTTTGGGATGTAAAATTAGATGGGTGTTTCCCTATGCAAAATGTCCTCTCTGGGAAAGGAAGCAGTCCCTTGTGAAACTGCTCTGGGAGGAACCAAAACTCAGGTGTTAACAGCCTCACTTGCGCAAGGAAACTATATTTTAAAACATCTGTGAATAAACTCGTGCAATATGAATTTTCTCAGCAAACAGCCACAGTGCCTGCATCCACTGTGCAGTTTGTCAGTCTGGCCTCCTTGCCCCAGAGGGCCTGACAGGTCAAGGCACCTGCGACCACCCAACCACTCCCCTACAGCCACCATAACGTACCCCAAGGACAGCACTCCCTGCCCAGGTTTGCTGCGTAATCCATGGAGAGAAAATGGGGCAACACTCACCTCATCCTAACAACCCAGTTGAATCGCACCAAAAAATGCCTGTCTCTTTTCTTTGGCTAGTTGACTCTCACCCGTACAATATTTTATTAGTAGCATGTCATTAATGATGCAGGTATTGACACTGAACCTGTGTTTTTACAGGTGTGACAGGCTTGCCAGGTCCTTACGTATTCTGATTCAAATCATCATGTCATTTTTGGTGATACAAGCCTTTGATGAAACAAAAGTGGTTTTACATTGCTGATGCGAGTTTACTAGATGTATGTTACCCATTCAGCATCCAGAGGGGCTTAGATTGAACAAAACTGTGAGAAACATAATTATCTTCAATCACAGGGTGGGAAGCTTAGAGTCTGCCAGAAACCTTTGGACACTGAACCTGGATCCAAGTGTCACCCCAAGCAGTCATGGAATATAGGAACATCTAGACTTGTACCTGGTTACAGATCTGAAGTCTGGATTTAGGTCCATTAACTAGCAGTAGTAGGCAGAAGTACATCAGCAAACCTTACCTAGGCCATTCTAGGATGGAAATGTCCTGTCTGCACTTGGTCCAGTTCAGGGAGCAAGACTGAAGAGCACTTTGTGGCAACCTGATTCTGGGACAGCTAGTAAGGTCCTGAGGCGCGGTGGAGGGTTTGGGAGCCAGCGGCAGAGCACGCTGGGCTGTAAAGACAGGCTGCCCTTCTTTTTGCCCCTTGGGGAACAAGTAACACCCTTCCTGGCATTTCCCTTCACATCAAAGGAACCTCAGAGAGGCCCTACTGATGGTCACGGAGGGCCACAAGAGCAGCATAAAGCCGCTTGAGCAGGGTTAGCAGCATGCTCCCATATGGTCTTGGATTGTACCTTTCCACAAACCAGCTGCACCTCTCAAATAAATACGTACTGAGCAAAGCTCAGAAATGCATCTTTCTGGAGATTATTTCCATCTGCACATCACAAAGGATATATTGATTTAGCTGCACTCCTGAGATCAGAGTGGAAACACTGTATAGCCGGGAAGCAGACACATGTGCTGCTTATCAAAGCTATACATACGGTACAAAAGATAGCAGTGTGGAGAGCAACTGGCTATATTTGCACCAGCACACGACCTGTTCTGTAATTCTCTAAAACAAAGGAAAAGGAAGTGCTGAATGCTACTGTTCCTCGGCCATTCAAATGGCATGTCAGGAGCACACTGATTCCAGCTGAACTCATGGACATGAGGAATCTAAGTAGTTAACAATTGCTGTGGCTGTCAAGGATCGACCCTCAAAGCCTCTTTATTTGATTTATTTATTGGTGTTCCTTGGAGCTGCAGAGAAATTTAATAATTTACACAACGGGAAAGGTTATCCCAAGAGATGGACCAAAGGGAGAAGTTGCATTTCTTTCAGAGACAAGTGCAAAGTGGAACTTGCCACCAGAGCAAGGCTGTATTCTCCTTGCAAGGCTCTTTCGCCCATCTACAAGGAGGACGAATTACCTGTTCCTCAAATCTCGTGACATCTGGGTTTGTAGAGGGTGACATAATTAAGCTCAAAGATTACAAAGCAAGAAAGTCAATTACCTAGATCATGCAGTGCCAGAGTATGCTGGCAATATACATACCTCAAACTGGTTCAGGAACTATCCATATAATGGTCATCTGTGGAGGCAGAGAGGTCACTCAAGTTTCTTGCAGCATTAATCCTTCTTGGTGTCTCTGGGATAATGGAGAATAGGGAATGTTACTAGAGGAAAATAAGCACATATAGGACAATCTTTGCATTTATTTCAGAGTTTTTCTGGCTTTTTTTAGTTTTGCAGTTTACCATAAATTAGGCCACAATCAGCAGAAATGTCTCTGGGGGTGGGAGCAAAGGATTATTAAGTTTCTCTCTTTTCTTGCCTCTAGCCACTTTTGTACCTACCCTGTAGCTCAAGGTCCTACATCCTCACCGCTGAATCAGCAGGACACATCACATGAGCGATCCTCAGCCACTTCAGTGCAAAATCCTTGGGCTGAGTTTAAATGGCTGCTGAATAGTTAAAACCAAACTGCCCTTGCTGCTTCAGAGTCCTTGCATTGAAGCCATCACACAATAGGTACTACTGCTATTGTACGCATATCCACAGCAGACTTCTTTCCTTAAACAAAATGATCGGAGGGCTGGAATGCCTCTCCTATGAGGACAGGCTGAAAGACTTGGGGTTGTTCAGCCTGGAGAAGAGAAGGCTCTGGGGAGACCTTGTTGTGGCCTTTCTGTACTTAAAGGGGGCTTATAAGAAAGATGGGGACAGACTTTTTAGCAGGGCCTGTTGCAATAGGACAAGGGGTAATGGTTTTAAACTAAAAGATGGTAAATTCAGGCTACATATAAGGAAGAAATTTTTTACAACGAGAGTGATGAAACACTGGAACAGGTTGTTCAGAGACATGGTAGATGCCACATCCCTGGAAACATTCAAGGTCGGGCTGGATGGGGCTCTGGGCAACCTGATCTAGTTGAAGATGTCCCTGCTCATTGCAGGGAGGTTGGACTTAGATGACCTTTGAAGGTCCCTTCCAACCCAAACTATTCTATAATTCTATGACAAAGAAGCCTCATCTTGGTGGGATTTGGACAGGAGGTCAGTTAGCACACTTTCAAGAAGGTGAAGGCCAAGAATCACTGGCTCTGACAAAAAAAGATGGTGAAGTGCCCTGAGCACCAAGACAGAACTGACATCAAGTCACTTTTGTGTCTCCTCTATCAGTCTAATGCCCCATGTGAGTCAGAGAAACATAAAAAAGAAATCTTTGATGACTGCAAAAGACAGTGCCCTTCAAGTAAATGATTGATCACCTGGCAATGCTCAGGTGAAGAAAGAAACAGTCACTCCAAAACACACAGTCATCTTCTACAGTCAAATTGAGACCACTTGCAAGCCCAGGATGGCTGAAATGAGGCACAGTATATTGCCTGCTCACTGTGGATGTTCAACCTCAAGACTTCCATCTAACCCAGGTACAGACTGAACTAACCCGAGTGAAAGGGGCCAGTGAATCCCAAACCCACTGATGTTTCCTCAGCTTGGGGTTTGCTTGCTCTGTGGTAACTTGCCCTCCAGCAAGAAAGATCTCTTCCTCCTCAGCAAGGGATGCAGAATCACCTATGAAAAAATGGCATAGCTGCTTTTCCCTGGAAAATTCCACTCAGCATCTGCACAGCAGCTGGATTTCCCAAGTCTATTATCTTGTTTCACTCATCTGAATGGATTTTCTCTCAGAACAGTTGCTGATCTGGCTGATCATGGCTTGATTCACCATGGTTTACCTGAATGAAATAAGAATTAGCTATGCTGTTTCTCCTCCTCCCACTCCCGAATGCTAATTAATTATAACTCATGACTGAAAAAAGTGGCACATGAATGGCTACTTTGGTCCAAAACATTAATCAGTCCTAAAAATCCAAACCAAGCCGAGTCACTTTACAGTTCAGAACACTATTGGGGAATAAGTTTTACTTCAGTCTCATTCTTTCCATTACTGGAGCCTTAAATACATCTTTTTCTACAGATTCAGCCAGGGAGCTGCATCACTAATATACTGGCCAAGCATGGGCACTCTTACTCATCCTGGGCAGTTCCTTAATCCAAGAAAGGTCTCACAGGAGAAAGTATGACTGCAGTGTTTAGCATTAAATAAAGCCACCAGGCAGGCTCTGGCACCTGAAGTTTGCAGATTTTGATCTAAGATCCAGAGCCCCTTACAACAGCTGTGCCATCTCTGTAACTCAAAGGCCAGAAATATTTTTATCACAAAACACTTATGCCTCCTATTGAAATGCACATACACACTGGCACATCCTCAGCAATGGGCTATTTTATATGAAGATTCTGAAGAACAAAGAACACGTTCAAGGAACGTATCTTTCCAAGAGGCAATTTTATGCGGTGTGCCTCCTTCCATGCTTAATGGTCACAGCTAGGTTTAGAATGATATGTCAAACATTTTTTCTCTTTTTTTTTTTTTTTAACTTATTGCTGTTTATAACCCTTAGACTCAGCACACAAACTGGGCTATTCAACTCTGCATTTTCTAATGACGGCAGCCTTTCTTCTTTCTCATTATAACAAAAACGCTTTGAAGTCTGATGCTGTTAGTTACAAGTATTCTGATATTTCCCCAGCAAGGATGCAATAGGAGCCAAAACAAGCCTCCAGGTGCCAATATTGCACCTGACAAATTAGGCACACGACTGGAAAAGGATGGGCCCATCCTTCTGCTTAATGTTCATTTCCTCTCATTTCCACATTAACAGGAAGTAGTTGGAATGGAAAAAAGGCTCTCCTTAAAGACCCAAACTATCAAAAGGCCTGGAGCTGTTTCTCCTTGCAAACAAAAAACTTGGAAGCCAGCTACATCCTATGATTTGGAGCTCATTTACAGTGACTTATTTAACCCCTACTGACGGCACGATGAACAGGATGTTATGATTTATTTAACACTTAAAGCGGGTGCGAGAACAAGGTGGATGGTGCCCTCAGACGTAGTCTTTTCATAATTTATTGCTCTAAGTGCTTAATTTTTCCTCAGGGAAGCCTTTGATAGCCGCCTGCTACAGTGTGGTTAAGTGTATGCATTAAGCTGTAAAGCAAAAATATTATCATTATTATTAATAATAATAATAATAACTGCAACAGAAGTTATTATTTCACATAATAATAACTTGCACATATTGCTCAGCTGGAACTCTGAAGTGTATCCCCACACCAACTGAACTGACTTGAGGACATTTAATGGAGCAACAAGAGAGGTGAATTTACCTTGCGAAGACTTTAGCTGCACGATCTAGCCACAAACACAAAAGCAAACTCACTCTCACACCACACGGCTCGTAGAAGGCCACTGGAGAACCGTAACAAAGCCAGCTAAAAAAAAGAAAAAATAAAATGACTAACATCTCCTACACTGGTACCACAGGGGACTCTGACCAAGAACAGACTCACAAAAAAATGTTAGGTCCGACTGGCTTTAAAGTTGAACTGCTGCTTAATAATGTTGTAGCATGCCTCAGAGGGCTTATCTTAAAGCACCTTCTTTTGAATGGTTTGTAATCTTTATCTGGAATACAGGACCATCCTTAGAAACCATTTTTATGTCAAAGTTAGTCAGTGAAATAATGCATAGATCCTCTACCCTCTGGAGATCAGTGTTCAGCTCTGCTTCATGTCATTACATTGAAGGCCTTTGGTGACTTTAGCAGCAAGATCTGTAGGAACGCTTGCACCTGTGGATAAAGGACTTCAACCCTGAATGATAAATACATATTTCTGTGTTGTTTTGGTTTTGGTGTTGTGGTGTGGGTTTTTTTTTTTTCCCCTCTTGAGCATGCATATGTGAGCGTAAGTTGTATTTTAATATAGACAGGCAGGTAACACATTTCACTTTTAGGAGATGAAGTAACGATTTTAGCAAATTACATTCGTCTCTTTAATCTTATATTTCCATGCACACTGAGTTAAATGTTGTAAAACTATCAATTCTGTCAAAACCTAACAGAAAGAAAACAAGAAACCCTGCAATCTTAATGTCCAAACTGACTGGTGATTATCAGGAATTAAATGTGCAGGAATTCCAAATCTTTTCTGATCAGAGATGTCTAGATGACTTTTGTTTTTCCATAATTGTATGAGGTTCCTACATAGTATTTAAGAATCTATTATATTGCAATTGATGTAATTAACTCTAATAATCCAGTAAAAGTCAGTAGGAGGGCTATTCGAGTCAATAGAAAAGAGGGACTATATTATGAAGGTGTTATTAACCTATACAGATTTTTACTAGACATTTCCTTTTCTTACATAATAAATATACAGTGATGAGGAAGGCTGTCATTATAATTTAATGGGAACAATGGCTCATCACTTCCTTTCCTGTACAAGCCTTAACTAATTCTACATACGGTGTATAAGTAAAATGAAGTTAAATGAATCTCGCAAATTAGCTATTAATCATCCATCAATCATCTGTTGCTCCATGATTAAAATCTGTGTGGCATTCAGAGCTGGGAAAGGTATTTGGGGAGTGGCAGGAGCTGCATGTACATCTTCCAATTCATTTATTCATGCACTCCCATTTTGTATTGCCAAAGGTACTTACTGGAAGCAGTCCTGAAGTCAGAGAAAGTCTCCTGAGGAAAGTTCAAGCCCTTCCCAGGATAAAGCAAAACTCTCATTTACATATTTATAAGCATTGCCCTGGCTTTAAGCATTGTGGCATATGAAAACCTCATTCATGCTTCTGAATTCAGTCAGACAACTCTTTTTGGGGAAAGAAAGCAACACTGTGAAGTCAGGGAAACTGAGGCAGTTGTCTGCCATATGCTATGCAAAGCGATGAAGAGAGTTCCTCTGTCCAAGATCTTAATCTCGTGTCTCAGAGGCTTAGAGGCCTTTTTGCACTGCCCGATGAGGCAAAGGGGAGTCTTGCTTGAACATGGCTATTAACGTCAGGCTTTTTAGGAATTTCTGTCTTCACCTTCATCAAGCTGAGCATAAGCCTTATTAGATATGGAAGACTGCGTTGATCTCATTAGCAGAAGTGCTTGTCTTGGCAGTAGACAAAGATCAGATGTCTGTGCTACTGTTATTTGATGTATTAGTTGATTTCTATGTGTCTGGCTACAGGTGACCCTCTTGTCTTCCATCCTGGTAGCCTCAGCCCAGGCAGCTCCCCATGGCATCATCCATCTCTTTTTCAAAAACTGCAACGGACCATTGTGGGCAGTTCCAAAACATACTCAAGTACACAGTGACCTGAGGATATATTGCAGCCTCTTTCCTGATCGAAAGAGGTCCAGGAGAGGGCAAGGATGGACAGTGTTTTATTTATTCTGGAGTCATTTAAAATCAGAATAAATATTGAATGATCTGGATCCTCAGTGCAATGCCACTGAATTTATGCAAAGAATGAGGCTGAGACAGAGGAGAGGAGATTTGTTTGCTGTTAAAATACTTTTTAAAAGATCTTGGGAAGAGGGTATAATTTTTGAAAGCTCTTCCTATACAGACCCCTCTCCATCTTGTTCACATGTTCACACCACTTTGGGTAAGACATAGTGTATGTATTCAGCTAAAGAAAGTGGGAGCTGCGATGTTGCAAAAAAATACAACATAGAGGAGTCCAGTAATGCTTTGTAACTACCACGTAGAGGTTTTTTTTCACATCCCAGCAGTAGGGCAAGTGCTCTACAGATATCAATAGTTGCACCACAGCTGACCTATGTTGCACAGAATGAATAAGCTTTTACTATAGGAACACAGATAGGCAACCCTGCTGACTCCTGCTGAATAAACCTATTGTAAAGCTGGCAAGCAACATCCTTCCAGGGCTCTTGGACTTGTGGCTTCATCTAGTCTGGAACTCCTGAGAGTTTCTTTTTTTTTTTTTTTTCTTTATAACAGCATCACACTTTCCTATACTGCTAAACACAGAAGACATTTCTGATGTTTGCATTGCAAGCTTCACCTGCGGCATTACTTGATTTTGTGGTGCTTAACAAAGCCTTTGCTTTAAATCAGGAGCCAGTTTTTTGATAACAAGGACATGGATGGAAAAATCAGTGCTCTGTGAGGCATTAAACCTCTTTTCTTCTTGTTGTGGGCCAAAGCAAAATGCCCACAGGTGTCACACAACCCCACATACCAATAATTAGTTCACCACAGCAGGTATGTCACGCCACAAAAGCTGTGTTTTGAAAATGCCATCTCTTCTTTTGGGAGAATGCTGATGTCTGACTCCTGGGCACGGGCAGTCGGGGTCCGATGGGGTTTGGGCAGAGTGCAACGCCACCCTCTGCAAACGCCGGCCAGGCTCGGAGCTTCGCTGCCCTCCACCACGCCAGCCCCACCTGAGGAGCACAGGGGTGTTTCTCCGGTGTCTTTGGAATTGCAAGCCCACGCAAAACAAGGCGTGCCAAAAATGATAGACCGAGAACCGTTAAAGTACAGCAATTCAGCAGTCAAAACTTCCTTTCTTTAAATCCCCAAACACCACTTAGTTATATAATAATCTCGGTTCTTTCACGCTCCACAAGCTTGCCTTAAATCGTCTGGAGCAGTTCCTCAGCCGCCACAGATAGTCCCAGCGGAGGCAGCAGAACTGGGACGGCTCCCACCAGCTGCCGCTCTGCCTCAACTGCAATTGCATTTCACACACAAAAGATGACAACAATCTACAAAAAAACCCAAATCAAAACAAAAAGCTCCACCCTCCCCTCAGTTTGAATTATCATCTGCAAGAAAAGATTCCAGTGTCCGGGCTTCCGTGGAAAATCAATACAGTCTTATCTTTATTTGTTTTACTTAAAAAAAAAATACTTGGGATGACAGTATTAGGTAGCACTGTGAAAAACAACTAAATATAGCAGTAGATCATGGTGGGTGTGAATGGAAAACAAAGGAGTCAGGAGCCGAGCTCCTGCTGCTGTTACGTCACTATAACACCCATAATTATGTTATTATGTACACTGCCCACTTCAACTATATCTGGACACCATTTACCATGATAAAAATCTGATTAATAACATGACATATAATCTTGGTTTCTTTGATGAGCATTAACTTCTGTCTTGTATATTCTTTTTCAAACAGACAGGATATTTGTTTTGCCTCCCTTCTACAGGGAGTTTGGAAGAGTGAACATACAGAAAAAATTTAAAAGGGCGATTTGAAATCTCATTGCTGGACTCATTTTATCTCAGTGTAAAAACATGTTAAACCACTTGTAAAGCACGGCTGTGCATAAATCCTCCTTCTCACAAACACCTAACTTCTATAAATACCATAACCTCAATATAGAATTCATCTAGACTTAGGGCACACTTAGCTATACAGCCTTCTTATCCAGAGCACCATGGCTCTCAAACTTAAAATGCCCCCATGTGAGGAACCTGGGGGCAGGCTGGGGGAGTTTGGGTGAGGGGTGCTCGGTTGGGCTGGGTGCAGCATGGACCCCAGGGGCTCTGTGCTGGAGGAGACAGGGCAGGATGACGGTGCTGGCGGTGGGGCGGTCGTCACTGCTTCCCAGCATCGGGCACCCTCTTTCGGCACCTCGGGTGTTTCTTCCAGCAGCCCCATCACACCCTTTTTTGGCATTTGTGCCCAAAAAAGCAGTGCTAGAAATTTCTACAAATACACTAAATTTTGGACAAAGTGAAGGATTTTAAAGGCCCTGAGGTGCCTTTTTTTTTTTTTTTTTAATATCTAGAAAGCGAGAGGGGAAAAAACAGAACTGGCAAAAAAGAAAAAGAATGGAAAACAATGTCCTCCAAGATGAAAGCTTTTCTTTTTTCCTTTAGATAAATGAATATTGAAAAAACCACATATCTTATTAGGTCTTCAGCCCCTGAGGTTATCCTAGCTGATTTGTTTCACAATTCACCAGGAAAAACCCTCAAGATATTTCTAAGATAACTGTTAAATGTCCGACTTTCATCTACAATAGAGGAAATCTGTATTGCCAACAGCTTGTTCTCAGAATTCCACCTTAAAACAGTTTTAGTACCACCAGACCAGAAGGGTTTGATGCCAAAGAGCTGTTCTGTCCTATTGAAAGCAGAGAATGGCTTCCTCTGCAATATGTACAAAGAGCAAGGAAATTTACTCAATTAATGTGAAACACAAAATGGCATCTGCCATCTGGAGATGCACACAAAAGCCATGGGCAGTCAAACACTTCTTAAGACTTTGGCATGTAAAATTAACATATTTTAAGACTTAAAGGGACATGTGAACTCCTAGTGAGTGAGGATTTCATTTTTCCCACAGCAAGTGAAATACACAATAGAATATTTCCAACGTAATACCCCAGAAACAACAGCGCTAACCACCTACAAAAATTTGCCTGTGACATCAAGATTCCCATTTATACACTGTTGGATGGGCATTGAGGGGTTATTTATTTAAATATGTACATTTAAACAACGGACAGAAATACGCTTTCACTAAACTTTACAACTGTACCGAAGTGTGCTGTCTTACTGAGACTGGTGTAAAAGTCATGTTATTTCTTCTTGTGTGTGATGCTGTGCAACCACTCTGTATTTATTTTTCATTGCAAAAACAGAGTGATGCTGACTGGTCAAGTTTAGTGCAGCTGCAAAGTGTACAGAAAGGGTTCCCTTTACCTTAAGCATTTTTAAGAACTCTTTTCTTGAATAAAATTAAGGAAGTTCAGCTCCAGTATCTGTTCCCTTTTGTGTATTAAAAAAAAGCATACTGCTTAAAAAAAACCCATGACATATGGTATCTAAGTGGTCACCGCCATAAATTATTCAGCCTCTGCTCACTCCACAAATATAAATCTAACAAAATGCAAAACCTGAGGCTTCACCACCAAACTCATGGTCACGTATCCCTGGCAGTGTCCTTGGCACACGTGGCCACACAGAGGTGGTCACCACATCCAAAATTTTAACCCAGATGCCCACTGTGATATACAAATCTACCTGCTCCTTCCCCTACCTGCATCCCCCATTTTGACACTCCCCAGGATCACCTGAGCTGAGCCCCCCATGTCTTAGGACAGTGCCCTTCCACCCTGCCCACTGGGTGACAACACAGCTCTGGCTTCACAAACCCTGTCCGTGCATCGTGCTGGAGAAAGAGTGACAAAAGCAGAGGAGAGAGGGGAAACTATATCCGTTCCTGCTTGAGACAGAGTGTGTGGTTCAGCAGCATCCCCTGCGCAATGTGTAGCTCAGGCAATGTAACTACTCCTACATTTATACAGTCCTAAAATTACACTCGGCCCTTTGAAGGCAACCACGAGGCTGATGTGGCCCCTGGTGAAAATGAGTTTGACACCCCTGCATGTATTTTTTTAAAAGTACCAAAGTGAACATTTCAGAGTACATGAGAAAGTTGCTTCATGGAGGAATTCAGAGCCAAGGACACCAAACCTGCATGTAGTTACTCAGGGGAATTATGATAACGTAGCCGGTACAACACAAGGAGACTGTACACATCGCATTTATGCAGATGTGTAGGAAAAGGGTGGCAATAAGCTTACTAGAGCTGGAGTATTAATGAAGGAGTGTTAGGTGAAAAAACTTCTTAAACAGTTACCCCGTCACTCACTCTGCAAGTATTACTATATTGACAAAGATTTGTTTCTTAAAGATTTGTTTTACTGATTAGTTTTTCAGTTAAAGCACTCTTAAAGGTAACCCGGTAAAAACTCATATGAAGCAGAAGATGCAAAAGACATCATTCCAGTATCAGCATTCACATGGCCTATACATTTCGTGGTATATTTTATAGAAAAAAAAAAGCGCATCAAACTGTACACTCAGCCAGAAAAAGAAGAGCTGAAAATGCACTAAAGCATAATTTAAGTTTTATTTACCAGTTTGTTGATTTGTGCTTGCATTTGTGAGTGTGGGAGAGGAGAAACAGAGACAGAGACACAGAGAGAGAAGGAAGAAAATGACTCATGCCTGACAGTGTTACCACGTAAATGATCATAGTTGCGGGCTTCCCTGTGGGAATTTGTAATACCACAGCAAAAATCTAGCTAGCCTGCAATTACGGTGCCGGCAGCGAGTCCCTCCAGCACGAGCCATCATGTCTGGCTACAGCTGGTGGAAGGGCTCTGGCTGTGTCCCCCCCAGGAGCATCTAGGGCTTTGGGGACCAGGTGGCTGGTGTAGGGCAAAGCTGCTGGGACAGCCCCACATCTCCGGGCAGGCAGAGCTCTCCCGAAAACTGCTTCCCACAGAGTGAGGTGAAAGAGAACGTGGAGAGACTAGGGCTGGTGTCCAGAGCTATCAGCCCGAAACCTTTCAAAATCACTGAAAAATAAATACATTTTGAATGCTGTTTAGGAGGCTTTCACGCACAGGTCCTCTCTTAGCATCTGTGTGTACATTTGGTGTGTGATGCCCAGCCCGGTTCTCCTATGGCAGAATCCCGCCTTGCAAAAGAAACCCTCACCACCACTGACGTGAAGGACTCTGCATTAAAAATAAAAACATGGTCCTCAGCAAAAAAAAGAGAAGGGTTCCCGGGTGAGGAGCCTGAGCCCATGCCAGTGACAGACTTGAAGTGCAACATGACAGAGATGCTGCTGCAACCGGACAGCTGAGGGATGAGCTGGGGTTTCCAGGCATGTCACAGGGATGACATCCCATGGCTCCGGGGGCCAGGGCTGCCGAACCTGCTGCCGGCCAATCCTTGGAGTGTCACTTACATGAGCTCCAAAGTAATCTTCTGGCCCACCCTTCAGGAAAAAGATAAGATGTCATGATCATCTAATAGGAAGTGACAAGAAGAGATAAAATGGATGAGGAGGGAGGGAAGGTTTGGGATTCAAAAGGCATTATTCTTTCCTCTAATGCCAACCCTGCTAACTATAGGGCTGAGTCAATTAGTGGGCTATTTGAGCACTTTCATCCATTTTTGCACATAGCATTAATTTTTCTGCAGATACATATAACACAATTAACCTGTAGCTTCTTAAACAATCATACATGGCAGTCCCTTGAATCTGGTGGGGAAAACATTACACTTTTACAGCAAAAAAAAATGATTTAATTAGGAAAAAAGATTGCGAAGAGTCTTTGTTCATCTACTCTTCCAGCCATTGCCTTCTGTCTGGTAAGGGAACCGATTACCAAGACATCTGACCATCTTCCACAAGAACAAAAAAAAAAAAAAAAAAAAAAGAAAAGAAAAGAAAAAAAAGAAAAAAAGAAAAGAAAAAAAAGAAGGTATCGAGTTTCTGGCTTTCCTCCCTCTTCAGGGTAGAAAATCCTATCTAGCAGACTTAGTTTACCTGCAATTAAGAAATCTGCTTCACTCCCTAACAAAATGTTACTGCGTCACTTGACTAAGTCCCATTTGGCACAAAGCGAGAGGTTCGGGCTGGAAAATCCTTGTGAAGTTTCTCCCCATGTGCTGCTCCAGTGGCACCGGGGGGGCTGCGTCCTGCCCCCTGCAACCACCCCGCTGCACTCGCACAAAGTCCCCCGCAAACTTCAACAGAAAACTAATCAGAAGTGCCAGGCTTTTAAGATCCCAGCCCTGCCAGGATGCTAATCAGGTCGGTGGGGGAAGAAGCGTCTCCCGTGGGTACAAAACCTGGGACAAGGGGTTGCGATCTCCGTGCGGCAGCTGTACGAATGACAAGTAACAGCAGCGAACTGCTGCCTTCGGTGGAGAGCCGAGTGCGTACCACGGACACAAAAAGGCTCCCTTTACGCTGCAAAGAATTCAGAGCTTAAATCAAGCCACAATATGTTTTGAAGCTTTTGCCAAAAATTACAAAAACCTGTAGTCGGTGTAACTAAGCATTTGATAACAAGTGTGGTTTTCTTCTGCTCGACATATTTTCCTGGTGTATTTGTTTGTAAAGGTAGAGATAAGTATAGTAACACAATCTGTTCTTTAATATCATAGGCAAAGAAAAATCACTAGTCACTAGCTACAACAGTTTACAATCTTTGTGAGACAGCTGCAAGCATACATTTATTTTTTTATTCCAAATATCTCAAGTGGAGCTTGATCCTGAAAACCCTTCTTCCCTCCAATGATGCTTGTCTGCAATAACAATACTAATGAAAAGCAACTGCTAATGTAAGCAAAGAAGTTGAGGCTCAGATTCCCTATGCAATGCTTGTAATGGTTATTTTCACTAAAGATAAGAAAGCAGACTTGTATGTGCAATATCACTGAAACAAGCCATTCTGCCCCCATCTACAATTTTGACAGTTATCTATGGAAAATGCGGACTTAAAAAACTCTTAAGAATAATTATTAGAAATCATAGCCAAAACAACATACATCAGCCTTGATTAGTTACATGAAAAGCAGCCTTAAATTGATAGTTTAAAAACAGGAAAATTAGTGGTATGATTAAGTATGAATGGCTAATAAAAAGAATTTTGCTAAAACAGATTAAGGTTCAGAAGAAGGTCACAAAAGGAACTGATTGAGGAAAACTGTCATTTTTGCTGGGACTCAGTAGCTGTTTTAGCAGCACTGTTTCCTCTGAATCACAGTCTTGTAATGAAAAATTACACTGCTGGGGTTAATAAAGACTTGGCACATTTGTTTACCCCAAAATTTCAATTAAAACATTGTGTTCAAAAAAAAAAAGCTAATTCCTTGTGTGCAAGTAGATGGAAAAGGATGTAAGTAAGCTAAGTAACATCTAGTAAAATATAAGGTGAATTTACGCTGTAGTTCCAGTTCTCATGTTTGCTGTAAATTCACTCCAGGGAAAAAAATCTGCAAGTGACCCAAAGCCCGCTTTGTCCTGGTTCTTTCAAACTAAATAGCCAGGCAGAGAAGTGCTCTGCTAACGGGGTCTGAGATTTGCCCTTCTGCCAGCTTTGCCCCTTCCTGGCTGCAGATAACCTCCAGGAGGGTACGTTTCTGCCCCTCTTTCTGTCCCGACAGGTCATGAGCCGAGCAAAGGCCTTGGGTCTATAGGTATGGTCTGAAATCCAGCGTTCCCAAGGGAAAGATTTACAGGGACACTTTTCCCTGGCCAAGCCCATCCTCCCGCACGCAGGCACCAGTGGTCCTCTGCTGCAAACAGGATAGCGCTAGTGCCTAGAAGCTATGGGCACAGCTGACCTCAGGAATTTCAGACCAGAAGCAATCTTGTGCATGTAGTTCCCCTCTAAGGATGACTCTATTTTCCTATTATCCCACTTTCAGGGAGCTGGGGTGATTTCCAAAGAGGCCAAAGAGTTGATGTGTGAGTGTTACCGTTGCCTCACATTTTCATCTTGTCCCAATGGTGCATAAGTGAAAGAGGGAAGGACCACAAGTGTTCAGGTCGTTATCTCCCGTTCCCAGCCCCATTGGACCTTGGTGCTGCAGAGCTGTGTGGTGGCATCACACCCAGCTGCTCTCCAGAGCAGTTTTGTTCAGAATGTGCAATGCTAGACATGTGTGGGGCCAGGCTCACTGTCCAGTAATGAGGATTTTAGCATCAGTGAAACTGTTGAGCAATCATATAATTTGGGGGTTGGAAGGGACGTTCAAAGCTCATCTAGTCCAGCCTCCCTGCCATGAGCAGGGACACCTTCAACTAGATCAGGTTGCTCAGAGCCCCGTCCAGCCTGGCCTTGAATGTCTCCAGGGATGGGGCAGCTACCACCTCTCTGGGCAACCCGGGCCAGTGTTTCACCACCCTTGTTGTAAAAAATTTCTTCCTCATGTCTGGCCTGAACTTCCTGTCTTTTAGTTTAAAACCATTACTGCTTGTCCTATCGCAACAGACCCTGCTAAAAAGTCAGTCCCCAATATCCCCTGCTTTGTGGATACAAGGCTCCTGTGAAATAAATCATCACATCTACAAGTCGAAGGCTACAAAGGGTTGGGATTTTTCCCTTTCTTTTCCCCCCTCCTGGACTGGTACTTTGCACAAGGGGGAGCTGGCACATCTGGTGATGGGAGATACTGCCGCCCTCCTGAGCGCTGGGTTGCTGCTCAGTGGCATAAGCTACAGTTGTCGCTATTCCTATCGCCAGGCCTGATCGGGGTCAGCAAGCCAACGGGAGAGCCATTGTATAACTCAGCAATAAAAAGACAGTCCTTGTCCCAGAACACACTCGGGCTGGTTTTCTGACAAGCTGTAACAGGTTCTGCAGTGGCACCTTTTCTGTTGCTAAATAAAGAACTTCTGTCTTGCGGAGCCTAAACCCATTGCTGAAACACTGAAAGGAAAACGAATTAATAGGACAAAGGGGCTGTGTGCGGGTTTTTTTTAACATTTGTTTGTTTTGATCTTAGTTGCAAGCAATTCACATGGAGCGAAGTGCACTGACACTCAGAAGGAAATAAGTATTCCATTTCAGAAAGGATGACTGCTTCAGACCAAGCCAAATGCAAAAAGTCAGAACCATCCAGATAAGATTACTAGGCCAGAAATCACATTTTTGTTAGTACATGAAGCACGTGTCATTTGACAATGAGTATCTGAAGCATGGAGTGATATAACCCTCCAGGAGAGAAGTCAATACTTCAATCAATATCTCTGGTAAGGAAAATATCTTACTCGTTGATATACATTGGATTTTTTTCCTTATGAATCTCTCACTAGGTAAACAGCATATTTCTGTTGTAAAAGCAACTAAACAGTATTGCCAAACAGGTCTAATCATTCCTAGAATTCAATAGCACGATGCTCTGAAATTATTAACGTTGCTATAAATGCCATTTGGCCATTATGTCAAGGATATATTTCCTTTCCAGAAAAAGGCACCCACATTATTTTGGCACTGATGCTGCTGAGTGTGAGCCCAGTAACTTGAGCGGGAGCTTAGGGCATGCCAGGATTACTTTTTTACATTATGTAGGCATCTAATGATTCAGCTACTCAAGGCTAAAATCCGTAAGAGCTGTTTGTTAGTGCCTTCACGTTAATTGCTGCAACACCCTCCATGTGAAGCTGGACTGCATTTCAGAAAGGCTCAGGGATTGCCAAGGCTGGGCAAGGGCGGGCGGCAGAGCAGGTCCCGGTGCCACGCACCATCACCGGAGCCGAGGCCCTCCTGCGCCCTTCGCCCTCAGCCAGGGATGTATTTTGCATTAAAGAGCCATTATAGATTGGCAAAGTGTACAATCCTGGAAGCAGAGCACTGCCCCCTCTCAGTTTATTCTTTTAAGCACCTTTCACGAAGTCAAGCTCACTCTTCCTCTTCTCCTTTCGACCCTCTGATAGTTTGGTTCCTTTCTGCGACGGGAGTAAGGATGATCCCATCCCACAGCCTGGTGGGCAGGGCACTTTTTAGAGAGAAGAGAGCCAGGACTACGTGTGGCTTTGGGACGAGGAAAGTGTTAAACGCAAACTTCCCACCTCTAGGAGAGACACCATAACTTTTGGCTACCCTACGAAAGATGGGAACTGACACCACCATGAGGACATCTTGCAAAGAAAGCAGTGCTGAGCACGGCTGTGCTGGAGCCCGTGGGCATGAGCAAAGCCTCTGTGCTGGCTCCTGAACCATTCCTAGGTACCCCTGGAGGCAGCTGCTCCCTGAGGGGTGGCTCTGGCAAGCACAGAAACTGTGGCACCCCGGGAGTGTGTCCCCTGAGCTGGGTGAGCTACCATGGCAGTTTTGTCTATAGACACCTCAAGTTAGCCTATGCTCTGCTTTAGGCTCCTAAAGCCACTGGCTTATTCAGGACCTTACAAAACATCCAGGCACCTGTGTCATATTAAAATTAATAGTATAGCACTCATAACTGTTTTGAGATGTTATTAGATGCCTCTTTGCCCCTGAAAAAATTGTCCCTCAGTGCTCTGCAGGACTGAGTCTGTAGAGGTGACAGATCACACGCACACTTCAGATAATGGGAATGACATTTTATTAGAAAAGATGGGTTCTTAAAATTGTTGCTCTATAATATAAAAATAAATTAATTCAGCACACACACTAAAGTAATCAAAAGTGTTTTCCCCAGGTTATAATCCCCCTAAAGAAATATCTTCTCCTTTCTTAAAAACACCAACCAACCAAAAGACTGTAAGTCTATAAAATTAAACTGCATGTCCTGTTCAATACCAGCTTTGATTTTTCAGCAGGGTAGGGTACAGTTGTAAACTATCAAATACGCTTCCTTTTCTCTTGCTTTATGATTTCAAACTTCTTAAGACTTTTAATGCAAGTACTAGGACAGGGCATCCCAAAGTATTTTTTAATGTGCTTTTAACCCTCCACATGGAGGTTGCTGAAACAGTTCAGATCTTTGAACGCTGGTAGGGTGGTGCTGGCTAAGAGCTGTCCCTCTCTGGCAGCTATTCTGATATGATTAATAGAAAGAAATCTGCGTCGGGATTAGTTTTTGTACAAGACAAGAGTGTGCATTCCCAAAAAAGAACAGCCTGGAGAGCTTCCCATATTTTGTTTTTAAACTCTTGTCCAGCATCGCTTCAGCCCACATTGAAGGTAAGGCATGCTTTGGTCAAAAGAGACGGAAAACTGTTCAGCGAGGTAAGCAGCGATTGATTTAACCGAAGCCATACTGAGCATAAACCCCTATCAGAGGAATGGATCAGAGTTGAAGCTGAAATCAGCTTCCAACTCACAGCCTTTCGTGTAATACAGTGTGAATCAGAACCTGCATTTGCCAGAGTTTTGCTTTTGACTTCTAAACAGACTCAGCAATTACACCTCCTGGAGGTGCAACTGCGTGTGACACCGAGAGAATTCGATGCCAACGGAGAGCAAAGGCTTTTCTGAGTTGCGAGAGACGGATTCCTCCTCAGCAGGGTTGATGTGACAAATAATCACCACTTCCAGAGTCTGCGGTTTGCTGGGAATTAATGTACCAAGGGAATTCCCATCCCGGCAGTGTCGATCCAGCAGCGTGCACAAACATGGGGCCAGAGCGCCAGCTGATGTGCACTGGGATGGCTCTGCTGGATCTGGCTGACATCCGACATTCACTTGCGATTTCTGAATGGAGAATTAAGAGGAAGAGTGGGATGACATACCCACAGGCGTTGCTAGTTCAGAGAGGGATGAAAGGGAGCTGGCAAGTTGTCTGCTACCAAAGAAACACCAATGCTACCTCTATCGCCACAGAAGGATTCTTCCAGGAATCTGGGAGAGAAGCATAAACACGGAGCTTTGCAATGTTTCTGGAAATGCATCTGACCTGAGGAGCCCTGGTGAAGCCAGACACCCAGGGCCACATAAGGCTGGAAGAGACAAGAGGTGACAGCCCGGTGGCAGCTGCTTGGATGAGAATTTCCTCGTGGGATAAAGCAAGTGGAAATGTTTTCCGTTTCAACCTTCCCACCACCCCAGTGGAAAGGGCAGGCTGGGGAAGAGCGAGGCCCTGTGTGAGACAGAAACACATCACTGCAGCTTACAGTGGCGGCAGACGATACAACTCCATCCATCCCCATGGGTATAAAGGGTTTTATGGGGCTCCACTCAATTTCTGTAAATTCAAATCTATGGCCTCCTTAACATCAAGGTGCTCCTTCAAAGCTGACATCCAGGTAATCCTAACGAATCAGTGATAGCTCTCTTCTTTAGCAAACTCCATCCTGCGTAGTTTAGCTTGGAAGGCACAAATGGTTAATCTTAAAAGCAATCTGGCAGAAATAGGGTTTGGGAACCAATTCGCCAAATTTACACAGTGGTGTTTAAACTGAGCAGGACATTAGCTGATACTCAGTGGGCAAACTTAATGGCCAACGTCACTCTATCAGCCTTTTCCCATGAAAAACCTGCACCCTAGGTGCTACCAAGTGCTAATTTGTTAAGAAAGCCTTAATTGAGTGACAGTTAATTATTGACAGATTTGAACTACTTTATCTCTCAATCAAAACCTGGCTGTGGCCCAGGCAGCAAGCAATTTACAGCCACAAAGGTAAATCTGGCCACGTGCAAGCTTTTTATGCTGAAGCCTGATGGTTTTCCCTCCCCCATCCCAAGTTTCTGCTAAAATTTCTCTCTGAAGGAGCCGATGATCCCCTAGTGATCACCAACCCACATCAAGGTGGTTACCCTGCTTAACCCCACTTGGCACAGAGTGGGAATTACCAAGGGGACATCCATCTGGAGCTGCCTGAGATAAGAGGTGTCCAGTGTTAATAAACAGGCTTCCTCTACACCTCAGCAGGGCCTTCCTTTTCTAAACAGTCTTCCTTTAATGTTGTAAAATGTTTTTTTCCATTTACTCAATGATCATGATTTTGCTGGTGGGGGAGGGCCAAGGGAAAGAGAGAAGGGTGGGAAGAGATGAGAGCAGAGGAGAGGAGACTCAGCATGCTTCCAAAGAATCCAGGCACCTGCTTTTGACATGAAATTACTAATGCTAAAAGTTCTCCCAGCTTGGCTATTTTCCTTGCCTTCTGTGCACAAGCAATATGTGAAGTAAGAAAGAGAGAAAGAGAAGAAAAAATGAGGAAGGAAGAGAAAGAAACAAAAAGAAAAAATATCAGAAGAAAGCAAGAAAGAAAGGAGATGGAAGGAAAAATTAATATATTAGCAGGAGTAGTAGTAACCACAGCAGTATCACAGTCGTTCACTGCAATATGTCCAAACAGTCATAAATGTTTTATGCATCCTAAAATGCCATGTACAAGGGCTACGGCATCCTACTGAGGTTAATGAATGAATGAGGTGCCCTTGAAGGTTAATTTGCACAAACAAAAGGTCAAGGGACATCTTCAAAACAAAATATTGATTAAAGCAAGTTAAATGTTTTGACTTGAAGGAGACACGAAGGATTAAAAAGCAAAATAAAGCAGTATGGATAAGAAAGGAACAGGAAAGAAAAAACACCACCCCCAGACACAAAGGAAATGGTAGAAAACATATCTGAATCAGCTAGTCATCTGCTAACAAGCTGTAAAGATTTCCAATGACAAGTTGTCACATTAGTTTAGTGAAACTGAAGCAGCACTTATCCCTTTTCCTGTGCTTAATCTCTCAGCGAGCTGCACAGAAACATGCTACCACGTTTAATAGGATTAGTTTAGTTCACTTTCTCCTCTCTGGAGGTTGTGAGGTTTTTTCTTCATGGTGTTTGGTTGTGTTTTTTTTTTTTAATTTTTCTTTTTAACAATTCTATTTCCGTCAATACCAGGTTCTTGAATTAAATTGCACTCCGCTGAACCACCTAGGTTGCATTCACTCTCCAGGTTAAAGGCATTTTCTTCCAAAGGTTTCCTTTTTGAAAGAAGGAGTCAGAGCAAAGGGAAGCGAGGAAAGGCTCTAAATTCAGCAGTTACACAAATCAAGCACCCAGTTCTCGTCTTTCCCATGCATACACACTGATGATGCTTTACTGATATCAGTAGGGTTATTTTTAATTCATATCAGCATATGATATACGAGAAAAAGAAAAGAGAGGAAAGGAAAGGAAAGGAAAGGAAAGGAAAGGAAAGGAAAGGAAAGGAAAGGAAAGGAAAGGAAAGGAAAGGAAAGGAAAGGAAAGGAAAGGAAAGGAAAGGAAAGGAAAGGAAAGGAAAGGAAAAGAAAAGAAAGGAAAGGAAAGGAAAAGAAAAGAAAAGAAAAGAAAAGAAAAGAAAAGAAAAGAAAAGAAAAGAAAAGAAAAGAAAAGAAAAGAAGAGGAGAAGAAAAGAAAAGAGAAGAAAATAAAAGAAAGGAGAAAACCTGCTATATATTTCCAGCCCTGTTCTCTCATTTAGTTGGAACAGACACAGCAAGAAAAATGATCAAAGAAAAGGCAGTTTCAACAATATACCCCTGTCACGTTCAATTTTGTTGCCAGACTCCAAGGGGACAGAGGAATCATGCATGGTCATGAGCACACTGCAAAAGTTTTCCTAAGTTTCTTGCATTCTGGTTTTATTTTTCCCCTTAAAGAAAGAAATATAAGCACAGAAAGCTGTTAGCTTGCAGCAAACCTTTTCTCTGCAGAGGCACCAAAATTTGGTGGAGGATCTATTTCTAATGAGACAAACCCTGCAGCTGATCACAGACCTGACAACCCTATTGTGGTATTTTGACCTGAAGTTTGTGACACCCACCAAGCATTAGGAGAACCCACAGACCAGAGTGTGCCCAGGCTTTGAATGTGAACTTTGTGGACACAGATTACTTTTTGTTGGGATCCAAAACATCCATAACTCAGAAATTAAACAGTCTGACTACCTTGCAATGTATTAATGGCCAAGAAAAGGACCTGGTGACTAGCTCATCATTAGTTGCTAGGATCTTTTTAGAGGAATTTAAAGACAGACTGGAATCTGTGACAGTTCATTCACCAAAACCACACTCGGTCAGGAGTCTGGGGGCAGCAAGGGACAGAAACAGCCATGCCACCCACCCACAGCCGCAAGAGGCTGCCCCACCACTGCCCAAGCCACCAAGCCCTGGAGAAGGAACGAGGGATGATTTTGCTCACTACAAATCCTGAACATGAACACGGGGGTCTCCTGGACCCCTTCTGAGGGATTGAATTCTGGAGGAAGAAGAGCTTTTCCTCGACCTCTAAAATTTGGGTGGTGGGTGGGGAATTACTCTTGCTGCTGAGGTTTGAAGCATCAACTCGCATTCCTTAAGAGGCTGCCTGTCCTTCAGGGTAGAGAGGGGTCTGGAGCACACAGTGCCTGAGACGGAGGGTGACTGGAAAGAATGCATTTCATTCCAGTTGGGCTTACTGGTGTGGCAGGTGGCAGGGCTGGTGTGGTTAGATTTGAGAAAGCTGCAAGTCACAGGGCTGGAGGAAGATAACCTGCAAGCAGGTACACAACGAGGCAGTGAGGTGGCATGGTAGGTGGAAGCCTGTGCCCATGGTACCCATGGCTGGGGCCAGGCTGGCTGCCTCTGCTCTATCGTGTGACCTTGGGGACATCGCTTCACTCCCAGTGCCTCAGTTTCTCGTTTGGGTAAATCAACAGTGGTTGAAGTTCAGTTGAGCCCCGGTAGTGCCAAACTCAGTGTCAGAGGCAGCTGTTTATTTATTTATTAGCGTTTGCAGGATTCTGCTTCACCTCTACATGTATCCCGCTGTCCTTTAAAAGAAAAAAAAAAAAACACAACAGGAAAGAATTCAAGCGAATCATTCACCCGCCAAATTTAGCCTATCTCCCCCTGCGTCCAGACACACTTCTGCACCCTTGTTCCGCAGCCCCTGCAGCACTTATAGCTACAACGGGAAGGCTGAACGTGTCACCCTGGCCAGCCCAGCCCCGCAGAACAAGCCGGGAACGAGCCCTCCCGCCGAGGCCGGGCCGCAGCGCCTGTGCGCGCCTCTCCGCGCCCGCGCAGCGCGGGCCGCCGCTCGCCATCCGCCCTTGGCCCCACGCTCCCCGGCGGCGGAGGGCCCGGCGGCCCTAATTCTGAACGTGTCACGTTAAAACAACTCACGACGAAGCCGCCCCGGCGGGCAGAGGGAGGGCACGCTGGGTACCTTTTCGGGGCTGCCCGGTGCTCGGGCTGGGGGACGAAAGCGGTAGCAGCGGAGCGCGCCGGGACGTTGTCCGTTGCACCGGGGATTTGCGGTCACCCACGGCACTGAGGTCGTCGGACGCGGGCACGGCACGGCTTGCGAGGGCGCCGGGCCGTGCGGGGCTGCCCGGCCCGGCGAGGAGCGGGGCTCTCCCACCGCCGCGGGGACCGGAGAGGTCAGCGGTGAGAGCAGCCCCTGGCCCCTAGCCCTGCGCTAAGCCGGCCGCGCCGGGCCGGGGTTACCGCCTGGCGCCGTGCGAGCCCCGACGTGCCGGTGCTGCGTCCCCCGGGGAGGCCGGAATCGGCTTCGCCTCTCTCACCGGTGCGGTGCTCTAGGGCGGGTGTTACGGGCTGTATTTCCCCGTGATCCGCTGGCCGGGGCAGCGGCAGGGAGATTTTTTTTTCTAACTCGGGAGCAGCCTCCCAGCCTCAGGTCCAGCAGCGAGACGGGGCCGTTTCGGCCGGTCCCGCGCGGTATCTTCGTGATCCGCGGTGGCTGGTTTATCACATCACTCACCCCACTTCCCGCCTTAGTGACCCCGCTCCCCGACGCGGCGGGCATCGGGAAGAAGAGCCGTGCGGGGACCCACGCATTTCACCCCGCGGGCGGGGCAGGACCCGGGGGGCGTGTTTGCTGCCTGTGCCGGCTCCCAAACTTCGGCCGCTGACGGTGGCCCTCGCAGTGCGCCCCGCCAAAGAGCTTCCGCGCCCGGCCAGGGCCGCGGGAGGCGGCGGGGCTGTCCGCATCCACGCGTGGGGCTGGCCGCCCCGTCTCCCCTCTAGTGAGGCAGAGCCTTAAAGTGAAAGCGAGGGGAAGCGGAGCGGCTCCCCGCGCCTACAGCAGCAGGGCGGGCAGGGGGCAAGGCGCGGCCCGGCCCCTCGCCGCTGGCACGGAATTGCGGTTCAAGTTTTGCCAGTGCCCCCCCGCCCCAGCCCTGCCCCGTCTGGGCTCTCCCGTCCGCTCGGGGCTCCCTCTCCCGCCGGCCCGGGCGCCCCGCATGGCAGCCTCGATGGGCGGGCGCGGACGGGCCCGGCGAGACAGCGACGTCCTTACCTGCCGCCGAGCGCCCTGCAGCGCTGCGCTGCCGTCTGTCCCTCCGCAGGACGATATTCCCTTTCCTCCCTTTATTCTCCTGCCGCCTGCGAGCCTAAGGCAGTTTTCCTACGGGAAGGCTGCCCGCAGCAGCCGGGCGACCCTCGGCGGCAACCGGGGCGGGGGTACCGGGCGCTCCTTGCCCCGCGCCGCGGAAGCCCGCGCTCACGGCGGGACAAAGCGCGCCCGGCAGGCTTCGGTGCAGATTGCAGCCCGGACTTGCTGCAAAGATAATGTTTGGTTTTGTTTTGTTTGTTTTTTTTTTTCCCTCCAAAAAAAGAAATTTCCCCCAGCTTTCCCGTCTGAGCCGGCCGAGAGCGGGCTGTGCTGAGGTGGGGATGGGTTTAAGTTGACCGAAAGTTTGGGAGAGCTGCTGACGGGCCGGGGTCGCCCGCTGCAACAGTCGGGTTTCGGCACTGCCGTTAGTTCCATTCCGCAACCTGATGCTCGTTTTCGTGTTTATTTTCCGCCTCGCAGGTGAAACGCGTACCGCGCGGCTCCCGCTTACAGTCCCGCCACGCGTGTCAGAGCCGCTGCCCCTGCGCGCCGGGCCGGGAGGTGGGCGGCCGCGGCCCTGTTTCTCTTAAAAGTTTGTGACCCGCGTGGGGGCAGCGCCCGCGAGCGGGGTTTGGCTTCCCCGGCCCGGTGCTTAACACGTGAAAGACGCGCACTCCGGGGTAGCGCACTCCGCGCCACGGCACTCCTCTGCGGAAGCCTTCCCGCGCGGAGAACTTTCCCGAGTGGAAAACTTTCCCGCGTGGGGCACCGCGGTGTATCCCCTGCCCCCACGGGGATGACTTTCCTAAAGTTTCTCTTCCTTCCCCACGCGGGGCGGCTTTTGTCCGCCTCTCGCCCGTGCTCAGCGGAGGGGAGGGGGGAGGGGGGAGGCCGCCCCGTCGGGCCGCATCTGCCGGCGCTCTCGCCCAGTGTCCGTCCGCCCATCCGAACCCCCTCGCCCCCCATGCAGGTGCGCGGCTGCCGCCACCTTCCCGCGGGGCGGGGCGGTCCGTCCCCCCACCCCCCGCTCTCCCCTCTCCCCTCTCCCCGCTCCTGCCAAGTTCTCCCCGTCCCCCCCGTCCGTCCCAAGGAGCCTCCCGATTGGGCGCCGGGCCGGGCTCACGTCACTCCGAGCGTGACGTCTAGTCTTCCTGTTTCCTTCAGCTGTGTCTTAAAGTAAATCTTGTGGCGGTGCGGAGCGCTCGGCTCGGCGCGGCCAGCCCTGCCCCAGCCCAGCCCTGCCCCGCCGCCACGCGCCGCTCCGCGCCACTCCGCCCCCGCGCCCGCTCCGCGGCCCCGCTGCCCGCCCGCCCTCTCCCTTTCGCCCCGTTATTTATCCATATTCATCAGCGGCGGGGCTCGCCGGCTGCGCGCGCGTGTCCGCGCGGGTGGGTGCGCGGGTGCCGTGTGCATGTGCGTGTGCGTGGCCGCCTTCCTCTCGTCCCACCGGCAAAAAAAAAAAAAAGAGAGGCTCAGTCTCGTCGCCGTCGCACGGAGTAAGTACCCGCTCCCCTCTCCGCGCCCCCTCCGTCCCTCACGGCTTTTTCGGGTCTTTTTTTTTTTTTTTTTTTTTTTTTAATAATCGCACTTGCTTGGGCTGCTTTAAATGGTCGAGGCGGGGAGGGGGCGGGTGGAATGAAATTCCCAGCAAAATACTGATCGCCGTTATCAAACCTGTGCTTCTTTTTCCAGGGGGCAAAATTGCAATGACTTTATTAGCTGAGTAGTTGTAATTCCCCCGTAGATAAGGCGGTAAAGGATTTGTAAGCGCCGAGCCCGACGGAGCGCTCACCGGAGCCTGCCCAGGGCTGGAGAGTAAGTGACCTGCTCGCTGTTAGGTGATCCTCCCCCCTTCCCTTCCCCTTCGCTCGCTCTCGGCCACCTTCTGTGGACGGGTCTTTCTTTTATCCCGGTGGGTTGCAGGGCAGTTTTGCGGGGAACGGAAAATGCAGTGAGTATTTGGCTTCTTTTTGTTGTTCCCAGCTTCCTCCTCCCCCCGTCCCTGCCGAAGTTCCCCATCCCCTGCTTTAAACTCCTGCTCCGGTCCTCTGAGCCTCCTCTTTGTCTTGTTTATTATCGCTGCCTTTCTTTTTGTCTCTTCCAATTTGCTTGTCATTTGCATGTCGCTAGTTCTCCTTTTTAACCCGAATCGGGAAGGGCAGGGACTTTTTATTCCTATTCTTCTTACCCTTACAATTACTTTTTCATTTCCAAGAGTGGGACGAGCTGCGAATTGTGGAAATGTATAGAAAATAGGATTTGAGTGGTAGGTAGCGAGCACATGAGAAGAGATCAAATGCAAGTCGCGGGATAAGAGCCTTGATCTGGGAAAAGATTAGGATTATTGGTACTTTCTGTTTGTTTGGTTGTTGTTTGTTTTTTTCTTCGGGGAGGGGATTTATTTTTTTCTTAGCCTTTGATGGAGATCTTTCTTGGCTTTTTTAATTTTCTGTTTATCGGCTGAGTGACCGGGAGCACTTTGCCATGTGTTTAAACGGAGTTAAAGCGCAGGAGGGAACGGTGCTGGGGGGCGTGGGGGCTGTGCGGAGGGGGCGCGCAGGGCTGTGTTTGGGGTGAGCGGCCCGGGATGAAGGGAGCGCACCGAAAATGTGGAGCCCGGCAGGAGCGGGCGGCCCGGCGGGCACGGCTCCCCTGCACCGGGCACTCCGCGGGGGCGGAGCGGGGCCGCCCTGGGTTCCGCGGGGCTTTGAGGAGGGGAAGAAAGTTGCGCGTATCCCCCGCGGTCGCTTTGCAGCGGGGCGGAGGCTGACGGGGCAGGTGCGCGGAGCGCGGGCAGGTGCGCAGCGGGCGGGGTGCGGGGGGGTCCCGGCCGCCGCTTCCCGGTGCCGCTGGGACGGGTGTCGGGGTCAGCCGTGGGGAGCAAGTCGGTAAAGAAGTGTCTGCGGGCCGTTTGTCCTCCGAAAGGCGCGTCCGAGGTGGGATGGAGGTCTCAGGAGGGGTCAGTGTCACGTACGTGTGCCCCGTCTTCGGAAATAACAGATACGGAGGATATTAACTTAATATCCTTGCCAAAGTAGGGGATGTCAATCACGGCTGGCAGGGGAAACGGCTGCAGACTAGAGGTGCCCTTGAATGTCGGGCAGAAGTTGCCCCGACGAGGATTTGGAAACCCGTTAGTTTCCCACAGGTCCCGAGCGCTCCCAGGGCACGCCGTGGTGTTCCTGGCTGCGCAGCAAGTGTCACCCCAAAAGCCTCATCCGGGTCTGGGGACAGGCAGGGGACACGTGGAGGTGCATCCGTGCACCCATGGCCATGGCTAGGTGACAGAAATGTCCGGGGCTGTCTAACCCAGGGCAGAGAAACACGGCCACGTCACCGCGAGGTGTAAAAGCTCAGATTATTTGTCACTTCCATCGTCTGTAGAGGTTTGGCAGTACGCAGGATGAATTATACGGAGACGGTTTCCTCGCCTGTAGATTTGCATGTGGCACATACCCTTTATGTCGTCTTCTCTCAGTTCTTCTGTGAGTTGCCATCAATCATGTAAAGTTTACGACCACTGCAGCTCGTTTTTGCATTTATTTTATCTGCTTTTTGTCCAGAGCTTACCTTTAACAGCAATATCGCATACTGTGAAATGTTTCTTAATACTCAAGGGTAGACAGAGTATCAACATTTCATGAGTTGATATGTGATAAAAAGTACAATGTATACACTTTTTGCTAACAGCTCCCTATTAAATTATTCTGTGAAGTATCTTACATTCGCTGAATGGCGCTGTCAGTTTATACAGTTAACGTTCCTGCCAGTTGAACTTCGAGGCCTCTCAGTTTATATGACTTGTCTTTTTTATGATCGCTTGATAAATTAAGATAGTCATAAGAATGGACACATTTTGAAATTGGAGTTTAATTTGATTCAGGGCAGAACTGTAAATACTGCAATTTGTAGTCTCTAGATCATGATTTATTCTGTCTCAAAGTGCAGCCTAGCTGCTAGATGAACTAATTCAAGAATTGTGATTTAATGACATCGTGTAGCATGGAAAAATATCTTGGAAAACTTGGGCTGAGTTCGTAGTAGGAATCTTGCGAGCGTTTCAGTATTGTCTCTGCGCAGAGACCGTGTGAGTTATTTTCTTCACGATCAGTGAAATAACAAGGACCAAACTGGCTTGAGAGGAAGAAAATGCTTTCATTTTTTTACCTTGAGCAGCTCGATTTCTTTTTCTCATTCAAAGAATCTATTTCCTCAAGCAGTGCTGATCACAGATACGTGAAAGAGGGCCCTGCATCTCCCCAAAATAAAGGTTTGAACTAATGAGATGCCGAATCCCTCCTGTTAAGGAGCTCTGTCAGTTCTCCCTGTAGTCGATGGGCACTGAGGATATTTGGCATTCATGGGTATTGCTGGATACCTTGCTGGATTGGGCCCTGGGTATCACTGAGTTCATAAAATGAGGGTGTTTTTTTTCTTTAAGGCTAAAGAGCAGGTAGCATAATTTTGAAGTAAATCAGGCTCTAATTATTAGTTCTTCTTATGGAGAAATCCTGATGAAGTAGTTGTTACTGCACGAATAGTTGCTCGTCATTTCTGCCTTGTTTCGAATTCTTTGATTAGACGTCTCAGCGAAGGGAGTTAGATAACCCCTTCTCCCAAGAAAACTTGTGTCAGAGCCGTACAAAAAGGTAGTACTTTCTCATTAGCGGCTGACGTGATTTTAGCGCTGAACAGATCTATCGTGAATAGATGTCATCTGTTCTTCGGATTTTAGCTGCGGTTTTGTGCGTGAAATGCTGTTGACTGGGATAATTTCTGTCCTGCACTTCCTGGCTGATTCTGGCAAAGCTGTACCCCATGTAAGGCTTTAGAGTGAAAGATCTAAATATTTCTATTAGCAGAAGTGTGTTAAATTTCGTGTGTGGTATTGACATAACGGGCTGACATAAAGCAGGCAGATGCTGGACCAAAGAAAGTAATGAGCTTGTGAAAAGATAGGAACAATTTTAGCTCTATAAACTGATATCTCCTTGAATTCAGCCATGAATATTTGTCAGGTTTAGCAGTTTGCTGCTGTGTATTTAATGGCTGTTTAGGTTAGGCTAGTGTCCTTCAGAGTGGCTGAGGAGGGTGAATTTGAATTTACATCTCCTTTGCTTCTCATAGGTGTATGAATTCATCTAGAAGAAAATGATCAGCATCTTTGTAGATCAAGATGAGTTAACAAAATTTATCATGTGAATTGATTTATTTGTAATGAGTGCGGTTAAATACCTGACATCATATTCCTTTCTGAAGACCATTCTAGCCAAAGGTTTGGTAACAGTAACTCTTTGATACCTAGAATAATTAATCTGTTTCCAGTTAAAATGTCAACGCATATCAGATGGATAAGAAGTAAACCCATGTCTGTAGCTGCTGTGCTGTTAAGAGGTTATTCATAGCTACATTTTAATCATATCTCCTTAAACAAAACTTTCAAAAGTAAATTTGTAAATGAAATACTGTAAGCTATGTTCATGGATGGACTTAGAAAGTGCTGAGGCTCTTGCTACGTTTTTGAATTACAGAGGCATGGAAAATGTTCGGTTTCTGAGAAAGCCGCATCATGCGAGTTGAGGCTTGAGATGTGGAGGGTGGATTTAACATGAACTCCACTTGGCATGCAAGGAGTATTGAAAGTGACGTGTAAGGCAAATTTAACCTTCACAAATTTTAAACTCTCTAACTCGGAAAGAAATGGTGCTTCTGAAGATTTCTACATAGATCTTGACAACCTAAGCTATCTTTCTAGCTATGTATTTCTGGATAGCTGTACAGAGACAGTAGATGTACGAAGTATAGTTTTGAGAAAATGTGCAGCCAGACAAGTACGGGTACTACGTAAAGGCCACAAACTTCTTAATTATTTTTTCCACCCCAAGAGTTCCTTATTTATGCAGTTCTAATCTAATCAGTCTCGAAGTCTACCTGTTGTGGCTGGGATTTCACATCCCACGGTATGTGCCATTCCACTTCCCTTGAGGTCTAAATAGGTTTTGGTCCTCTGAGGCTGAAATATGAACTGGCTGTTCCATACCCGTTCTGTTTTATCAGGCTAAAGTAGAACTATTTCTCATATTTAAGCCGAAAGGCACGTAAGCCTTAAAGCTGGCAGTCTGTGGGCTCGGGATAACACCAGGGCAAATGGGAGATGTTGCTTAATACCCAGGTTAAGTGTATGATAACTCTGATGCTTTCAGCTTCCAGCGAGGGAAGGAGGGGGCACCGCTCCGGAGCACCTCCTGCCGCATGTTTGCGATGGCAGGAATGGGCTGGCGAGCAGCTGCTGGTACGGGGGCTCGGGGAAAGGAAAGTGGACACTGGGGAGGAAGGATGCGTGGCAATGACCTTCCAACCTGGCGCAGGACAGCCTATTTCCTGAGCTGCTGACTCAAGGGTACAGCAAGCCCTCCCCATGCGTGTCCTTGGTTGGGATTGGGCAAGAGAGAGGGAAAACAGTGGTCAGGCACCTCGAATTTGCTGGGAAACATGCAAAACTTGAAACCCGACATGGGGTTTTTGGTGCGAGCCTGGATCTCAATCAAGCATAGCTTGACTACAGAAAAGGAAGGAAAAGCATGAAGGTTTTCAGTGTTGGTGGTTTGTGTGGGTTTTTAAAATTTATTTATTTATTTATTTGCCCTATTGGCAAGTATTACCTTTACACAGAATGCCTTTAGAATATCTTACGTGCGGTAAGCAAGAGTTCTTTGGTTCTCTTGCGATTAGTTTATATCACTTTC